>NC_080635.1:20525096-21125096 GCF_027579445.1 Ammospiza nelsoni
ATTTTATATATCTTTCTCTAATTCAAACATTATGTGCATTTTGCTTCTTTGAGTTCACTGAGTTTTTTTCTTTTGAAATTCAAATCACATGCTGAATAACTTCACCTATTACATGGTTATAAGTAAAAAAGAGTTTCTTGCTTGCCTCCTATCGTGTCCAGTTTGCATAAGCTTTATATTAGGCTGCTTCAAAGATTATGCTGGAAGCCATACATTCAAAGAATATGTAAGGTAAATTTACTTCTGATTGTTCTTTGTATGGTAAAATAGTTCTAATGAATGTCATGGACAGATGACACTCCCTTGAGTTAGGTCCTGGGCAAGTTTCTGTGTTAAACATTAGTAATAAATCTTATTTCAGTAATTTGTCATAGCCCTATGAAATATATTATATTGGCCTTTTAAGAGAAAGATTTGGCCCTTGCACTGTTCCATTAGTTTTGAAGTAAAGCGTGTTAGCTTTTTTCCTAATGACTATGTAGAGGAAAATGTAGAGTTTAGCTCTGCCTAGGATGTCAGGAAGTCTGTTCAGTGAACCAAGTAGAGTATTCTTTTAGCAGAAAGCAAAGCCTATTTTGTGAATGTTTCTGGTAAAATAAATAAATTTTAAAAAAGCTCTTTCTTCAACTCTGCTCAGAAACAGGGCTGGACAAGGAACCCGGGAGCTACGTTGTGAGAAGACTGTGGAGGTGTTGAGATGGTCCGATGAACAACGTGAGTAAAGACACCCTGTGGATTTTTTGTCCATATTATAAAGGGACTTTGGCTGTTCCCAACCCAGGAGGAAGGTTTTCTGAAGTCACTGCTGGAATGTGTTGGGACGGAAGCATAGCTTAGACATCCTATCAAAGCTCTGAGGTGTGTCTGTCCAGAAATGGCTTCTGTCGGGACACTGAACCTCCATCCTCTGGAACAAATTATTTTTCTACAGGTAAAAAGCTCCTAAATTCAATTGAAAGCTTTATTTCATTTGACATTCAAGGTTTGGAAAATATGAGCTTTTTCTGGTTTGAGGAGGGGAGAAGCAGGGTGCTAGCATCTGCCTATGACAGGCAGGGAAATAGTGTGTCTGCATCCTGCTGCCAGTAGGCAACTGGCTGCAGGCCCTTGTTCAGAGGGCTTGGAGAGTAGCAGCCTTCCACTCTACATGCCTTTATATATTCATAGGTTAGACAAAATAAAAATCCTCAGGACAGACTGCAAAGGATAAGCAAAAGAGAAACTATGTGTGTGATAGAATGACAGTCCTACCATTAAACACTTTAAAAAGGTAATTTCAAATGGAATTAATAATTATAAAAAAAATTAGTTCAGCCTACATGTCAGTTTTAGGCTGTGGCCCTTTTTTTGAAAGAATTATTATTTACTTATGTTTTAACACATGATAAAACCAAACAGAAGTGACCTCTCTCCTATCTTACAGAATAATCATGAGAATCAGGAGAAGTGCTTGACACCCAAGTAGCCTCAACAGTTGGTACACAGTAGCTGTCAGCGTGAAATCGAGTGCAAAATTGCCAGATTTGGAGTCCTTCCTAAAACTGCTTGCTCTGTCAAGTGGAAGTAAAGGACATTGACCAGAAAAATGACACAAGACTTTTCCAGAGGCAATCTTTGCAGACACTCCATTTCACCTACACAACAGCTGTATCTGCACTCTGATTTGCTAGTGTAGGATAGACTTGTGACTATTGCTGCCTCATAACCTGCACAGAAATCTTGTAAAAATCAGAAGAGAAGACCTAATAGTTTATTTTTCAAGTGGATAAAATTTGGTCTGTCCAAAAGTAAGATAGGCAGTCTGTCATAAGAACTTCCTGATGTCCTAACAAGTAAATTTGTAATAGTAACTTGCTATTATCTGAGCAAAATTTTGAAGCTATTTCAAAAGGATTTGCATCATACTGCTTCCAGTGGAGGACTTAAAAAATTATGTATATTAGTACTACTGTCCTCTGAATAGGTATATGTGTGAGACACATATATTTTGTCATTCTTCTCTGTAAAAAAAAAAAGGAACTTGTATTTGGTTTTGCTTGAAATGGATGAAAACTTTAGCAACAAATTGTCCCAGGAGGAACATTTTGTAGTTATCTTTTAAAGAAAAGAGGAATGGCAAATAAGGAAGATAGATTTCTTCAGAATAAATTATCATGTGAACAAAATGGGCTTCTGACACAGTATTTATTTAGGAACAGTAAATTATTCTGTCTTTCAAAGACATGCTATGGGGTTCTCTTTGATTTTTTTTTCCTGTACTCTCTACAAGTATGGTGAATACTATAGTTTGTCACCAAATTATTGTACTGAATCAAAGGTAGTGCATCCTTCATGACTGTGAGCATTAGGGGTTATCTTAACCTAACAAGATATTAATAAGCCCAGCCAAAAAATACAAAGTTTTGGAGAAGTAGAGATTATATGGGAAGATCATTCACATTGCCTACATACTAATTAAAGAATAAGCCACACTCCAATTTTAAAACAGATTTTAACCAAATAAGCTCCCAGAAATGGTTTACTCTCTCAGCTTCTTATTGATACTAACTTATATTTGAAAAACTAATAGATTGTCCATGTCCTCCCCAAAGGGTTTGATTTAAAGTTCAAGCTTTTTTAAGTACTATATATTGCCATCAGGATAAAATATTGGGTAGTACTATCTCCTGGATGCCATATTTTTAAGAATATGCTTCATGCCTCATTTACCAGAAATGTATTGAGATTTTCCTGAGCCAACATTCAAAGAATAACTTGACATTTTTCATACCATAATGCCATGTTTTTGTCTTTTCTTTTTAATTCCTTTGCCATCCAAACTGGTAGTCTAAATTGATCTTTTATTTATTTATTTTTTTACCATCTAAAGTTCAAGTAGAATGTGTTTGTGTACTGCATATGCAATATCTGTGTAAGAAATTATTAGATTTTCAAAGGGAAGATAGTGTGATAGAATGTATAAGAGCAAAAGAGAGTTAAGCAGAATAAAACAGCATGGAAGGGAGTGATTCCTGCTGGGATGTCATTTCTCAGAATTTCAGAATCAATAAGGTTGGAAAGGAGGGGGTTTAATTCTCAGTTCTGGAGCTGTATATTTCATGTTAGAGCACCTCCTCTTGTTTGCTACCAGAAGTCTGTCCTCTGGTGGCACTGCACAGCTTCTCCTGCTGCCTTAGCGCTCCCAATATATTTGAACAATTCCTGCCAACTTCCTTTAGTTTTCCCCTTGTTACCACTGCTGATGGGTCCTGTTCAGCATTTCTCTTGCTGTGTTGCTCCGTGCTTTCATAAAATGACAAGTTTTTCTTCCATTTATGCACTAGAACAAAGCTGGGGAATATGGGGGACAGAAGGGACCAGAGGTTCTCCAAGATATATCACTAAAATAGCCAAAAGAAACAGGGTAAGAACAATTCAGGATGGAATGTGCATTAGAATGTGAATGTCAGGATGTGTTTATAAAGGATGTCTTTTCACACTTTTTCACACCTTACAGCCCAGAACCAGTCCCACTGATTTTGGCAGGGCTACCCATGGAAAAAAAGGAAGGTTCTCTTCCCTCTTCCAATCCCTGCAGGACTAATAAGACAAATCCAGAACAGAAGACAAGATTGTCTGATCATTTTATTCACACCAAACCCGAATAGTTCAAGCTCAGGTCTGCATCTCTTCAGAACACATAGATCACCGAGACCACGGCTCAGGAACAGAGATGAGATTCAAAAATCCCTTTGGCAGCAGATGAGCTGTAAAGCAGCAAATCACACAGCACAACCTACCACAGACAGCAAGCAGTGAATAAACAGGGATGAGCGCTGCAAACAAAAGAAAGAGCTGGGGTTAATTCAGGTTCACAGAGGGCCTTGGAACTGAACTAAAAATATATCTCTTAAATGCAAATAGAGAAAAATGATAGGCATTTGCATGATTGACAGCCTTTCGAAATAGAAGTGTTGCTATAATTAAGCAATAATGTATGAGTGAGTGTACATTATGACAAATTGGAAGCTTGGTTGATTAGACTGAGCATATAAACTGTCAGTATAATTATCACATTTTAATCATTTTTCTCCATTTTTTATAACAGCATTGTCTTCAGCCTCATTTGGTACTTATTAGATTGATATTCTAAGAGGAATTGTACAACATAAAACATGTCCTTTAACAGGATGAACTTTATATAAGACTTTAGGTATGTCTATAAATATTTATAATGCTGGCTGTTGTGCCTCAACTTTTTGCCACATCTTATGTGTCAAATCATGTCGGTTTAGAGCTTTCTTTACCATGATAAAATATTATAATCTGAAAGTACTTTGTTCTCAGTAACTATTCACTCACTATATATTTTAAGCTGTCATAGGGAAAACATATCACAGCTGAATAATGAGTTAATGATACACGCTGCAATGATTAACAAGATGTTCAGTCAATCAGTGTGGGAGCAAGATTTTTCCATTTTCATGCAGCTATGCTAAAATGTATGTAGCTTCATTAACAAGAAAATGTTTGTTGTTAACACCCAGGGTACAGCAATGTTTCAACCAATTTAAAGGGTTTAGTTTTATGCCAGTTCCTCTTTAAAAGGTAAACCGCTGGAGGAGTAGCATGCCCCTGAAAATGCAGCGTAACAAAGAAAATAGAGGCTCTTAACGTGGTCATGCTCTTATAATCTTACCCTATCTCAAATTAGATCTGAGCAGTTCTTTCACCAGTGTTGAAGTAAGAAGGTAGAGGGTGGCCTGGGTGTTAAAATAAGGGTCTGTGAAACAAAATTCTCCAGGCCCTTTCCCCATTTCAGCCACTGGTTTACTTCTTGGCCTTGGGCAAGATGCTTATCTGCTCCTCAGATGAGTGGCCCTTTGGGAAACAGAGATGCATGCACATGCTCTGCAGGGATTATTGGAAAATTAATGTGCTCTAGGTCTCAATTTACTGCTGTTAAAATTCATATTGCACAGCCTACTCCAGGCTTTGCAGCTGCTGCAGAGAAAGAAGTGTAGACTTTGTGGTCTTTCTGGCCAATGGTGAATTTCTTTATTTGAGGAAAACTATCAAAGTTGAGAGTACAATTGTTCAGTGAGGAATTGCAGAGAACAAATCACAGTAATAGAAAGGTCTTAGTTATTTTTACATTACTTTAATAGTATTCTGTAGCAAGGATTTAAATGTCTTTTTCTATGGAAGTGTTGAGAAAATATTCCAGACCAAAGAGGTGTCTTCTAGATATCATTCCTTCCATGTCCTCTGCAGCATATATTTAGTAAATAGCATGATATTTTCTCTCAAGATAGCTTGTGGTATTGATAGTGAAATATGAATACTGAAGTTCTCATAAGCTGATGATTTTTGAAAGTGGAAAATTGCCAAATAATTGGTTTGAATATTTGGAATAATTTTCTTTGCCTGTGTTTATTTCCTTTCCTAGGCTTTCCACAAATTTTATTTGAAGTTGATGCTAGAAGTATCTTTAAAAAATTATACATTCTATGCTGAATTTGAAGAATATGTGCAAGAAGTGAATTTGAATTCAGAAGTGCAAAGATTGATGTAATAAACTCAATCTAAATTGTAGGATTTTCTCAATCCTTTGAAAATTTACCTTATTAACTCAGTTTTTAACTTTGCACTCCTCCAACAAAATACTTGAGCCTTTCAGTAGTCTTCACTAAGTTCAAGGTGAAGATGTTACTTCCAGTCTTGGATATTGCTGTCTGCACAGAATAATCATGTGCAATCCTTAGTTCTTCTGCTGCTACTTCTAATGACCCAATTACCAGTAAAATGCATAAAAGCAAGATCTCAGCATTGATTTTTTTTCCTTGATTTTCTCAATAGCTTTCACAAACCTGAACTTAACGTGCTTTTTATCATCATTATAAGGATTTGATGCTGGATCTTACTAGGTTTATATAGTGTTTCAAAAGGCTCAGTGGAGCCCCTTCCATGAACTTATCAAGGACCCTCATTATGGCATGAAAATTGTATTAAAAAATTACGCATAAATGGCTGTGTCTTGATTGCAAAACAACAACAGAGTATCTCAAAATTCAGTATTAAAATGCCATAGGCATGGACACGTGCCACTAGACCAGATTATTCAGACCTCAGTCCAACCAGGCCTTAAACACTTCCAGAGATGGGCCATTCATGGTTTCTCTGGGCAACCCCTTTTCCACCCTTCTCATAGGAAATAATTTCTTTCTAATATATAATCTAATTGAAGTCTCTTTCAGTTTAAAGCCATTCCCCCTTTTTCTATTACTACAAGCCATTGTCAACAGCCCCTCTCCAGCTTTCTTCTAAACCCCTTTAGGTACTGGAAGGTGCTATAAGTTCTCCCGGGAGCCTTCTCTTCTCCAGCCTGAACAACTCCAACTTTCTCAACCAGTTTCTACAGGTGAAGTTGAGCAGCTCTTCCAGGTATAGTTTTATATGACAGAATTCAGCAAGAAAAAACTGCCTGTCCCTGCCAAGACAATCTCTGGCTGCATTTTGCTTTGCCTCAAGATTGCTGCCCAGGTAAGTGACAGCAGAAGTGCACTGGAGATGAAGAGTGCTATGTCTTGACACTGTCAGCCCTGCCAGGGAAGCAGATCAGCATTTTTGCCCATCCTGTCACAGGGTGCCTGAGTGCACCACGGTTTAGGAAGCAACACAGGGAGGTGTGCTGGGAGATCCAGTGCCACCAGCCACTCGCTGCAGGGTCCCAGCTCACGGAAATGTAGTTTGGATGGTCTAGCTCAATTTAGTATGGCAGAAAATAAAAACCTGCACCTTGCTGGGCTTTGGGGTTGGTAAAACAGAGCGTGTGGAGCTCTGTGATCACTTTGAGGCTTTGGGATGACGCATCCCAAGAGCACAGGCTGCCGGGGCTCAGCATGGCAGTGCGGTCACTGCACGGAGCCTGAGGAGAGCTGGCAGGGCTCCAGGCACTGGGCAGCACGGCCAGGGCACGGGCACACCTGGCCCTGTGCATCTGTGTGCACTGCCCGGCCAAAACTCACCAGTGCTCTCAAGGACACCTTCTCCCACGCACCGGAGAGCACCACAGAAACAGTCATCTAAATGTGTTAGTGCTACCACACAAAGTAGCTCTTGGATATCTGTGCTGGGACTGGTAAAGAGCAAGAGGAAAATTTAGTTTTCAAATGATAGAGGGCTTATTTCCTCACTGGTGAAAGGAGGCTCTCTGTGTTGCAATATCCCCTCATACACTCATACTCTAGGCCAGACCAGTGGAGAAGGTGACAGTGATTTTGTAACCTGAAAAGCATTCAGGTTTCATTTGGGAAAAGAAAAAAAATTAGTAGGGGCTTGGATCTTGTCTTATTTTAAGGATTCTCCTTCACCTCTGTCCTGGTTTAAGGCAAGTATGGGAGAAAACGTCCAAAGGAGGCCCCTCCAGAAAGCCAACCCACACGGCCCCTCCCCCTAACCGGTTCAGGAAGGATTCCTCAGAGAGAAGTGGAAAGAACCTGTTTATTTAATAGGCACAGCACCCCCCAGCACAAGAAATGAACAACACTGCATGACACCACTCTTTCACTGCTCTAAAGAGATGACAAATTCAGAAAGTCTCTCCTGTGGGTGCTCGCTCTGTTATCAATCCCTCCGGCACTGGCAAAGGCTGCTGCCCAGAGTAGGCCCCCGTAGGCCACAGACTGCAAACTCTCGGTGCTCCCCAGGCCCCACTCTGGAGCACGTTCAAATGGTTCCAAGAAAAGGAAAGAAAAGCAGTCTAGGGAAAATTCGGACTGCCTAGTTAAACTAACTAACAATCAGAAGCAAAAGCAAGAGCAAGAGCAAAGCAGGAGCAAAACAGGAGCAAGAGCAAAAAGCAAAAGCTGCACTATGTACTGCCCCCATCTGTGTGTCCCACTGACTGTTGGGGGAGTGAGCAGACTGATAACAAAACAAAACAGAACAAATCTTTGCTCTTCAGAGCCAGTCTTGAAGGTACAGAACATAATATCCAGAATAAACAGAGCAACAACTGGGGATACAAGCTTCACACCATCATCCTAGGACATTAACCTCTCACAATGTGAGAAGATCAATTTACTTTCCCTTTTGTTTAGCACCAGCATGTATTCCATAGCATTAATTTATTCTTCAAGGTCTGATAACATCAGTTCTGTGTCCATTGTCATCAAAGCATACAGGTGTTGTGTAGAAATGATAGCAAGGTTGCATTTTTTCTGTGCTTGATGGCTATTAAACAAAAGTAGCCTGCTAAGCATTCCTCTTAGATTTCTCTATTGTCCGGATTGTTGGAGGAGCCTGAAATAATTTTCTGTCCTGTAAAAAAATATAAATTAGTTCTTGAATTTAGACACCAGAGCAATACAAACTTTCAAAAATAGTAGAGACCTTTTCATTTTGCTGTGTCTTCCACATAGACCCCTTTTGTTCTTGAGATTGCCTAAAAATATTTTTAGTCAGCTTTCTCTTTTCTCTTATGAACTTGGTAAATTTTAGCAGAGACTCCTGAAAGAAAAAAAAAAAATTTTCCTTGCTAAAAATTCTGGAGATCTGTCCAGCAGAATTTAATACTCTCATATTTTGGCATCAGTGATTGAAATCTCGCAAGATGATGGCCTTTTTGTTACGGATATACTTCTATCATTCAAGTGAGCTGATCTGTAAGCCTTTCAAAACAAACTAACCAACAACAACAAAAAAAAAAAAACTAAACCTTTTAACACACTGTGTTTTTGAAAGTTAACAGCAAAATTCCCCTGGAGATGCAGTCATTCTGAAAAAGACTAAATAAAAAGCCCAGAAGGACTGTAGACAGGTAAAAGGTTTTGTTTTAAACTTACCCTAGAGTCTTGCCCTCTTTGGTTTCCAGGTTAGTCAGGTTCTTCAAGGTGCTAAGTTTCCACAAACCTTAAATATGACTGAAACCTTTGATGTGCCATCGTGTTTTTGTACAGTGTTCAGGTAGGACTTCGGTCCTGCAGGACTCAGACAAGTCAACAGTTTTTATATTCACTGTTGGAATTGTATTTTTTTCTGCTCCCGAAGGAAAATGATATTATTTGCAGAGCTACATTTCCACTGGGACTAGCCAGTTCAAAAAACAGCAGAAATGATGCTGATCCGTGGATTCATAAGAAGGAATGTGTCTGACTAAAATGAGAGAAAGTAAATACGAGATTATTCAAAAACATACGTATACACATGGAATGAGAAGAGCTTTATTTAAAGTTAAGATTTTTTTACAAATGGGTTTAAAACATTTACCTGCTCTGTTTTTTTACATAGAAGTCCTGTCTTCTGTGTCTGCACATGAAATATATCTTTCTACACAAAGGATTCATCATCAGCTTATACTGTATGGAAGTAGAGTTTGCCGTTTGTAAATGTGTGGATATAAAATGTATATGTTACAAAAATAATTTGGAATTGTGCATCTTTCCTGTTCTTTGATGTTTGAAAGGACTCTATTCTGCCCATTTTTGATTATCTGCCTGTTTCTAAGTTTTGGAAGCAGAATTCCATTTTCCAAATGCCTGCTATTTTTCACTAGAACTAAGTCACCGACAAGTTCTCTTTTCAAAGCGGTTTCCCATGTACTTGTACAACATTATTCCACAGATTTGCTATTGAAATGAAATACTGCAGTGACCTTTTTAATTCCCATGACTTTTTACAATCTTTGAAATTTAGCACAACAGCAGGAGTTTAATCATATTCACTGATGTAAAAGACAAAATAAGGCACCTCTACATTCAGATAGAGATATGACCTCAAAGGTGCAGAGCCTTGAGAGGCTTGTTGGAGATCCCCAAGGACAATTACAGCAATTTTGCTTGTGCTCTACCTGTAATCTCTGACTTTGCCTCCTGATAACGCCAACAGAAATTTTGCACTTACATTGTGTGCCAGAGTATTTTGTTCTTGCTGCATGCTGTTGTTTTCCTATCAAAGAATAATCTTATATTACTTTATCTCTCTGTTCCAGTTTATGTCTGCTTCACAACAGTTTCAAGGGGTGAATTTCCAAGGTCTTTGATTTTCTCACTGCTGCAAAGTCCGAGGCTTTGTTTTCATGCTTGTCCTTTTTTTTTTCTGCCACAGTATGGAAGTTCACCAACAAAACAACCTACACCACTCATCTGCTAGCAGTTGTGTGTTCTGTCAGGAGGTTTGTCACTTGTGTTGATTGATGCCAGGTGGACCAAAGGAAGGCTTTAAAAAAATCCCAGCATGTTTATCTATTGCCCCAGAGTGACAGGGTAGCTCAGCTCTCTTAAATCCTCTTCCCATGCAATGACCATCATGGTGTGACTGATGTAGAATCCTGGCAGCTCTGAGCTGCTTTCATTGTCAAACTGGAGCAGAGGAGCAGTACATGATCACTCTGCAAAGGTTTTTTACTGCTTAGCAGTTATAAGTACAGTGTGGGTACTTTTGCCTGTGTGTGCTCGCACATAAATGTGCTCAGCACAAGACTTGTGTGCAGTTCTACACCGAGACTCACTTATATGCACTTATGCTTTTTTTCTTCCACAAATTGTGTCTTCAATGGCAAACAATCATGGTAAATACTGTTAAAAATTACTCTTTTTAAAGTTTAGGTCCAGCTGGCTAAAGATAGACCAAAGGCTTAGGATCAAGGGTTAATATCCCTTCAACGTTTTTTAGGGGGTGTACTATCAGTCATATACAAGTGGGAAGATTAGCAGTGGCCAATGAATTCTGTCATGAGGCTTTTTGATTTTCTCTGTGAATCGAGTCAATAGCTGTGGTTCAGTTAATCAAAATTAATGGAGACAAAAATTATCATCTTGAGCTGGCAACCACAGCAGAAAAAATAGAGTCTTGAGGCATGGTGGCTCCTGACACTTCTGAGCAGACAAAGAAATTCATTGATACTCCTTCTGATATAACTTTTTGTTAAAGGAGTCTCTGATTGTTTGGGAAATTATTCAAACATCAGCCACGAGCTCTAAATTCACATTTGTGAAGGAATGCACATCACCTTAAATCTTGTTAGATTTGCTTTTTGCACATCACTCTCAGTGGCACATGTTTTTTGGTAACTTCCAGAGTTGTTGAAGCTAATAGCAGTGTATAGGGGATGCTTAGTGAAGTTGCAGAAAATTGTGCACAACTTTTCACTTGAATTCTAGAAATTAATTTCTTGGGCCAGACCATGAGTCTTAAGCTTGCACATATTTAGATAATGTCAAATTGCATAAGTCAGTTTCTTTCCTCAATGTTTGCTCTTTAAAATTTTTAAAATAAGGAAGCTTATGGGCTGTTTTGATGAAAGGACGTTTCAGAGCTGCATTTGCAGTTATCTAATAGTATTTTTCTGAACTACCATTTAATTGTCAAATCCACCCATAAAGCTTCTTTGGGTGGATTTAACTGACCTAAAGTTTTCAATGAACAAATTCCAAGTCTTCCTAATCTGATAGTTTTCCAGTGAATCCACAAAGTAAATCTAAATAGTGAATAAATCTGAGCACCTGCTGAAAAGTTGCGGAAAAAGGGTAAATTATCCATTGCTACTTATTTGCTTAGCTCATGTTCACCATTTTTGGAGCGAAGCATTGTGAAAATTCAGGTTGCTGAACTGGTCAGCTTACAACTAGGTGATAAAACTTCTAAGAGAAGACAAATCACATATTCAGCCGAGATACTATTCTTAGAATGATAAATGAAGTCATTTATCTCAGAAACCTTGTTCTTGACAAGATTTTGTTTGACCAAAAACTGCTCCAAAAAGACATTAGTCTAGCAATACTTGCTGTTAAACTCGACATCCACACAGGGATCTTTAACAAGCCATTTGTGGCCCTTCATTACAAAATTTACTGCACAATACTTTATGTGCTTCCATATCCTTCACATAAAGCACTGTACAGTAGTTTCAATAAAATTTGTGTGAAGTGTTTTACAAAACTCCATCTAAGCAATGGGATTCAATCAGAAAGAACGAGTATCTCAGTGTGAGACTTTTATTTGCAAGGATTTTCCCTGTAAATGACTAAATCATTATTCAGCTGAGAGACAACTCACTGTAAACAGTGCATTGCTTCCAGATGTATCACCTGTGATCAATAGGTTCCCTTTCTGCCTCAGCACTTGTTAATATTGTATATGGGTTTGATTAAATGTTTAAAAACATTTTTTAAGTGACAGAATTAAAAAGGATGGACTCATTACCAAAAACATTCAGCTTTTAATGCCAGGCTAGAAAATATTTACTGGTGCTATATCATCTAAGGATGGGATCTAATCACATGTAATAACTTATGTCAGACTGCCTTTCATTTATATGTGGATAGGAGGCACATGATCCAAGGGAACTCCTCATTTGCTGAAAGAGGTGGCACAGATGAGATCCCACTGCACTGTTATTCTCTTAATTCAACATCAACTAGAAGTTCTTTTTATTAGCTTTTAAAATTACTTCCTTTTGTTATTTTGTTTTTTCAGTCTCCTTTGTTAGCCTGACATGTCATAAGTCTCAGGTTTTCAACAGAAAAGCTACCAATGCCATAAGTATAAAATTATACAGGCAGACCCACTTCTTGGGTTGTCTGAGTGTTTGTGACAACCATTGGCACTTCTTCCAGCTTCAATTGTCCTTGTTGTTGGATACCACAAGGCAGAGTTAAATGTCAGTGTTGAAGACCAAAGTTTGCAATTTATGTGATGTGTGCTGTTATTTCCTAAAAGAAGGTGTGAATCCTTTATTTACTTTTCTTTCCCCGTTTTTCTTCAGGATGATCTGACACTTTAACCAAACACACCTGTAAAAAGAATTTTTATGGGGTCCATGTTGCAGGACACAGAGCTTGGTAAGGCCTTTCACATTTGGTAACATCTCAAATCACACAATCATGAACTGTATTTTCTACAAGAATTTTGTCTCTTCACTGCATGGGCTGCATGATGTTCACTTAAAAAAACAGATGTTTAACATTCTCTTTATCCTCGGTTTTCAGAATATGGTCCCATGCTGTGAGTACACACAGCTTCAATTTGACTTTACAAACCCAGATTAGTTTATCTTTGTGTTTGCTTTGGAGTGAAGTTTTTATATCCTTGTTTAGTGGAAAGGAAAAGGAGGCACACAGGGAATTAATTTAGAAGTTTCTGATACTTAGGCCCTGTTGTTTTTGTGCACAGTATTAAGTGCCACCTCTGAAGCTCATTCCTGTGGATTGCAGCTCCAGCTGTGATGGGTCAGTGATTCAGCTCCCATCTAGTATCCGTGGTTAAGGAAATGGCTTTAAGGACCTTGCCCAGTCCTATTAGAATTGTTGTTGTTGAAGCAGAGACAGAAGTAGTTTTCCAAGGCGGCACTCAGAGATATTTGCTATGAAGCTATTTTTTTTTCTGCTTTTTGGAGGCCTCTGGGTTTATTAGTAAATGCCTTCCCAATTTGATTGCAAGCAAAACTAGACCCTACTTTATTCATTTTGGCAAATCAGTTAAATGACTTTTCCATCACATGGCTCCTTATTTGATTTAACAATTAATCATATCAATGTGGAAATTGCACGTCAAAATGTTATTGCTGAAGCTGGCAAAAAAGCTCAGCCTGGCTTTGCCTTGGAGGCTGGCATCTTAAAGGGAAGAGACTCCTTTTACCATGCCAGCTTGAACTAACCCAATGCCACTGCCAGAGGCAAACAGCTACTACATACTATTCTTTACCCCAGCTTTCCCTATGAACATCTGCTTTTCCATCACAGTTTGTCCCAGTTGTCCTTACTTTACCTTCTATCCTGAAAAAACCAAAACTAGCCTAAACTGGAAAATTCCCACTGCATCCTTGTCCCAGTCTGTGTATCTTTTCCATGTCCATTTGCTGATTTATTGTTTCTTCAAATTTCAGATTGAAGGCTCCTTTTAATCTGGTGAACTGATGCCAGGAAGCAAAGTCAGCAGAGAAACAAATTCTCAGCTGCAGTTACTGTCTCCTGTCCTGGTATTGCCATTTCCTAGTTTCATTTTCTAGGCCTGTGCTGAAGGGAGTCGGCACCACTGCCATTTGAGGATGTTGTCTGGAACTTACAACATTCCTGTGTGCAAAGAAGCCGAAACAAAGGAAGAATCTGAGCAGACTTAATGGTCACATTGAAGTGGTGTGACTTCTCAAACCTAAAGCTTGGCCAAATGGCAGATGTTTCTTTAAAAGGGGGCACAGAAGGCATTTTCTCAACGCATAGCCTGTATTGTCTACAAAATAAGAAGAATTGCAATGATTGGTGTTTTGCAGTTTCATCCCTTTCATCATCTTTCTCCCTTGTCTCAGCAAATTCAGCATTCATTTCTTCTTTCATGCTGAGTGGTCCCAGGCACCAGGAAGAGTAGCCAAGTTAAAATAAAAAGATGAAGCCAGAACTAAGGGCAGGTGCCTGTGTCTCTCATCCTACCTGCCCTGTGCAAGGTCAGACCCTCTCAGCTACACCCATTTAGGACACTGTAGAGACATGTGGGTATTTTGCTATTTCCCAGATCATTGTTATTCTCAGCTCACATGATTCAGCCTCTGAATGTTGAAATGCTTATTTTCAATAATGAATATTTCAGCTACTGAGATAAACAGCTCTCATTTTACAGAATTATATATAGAGCTTGGTTGCATACATTTCACTTCCAGATGCTTGCCAAGTGCAAGGATGGCTGAACTTTACAGTTCAGAAGCCACGAATCAGGCCCTGAAAGTCAGGAGACTGCCTTTAAAATAATAGAATCTCAAAGAATAATCAGTGCTGGCAGTATTAATTTGCTGCCTGGTTTCTAAGCCCTTGGGGATTCTATTTTCCCTTTGCAAATCCACAAGGACAGAAACTTTTGCTTTTTTTTAATGAAAGAAGAGATGGGGTAAGCACAGGGTAAAAAGCAAAGAGACCATGAGAGTTGACAAGACTGACAAGAGGCAGGCATCCTCTGCAAACACAGTGAGAGATGAGACTTGATCCCAGCCTTTGTGGCTTGCACAATGCCTTGAGAAATCATGCTGGTCTCTGCATTGAGCACAATTCTGCATCAGAAACCATCTGCAAAAAGAAGTGTTTTTTGAAAATGTCTTAGGCTGTCTTGGTATGCAACAGAAGCATTTTTATAAATCAGCATGGTTTTGAAGATTTTGTTTTCTCTTTCTGCTGCAGGAAATGGTTAGTGGTAGAAGGGAAAGATAAATGTCTGTCAGAGACCCTTGTTCTCTTCTCTACTTTTGTATTTCTGGCTACATTGGGGTGCTTCTCTGTAATAGGATGTGCTGAGCTTCTCAGTGTTACATTTTGGAGGCTGATGGAGAAAAGGAGATGGAGGTGTCCCAGGCAGCTGTGCCTGCACTGATCTGCACATGGAGGAGTGGCCATCCTGTGCCTATGAGGGGAAACTTGTCCTGCACTTACACAGCTGCAACTCCCAACCACTTTTGTGAATGATGGATTCACATTCATTGACATGAATTCATTCACATGAATGATGCATTTATTCCTTTCCACCACACAAATACATCCTCTAGCTCTCTTCTCTGGCGTCTCCTGTTCCTTAGCTCTTCGTGTGTTTGTAGGGGAAGTGCTACAGGCCAGGAAAGGAGCTGGAATAGCACTAGAATCTCTTGTTCATGAGAAGCAATGGGTTCTCCCTGGGGTCCTGGGTATGAAAACACATCTGGGGAAGGGAAAGGCATGAGAGGGACAAAGAGAGGGTCTTATCACTTTGGGGAGATCTCTGACAGCCAAGGCATGGAAGAAAGGAAAGGAATAGGGCTGGACATAGAAAATGGAAATGTTACAGCAGCAGGAGGGGTGAGGGTTGTTCTGTAGAAAGCAGGACTGCTGAAACCTAATCACAGGTGTCACTCTACAGGCTACTTGGAAGTTGGAGTTGCTGCCTGCAGAGTTTTCCTTTGTTCTTGATGTATCAGACAGTCTCATCAGCTCAGTACTATTCCATGTTGCTGTGCAATGGAAAAGCCCAAACTGCCCCTTTGCTGAAAGGGATATAATCATTTGCCTGTTCCTCCACCCTCTGGAACCCTGCACCCTCTGGAAATTATCATTTAAAAATAACAATGAGATTTTTTTTCCCCACCTCCTTTATTGTACAAGCATGGAACAGATCTGTTAGACCCTTGAATTGTTGCATAGGTCAGCCTATTCTTTATGCTCAGTGAAAGAGCAGCACTTCAATGTTACTCATTTTTATTGTACTCAAAGTGTTTTTGTGTATTTGACATACATAAATGATTATGATCCTTCCCTGAGAAGCTGCTTGGACACTGTATGAAGTGTACAGGAAAAATGCAGCATGCAAATGCCTAGCTACTTGTGTTGTTTTGCTTTCTTTTAGGTTACTTTTTTTAAAACCAGGATTGTACTAGAAGAGTCTGTTTAATAAATACTCTGGGCTGAGGCATCCTTAAATTTCCTTCCATTTTATTTAGGAAAGAAAAAGGAAAAGAAAAAAAAGCGGGTCTGCAGGGAAGCTGAGGGACTTGGATATGGAAGAGATCTGGCATGTCATTATGTCAAGGTTTCTAGTGTTACCTAGAACTTTTTTGCAGCTCAAGGGAAGAAACTTTCCAACTGGATAAATAATAACCTTGAAAAGGCACCAGACAAAACACGCAATGCACAAGATATGAAAAGAGATCAGCAAAATAACCCCTGGCTTACACGTCCAAAAGTGTAATGATAATATAAGCATTGTCAAAAGTCAGGCTCAGTTACACCTTGGAAAGGCTTAAAATGTGTACACTGAAAAATACAACCCCAAAGCCTGAAATAGACTCAAGTAAGAGGGCTTGGTTTCAAGATTTGCCATCTGGGATAAAAACATGGTATCAAGTATTGGACTGTATCTGTTTTCCATGTGACACCAGGCAGATAAAGAATGGATAATTTAGCTGTGTTTAAAAGGTAGCAGTAGAGACTTGGAGGAATTTGTTTCCCTTTCCCTTTTTTGTCTAAGTCTTTATCCCTAATTTTTAAGAAAAGAATAACTCTTAAAAAATGGAGGAAAACATAAAGAGTGAGCGTATAGCTGTGTTTGGTTTCAAGACAAAGGAAATACTGGGGAGATAATCCTACTGAACTTCAGTAAAGAAATCAGAAGTCTGACAGACGAGTATAAATAAAAATTTAAGAAATACTCAATTTTTGAGGGAAATTGTAACACAGGTGAAGAGTGATGACATCAGGAAATACTGAAGAGGAGGCTCAAGGAAGATTACTAAGGAAGCTTTTCTGGGAATGAGATACGGAGAATCTATGGATGCAATTTGGTCATGCAAAGCTGTAAACTTGTTCATATTTTAGCCATGGAGAATGCAAGACTACATCCAGAGCTGTGTTTTCCATAAATCGGGAGAGTCCATGCCATTAGTATTAGCTCAGGAGATATTTCACATGAATTAGTATGTAATTTGGGCCATCCTTGTTCCAGAGGGTTTTTTACTTTACTTTAAAATATAAACAAGCTCAAGGAAGAGGTAGCAAGATGATAAAGAGAATGGGGACTGTCTGGAGAGAGGAGACTAATCATTGTCTTTTTGTCATTGTCTACAAATGTGCACTTGGTACATGAAGAAGGGAATGGTGAACCACTATTTAACTCAAAGACAGCTTGAAAACTTAGAACATAACTAATAACTCTTTAAAGTGACCTGTGTTGGGAAGGGTGTCTTGTTCAAAAAATGTGAAAATTTTAATTATTTGTCACTTGCTGACAGGGATTATAATATGTTACTGCCTGAAAAGATAGAGAATGAACTTCATATTTCTGAAGGTCCCTACTTCTGCAATCCTTCCCCACCCAGACCTCCACAGCCTCTGCTGAGTCAGTTCTCTAAGAGGAACATGGGAAGGAATGGTTTTTCATAAATTTGATTGTGTGGCAACATATTGTTATGGTCCATCAGAGAATAGAAGAAATTCTCCTTTCCTGGAGTGGTACTCTTGGGTCCTGGCCTCCTAATTATTTTTCAGTCCTCTGGGCACTAGTGGTGGGAATGGCAGTAAGTCTCCTGCCCTGTCTTCTTCTAAGGATTGTACGAGGCATTATTCGGCATTTCAAAGCTCATCACAATTCTGGATATGTGCAATTATTTCCCTCTTTGGGAAGAAATGCAGACATTCTGGGGTGAAAACAAAACCCAACCAGTGGCGATGAATACTGAGGGGTCCTTCAGAATCATGAGTCCTCACATAAGCATACACTGGAAATAATTAGTTTATGACAAGCTGATGAGCTAATTCAGGCTGTGACCACCGTTCTTCCTTCTGGAGTGAGATGCCATTGCTTCCCAGGACCACCAGATGCCAGACTTCTACTGCAAAACCTCAGCCCTTTGACTGCACAATGGAAAGAAATGTTCTATGCATTTGCATTTTCTCGAATTCCTCCAATTTTGTTTTCTGCAAAAGTGCATTACAATTTGTGCTTTTTTCTAAGGGTTTACTGTAACTCTTTAAGATCATATGCAAACAAATTGTAGGAGGTTACTGAGAAACAGCCTCTTTGTAGACTACTGGCTCCTCTGACAAGCCGGTGACTTGAATTTTTTACTTCAAAATCATAATAAAAACTGTGCAGTTAGAAAAAGCACCCTGAAATGCACAACAAGAATACTATAACATTGGTTGAGAACAGCAGCAAAATGTTCACAATCAATAGCTTAAAAGCATTTAACAACTTAAGAGTCTTAGATAAACAGCAAAATAATTGCAGCCACTCTTATTTGCAGAAATGTTCTTAAGAGAAATGTTTATTGTGATTTTTTTTCTGTAATTTGAGCTGTGTTTCATCATTTTGCTTTCTAATATACACATATTTTATCTAAATTTTACACTTTACAAATGTACCTACTTATATTTGATTAATTCTAAAATTCAGTTATTGCCAAATTATGCAATTATGTTTTTGCTATTAGAGTTATAAACATTCTCATTCCTATTGCAGAAGGTATTATTTTAACAAAGCATGCACTGGTTTATAAAATTTAGAGATGTTGAATTAATTTCTAATGAATTGACCATTTAGTGCAGAATGAAAATATTGAACTGTGAATCATCCATATTGGGCCAAAGGGACAGCACATTGTGCCATAAACAAGAAGAAATATACACAAGCACAAATAAAAATAAAAGAAATATAATTTTGGTTGAAAGAACATAATAGAAATGCAGCAGTACAGGTAAACAGACACATTATTTTGTTACAAACAGCAGAGATTTGTTTCAATCTGAAGTTGCTTTCAATTATTTTAAGGGAATATCAAATTGTAAAGTGTAGAATTATTGCAGATTTTTTTTTTAATTCACTCATCCCAGTGTATATAAAGCATCTCTTGATCAATGTGAAGTCAATTGTTAAAGCTTTCAAAAGAAAACCTTCCAGGGAAAAAAACGTATAAATATATTGGAAATAAACATATATTCCACTCTATATTCTCCTCCTATATAAAAGCAAAGAGTATGCAAATATCATAAGACATCGATAAAAAATTCTGACAGTTAAAGCAAAGGCTCTCATTAATAATTAAAATACAAATTATGACAGAACACAATGCTTTATTCTATCATGAAATTATGTTGGTCTACAATTATGATAACACTGGTTCTCAATTTTGTATTATTTTGTGGAAATTAAAAAGAAAAAAGCAATGCAATAATGTTTGGGTACTGGCAAAGACAGTAAACTGATATGAAATATTTACTACAAAGGCTTCTCAAAAAGTGTATGCATTATTGACACATAATCAAATAAAAAATATTTCCATTTTCACAGCTCAACTACGATTATAACTTTGAATTCAATTTCTCTCTTAGTGTGAAAATATGAAATATGAGAATATGTAATGTATACCATAGTAGTCCAGAGGTTTTTTTATCATCATCTCTCAGTGTAGAATCAGGATTTATTTGAATGTGACTGAATTGCCCATGGATAGCAGAAATCACTATTTGTTCTTGAGTCAAGAAAAGTCTTTTTCTTGACATGAAAATGTCAAAAACTTTCATAATGATAGTTTATGATGTCATTATAATTCCTCTCCATTCTTTAAAAACAGAGCATTAAGTCATTCCATTACACTGCCTTACGCTTAATCTTTCCCTTTTTCTAAAAAAAAATTGACATATTTATCATTGATTTTCCAGCAGATGTTGTACTGGATGCCCTTTTTTAAAAACTACCTCAGTAATCTGACCTCTCTTAATGATTACTCACATATCCTTTAGTAAGTGAATAAAACTTTTCTTTCACAGATAGTAGGTACTTAATCCTCATTATTGAGAATATGCTGAAACCTTGAATACTTGTCAAAGATTCATTTTATAATCCTGAGGTTGGTTTGCCATCAGTGATTTACACAGGGGCTGTGCTTGCAATAATTGATTCATTCCATACTTAAAATCTACTGCTGTCATTAAAATGACAGTACAACACTTGATGTTGCAATTTAGATTTACTTGAAAAAAAGGGCTTCATTCTCTCCTGGAAATATGTGGTATTGAAACAGGATATATCATTCTGTGTGTCAAAATAAAATTACAATGACTTGATTCCTATTCTCAAAATATTAATCTTGAAGCATGTTTAAAGCATGATGGAAGTTTAACCTGCAATTGCAAGAACAGTGTGTTCCTATCTTTTTGTTACTCTGCCTTGGTTCAAAGACCGTTTTTTAAAGCACTTTAAAAATCTGCCTATAAAAAGGAGTTTTAAGGCACAGCTCCTACAGTTAATCAGCATGTCAGATGCAATGCCCCTCAATGCAAAGCTTTTATAACACATCAGACTGCAATTTTGGACAGCCAGCGACGCTGCTACAAATGAGAGCGTGTGTACATTTACAGTGGCTCCAGACAAAACTGTTCAGGCTGCTTTCCCCGGAACACATCGTCTTCTCTGAGACCCAGAATCGAATGCAAAGCCTTCAGCCAATTCCTCACACTGACAATGTGACATGCAGCTTTCATTTTCTTGAGTGTGTTTGACAAGGGGATTAACTAAGTGCTAGGGTACAGCAGAACCCTCTAAAGGACACAGTAGTGCATTCCCCTCTAGGTCCCACTTTCGTGAAGCTATTCAGGAAAGGATTCCTGCTGAATTGTTACCCAGAAAACTACACTAGGTTAAGATTCCTGTTTAATAGGAAAAAAAGAATATTACAAATGAAAAAAGGGTTTTGGACAACTCTTCCAGTAATATCATGTCAATTTTAACGAAGCTTCAATAAAGTTCTCAGATAAGTAAGAAAGATATTTGTCATTCATTAACATTGTGGTTCTACCCACAGCTGAAAAAAACATGCTGTAAAATGTTAATAAGAGAAAATATTCAAATATATATGACTGAGATGGCCAGAGATAGTGTGAAAGAATTAATTAAACCACAAAAACTGCATCATTGATAGTTTAGTAAACTATCAGGAGACAAAAGAAAATTAGGTTACAGTTAAATTGTATCCTTTCCAACCTTGATGTGCCTAAGTAGTAGACCACATGCAAAAGCAGGAGGTCACTTAGGACTCAGTTCTGACCAGAACAGCAGCTCACACTCCTCCCACTGAGGTCTCTGTCTTCTGTGCTTGTTCAAGGACAGAGCAGGGTCTTCATCATTTAGGACATCTTTTGCACAGCGCAGTTAAAAAGAATAATTTGGCCCTGGCTGTAAGATCATTCTTGATCTCAGAGGGCTAAATTTAGCTCTGAATGTGCCATAATGTAGTTTTCTGCTGTGATAAAATTTGCCTTGTTTGCACTACTGTTGAATCAAGCAAGTGAAAGAAAAATTGCTACTAACTGAGTGTTTTCATGAAGATTATCTTGAGTTTGGGCATGCCACTGTTCCAATAGTTGATATACTGTTAATATTGATGTAAGAGGAAAAATCAACTGATTGTTTTGTGGTTTTGAAGACATACTGATTTTTGACTGTTTGTGCAACCTGAGTTCTGCAATTCAGTGTCCTTCTACTTTAATGACTGGAGTTTTGTACATATATATGAAGAGTAGGCTTAAATTACTGACGTTTTTTCTTGTTCCTGACTGGGCCTCCAGAAGAAAATTTTGCAACTGAAGTTTTAGTGAGGAGGAAAATATCCCTGTCAAAGTCAGAATCACTAATGACAAGGAACCTACAATATAAATAATCACAATTGCTGGGGCTGAGAGTGCTTAACCACTTCAACGCTTTATCATTCTTTGTGTAAAACCTTTTATAACTAGATGTTCCACCACAATGTCACATATTTCTTCCAAAAATATCATCTGCAACTAAACCACCTGGTTTTAGTGTGGTTACAAGTTTTTGACAATTCACCTCAATAGTTCTCTTTAAATAGCTTATTCTATTCCTGAAACAGAGAGAAAAACTTGCAACAAGCACATCTCATTAGTGGCAGAACTAAAAGACCCCAGATAATGGGGCAAATCAATGTATTGAGGGAACTGGTAATCAAGAAAAATAAGTGTTTTGATAGTATGTTCCACAAGTAATTGAATTTAATTTAAGTAATCTTCAAAAGAAAGAAGAAGAAGAAAAGAAAAAAGAAGAATCTGCTAATTTGGAAAAAACTGTCTTGGACAGATCTCCTTTTCATTCAATGAGGATGAACACCCCAAAGTGCTTCTTTTTCCTGAAATTTAAGCACTTTATTGTCCAATATTAAAATCAATTTGTGGTAATACAGATTTATAGCAAATGCTCCTAAAGTATGAAAAAAAAAGGAAAAAACAAAAGCAGCCACAAATGAATTTATTACAATTATCCTTTGTATTTCTGCAGTTAAACCCATAACTAGAAAATACTGCTGTCATTTAATTCTCTAGGAAATGCTTTGTTAACTTGCACCTAATAACAATAAAGTGCTTTTTCATGACAACACTTTTCTTTCTTTTCCCCAGAAATATCAATAGGTAACTTTTTGCGTTGTGCTGCATGCAGCATTAGAAGCATTCTCTATTGACTCCTTTTATTAAAAAATACAGCTCCACATGTTGCCAGGAAGTTTTGGGTTGGTTTGGTTTGTATGTTTTGTAGCAGCTGATTCAGTTCTTTGCTGTTGATAACAGCTGAGTTGTGTGTTTTAAGGCCACCACATGTCTTTAAAAAATGCATTATTTTGTGCCTGAAGTGCATTCAAACCTCTGTGCATGTGTGTGTGTGTGTGTGTGTGTGTGTGTGTGCAGGGCTCTGCCCTGGTACCAGTCCATATTTCTGTGCCTGTTGTTTGGACACCGGTGGTTCCACCTGCCCCACAGGGTGCTCTGAAGAGCGAAACCTTCCTGATGGGAGATGGGAGGGGGAGAGGGACATTTTGCCACTGGCAAATGGTCTCCACATCCAAAAAGTTTGGAAATTATCGCTGCAGGAACAAAGATGCTACGTAGCAGGATGTGATACAGAATATGCTGCACTGGTCGTAAATCACAAAGCAGCTGAACTAATCTGCACATAAGGAAAATGGCACTCTAATTTTCTGTTGAAAATCCAGACAACATTCTCACCTTGCATTTCACTGCTCTGGTGCTGCTCTACAAAGGAGAAGAAAACTGATTAGCAAAGTGTTAATCCAATAATTGTAACAAATAATTAGCTTTGTAATAATTAGAGAAGCATATAGAATTAGAATTACATCAAATAAGAATTCTCTCTTTTCTCCCTCCCTATCACATTCACAATTCAATATTTGTGTACAAATATCTTTTACATGAGATGACAGCAATTTCTTCATTTCATATGAAAATAATTCAAAACAAATAAATTGTAAACATAATACCATTGTGAATTGAACACTCAATAAAAATAGCAAGGCCAAGATGTTTTCTTTGACCTTCCTTTCTTCTCATTATCCCTTCCTCAGGACATCACTCCTTGTTGCGACCCTTTGTAATTTCTCTTTTATTATAAATTGTTAATATAAAAATGTTGTGGCTCATGAAGCTTCGGGTATGATAAATGCCATTCATGTCAGAAATAAAATCAGATTGACATGCCAGAAGAAAACACTTTTAAAATTGGTGAATATTCAGCTCTTGATAGGATTTCCTGCTGCTTAGACCATCTTTCCTTATATATATATATCCTTATATATTATCCTTAATATATTTCCTAGGTATTTGTCAGCTAGAGCATCTACTGTTGTAGTTTTAAGGTTTGTCAGGAATGGTGCTTAAAAAACCATTTTGCATGTCAAATTTTATGTGGACTTTGGTACTTGTGTTGAAGCCATGTAACATGACGAACAGCTGAGTGCAAAATGTTTAAAGTAGAAATAAACTGGAGATAGCTTGTGTGACCAAGGGGGACACAACCACCTGGCATGGCACCTTACAAACCCCTATGTGGATGAGCTCCACCAGCAATGCCCTGGGCACCTAGAGAGAGTCCCTCAGCATAAAAAGGGATCAAAAGGATTATATTGCCTCATTTGGAGCCTGATTCTTGCTTTTAGGGCTCCAAGGACCAAGAGCTCTTGGACCTTAAAATCTGTCATCCCGTTTTTTGTTAAAGCCCCTCCTGCTGAGACCAGGCAAACTCGTTATGAGTGCAGACCCGCTGCCAGGGGGCTGTGCCTGGAGGACAGCCCCTCGTGTGTCCCCACCCCTGTCACCTCTAAAAGAAGCCACTTCAGAGTCTCCCCTCATTTGCATGGGGAGATTTAATTTCCATCCCTTAAATATGACGAATTGCCGAGATTTCCTTCAGTTAATGCTTTTAACAGCTCCCAATAAACTTCATTAATCAGGCCAGCTCTAGGCCCAACGTGCAGCCTGGAAGCAGCTAATTTGCCTGATGAGCCCGCGACTTTAGTGAATAAACAGGTGGATAAGCCGAGGGTTTTATGGCCTTAATTACACTCTAATCAGTTCAGCACTTGGCGGGCAAAAGGGAAGAGGGAAAAAAGAGGTGGCAGCAGAAAGAGCCTCAGCAGCCACTGCTTCTCAGTCCTTCCCTTCCCACATCAGCTCTGCTCCCTGCTTCACCCTCTCCCCCACCCGGCTTTGTCTCTCCGCTCCTTAGTCCTCTGTTGTTTCCCCCCTTTTCCTCTTCTTTTTTCACCCTCCTGCATCTTTCACCTGAAAATCATCATCTGATGGAGAGGGAGAAGCTATTTTGTTCTTTCTTTCCTGCTACTCACTGCCTCCCCTTTCCTCTTTTTTTTTGTTTCTCTGTCCGTACCTGGTTCCTCCTCTCCCCTCTCTCCTGCCTCCCCCCCACCACCTCCATCCCTCTCTCCACCGCTGCATATTCTCCCTGTCACAGTTAGGCCGCCTGACAAATCACTTCAAGGGCAGCCTAACTTTGAAGGACAAGACAAAGCTTTAGCATATGGTCCAATCCCCAGATGTTTGTCTCTCTCTCTTGCTCTCTCTCCCTCCCCTCTAAGAAGAGCTACTTGGGAAGCCGGGCTTCTTTTTGTTGCCGCTCTCCTTCCTCCCTCCCCGCAGGCTGAGGCGGGGGGCCCTAACTAGCGGCGAGAGCTGCTGCTCCCTTTACGGCCTTCCCGCGGGGGAAGGCGAGCGCCACTGCTTCTCCTCAGGCTCAGTGGTGTTTTTCACGGCACGGGGAGGGGCCGTGGCCAGAGGACGCTCCCGGGGCTGGTCGGGCCTGCCTGGCATCGCCATCCCCGCTCCCGTGGCCCGGGGTGGCAGCGGGATCTGCCGCGGGGAAGGAGAGCCCCGGCCGGCCGGGCGGAGAGAGGGGGAGCAGCCGTCTCTCCCCAGACCCTGAGCACTCTGATCTGCCTGCTTTCCCGTGTTTACGCTCAGGATTCAGCTGAAAACAGCTGTGCCGGCCGGGCATCCCCGGCAAACCCGGCAGCGAGGGGCTGGCGCTGCTCGCCCGGCTCGGGCTCCTCGCCCCAAGTTCTGCCCTTCAGTAGGAGCAGTCCCCGTGCTCCGTCCGGCACCCCAACTAAAGCGCCTGCCCGCCGGCCACTTTGTGCCTTTAAAAACCCACAAAAAGCTGCTCACGAGGTGACCGTGTCCGTCTGGCCGTAAGAAAGCCCCGCTGAAGGAAAGGGCGTCGCTGCTCATGTAGCCGGCTCCTAAAACCACAGAGCTTCTCAGAAGCAAAACGTATTTTTCCCTTCCAAAAACTTATTCTGAAAAGGATTTGTTTGACCATTTTATCTTGGCTGTCAAAAGCATGTTAAGAGAATAAAAGATTGTATTCTCCAGTACCCCCTTCTTAATACAGTTTTTCATCCTGTGCGTGTAACAATATTGAGACTTAAAAAAATGAACTGTCACAAAAGGAAAATGGATTTCATCTTTGTCTGTCTGTTTTCAGAGGGATTAAAACATTGCTATTATTTTGGAAGCTTTCACTTGAAATTTGCATGGGTGTCTTTATGATGTCTCTCTTGTTTAATTTGTTTTTAACTGTGCTTATTAACACTTTTCCACAGCTTTATAATAGATACAGTAGTGTATATTCAATTTGAGTACAAAAACCCGTTGGTTTATATGACCTGCTAATATTATTAAATCTTACATATTTTTTATAAAATCAAACACAGTGCATCCTTTGCAGAGAGCATTTCCTTTAGACAAAACAACATTCCTTGCATATGAGTATTTTTAAAGTGGAGAATTAGTTTAATCATCTTTTAAGTGCATTTACTTAAAGCTTTTTTGATCAAAAATAATTATGAGCAGGTGCCTCTTTTGTAAAATTACCATTGTAAAGGATGCCTTTGGAGAAAGTTATACAATTACTTGCCTTTTGATTTTCAATGTTTTATGGCTCTAAGAATGCTGAGTGTACTCAGTGCTGGCTTTTTCCCTTTCTTGTTGTTATGATTAAGTGAAATTCTGATGGCTTATTCTTGAGTATAACGGAGAAGAACTGAGCAGCAAAAACTTGCAGCTTTTGCATGCAGCACCCATATTAAATTGGCTGCCCCTTATTCAAATTACATCTTGTATAGCTATGTTGCCTTGATGGAATTTGGGATCGCAGTATCCTGCAGTTCTGTTCCGTGTCTGCGTCTCGCATTGCTGTTTGATGATCAAAGCGAATTAAGATATTTTTTAAAACGCGCCACAGTTTCCCTCCGCCCCCCAACCCCAACATCCCCCCCAAGTTCTGCAAATTCTCAAAGTGGCCCTGGAGAAATACAAATGCACAAAGCGACAGGCGAAGCCGGGCCTGTGCTCAGCACTCCATCATTCCTTGTCACAGGCGCAGCCACTATGCATTATCCTGCCGTGATTGATAGAGTGGGTTTGTGCAGACCGGGGAGCTGGGCACGGCTCAGATGGGGCCCTGTCGCTCTGGCTCCCTTCCATACTACCTGTAGGGAGCAGGGAAAACTTTGCTGGGATTGCCACTTCAGCACTGGTCAGAAATTTCACTCCTGTGCCACAATGTAGAGATCATATTCCTGAGAAGGTAAATGTCGCTTTTAGAATTACTGCTCCAAAAACAGGAGGGAGAGGAAAGAAGGACAGATACCGCTCACATGGGTAATATCACAATAATGAAATGGCTTTCAGGTTATCACAAAGTTTGTTTCTTGGTTTTATTTGAGAACTTCCTTGGTGGGCAGTGTACTCAAAGACTTTTCCTTATCTTTCAACTCATTTATTTATCAGAATGAGCTGGCAGAAGGCTCACACTTTCCATGCAGCGCTGCTCTTTTCAGATTAATCTGATCTCAGTGTTACTGGTCAGAAGAATAGAATAAAATATACATAAAGCAGATTGTTATATGCCAAACCAAAACATAATAAAATTCTATTCCCAGGATACAGGTGACCAGAAAGTCCATCTAAAGGGGCTATTATTGCTGTAGGATAGAATGTAATAATTTATGCACTTAGAATCTTTGACACATTTTTGTTCAGCTGGGGAGAAGAGTTTAGATTTCTTTGCCTGTGATCATTCAAGTTCTTGACTAATTGATGTGCGATCAAAGTCGACAACAATCTCACCAGTGTTATATTAAACTGTAATATCCTCCAGTTCCTTCATTTCTTCCTGAAATGGCCAAAGGCAAAATAATTTGCATAAAAGGTCTCAAGTTTTAAAATGTAAAATTTCTTTCATTGGGACTTCTCCGTGATCCCTGAAGATTTCTATGGATGTTTACAAACTTAATCAAAATGAGCCTATAAATATTATTGCAAGTGATTCTGGGGGGTGAAACAGAGCTTTGTTTTGATTTAAACTATTAACAAATTGAAATAATGTGGAATGACACTTTTTAAAAGTGATATTTGAGTTCACATCCATATTTATAGTGATTATTTGCTGGAAGGGGCCACTCTCAGATACTAATTGATGAGTCCTAATTTATCATCCTGTAAACTCTCCCCATCCCCCATTTAATTTCTCTGGGCAAAACTGCGTTGAAACAGGGAAGCAAGGAGACTGTGTATTCTGCATCAATAAAGAAAACTGAAAGAATCTTTCTACTACAAATTGCTTTAAAAGTAATCCTTGCATATTTTTCTGTGGGGTTGGTTTTGAGTTGTTTTTTTTTTTTTTTCAATGCTGATAACAAACAAGAAGATTAAATTCATCAGCATTCATTTTGGACTCTTCTGTGCTACAGTGTGTACATTTAAATAATTTGCAGGTAGTTTTATTGTCTGCAATACCAGCAAGTGTCTACCCACCTTTACACCCTTGCAATTTTGGAAAGATCACTTTTATTTAACAAGAAATTTAGCTGAGAAATGAGTATTTTTTACTTTACATCAAGGTATTTTCAATGGGAAAGAAAAGTGTCAGCCTACTTGTCCATATGTTAGTGTATATATTTGTGTGCAGATGTGATTTGTGTATAATGTGCTTGCACAAATGAGTTTTGCTGTTGTTTTTTTATTAATATGAAGATTAAGATCATCCCGAACTTCAGTTCTTCCCCTGGACCTCATCTGTCTTGCAGCATTTTAGAATATGTTCCACTTAAACATTTGCTTCAGGTGGGATGCTTAACGGTGGTTTAAACCTTGCCTTTGCAAGTGTGTTGTACCTAAACATGTAAAAATATGAAGCAGCTACTTAAAAAATGCTTACCACTGTAGAATAATTAACATGACCCTGGAGTAGTACATCATAGCTAATTCAGTGAGCCCTGCTTTACAGCTGCCACCAAGCAACAAGCAGTAGGTATAAAATGCTCACGTATCAGGATATTCCTTTAACACCTCATTTATTATTGTAACATGAAAAATGTCCCCTTCCATTTATTTTGATATCACTGCATTAAGGGTCTTAGTCACAAAGAAATGATTTGTATATGCACACATAAAAAGGTGCAGTTTCCTTGTAAAACACAGGGAATTTGTCTGACAAGTTATCTTCGATGCAAATGAAACGGATGTGTATTGAAAGGGGAATGGCAAGAGTTGAAGAAGTGAAGTTGTATGCCTAGGTAAAAGATGAGAGGGTAATTTTGTGGTTTTCTCTGTGTTCAAAGCTTTTTTTCTGTGAACAAACACAGGCAAAAAGCAGCATTAAACAGGGACAAGAAACACAGACAAACAGACACGCAGGCACACACGTGAGTGTAGGTTGACAGTCCATTGCCTTTATAAACATATGATAGACCCAGAGGCAAATTCAAAGCTGCCAACACAACTACTAAATGAGTCTGCCAAAGAGCCAGATGCTGCAGCTGGGAAAGCATTTTCATTGTCTTAGCAGCTGCATACAGCGACTGCTATCCCGAAAGGAGGGGAAGGAATTGGGAGAATGGTTATCAATTAAATGGTGCCCAGCTATGCTTTATGTGTGTGTGTACTTGTGGGGGTCTATGTGTGCAATTATGACAGCAACTAAGTTTACTAGGGAGAGATTTTTATTTTTTTTAATTTTATGATGTCTTCTTAAAGGCCAATAATAGAATTGTTTGATGAGGTTGTATTTTAAAGAAAACTAAGATGACTGGTACTGATTTTCTGGTTTTTCACAGTTTCTGGTTCAAAGGGAGCAGACCAATGCTCACTTGAGAGTTGTTTGGGATCCTCATGGAGATACAGCCTTCCCTCCCACATCCCCTACCCCTGCACTGCAATATGGAATTTTGATTTGGGGAAATAAGTCAGGGTAGTCCAAGTGTTTTCAAAGCACGGTTTAATGACTACAAGGCTCAGAGGGGATGTTATGTTCAGAGCCCCGGAAAGTAACCCCATAACTTTTACTCATGCAGGACACTTGTAGAGCAGGGGGGGCAGAGACAGCATGTGGCTTCACAAGGATTCAGGATGCAGCTGAACTGCTGCTTGAGTTCAAGAACAAAAGGAAACTGAGAAAATCTGTAATGCAGGGGGTTTTTTCCTAGAATAAGAAAGGGGAAAAAGGGGGAGTGGCAATGGGGATGGCCATCCATATTGTTCTGGTGAGCAGCCTGGGTTCTGCACTACCATGCTGCTCCATCTGGCCCCTACAATGGCTGTGCAGGCCCTGCTAGCATGAGACCATACATATTTGAATTTACAGGGACTTGAAAAGACAGATGTGTGCAATTTGTAGGACTGGTCTATGTGCAATTAAGAAACATGGTAGCTGAAGTGGTGTTCCCATTCTTTTTCTAAGAAGCTGCACAGATTTGTGCTGTGAACTAATGAAGAGGTCTTTATACAAAATTAGAGATTGGGAAACTGTGTGCTAGAGTCTCGTTGTCTAGATAATTACTTTTTTATCATTATAATGGCCTGTCATACTAATAAAGTTTTTTTTTTCCCAAAAAAAGTTCATCAACCCTGCAAGAAAGGGGACTAGAAGACAAAATCAATTGAAATCATTATTTCACAGGCTAGATATATTTTAAAATGTTTCCCTTTAAGTGGTTGTATATCATTACATGCAATTTGTATTATAAAAGTAGCAAATTATAAAAATCCCAGCCAATACGCTGAGAGCAGATCTTGGCTGGTGTACAGTACAGATAGTGCCCATGAGTATGTATATCCATATGTAACTGCTTTTAGAGGAAGCTGACTTGGGCATGTATTTGTGATATTAAAGTATTGAATCTGAAATAGTGTTGCATAAATTAGCTTTCAGATTCGTCTTGAGGAGAAGAGAGGAAAGCAACTGTCTGCAAAAGAGTAGTTGCTCATTTTCCTGCTCTTAATTTTTACTGGGAATCTGTTATGTTCAATATCCAGAATAAGTAGGACTAAGTAAGGGTTTTCTCTTTAAAATAATGGTGCACAAAGAATGTGGGTTCCACCATACTCAGAGATTTCCTTTCTAACAGAATATTCACAAACAGGTAAGAGATTTTCAGTGAGAAAACACTGTTTTCATACTTTTGCCATGCAGTCCTTCCTTCCCTGTCCCTTTTTGTTTTCTTCTTTCCATTATAGATTTAGTGGCGGCTTAGTTTGTTTTCCCTAAGTCAGCCACGGACTAGAATGCTCCTAAACCAGAAGCATATGCAAAGAAGTGACAGACAAAATTGCAGATGGAGCTGGAATAAAAAGGAAACAAAAAAAAGAAGGCAGTGTCCTAGAGGGGAAGTTGCAAGGTAGATAAAGAACTTTTGTTCGCCGTTTGGTGGAACAGTCGTGTCTCCCAGTAGGCTGAGCAGGCTGGCTGATACATCCAGAGGGGACGGGTGTCAGGCTGGTGCAGGTGTCAGTGGCTGCCAGTGAGTGATTGCACCATCAGCCTCCTACCGTGATCCATCATGCGGGCCCAGCCGGTGAAGAATCACAGCCTCAGCAAGGTGCTGAGCCCAGCAACATATCATTAAACAAGGTTACCACCGGCAGATCTGCTCCCATGATCAATCTGGTCAATAGCCGTTCCACCTCGCTGTACATTTTCCCCCCGTAAAAACATGAACAAGTATTATGAAAGTGGTGGCAAAACAATGTAAAGCCCTAAGAAGGCTTCATTTCTCCAATGGCAAGCTGCAAGTTTCTTGTAAATCCCTTATAAATCAGGAAAAATAACCTTTTCTGTGAAAATTTATTCTCAGACTAAGCCTCTGAGCTAATTTGTATTTTATGACTTGAAATTGTTTATTTCTGACTCATTCTTGGATGGAATTTTTTTCTTGCTAGTTTTCAACCCCCAGCATGTAGTCCTAATATGTATTAAGATGTGGTGTGCTGTATAATAACTATGTCAGATTAGACTTATCCAAAAGAAATCTCCCAGAGGATGGAAATAAAACACTTCTGTTATTGCTTTGCTTTAATTCTGGTTTCTGGTATTAACCCTCTGTTAGATCTGAACAGCTTTCCTCCCACCCAGGCCCACCCAGCATCACTGTGCTGTGTAAACACCCTCACTTACAATACAAAATCCTTGTGTTTGTGTTCATGGGAATGCAGAAACATTGTCTGTGTGCTCACAGGGCTGCTGTTTGCCTTCCCTTCTATGATGGTGGGCTGCAGACTCCTGGGCAGTAATTGGGAGATCTTGGAGTCCCACATCAGACAGAAGCTCACCAAAAGGGCTATTAATACAGTCTTTGTGCTGCACTCAAGTGGTTATGATATGAGAGGTGAAGGCCAAATCAGAGAGCTTTATAAACTCTTAGGCAGCAACAAATAAGCTGAATTTCTCCCCAGCAGGCTACTAAGCTTTAGAAAATGAGTAAAGGAGGCTATGGGGAAAAACAGAGCCAACGTTCCTCCATCATCTCTTTTACAAACACAGCAAAATCATGTGCTAAACAGAAACACAAATCCAGAAATGCTGGGTTGGGAAAGGATTGTCCATGCTACACCGCAAAGTAGACTGTGACCTGGAGTCCTGTCTTCTTTTTACCATCTTCCAATCTAAAGGAAAAATAAACCAAAGCAAACCTCTTCTGAAAAGGGAAGTAATTCTGAGATGGCTGTTTCCACTGGTTTGATGAAATCAGTGGAATTTTCCATGTAGACAGGCTGACCATGCCTGTGAATGAATGGCTGTTACTAAACCTGCCTGACCTTCCCATCAATAAGGGTGAGGCTGAGGGCTCAGGGAGAACGTGACACACGCTCTCCCCTCCTTTGTACTTCAGCTCAAAGTGGCCTGGGGTGCGGTGTCAGCACCTCCAGCCAGACCCGCGTTCCCCGGAGGCTCCGGGCAGTTCAGCTCCAGCGCTGCTCCCGCCCCGGGGGCTCTCAGCCTCAGGGAGCTCGGCCCAGCGCTGGTGCTTCCCAGGCACCGAGGAGCTCCTTCCCGGGCTTCCCAGGCTGGCTGTGAGTGTAGTCCAGAGACAGCAACACCTCGGGATGTTTGTAACAGCATATTCTGGCCGTGGGAAGAAAGGACACGTAAAGCCAAAGATTTATTGTGAGCACAACTGAAATCCTGGCAGTCTGATCAAACAATGTTTGTTAGTGTGTTGGTTCAGTTCTTACAGAATGAGGAGAGAAAAAAAAACAGAGGAGGAAGGGGAGGAGGAAGGGGAGGAGGGAAGGAGGGAAGGAGGGAGGGAGGGAGGGGGGGAGGGAAGGAAGGAAGGAAGGAAGGAAGGAAGGAAGGAAGGAAGGAAGGAAGGAAGGAAGGAAGGAAGGAAGGAAGGAAGGAAGGAAGGAAGGAAGGAAGGAAGGAAGGAAGGAAGGAAGGAAGGAAGGAAGGAAGGAAGGAAGGAAGGAAGGAAGGAAGGAAGGAAGGAAGGAAGGAAGGAAGGAAGGAATACTACTAAATGGGAAAAAATCATTTAAAAATAATAATAATGTTAAATAGTTGTCCACATTTCCTAGATTCTTCCCATTTTCCTGGTGCTGTGCTCACCCTCCCAGTGCTCCTTTGGCTCCCAGGGTCAGTGGCTGCAGGCTGGTGTGTGTGGGTGCAGTGGGTGAGCAGCCTCATGGGTCCTTCTGGGGAGGAACAGGGAGTTACATCGGTAATTTCTTCTTCCTCACTTAAGGATCCCCTTGTTTAAATGTTTGCTATTTTGCTTTAACACCTTGAGCTGAAGCTGTACATTAATATGGCTTTACTAAATACAGTGCATTTTATTTATGTGGGATACATTTTCTTTCTCTTTGCTATCCCAAAACACATTCAGGACAGTTCTGGGGCAGTCTGTCTGTCACTGATGGTTGGAGACAGAACAGCTGCTCATAGCCTTGGGATCTCCAGTGACAATCTTGGGCCCCATCTCTTATCATCTCATGCTTGCATCATCCTCACATCTTCTTGTGTTCCCAATTCTTTAAGGCTCCTTTCCTGGCACACCAGACCTGTGTTTCTCTACGTTACTTCATTGTGTTAGAGTCTTAACTATCTCATCCTGCACAGAACAATTGTAACTGAAATGTTTAAGGTGTTAACTAAACAAAAACAATGGTTGTACTCTCTAAAATAATCTAAAATCACCAGTCATACTGTAATAATTTTATACAATTAAATACATGTGTATATGTCCAAATCTAGGATGGCAGAACAATTATGAGGTACTAGGTGCTTTCTGGGCTGTCTCTTAGTTGGATGTCTCATTCAAGTATCAAAGAACCTTCTGTGTTTCTGGTCAAGCAGAAGCAGAATTGGAGCTCCTCCCAAGAGTTATGATGCTTCCTTTGGCGCTGAAGTCCATAAAATGACAAGAAGTTTGGAAATCTTACCTGAATGTTTGGTCTAGAAGAGGTTTGGGACCTTTCAGTTTGGAGATTACATGCCTAATATTAAAAGACATTTCAAAGTGTCAAATATGCAAAAATAATACATTTCCTTATGTTAAAATTTAAAAGTGGATCATTCACTGCCTCCACTTGCGAGTTTGAGAGGAGCTTTTGTATTATCATATTATGGAAATAAATCCACTGTGATAGAGAATTAATCAGTTGTGGTTGTTTTTTATCCATGTTTGTTTGCTTGCTTGTTTGTTTGCTTATTTATTTAACCTGCAGTGAATTCATCTATGGCAATCATTGCTGGTAAAGCTGGTATCAGGACCTCATCCCCAGGACCTGCCAATAGTGGGCTCCAGCCTGTATTGATATATGCACTAGAGAATTGATTGCCTGCCTGAGTAGATAAGAACATGTATTGTTCTTCAGTGGGTGTAGTGCATTACTCTTTCCTGGCTAATGTGATCTCAGAATCCTTCTCCATAACACAATTCCACCAATCAAACCAGATGACAAAATATAAATTTTATGGAGTTGTAGTCCTCAATTCATAATCCATTGTAAAAGACAAATATGGATGAGTGAAATTTCCCATAATGAAAAAACCATAAAATTTCTGAGTCCGCCAAGGCTCTCTTTTTGATGCATTTCTTATGTTCATTCTTCTAGCTTTTCTACAGACTTAATTTCCTTTTTCTGACAGTAATCCTGTGATTGTAGATCTAATTTTCCTCTTAGTGAAGAGCAGGTCCCAGAACTACCAAAACTATTTAATGTATTTAACACCTGAATGAGTTATGGCTTCAATGCTGCATTGGTTGTAGCTTCCTCATACCCATGAGTCGTTCTTATGGTACAGGAATACCAATGATTGAAGAGAAGCCCAGTAATAAATAGTCAATAATTCTGTAAAAGGATTTAAAACCTGAATTATGTTTACCCACGTGTTGTTACCTGCATTTTTTCTTTGTTACTAATTAGAAGCTGAAGGACATATATTTCTCATCATAGTTGCATCCCTCTTGCTCCATTATAAAGTTTTTATTTCTGACTCTGCTTTTTCAAGATGGGTGTTTATCTGTTCACATCCAGATCCCAAAATGTCAATACATCTTTAAACCCACAAAAATAGGGAATTTCTTTATCCTATCCAATACAACACTATTCAAGGTCAAACTAAAACTTTGTTTTCATAATCAAAACAGTTTTACTGCAATCCTGAATTCCTATTGCAAACCACAGTGACGTGCAGCCCAAAAATCAGAAATTCTCTAAAAATAGCCTAGCTCCATCTTAGTTAAAATTTACTCTCCATGAAAATTTTGTATGAAAATCAAACTTTTTTTCAAATTTAACTGTCATTTGCTGGCCACTATAAATTTAACCCTTAACGAACATAATACACTCTTCATGATGTTTCATCCTATATGTACAACTGTTTTCTTGAAACTTCAATAATAGAGAGAATAATATGTAGTGACAGGAGCGAGTGAAGAAAATTGTCACAAATAATGCAGAAGTGGAATTCATAATTAACTTCTGCAGAAGTTAATTTCTATGGATTTTTTTTTACTATTCCTTCACCAAAAAAAAAAAAAAAAAAAAAAAAGAAAGAAAAAAAAGGAAAAAAAAGGAAAAAAAATCAATTTTCTTAAGCTAAATCCTCATTACAGTCAATGGGGAGTTCTGCTGAAAACTGAAAGGAGCCACACAGTCCATAGAATGGGGTGAGTGAGGAGGAATATTGCTGTTTATACCGGACATTTCACAGCACTTGTCATTACCTTTCAATGGCAATGAGGTTATGAAGAAGCAGGGCTGTGAAAGATGTCCTTCCCAAAGGTGGGACGTGGCTCCATGCCAGACTTCATAGGCAACTGCATCCAGTTTGGAAATTGTTTCTCAGCCAAAACAAGCTACAGTCTCAGTTTTTTCAAAGTAAAATGTACAGTGATATCAAAAATTGTACCTAGATAAACTAAATTCACTCCAAATGAACTAACTGTATTCATGAGAATACAGAGGTCAGTCAGCTGCATATTGTCAATCAGTCCTCATCGAGATTACTTTTCTTTCCTTTCCTATTTTTCCCTCTAAATCAAGAAAATATATGTTAGTCTCTTTGAACAGTTACCCTTTTTTTCTTTTTCTTTTTTTTTATGCTCGTATCCCCCCTCCCATCCCACTTCCAAAATGCCTTAAATTTGTTAGTGTCTCTATAATATTTTTGCTCTGAGGCATATTGCCCTCCATTCATTGTGTTCACTGCTGCCCAAGCCAGATTTAATAATTTTTTAAAATATATTAACCTGCACAAAACCTGTGTTGGTGGCAATGTCCTTTAGTCATTACTAAATTGTCATTCCAAAATTCAAACAATCTGAAACTTTAAAATCACAGTGTCTCTTCAGTGTTATTATTTTGGGGATCTATACTGGCTTCAACACCCAAGATCACAAATTCCAAAGTTTCCATAACAGTGAGACTGGAAAATTAAAATAACAAACAACATTGAAATAAAATCTTTAGAAGATAGATAGATGAAATTAGGAGAATAATTCCACCAGTAGAATTGTATTCAGGTTGCATAAAATAAATCCAAATCCATACCTGTCCCTGGATAAACCTAATAATGCTTTTGGGTTATGTTCCAGTTTTATAAAATGTTTTCCTATTCCCTTTTCCTATTTGGGGAAAAGAAGCAGTCCAGGGTGATCAAAATGTGCTGGTATGCCATAATAACACTTGAAGCAGACAGACCAGAATTTCCCATGGAGAGTATTTGCAATGCAGTAGCAGTATTCAAAATTGTGTACTAGTTCCTCTGAATTCCCATTTCAACCACAACTCATTCTTACATTGGAATATGGACTGGTCATGAGAAAACAGTAAATCTGACTGTACACAAAGTTATCTGCAGGGGTGAATAATCTGAATCAGAAAGGGAATGCTGCTTTCATTCTTCAGTTCTTTCATTTCTAATAATTCAGGAGAACACCATTTTAAGTGAGATTTAAAAGGTCTAAAAGCAGGCAGATAGAAAAAAGTTGCAGATTCATTAATAACCCACATCTAGTACAACGCACTATCGGGAGACAAATTCTGAAGCACCTTTCCAGATCTGTTACCTACCTGTTCTTTACTTTGTGCTGTGTTACCATCACATCACAGAATAGATTCTTTTCCATTTGACTGCTGTTAATGTAAGTGGCCATTGCATTTCTGGAATATTCCCCAGTTCATATTTACATTATGGAAATCTCCACCTTAACAGAGGAACAGAACTGAAACACATTAAGGAGGGACCCTTCTTATGCTCGTCAGCTCACTGCAGGGTGTCTCCCAAAACTTCCGTGACATTGAGAATAAGGTACCTCTTGTTAGAAGCTGAAAGGAAAATGCATTTTAAGTGATAAAAAACCTGCAGACACACAAAGGAACACGGAGAGACAGTGAGTGGCAGGGAGACCCCAAATAAGCCCTGCCATGCTACTCCCAAGCCTAAGCAAGCCCAGAGGGGAAGAGGGCAACAATTGCATCCAGAAACCAGCCAATAATCTGGCTCCTCTGCAGAAGTTATTGGAAATCGTTGTTTGTAAACAGGAGCATTAAGAGCAAAGAGAAAAAGTCTCACATTCAAAGGAAGAATGGAGGAAATAAGTTAGTTTTAACAATGAACAGACTGAAACCACAATGCATAGATAAACCCAGGAAATTTTGATGAGATTACTGATCCTATCCAATAGACCTGGATTTGTGAAAAGAAGACCCTGAACATCAAGGACAGCTGTGCTTGAACATGTAGGTAACATGCTGGGTGCATTCTTACAGGACAATAATATGTTCTGAGGAAAAAAAGTTTTTGGTTGCTACCAGCCTTCCTTATTAAGATGCCCATGCTCATGTCTTGCTTTGCCTTTGTGATATTCCAATATTCTCTGTCTTGTAGCAGGGAGAGCCATAAGCCTATCAGCTCAGTGCCCAGCAACAAGACCTTCCCTGGCTGAACATTGTACCACCAGCTTGGGGTTATCAGAGTGTGTAGGGATAGCCAGGTGGCTTATCAGAGACCTTGAACTTGGTACATGGTTAGAAAGTCTGCTTGATGCTTTATTCACAGATGTTTCTTTGCTTGGAGTGTTCTTCCTGACTTGGCCTAAATTCTTATCAGGAAATTATTTTACATACTGATTAAAGTCAAGCAGTCTATTAATGGGAACCTGATTACCATCCATCTTTATAAATATTCACAGAGAAAAAAATATTTTTAAAAAATGGGAAATACATAATGAAATCTTGTGTTTGTTATTGGAGTTTTATCATGCAGAACTTTTTCACTTCTTTAGTGCAAGGAACAGAGCAAATTAGGAAGTGACAGAGAAGCAGGGAAGAGATTTGTTGGAGGTTGGAAAAATGTCTGTCTATTAGTGGTGAAATAAAGTAGTGTTTTGAAAAGTCTGCAAAGAAATTAGACCTTTCAAGTGACCTGGAGATATTGTCCTTGCTGCTGCTTAAGGACAGTTATCTGTACACAACAATGGATTACCATAGTGCTGTCCTTACTGCCAAAGACACTCCTCTGATCGTTGCCATGTCCTAGGATGCTGGAATCTTTATTTTCTTCTCTGATTTTCACTTTTTCTTTTATATAAATACACACACACACACACACACACATATATATATTTATTTATTTATTTATTTATACATACATACATACACACACCTACTTAATGCAAAATTCCCTGTGAAACTATAGCAAATAAAAATATTAGATAAATAATTTTTTGTAAATATGCAAATATATATGTCCATATGCCAATAATATGTACCATAAATTAATTCCCAAATTAATATATATGTTACATCATTTAATATGTGAATGAACACGTGAACATTTTCTAATTAATCTCTTCTAACACAACATTTTGAAAGGCTGGATTTTGCATTTTTCAAAACCATCACTGCCTGAAACAGAGCCATAGAGACAAGGACCCAAATTCATACATTGTTACCATCCAAGATAAATTCTGCATCTAGATTGTATGAAAAATATATCTAATATTCATAATATTCAGGAAAGGCTAGTTCCCGTTTTCTCATTTTTTTAAATTCATCTTTGAAACTCAGAGATGCAGGATGCATAGGAAAAAAACCCAGCTGACTAATAGTGAAAAATGAGTTTAATCACGTTTGAAAAATGATAAAATTAAAGTTGATGTGGACAGAATTTAAGAGGACTTTGCACCTTCATAATTAAGACATAAGATGATCAGCAGACAAGGTCACAAAAGCAAGTTTAAGTTCATTTGTGAGTATGTACCAATTTGGCAGATACCCTACTTCTGAAATATTCCTTTCTGGCAATACTTGGAAGATATTTTCAAGAAAGATTACGTCATTAACCTGTTTCAGTATGTAAACTTTTATGCTAAAACTTGTACATCTTTATTAAAATCTGTTTCATTTAAAATTTGTTGAATGACAAAATAGAAACAAACACAGAAGCAAATATGATCCTGCTGATTTAAAATCACATCTCTCCAAACCCAAACATTCCCAGGATTACCACATCTCTTTTCTCCCGGATGGGTCCTCTGCAAAGCATCTCTGCAGACATGATTTCCCACTCATGACCTGACCACAGCAAGGGCCAAAATAATTTCAGTGGGTGGTGGTAAAGATGTCTCAATGCATATTAGAGGAGTTTCATACAGATTTTGCTCACAGACACAAACGTTGCCAACCATTCAGCTGTGCTTTGTTCTATCCCTAATACTGTAAGTCACAGAGGAGCTCTCCCCATGCTTTTCCTTGTTAGTTTTTGAGGAGGCAAAATCTGGGCAGCTGGTTCCTGTCCTGTGATCACACTGTTGGCTGAGTTTTTTCTCTTGTGTATCTATATGCTGTGCCAGCCAAAATTTACCTACTACTGCTTTCACACAGACCTCATAATCACTTCAACAACATATGCCAAATTTTTTTGCATCCCTTATTCATGAAGCCTTTTCTTTCCTCCTTCACTCAGTTCATACCTCCTGCCTAACACTGAACTTCAGAAATAGGATTGTTTAGTCCTGGGGAAGGGACATGCAAAGTTTGCTCATAAACATCACACAAATATTTTGAAGTTACTACAGACACATTTCTGGTTGCATGTGGACAACTTGAGTTTAAATGCTGATTGTTAGCTCATCAGTAGTTCAAACAATAGAAATAAAGGTTGGCTTTTTAATAAGTTCTCTATAAGTTCTCTAATTCAATTAATGGCTTTTTACCAAATCTAAATTTAGGATCCTATCAGGTGTGGTTGAGTGTTGTTATTAATTGAAGATATTTTTTTTCTCATACTTATAGAAAATGCATTCTTCGCATTTTACAATTATATTAACTGCCAAGTCTTCTGAAGATAGTAAGCAATGACTCTTTGCTATTTATAGAGCAACCCTTTTATAAAGCAATATGGTTCACCTGTGAGTTGATCTGTTTGAATTGCAATTTTTAAAATCACAATTTTTGAATTTGTATTGGGAAAAAAATTGTTTGTATTTGGAAAAAAATTCTTACTCTTGATTTAAAGTAATTTTTCAAGTGTTTTCCCTTCATTTTTTCTGCATTTGGTGCCTATAGTTATACAAGCAACTTGTTGTGTTTAAAATTAATTATCTCAGTGATCATAACTTGCAATGGGAAAGTAGTACTGAAAATGGCCCCAACTAAAACTTCTAAACCCAACTTTGAGCATTTCTTCAAAATCACCTTTGAGGAGTCATAAAGTACACCCCCAAGATCCAGATCAGCCAGTATTGATGTTGCATTGCTGATCTGTGTGTAGAGACCAGGATGAGGAGAATTGTAGCTGGGCACGGGGTGTTTCTCCAGGGAGGACATCAGTGCTCTGCTGAAAGGAAAGGCTTCTTTGTGTGCCCAGTGGAACTGCTGGAAAGGCTGGGCAGCAGAGCCAGACACCCTGCTGGGACTGTCCAACGCCCACAGACCCAATTTCCTGGTCCTGGAGACCCCCAGATTAAGTGCACAGGCCAGGGGACGCCCACACAGTTGGCGGTGTAGGCGCAGTTTTAGCCGTGCTCACCTGGGCGTGGCTGTGTGCATACCTGAGGGCAGTAGGGGATAAGAAGTGATGTTCCCATGAAGGATTCTTTCTACACATAGAGTTTTAGGGTCAATGTAAGCCTGTGGACTTTAGGGGAGACCATCAGCAATAGCTGTGTGCGCCCAGAGCCCTGAGACAGAGCTGCTTTGTGATGTTCAGGTACAGCTGGCAAGCAGAGCCCACACCTGACCTCATGTCATGAGGACCTTGGCTGGTGGCAGCAAGAAAGGTGCACACAGGGGCTGGTTCAATTGTACAAGTACCCCTTGTTTTGGGAGGCAGAGTGCCTTTTCCCTTCCAAGTCCTGCAGAACGTCCTTCTGCTCCAGTTTGCTTCTATTCGATCAGTGAAGCCTCTGCCAGTGCAGTGCTGATGGGAACATAATTGCTCACCTGGAAGAGGATCACTGAGATATGAGACACACTGAGGCTGTGGTGAGGTTAGGAGTGTTGACATGCCAATAAAAGCTCCATGTAAAAATGTTTAGTTAGTATAAAAGGCAACGAGAAGTCTAAGGAAGGACTAGGTGTCATGACAGCTAATCCTCCTCTCTAGTATCTGACCTCTGGAAGGCTGGAAGTAAAAGAAGTTAAATGAACTCTGCATAATTCCTTGTGTTTATCTGTCATGAAACCACCTCATGATTCAGCATTTGTGTCAGCCTGTTTGGGGGAGGCTCTGCTGCAGGAGCAGAGGGCTGTGGCAGACCAGGACTGAGGCATAACCTGGAAGCTGTGTGAGAGAGGACATTCGTTCCAGCCCTGCCCACGCTTGGTCTTTTTTTCCTCCCTGGTGTTGTTGGCTCCAGATTCTGGGTGTTTGAGAACACAGTCATTTGCTGTGCTCCAACTTTGAGGAAGAATTTTTCAATTTTTGACAAGGCCCTTAGAATCACATTGCAGAGGAAAGGGTGTATTATAATTATCAATATCAATAGTAATAAAAGTTTATTAAAGGCCATTAAAATGAAAGGGGATGGCTATAGATCCCATCACTCTGAATTGACTCCCTCCTCTTGTGTTAATTAGAAAACTCAGATAATGGTTCTATGGGGGAGTGCAGGGGAAATTTAATTACGAAAGTTTAATGGGCCACTATCTACTTCCTGCCAGATTAAAAACTGATGATTTACACTATTTTAGATACTACTCAGGGCTCACTAACAAAATATGTTGCAGAACAAAGAGTAATGCAAGACTTCACCTGGAATCTTTTGCTCAATTTATAAACAAAGATGCAATAATGCAGACCTGAAAACCAAACAGCTGTGACAGAGCTGTTACCACCAAAAACCAAGAGAAATCGTGAGCAGTCTTTGTTAGGTTCTTCATTTCATTGTTTACTCTAAGTAAATAAAGAAGACATTTGCATAAGCAGAAATGTTTGTCTCCTCAAGAAGCCAAAAAATAATAATAATAAAAAAGCCAGCCTAAATTAGCTGTAGGGTCAGTTTTCAGTTATTGAGATAAACTGGCAACTCTGTTGATTTTTAAAAGTTTTAGGAGTGGAATTTGTGTACACAAATATACACTCAGGCTCTTCAGTCCATGTTCTTATTTCTACTAAATTTCATGGCATTTTTTAATAAACAGATATTTAGTGAATTATTATGTAATATTTTTACTTAAAAATAGGTGTTAGTCTGAAAATTCAATCAAAATGTCTCTGGCATAAGTGTGAAACAGATAAAATCAGTTGTCTGTAATTCCTCATTTTCAGAATCCCCAGACAGCTAATTTATAGGGAGTTATGACTAGACAGAGCCTCAAAATTATTCACTTTTTGGAGAAAGTTGAAATATGGCACCTGAAATGAGTAGCTATTTTTGAAACATTAGTCTTCTTGAACTCATTATAGGAGTGATAATTCAGCAAAGTCTGTAAAGCAGCTACAGGAATCTCTCTTCAAGCCCCCTGTTTTACCTGCTAGTTCCATTTAATGCAGAGCTTTGTTATTAAATTTCTGGTCCCATTTAATTCAGTGGTTTACTATGAAATTTAACTCCTATCCTTAACAAACTCTATTTTTAGTGAAAACACTGTAGCATATTCAAGTGTAATCAAGATAAATTTTCAGTTGTATTTTTTAGAATTAAATGCTTAACTTTAAAGGGGTTTTCTACAAAAAAAACCCCAAACCAACCCAAAACCAACAGTGAAGCAAAAATATGATGTATCAAATGCTGTATTTTAAAATGCAGTGCAAAAAAAAGAGAGGGTAGAAGAAATAGAAGAAACAATGCCCAAAAGCAAGAAAAAAAATTTATAAATCTAATGTACTCTGTTTCCTTTTCTGGATAGGTTTTGGTGTCCAAAAGTTGAGAACTCAGCATTATAAAACCAGGGCTGGTTGTCAGTTCTAATTTAGGTAGATGTAGACAGTTTTATACAGCAGCTTTGTGCCTGGAGCTGTCTGTCTTACAGTCAGAGGCCCACTGTGTCAGCTGCATGTCCTTGAACATTTCAGGTAGCATGTAGCTCTGGGAATTGCCATCCTCCTGGACTTCAGGTGTGTAAACAAAGTCTCCTACATTTACTAATTTATTACCAGGCAATGAAACAATATAAAGGAAGGGGAGAAAAAAAGGTATTTGAATATCACTTTTCTCCCTATTCTCAAAAGACTTTAATCCACCTGGGTGTACACAGATTGGGAGCTGCTCATTATTCTTGATCTTTTCCACAAAAACAGGGTTTGTCTGCTTGCACTTCAGTTTGGATTTCTCAGCGTTCCCCTCTGTACAGCACAGCTGCCCTGAGAAAATTCTGTTATGCAATGAGTATCATTTACAGCTAAATATATTTGCAACAACATAGAATCCAGCTTTTAATGAGCAAAATAGCCTTCTGTGTTTCAAAGGTGCATCTACATTCAAAAAATAGTGTAAAAAAACATGTCAGGGCACTATGGATGTCTAGACTTCCCTTGTCTAGACTTCAGATATGTAATGCTGAATGGCTATCAAAATCAAGTGGACGTCCTCAGAAATATAATTGAGAAGAACATGCATAGGAACATCTGCGTGCCTTGCCTTTTATTTGCAGCGAATGATTCACAGCTAAGCTCTGCAAAGTATTAGTCAGTTCACATCACTGTAACCACCAAACCTCAGGAAAAAAACAACTTATTTTTGCAGAAGTTTCTTAGGCAGCTGTTACAGCTAAAGGACTTAATTGCATTGGCAATTTATATAAAGAGAGAGATAGAGAAATAAAAAATATTTAAGTGGATTTCAAGTGAGGTGTTCAGGTTGTTTTATTGTGATTCTTTATTTGATTAAGGTAGAGCTACAATTAGTCTCAATGCACTAATAAATTGCTGGTTTTTTCCAGACACTTAATAAGGACCATTCATTCTCCAAGGGGATTGCAACCTGAAATCTTGCTGAAAGACTGGTGCTACAACAGAGGACAAAGAGAAAAGAGGTGAATTAACTGGGAAAAATGCCAGTTACTGTCTTGATCACATGAGTGACCATATGCTAAGTGACACAGTAAAATGAATGGATGCACAGTGTGTTGATTTAGTTGCTTTCTTTCCCCTTTTCTTTCCTGTCTGATTGTATATGATGTAATTGTTCCACATGGCAGAATGTCCACTCCTTCCTTTCAGCGTCCACTACTGTGAGAGTAATTGGAACGTGATCCAGGCTCGGAGTGGCACTTATTCTACTAAAATGAGGGATTGAAAACCCTGCTAAAGTGACACAGAGCTATGAATTTAAAGGCTTCAGCACTCTGAAGTGCTCTGGGCAAGAGTCTCCCCCGGAGCAATTGGTGGAGCTCCTGTCACATCAGTCCAGCTCCTCAAACACGTGTGCAGTAGCAAGGGCTCACACCCCTTTATGGTGACTGGCACGAATTTGGGGTTGGCTGAGAAGAGAGGCCAGGGATCTTTTCCTGGCAGGTCCTGAAAAGCCAGACATTTACTTGAGCACGAATGTGGATCTGGCAAACCTCTGCGTGCTCTGAGCTGTGTCAGATCTCGGGATACGGATCTAATCCTGCAAGATGGTGAAGAGGACTCATGTACTGCCCAGCATGTTGGGCTCCTCCTGCCAAGTCTGCACACAGATGTTACACGCACTTCCAGCTGGGAATTCAAGCGGAGAGTTCCAAGTGGAGAGCTCGGCCAAAGCATTAAGATGCAAACTCTGCTCTCTTTTCAGCAGAAGAAATCCAGAAATCTGGGTTTAGTACCAACTCTCTAGCTAGTTGCCAGTTTTATTGGTATACTCATAAATATGTTTATCTCAATATTTTCAGGAATCTGCCTAGTCCCCTATGATTTGTATATGGAATACCTACCGTCTGGGGTTCCCCATAAATAAGTGATGTTAAATAGTTATCCAAATAGGACTAAAACATTCACATTTTCAGCTAGTTCTATGGCAGATGGCAAAAGAAGGGATGAATGCACAGATAAATAAAAATATAAGGAACTAATATATTTCTCTCTGTTTTGCACTCCCAGAGAGAAAGTTGTTAGAGAAGATGGCTGTCACATAATTCCAGATTATTTAAACTGAAAAGTCAGCCCAGGAACAGCCACTTTTGGTTATGTGTTAGTTAAGTCCAGCCACCAGAGGATTGCCAGCAGGGACTGCAGGGTTAATCATTAAGGAAGGGTTTCTTACGAGTCCAACCACAGCTTTTTTTTTTTCCCTGCATATTTATTTTGAACAAACAAGTTACCTAGACAATTAAACAAGTTAAACAAAAATTATATTGTTTCAGGCAATTATCCACATGCGTGCTGATCTCATTTGGAGAAATAAAACATTTCATATTTTATTACCCAGAGTGTCAATGAAAAAATATTCAGCTGATATCTCATTAATGGTTTCATTTTCCCAAACATTGTACAAAGTCACTGCAATACAATGCCGAGTCAATCTACCCATTTGATCTTACATAACCTTCAGGGAACATTAATAAAATTCTGACTCAGATATGCCCTCTGTCAGTCTCTTTTTAGGCATACAGGTGCTTTAATGTCCTTTACAACCTACTGAATGGGATGTACATTCAAATTTAAGCACAAATGTCAATACTTTTCTGGACAGAGATGCTTGCTGGAATGAAGGCCTCTGCATCAGAATAAACATAGTGGTTGATAAGAGTGTACACAGAGAATTTTGATTTGGGTTTACACAACCTGTGGTATCCTGAGGTTAGAAAATCAAACTGCCACAGCAATTTAGTGTGTTTGTATCACCACCTGTGTTCTCCCGTTCACACAATTTCCTTATTTTTAAGATACTCAACATGTATTAAAAAGTATCTTTAAGGATTTTCAAACATTTCATTCAGGAATTGAGTTTTGTCAGTGAAGGAAAAAGAGCTTTTACAATTCTCTAGCAAAGTCATTTAGGACTCCCAGAGGAAGACTGGAAAAATCTATCAGCTATTGTAGAAAGTGCATTATAGTGGAAGCTTAGTATGAAACACATGCAATCAATGATGGGATACTTGAACTTTGCTTGTACAGTTATCTCCTTAGGGAAGGTATTCTGTAGGTATTGAACTGCTTTTCATGAGATCAAGAAGCCACAGAAAGAAATTAAAGTGGGTTTTAATAATTTTTTTTGCTAAGCCTTGACGGAGTGAGGAGGAGTGTGGCAGACTGTGCTGAATGCTGTGATCTGGGGTCACCAGGGCAGCTGTGAAGGCTCAGTCCCTGGCCATTAGGGATCCTATGCAGGTAAAAATCACTGTGGGGACTGGAACCTTTGAAGTGTGATGTTTCCTCTTTTTCAGGTAGCCTGTTTTGTTTTTGCATGTTCCTTTGGCTCATTTGTGCAGTGGAGACAGTACCACTGATAATAGCTGACATTAAAAATTTTGATTTTACAGCTCCCAGTGCATAGGTCCTATAGATTCTCCTCATTCCCAGCAATGCCTTTGTCCTGCTTCAGTTGCTTCTGTGCTCTATTCAATGAAAAGGGCAGGAAAGCAGTGCTGTCCTAGCTGAGCACTTTGCCAATACTGAATCTGGATTAATCTTAACAGTTTTCTCTGTCCTGTTGAATCTCATAGACTTTGCTGTGCAGTGTCTCCACTCCCAGTAAAGTGGGGGGGATTCCCCAACATTTTGGTGTTTAGAGAATTTTCTTCAGTGTTAAGGCTACTATTTTTAATCTCTTTTTATATGCCTTTTGGTTTGCTGATATAATATCAATTAATTTACATTAAAGTAAATAAAAACCCCATCATGGTCTTGTAATTAGATTTTTCACTTTTTGGTGTTTGGCTAAGGGAAGGTCAGACTTGCAGACTCCACAGTCTTCAAAATGCCAACTATTTTTAAATAACTCACTAAAGCGATATTTTCATTAATTGGTCCAAGAGAAACATGCTCCATTCTGAATGCAGTGCACCTTTGTGTCTGAACTGGATAAAATTCTCAGGTAAGTGAGAACAAACAGGATGGTGCCTTGATTGAGAAGACATCTCAGGCAACACTGCTCATTCAGAGCAATATGGGTGTGTGAGGAGAAGTCAGATAATCAGTCTTCAGCCTCTTCCTGAATCCAGAAGAAAAGTACATGGGACTTGTCAGGTCTTGACTTATTACAGCCCTTTGCAACAGGAGGAGTTGCAAAGTTTGTGACTATACCTTTCAATTAAATTTCAATGTAATAATTTCCCTTTCTAATATTATCTTTCATTTACAGGGAGCCTTCCTAGCCCATTTGAACTTCCTGTTTTGAGGCAGATCCAGCTTTTGGCCCAGACCATGAAGGTAGCTATGCAGGACACCAGACTGATGGAACAAGAAATCATGTTTGCATGAAGTACTAATGCCTGCAGCTAAAGCCCACCTCACACAGCAGTGTGACAATATCTCCCCAGGTTTGTTCCCTTTGCAATCTCTCCTTCAGCCCAGGGAGGAGTTGCAGGAGTGCTGCCTTGCCTCCCCTGAGCTCCCCAAGGGCACAGAGGGTGTCTCTGGCACAGAAGGTGTCTCTGCCATCGCTGGCCCAGGAGGGAGGAGAGGAGCAGGGAGGGAAGGAGGCACACATGGTGCTGGTGGTTCCACAGCATCCCTCTGGCCAGCAGCTCCCCTCTGGTGCTGTGCTCTCACTGAGCCTTTTGGCTGTGTACAGAACACACAGGGACAGGAGATTTCATATTTTTGGTGCTGCAAGGGACCAGGGAGGCAACAGTGCCTGGGGGGGGTCGCTCTGCCCTGCCACAAAACAGCCTTTTCCTCACCTTGTGCAGGAATCTCAGTCCTGTTGTGCACTGGGAATTTTAGCACTCCAGCTGTTTGTGGACAGTGGGTGTGAGCACTGCCCTTGCATTCATGAAGGAAACGTTAACCAGATCATTCCTCAGTAAAATTAAATATGGAAACAAGGGTCCTGCCTTCAGTGAGCAGCCTGCAACTTTCCTCTTTCTGTCCTTTCTGGCCAACAGGACACGATAGATGCTGATATCAACATCTCCATCCCAGTAAGGCTGAAGATGATCCTGGGAGATCAGGGTTTGCTCACTCATGGGCAGGAAGAGCAAGTGTTTGAAGGGAAACCTTTCCACTGGTGCCAGGGGCATGGATCAGATGTTAGAGGATGATTTTGTTTCAACGTTAAGATACTCTGTAATTGGTACATGTAACAAATGAACAGCTGCCTTCTTAATTCCCTCTTTAGCATGAATTTGGAAATCTGTTTGTGTTAGGTTTGAGTATTTTGGTATTAATAGGATGATTTAACTTATTTTGTGATCTGATATGTTTCCCAGTACTGTGTCTGACTTGTTGATGTGATTCAGCCTGACAGCTGAATTGCTCTTTTCATAGGTTAGTAATTATGACTTCAGTGACGTACAGTTTTCAATGTTATTTTTGTTTGAGTAGCTTAATAAAAGGAATAAAATCAGAGCTAGGCATATTTTTTTCAGAGTAAAATAGGCCTCAGACCTTTGATGGTCTGGGTGTAGATCAGCCAATCAGCCTAAAAGCTCCCTCCAGTAAGCCCTTTGTTATCTCACAGGAAAAGTGTGTGAACTGGAAATTTACTTGAAACTGCCACAATAAATCTGTTTGTTCAGGGAAAATTAAAAAAGGTGAAGCGAGAAGCCTGACATGACTTCAGTTTTGAGGAAAAACCTGTTTGTGTCTAATACAGTGCAGAAATTGCTCAAGAACATTTTGTCCTTGTGTAAGGATTGCCCTGTAATGCTGCTAATGTCCTTAGGTTGAGACCCTGGGTTATCAGCTGTGTATGTGCCGATCATGCAAGTTAAAATGGAGCTTTTTGAAATGTAGTTTTGTCTGTGTGAGTTCATGACACTTGTTCCTTGAAGCCAGATCTTCTCCTTCCCCTGCATTTTCCTTTCTTTCTCCTTCTGGCTTCCACTGTGGGCTGAACATGAGCCTCAAAAGCGGTGAAACCTCCAGATGGCACATTACCAAGTTCTCATAAATTAGAGCAGGAGAGATGTGCAAGGCATTGAAATTCTTTGAGATTTAGGTTTATAGGGATTACAATAAATTCAGTCCGATGGGGATGGTCGTTAGGTACCAGTGGAATGCAGATAAGATTGTACTGCTTTTTTTTTTTAAAACTTAAAAAATGGCCATGAGACAATCTCTTGATGGCTGCAAAAAGTGTTCTGTGCTTGGACATTTCTGTGATTTCCCACATATAGATCCTGAAGGGAAGGAAATCCAGATCTGGATCAGAAAAAGGAAATAATGTTCATAATCTCCATACAAGGCACAAAAGCCTGTCCTGTTTGCACTCTGCTAAAAAATGGCCTCTAAGTCCCGTCAGGGAAACCAAACTCCAGTTAAACACAGGAGCAGCTTTCCCTAAGCAAGAGCTGCAGAAGAAGAGCCATTCAGTTCAGATACAACACCTTGTTGGTGCCACACCACAGAAACCCTTTCCACTGGCAGGCTCAGAATCAGCCTGGCTAGTTATGAATTTACTCCAGTTATTAAGAGCGAATTAAAGAAAAGCAATGCCTTGAAAAGCGTGAGGTGAAATAAAGCACTCTGCTCTGAAGAAAACCAGAAGAATGAAAAAGAGCGTTCCTTGCATTTCTTCTTAAGCTGCCACTTTGTTTCACCAAGGGTCAGCACATCATTCCTTAATCACCTGGTTAGGCCCCCAAATGTATCCCTGTTAAGTGGAATTCTTTGCTAATACTGTCCTGATTAATTAAGAGGCAGTCTTTCCTATTCACTGTTATCAGTGACCTATCATTCAGTGTCACCATCCTTCACTGTCATTAAGTAGAGTATGCATATACTGTAAGAGGTAAGATGATTTCAGAGACAACTATTGATCCTTTCCCAGTGGTCTATTGCTAGTTAATGAGCATTAGTTTCTTTAATGATGTTTAATGTTGGTGAGTTATTTTTAAGTGATACATGGCCTGACCCTGGGAAGTGCTGAACGCCCTCAACTCCCGTTGACTTCAGCAAGAGGTGAGGGCACTCGTGGGATCAGCCCACAGGACTTGTGTCTGAACTGGCAGCAAAAGCTTCTTCCTGCATTCAGCAGTGCTGTGAAGCCAGAGAAAGAGCAGGTTCTCATAGAAGAACGTTTCAGTTTCTGTTTTCCTTTCTGGCATTGAAATGGACAATTTCTACACAGGACAGACATTGCTGTTCTGCGAGATCTTGCCTTTTGCTTATTTTCTTCCAATGCCTCTCACTGTCCTCTAGCTTCTTTCTGTGGTCAAGAGGAGGGAAGAGGCATCTTGCAAACTCATCCCCCATTCCTGCTTGCCTTCCCACATTTCCTTTGCTTCCAAATTAATCCGACAGGCAGTCTGTCACCACTACCTTAAGTTACTTAAACTCTAATGAATCTTTTCCAGTTGGCTTTCATTTCTGTCCTCTGCTGGAATTGCCTTGATTACCAAAGGCTGCCTCTTGGCAAAATCTCAAAGTCAAAGTTTCTTCTCCTCCTCTTTGACCTTACCTTTTTTTCTTTTTTTGTGAATATAATACTGTTCCTCTCAGTGTACTGTTCTGCCTTTTCCTTCCCCACTGCCACTTCTGTTTGCACTGCTACTCATTACTTTATCATGCCTTTGGTGTGCTTTCCCCCTCCCTTTCCCAACACTATGTCCACAGCACCCTGCCCCATGACCCCCTCTTCAAACAACCAAGATTTTTAAAAATATGGGACAAAAAAATGTTTGCTCTCTCTCTCAACATGTACAGTTTGTTTGGTAATATGTCCAATCATGGCACATAAAATTCAGTTCTAGGTGATTTCCCCAATTTTCTCTTGCAGAAAAGAGATGGTGTCCTTAAATGCTGAAACATGAGAACTGTACAGGGCTAGGAAAACGGAATCTATTTGACTAGAGAGAATAGAATTTCCCAGAGATACAGGCAACACTGGTTTCTGTTAGTGAGAAATGCCATCATGTTTCGTATGGAGACATGCAAGTAACTTTTGGTCCATTTAAAAAAAGTTGGGTTTTTTTTCATTATTTCAAGTATTGTACAATATAAGTTAGGGTAATTATACCATGTGATGTTACAGAAAATATTCCCACTCTGAACAGCTGATAGCTTCCATAGAAATTCTAAGATAGATTAGTTGTTCTGTGACATGTGTGCCGGGCAGCTGAATTTATCATTTTGGTGGGTTACTTCACATACAGGAGAATGAAGAGAAAATACATCCTTGGCAGGCCTGTCCTGAAGAATAAGTATCAGAAACAGCTCATGTTCAAATTAATCCCCAGGGAAGGAGATCAATGTGCAGACGATGCAGTTGTAATAAGAAGATAAGTTGTACAGATACATATCTTTGTCCTGCACAAGCATAATTTATTGCACGGATCTTGTCTGTACACTGGAAGTGGATTGGGAAATGCAACTGCACAGTGTGAGTAAGTTTAGAGACACTTTTTCTTCACCTCTGCACAACAGGCTGGTTTTTATCTGACAGAACCACAAATTTGCTTTTTTTGTTTTTATTTTAACAAATGAATAAATGCAAAAGTAGAACCAAAGAGATCCTAGGGGAAAAAAAAGAAAAAGAAAAAAAAGAACAGGTTGCTCCTGGTGCTCTGCTCCCAAACTCCCATTTTGCAGCCAGCAGAGGTGCCCATGGTGCCGTGCTGGCCCTGGAGCATCCCGAAGGCTTGGCGTGTCCCGGTGTGCTCCCAAACAGCCACAGCCTGGGAAGAGCTCCAGTGCCAGCAGTGCAGCTTCTCCCTAGCCCTGAGAGCCGTCTGGGTGAGCTCCTGCTGCGCAGGGCTGGGGAGAAACCTCGCTGAGCCCAGGAGGGGCTGGGCAGAGCTGCTTGTTTTGGATCCTGGCTGCTTTCCCTGCCTCCAGGTACCACTCAGAGGGGGCTTTATGCTGGAGAAAGGGTTAACTGGGATTCTCTATAATTTGTTCCCATTTCCTTTGCCTCCCTTCAGCTCCTTCACAAAATGTTAATCTAATTGTGATAGTATCACTTTGATGACAATATGACAAGACAGACAAATTTGATTTTATTCTCCACAGAGCAAAGCATATGCTGCTTGGGAGACTTTGACAGAGAGAAGGACATAAAACAAATGGAGTTCATGAATATACAATTTTTATTGTACACAGTAGTGACATCCAAACTTCAGAGAATAGGTGGGTGAGACTTATGCTTTACTATTGAGATTAATGGGTACGTAAAAAAGTGCCAACAGAGAGTACTACGGTTTATGTTAAAAATGTCGATGTGGATAAGAATAATTTTCTTCTCAAGATGAATGATGCATTTAATGGCTGTGAGACATTCATGGCCAGTAGCAGTTCCTCAAAAGTAATTTTTTGTTGTTATTGTAAATTACATAATCTTAACTGCAATTATAGCCCTGTTTAGGTAAAGGTCAAGTTAGTACAGTGGATGGTTATAAACTAAGAGGGAAATTGGTAAATTTATTCCCTTGATGAAAGCTTATGAATGATTTTAAGCAAGATAATTTTTTTGTAACTCTATTTCTACTTTAATGTAATATAGCAAGTAAAGACAGCACACATTAACAAAGGATAAATTAGATTTGTCTAAGTAAACATGTATCTGCAATAGGAGTAGTGTTGCTGTAGTAAGGACAGTCTGAAGGTTAAGTGTTCCATGTAAATGGTATAGATTCATTTTCGTGGAAAGCAAAAAGAGGGACAACCTCTGAAAAATTGCCTTTGATGGAATGCAATCTGTGCTCTCCTGAGCAGCACACGAATACTCTGCTACACATGAAACTATACCCACCTCTGGGTCATAAGAAATTGGCTGGAGTCCTTTTGGTTCCAAAAGCCTGCCCTTAAACAATGCAATCTTCTTCACAGCCCCTGCAGACTGATCAGGTTTGTTTTGTTAATATCGAGGTCACAAAAAATGAAATCAAATAAAACAAAGAGGAAGAAGGTGCTTTGTATGCTAATGGAGGTAGTTAGGAGTTTTAGTGCTCACTTTTCATGCTTTACAGTAAGACCTGAAGGAAAGCAGTTAAACTCTTGGGAAGCTGCTCGAAAGGAGAAGGAAGCTTTCCCAAATCACTGGCAGGCCCTTGATCTGACAAGCCTGGCTTGGGCTATTGCACATTTTCACGATATTTAGGTGAAGCAAAAGTATCATTGCACAAAGTTGCCATTTCTCTTCTGAGAAGTTTTACCTACGTGGGCTGTCACTGATCAATTTATCAGGCTGCTTCAAGTATGACTCAGGGTCTCCTTCACTCCATCAGACCACAGAGATGCTATCTGTTCCTATTTGTGTTTCTTTTGGAGACATACATATTAAGTAATTAGTAGGGAAAAATGCCCTTTCTGTTCCTGTTAAATGCTGAAAACCTTTAAACATTTTACATAAAAATATATGTAGTATGTAGTCTAATAATAAAATTAACACAGTGCTACATGTTTGGGCTTTTTTTTTTCTTTCTTCTTTGACAGATGAACAGCAATGGCTTGTTACTTGAGTTTGCCACCAATTAAAATGCACATTGGATCAGCTCTGGCCTGTCACCTACCATTATTGGGAAAAGTTGGCTGGGGTCCAGGTTTTAGATGACTGGGATTTTTTTTTTTTTTTTTTTTTTTTTTTTTTTTTTTTTTTTTTTTTTTTTTTTTTTTTTTTTTTTTGGCCATAGCACTTCTCATCTCTGCTCTGTAAACTCAGCCTGGTAATTTAGATGCTGGGCAGTCCTTGCATCTGCTTTCTGGGGAGTTGCCTCACTTAAGGCACCTGGGAATACCTAGTCATCTTTGTTACATGCATTTTAATTGTGGCAAGGGGAAAAGGCTCCCTAATCTGTCCTGTGTAGGTATTATTTGAGCTGGTCTGAGTCTAGTGTGATACCTTTAGGCCATGACAAATTTAGATATACATTGATTTCCAGAACTTCTGCTAAATTTCTGTTTCACCTCACCTGCCTTTGGACCCTTCTAATCTTAACAGTAACTGTGAATAAGGAGAAATATGAACTCATCATCAGCAACAATGAGTTATTTTTCATTTGAAATGTGAACTTGAACATCTCCAAAAGAGCCTAATCCTGCTGAATAACAATACAAAGCATCTTGAATATCTGGACACGAATATGAGTTATTGCTCCAAGTCTGAAATGAAGATGAAATCCAGAGGGGTGGGGGGGAATCAGGATAAGATTCATTGAAAACCTTGCTTTCATGAATTACCTGCAACAAAGCAGTTTGAAACAGCAAGACCAGAGTCTGATTATGCAGAAACAGTAGCAATATTTAACAAAATGTGGTATGAAATGGATTGTCTTGGAAATCAATGAGAAATTCAATTTGTAAGTTAGTAAAATGTTTAGATAAAGTTTTCTGTAGTGTTGTGGTTATTGTATTCTTTTATGAATGAGGCTTGAACTTAAAACATGCTGAGCTGCTGAGGAGCCACAGCCCTTGCTAATGTCACCTCTTTGACACCTGTTTTGTGCAAAGGTAAATAGCAATAAGATGGAAGGCAGTAGAAAATAAGGTCCATGGCCATTGCTCATTATTTGCAATTTGTGGAGTGTGACAGTGTGTTCAGCAGTATGCACACCAGGAATAGAGGAGGTCTTTGCCTCCAAGAGCTTGCAATCTAACACAGATACAGATAAGCCTGAATATAAACCATTTACTGAAAGATTTAGGATGGCATTTTAAAAAAAAATTACTAATATCTGTATTGTCAAAATTGAGATGAACATAATCTTTGAAAGGATACAGATACATTAAAAGACCCAATATCAGATGATCTCTATTTAGAAGGATGTCTGGAATGATAAGGAGATGCTATCAGGAACCCTAAGACTAAAGAAAAACATAAAGGCTATTGTGGAGGTAGACTTGGAAACACACATATTAAGCTCATATTAAGCTGGGTTTTTTTGGTGGGATAAATTAAGCAGAAAGGTCCAGTAGAGAGAAGATCCAGTGTGTAGACCTGTGCTGAGTGAAGCAGAGTTTTGAAAATAAAGCATGGTCAAAAGTTCACATGGAATAAGGACTGAGGAATGAGAGGTTTTGAATACAATGTGATGTGAGCTGGGTGGATTTTTTCCATTTCATGGAGCCGAAGCAAGGTACGTTATATAAATAATGCTTTATTGTATATGCCATGGGTTTTTTCAATTTAGGTGCTGCAAGGTGCATCATTATAACTAAGAAAGAAAAAACCACAAAACCAGCCTTAACGCATATTTGTTTTTCACCGGAGTTGGTTGCAAATACGATTTTCTTCAAAATTGCAAAACGAATGAAAATAAATCCAGCAAATTTGAGGTTGCACCTACAGCTTTGTTGCTTCTTGTGAACTTTGGCACATGCAAGCACAATGCATATGCACAAGAGGTGAAACTCAGCTGGAAGCATGACCAACCTCTGCTCGGTCCAGAAAAGAAAAATCAGAATAAATGTGGGGGCAGTGTGTGACAGTTCCCTGCTTGGAGTTGGATCAGCCTGGGCATGGTGCTCATTTACATTCCTGATGCTTACATTGGGTTTTACCATATTTCAGCGTTAATAAAAATGGCTAATTAACTGAAACACCCCCAGTATTGATGGTGCACTGTAAATGTCACCTCTGGAACCCGCAGGACATTCTGAAAGCCGCGCGTTCCCCAGAGCGCGGAGCAGATTTCCCCCGGCACGGATTGTTCCAGGGGAGATCCTTATTGTGCTCAGCTCCAGAGCTGCGGCTCTGCCCCTCTCCCTGCGCCTCTCACCACCACAGTTCTGTGGGAAAATTTGCAGGAGGCCAGCAGAAGTCATTGTTTCACTTGCATGGTAATTAACAACTCCAGCAGCGGCGAGGCGGCCGCCTCTTCCTCTCGGCTGAATGTTCAGCTTGACCTACTCTCCCCTCTCCCCTCAGTTCACAACTCCTCTCATCTTCCAAAATTATGTGAGAAATGATTTTTCATGCTATTTGCATGTTTTAGAGCATCCATCATTATCATATGCACTGACAGCTTTATACTTCAGCTGTGACTGAGCTTGAAAAATGCTAGTCCTATCAATCAACATATTGTAGGTTTCCAAAATGAGATCTTCTCCAGATGACATTTTCTCTTGCTTTTGCTTTTTCTTTTATTCTCTTCTCTTCAGCAGCAATCTATGGCTTGCTTTTGCTTTTTATTTAATTGCACATTGTCTATAGATTTTAAAACACTGTACTAGAATGAAATGCTTCTGACCCACTTCAGATTATTTGACTGAGTTATTTTGCCATAAATCTTGTCTGTTTTCATCACAAATACTGACCTGGGAGTTATTTTAGTAACTATCCTATTTCCAGTAGGCTTAGCTTCACCTGCCCACATTATTTATGCACATTAATTTCACTCTCACCCCTCAGCCTCTCAGCCAGGTAACAAAATAGGATTTCCTCTAAATTTTGCAAATACTTGATTCCAGTTAATAATTGTGACTGTAGGTAATATTAGACTCAAGATATCCATGCCCAATATGTGACTGTCCTAAAGCTGCTTTTTCTTGCCATTTTTTGGGCTGTTTCTGAAGTTATTTTTGCCAGTGAAGACACTAAGCATTAAAATTTTGAAGCAGTTCAAGATCTTTTTCAGTGTTTCTGTCAATTATTGTCTCTTGTGTCTTCATCAAATAATAAGATAAACCACTGTTTGGATAGCTAACATTATGTTTTGCTGGTAATATACTCAGCCTTAAGAAAACCCATAAGGAAGCCAAAAAAGAATTAAAAATCAATCCTGGTGATGGAGCTGTAATGTTGGAAGTTAGTTGGTTCGATATTAGAGTTCAATTATATTTAGCAAAAGCCACCCTGTGTGAAAACCAGGGGAAATGGAAATTTTATTTACAGAAATAGTAAAAAGAATTAATCACAGTGTAAGAATAAATTGGAAAAGTTTCTCCATGAAGGTTTGATTGAGAACCACAGTGGTATGGTTTAAATCATTTGTTTATGGCCAAAAATCTTCCTGAGTAAAGATTCCTAATTGCTGCAAACTGTCCCATTTGCCAAAGGACAGGGAAACTGGAAATGAAAATACACTGGAAAGCACACCTACTAGTATTTGATTACTGATTTTTTTTGTTGTTGTTGTTGTTGCCACATTTGAAGGCACAGCCTGTGACTGCATTGGAATCAGCAGGATTTCTGCCCCTGATTTGGCCAAGACCGGGACTTCACCCACGGAAGTCATGCAGTGATCTGAGTGGCTGCAGAGTTACCTCTGACGGAGAGGAGCACAGACAAGGAGAAAGAAGTGACTTTGAGGTAAGTTTTGGGATAAAGAGCCCATCCTCTCCAGTCCCACGGGTGTCAGGTCGCAGCCCAACCTCAGCTGTTTTGTTTGTTGCGGAGTTTTCGAGGTGGCGCTTTTAATTAGGGATTTAGCGTGGAGTTATAAAACCATTTTGTTGGCAGGCGAGATTAGCCTTGTTTGCTGATGTCATTGTGGAAATATGCAAAGGACTAAATCCTGAAGATTTTATGCAGGGCTCAGAAGGCTGAGGAGCCCATGAAGTTTATGGCAGGAATAAGCTCTTCCACCGTCTCCATCCTGGGACAGGGAAAGCCTCTGGCCAAGGAAATCCTTGCACTCCCAGGTCCCCTTGGGCTGTCATGGCACCTCTCCCTCTGCCACGGCACAGGGTCAAGGACCAAGTGAAACCACAATATCAGAGCATGTTTATTGTTCTCCAGTAGATTTTATAATCAGAGGACAGAAAAGGTGAGTAAGACGCAAGAGCAACAGAGCAATTTGTCTTCTGCCTGCAGCTGATGCAGGTTTCACAGAAGTACTGAACAATTGATTCAGTGTAATGCTGAATTTTAATCAAATGGGAGAATAAGCCAACTTTTAATCAAGATTTTCCATAATGGATTATTTTCTTAATTGAATGAGTTCAGGAGACAAACAAATACAGCCTAGTGCTCAATGGCATTCTTCAAATATTGGTAAGCTTTCAATCTCAAATCACAGTGAAAGGCTCTGGAACAAAACCTCCACAGAACACAGCTGAAGGTTACATTCATCTTCTTAAAATAATCCAGGGTATGCAGGGAAGACCACTGCCAAATTCATATTTCAACACAATTATGCCTATTACAATGTGCACTAAGAAGACCAATCCTAAAGGTCAGTTGTAGATATAAATATGAAGCCAGTTACCTTATTTTCAATAAAGAGATAGAGTGATTTTGAGAAATAATTTACAGTAATGTCAAAATTACTCTTAGTAAAGGTGGAAAAATTCTAAATCTAGAGATTTTTTTAAAAGGAAAGAAACAGAGATCCTGACTATGTTTGGGTGAATGAAAAATTTTAGAAAATACAGAAAATATTTTACTTTTAAAAATTGAAAATATTTGTAATGGTGTGTGAGAAACATAAGTAGCACAGTTGATGTATTGGTTTGACACGTCAGACTTAAAGGAGAAAAAAAAATGTATTTTCAGTGCAGGTGACAAGATAGTTTCTTAGTGGAATTACCCCAAGGAATGATAAACTGTGAAAGAGAGTAGGAAAAATTAAAATAAAGTCTATGAATTCCTACTCTCTCCTGATAAACCAGAGAGTGATTCTGCGGTTTATCAAAGCCCCACAGAGGGGTTTTATTCCACAGTCTTTGTGTTGATCTTGTTCAAATTGGTCTTTTATTCTAAAGGATTATAAATTGCTTAAAAAGTGTCTGTTTGGAAATTTCTTGGAGTCATTTGGTGCCAGCTACCAGGTTGCTTTAGGAGACTTGCCCAACAAAACCAGGGGAATATATTTTCTCTGCTGAGGGAATTGAAGGTAGTGTCCTCCCTGCTGCAAAATGTGCCTTGAGATCTTCAATTGTCACCGATGTGTTTGAGCCATCAGGGCAAGGCTGACCCAGAACAGTGGCTCCCAGAGCACACAGACTTGTTGGTTTAGTTTGGTGCTGAGAGGGACTTTTCTACTCAACTGCAGAGCTCCTAAAGTCATGTTTAAATTTTCTTTGAAGGTCTCTTATTTTATACGTAGAGTTCTTGACCTAAATGTTTCTTTTCTATGGAATGAGAATTTTTGCAGGGCTGTTTGGAGGAAGTCCTGTAAATCATTAAAGAGAGTGATATTGGTATCTTGTCCTTCCTCCTTGCTAAAAGCATCACACTGTCTGCTGGATATTTTATTTTAAAGCCTGCAACAGCTAATAACATACACAATAAAATGCATTTTTCCTTTATCAATAATCGAATCCTACTCCTGAGTTCCTGTGGAGTTGTTTCCTTTTGTTATGTAAAGAAAGCTGAAAAACCCCTGTCAAACTCATGCTGTTGACTATTAGTAAATATTAATATTTGATCAGCATTCTATTTTCCTGTCTCTCCATTGTCCCATCAGCCACTTAAGCAGAGCTGTGTGAACAAGGCAAGAGTGCCACATGTTTGGGGATTTTTCTGCTTGCTTCCTCCCATTCTCCAAGAACCTTCTCTTCAGCTGGACACCTGTCAGTAACATTTTATTATCAATATATTACTGCTCTGGTAAGTTACTAAAGATGTAGAGACTGATTAGGGATAAAAGCTATGGTTTGATCACTAAATGTTGGAACACTGATATAGAAAAGGTATATCTAGATTTTAATTGTGGGTAGTTCTAATTCTCATGCACACAAATAAGGCAAATGCCACCCAAGCAAATAAGTCTTTCCTCCAGAACAGAAATAATTATCCTTTGATAAAAACTATTAATTTTCTTGATGGTATGAATCAAATTCTGCCCTTTAACATACACAGATTTTACTGCTTAATTAGGAGCATGACTATATTCAGAAAACAATATTATTTATATTAAAATGTCTAGAACTTGAAACCTCAATTGAAAAACTTCAACTACCAAGAGTGAAAATCTTGCTTGAAGACTTTTAAAGAGATTTTGATTCAGTAATAAGGTTTGTTTGAAAGTCCCCTGATAACTGAAATCAAGATAAAACATTAGTACATGAATGCAAAGGGATGATGCAGAACTGATATAATACCAAGTATTGAAACATGTATACTGTAAATTTTATTTACTAGCAGGTGGAAACTGCTGCCAAGCACTACAGAAAATGCCATTGTTTGAACTGAAAGGACAACTGCTTTGAGCCCTGGAGTTGATTAAACCATCTTACATGTATTAAATAATCATAACTCATTAAAATATGTTAAAAGAGTTAAAAATTACAGTTCCAGAGTTCTGCTGACTCTAACCAGATTCACTCATACTTTAGTGGATGAACTGAGGACAAATGTGCAAGGATACAAAAAAAGAAGGATAAAAAATACTGAACAGCTATTGCATTGTTTGGGGCAAAAATACCAGATGTGTATAAGGAACAGTCTAGTCCTTTATTGCAAAATGTCTATAGTTTAACATTCTACCTGTGGCATTAGCTATAAAAAGGACACTTTTAAACCCCTAAGTAAGTAGGATAATAGTATCCTAAATCTAATAAAATGTGACATCAGATATCAGAAAATATGATTTTCTGCCAACCAGGCTGGTAAGCTACTTTATGTGACACTTTTCAAAAAGAGAACATTCTTCCTGTGTCTCTTAACATTGTGTCTGAAGGGGTAAACTGCCAGTTAGGGGACATGTGTGACAATGAAGAGACCCTCTGTGCAGCTGACATGTTGTCCACTCATGTATGGCTGCATGTCACCTCATTTTGGCTGTGGTAGGACCTGGGGCAAGTATTTGATGCAATACTGGCTTTTTTCCTTCTCACTCAATATTTTGTCTTGTTGTTTCCAAAGCTCTGGAAAACTGCTTTGATAGGGTGATAGGGAGAGGTGGGTGGTTTTTTGTGGTTTTTTCGTTTTTTTCCTTTTCCCTTTTCTCTCCTTTTTTTTTTTTTTTTTTTTTTGGGGGGGGGGGGTGGGGGGGTGGCAGGCAGCATGTTGTTTCATTGTTTATTTGATGGGATATTTTTATTCTCTTTTCCCTAATACCTTTCTAAGGTGCTTCACACTCATAAGGGATCTTGCAGGGGATGCTCAATATCTCACAGGATTTGTAACTCTCACATGATAGAAAACTGAAGGATGTTGGTCTGGCTGGGAGACAAAAGAAGTGTGTGTTGTGTGCAGGGAAGATGTGTGCTCCAGGACCCACTTTTCCATCAGCAGGCAGAGTTCCCCTTGCACAAAAACAATTGTCAGAGGGCAGTAGTCTCCAGAGTGCCCTTTCCCTCCTACCTCCCATTCCCAAGCTGGAATACTCTGAGAAAAGGAAAGCAATCACTTGTTTTTCATTCAGCCCATACCAACTTCTCTTACAGTGCCAGCAAGCTGCTGCCTTCCTCCACACCTCCCAGTGGGTAAAGGGACGCTTCAGCTCTTGGACACAACCAGAGGAACAATATGGGGCTGAAAAAAAGCCAGAAAGGCTTAAATTGCTGGTGTGGGGATGTGCTTCATCCCTATTCTGCCTCCTTGGTCCCACAAACAACAGGAACAAGCACCACATCTTGATGTGCTGGGATGATTGGTGATCTGGAGCTATCATCCCACACTTCATGTTCCCATGTAAATCTGAACCCTGAAGTGCAAGACTGGATGTGTAATCATAATCTAAATATCACAATAATAAATCTTTTATTTCCTTTTCGTCACTAAATTAATGGCAGAAGTGGCAATTGAACCTTTTGTTAGTTTTGTTTTCCCTTACCATGGTCATGCCAGAGTAAGACATGCAAAGGTGACTGTCGTGCAACAGTTGAAGCTTTCTCCTGTCTCCCTTGGCTATGCCATAAAACCACAAACCTAGTCTCCTTTGGCTATGCCATAAAAACACAAAAACCTGTTTCCCTGAAGGAAAGCTGAGCTAGGAAGGGAGGAAGGCAGGATGGGAGGTTTGTGAATTGCCTGCACCAGAATGAAGACTGCCCAAAGTCACACAATCCTTGCAGGAAGAATTCAGACACAGTTTTGAGCTGTGTACGTACCAGCAGACACACAAAACATTTGTGTAAAAACCATGGACACGGTGCTGTCTGATCTGCAAACAGTGGCAAGAACAGCCAAGACTGCCCATTTTAAGAAGCTTTTGACACTTGCTGTCAAGTTGGTGCTTGTACAGCCAGGATAGGAACCTTGTATGGGAAGAAACACAGAGATACATGTGGAATTACTGTTCTCATTCAGGCACAACCATTTCACCTGCTCTCAGCCCATTAGGCCACCAGTTTACAGCTCCTAGACATGTACACAGCTCTGCACATGTTCTGTTATGTAAGTGCAAAAGCTTTTTTCTTCCTTTTGCCATGTGAAATTGAGAAATGTAGAATTCCCTGCAGTGCATTATTTGTTAGAATACATCAGAAGAAGAATTTGTAGGTAAAAATTCAGTCTGGTTTCATCCAGATAAGGGTGGGGAAATAGTGCTAGCATATTATTTTAAAACTTTGTACAGTATTTGAAGCATCATTTATCCATCAAATTTATTTTATTTGTAAGGAAAACCTAATATTAATATGAGGTATAAAGATTATGTTGTCATTCATCTCAAATGGCCCCATCTCCATTCTAGTCATATGGAATATTCTGCAAGTGAATTTTGCAGTGAATTTTGAAACCTTAAATCACCTTGTTACATGAAAGCTTTCCTAATTTTAAGTCCACTAAAAATTTCCTATAGTAAATAAATACCTCTGTCTCCATAATAAATGCTTTTTATGTTTTGCATGCCTTAATATTTATCTTCCATTCATGTGCTTGACAGGCTTGGCTATTCAACTGAATGACATAGCATTTTACAAAAATAACTCTACTTTTGTAAAGAGCTGGAAACAATCTAATCTCTTCCACAGCAGTTTGAAGAAAGAAATATAAAGTAAATGCAGACTGTGAGCCCATGATATATGGGGCAGAAGGAAAGGCAAAGATGGCTCTGCCCAGGCACACGAACTTGGAGCAGCACCAGGATCTCTGTGTCCAACTTCATGTGCTTGTCTTTCCCTCTGCACCAGAACCTCCCATTGCTGGGCCATGCTCAGAAGCCCTGGGCAAAAGAATTTTTCTCTTTTTTTCAGAGAATTATTGTCCCGTCATAAAACACCTTTGCAACACAAAAGTGGCATAAGGGGGTCACAGATGTGACAGCACCCAGTTGACATGCTTGGAAGTTGTCATTTTTAGCAGTGGAGAAGCCACATGTTTGCAGTGGGGATGATCTGTGTGGGAGGTTGAGTGGATGCCCTTGAAGGTCCAATTATCATAATACTGAGAGACAGAAAGTGTTTACATGTTGGGGTTTTAATTTGCTTGAATGATTTTTATGAGTCACTGGTGCCATTTAGCCCAAAACTGGGCAGGATTTCCCAATATCCATTCTCCTTGTGCCTGGGTTAGATAAGTAGGCTTGCACTAAACTTGCAGGGAGCAGCAATTTCTGCAGGGAGGAAAGATTCCAGAGCCCCACACCTGCCCTGTGGTCAGTGGCCTCTGGGCTGTAGGGAAGTGACAAAGAAGGGCTGTGCTTTGACTTTACAAGCTTCAGTTGTTTCCTGCCATCTCTATTAGAAATTAGCTGCCTTTTTTTTTATTTTATTTTATGAGCATTTTAATTATAGTTTCCCTATTTCAGTTCTACTAAATATGAATGAAGCAGGTGAAGTGTAGCCCAGTTGGAGCATTATACTGTTTAGTGCTGGTTACTATCTTTAGCAGAGAAGCTGGAATTCATTCTCATCTCATTTGCTGAGCGCTCTATCATTAAAGTGTCATTGAGAACTGACACCACTTAATTTTAGCAGCTTTCAATTCTCGTTTGCAGCAAGAATAGCTTTAAATGGAGAGGAGTGCAAATTACAGAGAGAGGGATATTTTTACACCACACTCAGCATTTTATCAAACAAAGCAGCCTCACGGGGAATAGGGGACAATACATTATAAAACCAAACTCTCCTCTGATGCTGGTAAATGGGTATTTAATCTTCCTATTGCAGGCATCCACTCTGATGAGCCTGTAATGAATATACTGCCTGGGACATTATCTGAGCTGTTGTGTTTTCCTATTCCCCAAAATATCCTTCAGTTTTTATTTCGGGTGTGGTCAAAGAGCAAGCTGGGGAGCTCAGCTGCTCCTCGCAGACCACAGAGGAATCTCTACCTTGTTGCAGGCAAACCAGTTCAGGACACATTTTCTCCTCTCCTCTTCATTGCATAATTGTGTTTTCCTCACGGTGCAGTTTGAACTCTTAAGTGGTTAAGAAAATCTCTTGCTTGGGATCCCTGGCAAATTTTAACCCATTCAGCTTGGCTTCCCTGCGTAATTAGATGTAAAATGCCCTCTTCTTGCATTACATCTTGAGACACTGCCTTTCTCTTGGAAATCTGGTACTGAATGGATCCTCTGTTGAATGTTATCTTTTCTCATCACTTATATATGCAAAAGTTCAAATTTCTAACTCCCGAACGATATCATCTTCCTGGAGTTAAGGCAATATATTTAAGTATATCATGGTAATTAATTTTGATGCCAGAAATACCAATAAATAATTTTTTGGGGATAAAAATCTTAGAATACTTTTAGCTAAGGATAGATGTGTATTTGAAGGCATATCTACAGTGTTATAAAACTTGACAACAGTGCTTGTAATAACATCACCTTAAAGGCATAGGTGTCTGCAGTTCTGTAGAAAGTCAGTACTCTAAAGCTGGCAGAAAGATTCATACAAAAATCAGGGTCCCCATCAGCCTACTCTTCTAACCTGTAGTCATGCCACTTGATTGAAATATGATTAATCTGGTTTGGATTAAGTTTATTTTAACAAACACTGCTGATTTTATACATGCATTGTTTTTCCCTGATGGTTTCACTGCAGGAAGTATTCAGAGTAATTGTACACTGAGGATGGCTTCATTTGGGGGTGATGTGAGATCCTGTGTGAATTTTTGCCCTTCAGGCACTGATGTTTCCTTATATTCATTTTAACACAATTTTTGCCTCTCATTTTTTTGCAGTTTGGTGTTTGCTAGAGGGCTCCCCTCTCCTACCTGCTCCAGTTTGTGATGGACTCACAGGGTGGTTGTTCACAGCTATCAATCCCTCTGACAGGGGTGTCGGTGTCGTGTTGCACACCTTGGGGAAGGTGCTGGTGCCATGTGCTGCTGTGCCACCACAGCCTGCTTCCCTCTTGGAGAGGAGCAGGAGGAAAGTGCCCACTGAGGGTCCCATGACCCAGCTGGTGCCAGAGTGGGAAGGTGGTGGGTGGATAAGCTGTGAGGGAGCGAGCAGATGAGTAATGAAGTGACAATCTTAAACAGGGAAGAATCTGAAGGGCCAGCCAGGGATTGACGTTGCAATTAATTCTCCTGGTCTGATGTTTCATTGAGTTGCTGTGTGTTGACTTGATTGCCTGACAGAGCACACTGGAGGTGAAGTGATGTTGTGGGGTGTTGAGAACCCAAGTTCAAAGGACATTCCACTATCCACTGTTAATTTCTCATCTAACTAAAACAGAAAAACTTAATTCTGCATCATGTCTTCCCATGAAGCTGAAGTAAGATGACAACTCAAACTTTTGTGTTAATCTTTCCATTTTCAAAAATACTGATTTCATCCACCATCATTTTCCAAAGTGTTTTGCTTCCATTTTTAAAGTATTTAAGCTATTTGCAGTAATTGCAATCTTTGGTACTTTGCTCTTAGTATAAGGTATTTCTACCTGGAAAGTTTCACTGTCAGGTTTTCTTTTCTGGCATAATTTTGTGTCCTCTTGAGCTTGCATTTGACGCTAGCTCAAATACCATTGCTGCGTGTCTCTTCCTTGGTTCCTTCAGAGTTTCATTATCTCATTGAAATCCCTCATAAGATCCTCTTTTCCAAACAATATAAACCTACTTTTTCTAACTTTTCTGAATACATAAGACACTAGAGTCTTTGTATCATTCTGGATGTCCTTAAATTTGCCTCCTTTGATTTTTTTTATACTTTATTCTGTATGTAAGCTAAGACCGTGCATTTTACTGCAAATGTATGATCTCTTTTTTATTTTTTGTTTGTTTGTATGTTTAGATAGCTTTTGATATCTCTTTGGAGTTTTTTGTTCTTGCATTATGTTCATTTTTGTTCCTTGTGGTGCTGATTCTTCGAGCTCCACAATGCATCCTCTGACTTGTATGGTCTCCCACTTTGTACTGCTATAACAGAAATCAGACTCTGGTCTCTGTTTCACTGCAGTGACACTTCAACTCCTTATGTTCCTCCCTCTCTTTTTAACATATCACTTTGTCCATGCAGAAGACCTTTTCAATATGTTGCAGTTTTACATCATCTGCAATGGTAGGAACAAGTTGAAGAGGCTTGGTGTGGCGTGGGAGTCACCACCTTGTACCTCTTTGAGAAGTGTGTAAAGCCATGAAGTAACTGAGAACCACCCCAGAGAACGGGGAGTGGTCCTTGTGAACATCGCTGTGAAGTGGAAGGAAGCTGGCCTGGTATCGCTGAGTTTGCTGCCAGTAGAAAATTCACCTAAACCTTGTACACTCAGCCCCTATTCCTGCTGTGACAGCACAAAGCAGGATTGAAGAGACACTTGGCCATGGACAAAGTACCATTTCAGACATGCTTGGACAGCGGACAGAACCATAACTTAGGCCATCAGAGCATATTTTATAGAAGAAAGGAATGCTGGCTTTTTCCTTGCAAAACGCTAGTAAAAGTCAAGTGGCCCTTAAAACAAAAATGTGTCAGTCTGTTTGATGGATAATGGGACTAAAACAAACTCAGCTCTGGTTCAAGACCTATGTCTGAATTTATAAGAGTTCCTATCTACTACAAAAGTAATATTTTCCTCTTAAATGTTTGAAATATTGTTGTTAACACCAATTCTCCTGATGGCAAGAGCTGAGAAAGATCATGCAGTTAAAAAACTAAATATCTGGGCATCTTCATTTTCAGTGTAGAAGAAAAGGGTCAAATGTCAATGGAAATCAAGCTTCCAATATATTTTCCCCATCTGTCAGATCTTCAGTGGCACATGTTTTATTTAAAGTTTGATTTACTGTTTCCATCATGTATTGAATCATTTTCTTGCACAATGGCCTTACAGCATAAAGCAGGAAAAGAGAAGGTTTTTAGAAGATACTCAAATTTGACAGTAATTACTGGTAATAGGTTCATCAAGTGGAAGGTTCCAATACTTTTCAAACATTTCAAACAAGAGGTTTTCAAAGTAAGAGTTTTGAAGGAATAGACATGAAAGGTTACTTTCTTCAGTTCTTCAGATGAGAGCCAAGAAGGCACTGGAAGTTTCTACCTTCCTAAGGAGTAAGAAGAAGAGAGCAACTTCTTCATAATGCTTGATGTACTCACTTCTGAGGCCCCCTAATTTTTCTTTGCATCCCTAAGTTAAAATTATTATCAGGCTACGTAAATGTGCAGGATAGACTGCAAAAAAAACTGGGCAACCTTCTTTATATGATGAGCAGAGACACAATCACCAGTGTCTGCCTTGTCTATTATTTAACAGGGCTTTTTCTGCTTTCAGAGGAGAGGAGCAATCAACCTTTATGTCTGCTTAGACCATGGTTTCCCTCTCTGCTGATAATGTTAACAAGAGTTCCAATTATTGTCAATCATCGCGGCATTTTCGCTAACATGAATACCAACAGCTCTGACTCATTTCTCATATGGTCACCAGTTTTTGTCATTCTCGACCTGATCCAGGTTTGCATCAGCGACTGACAAAAGAAATGTTCCACATACCATTACCAGGTTCTTCAATCATCCAATCTGCTCAGTCACTCTGAATTTATTGGCCACTTCTTTTGGTATTGTTCCTGTTTCCCCAGCAGTATTTCCTTCTTTTCCACAATAGAAGAGGTGTGAACAGAGAATATTTTAACCTGGTTTGCTGTTTCCATTACTTCAGCTGTGTGACAATGAAACTCACTGAATCAATTGATTTGTGATGTGGACATATCAATGTGATGATTTAGGCACACAATTCTTTTAAACCAGTAATTTCCACTGAGTTTTTGCTCTGCAGTGACCTTCAGGTACTTGTGTTGTTTATCCTGACTCTTGAGCAATCCTCTTCTCAGCCATACCTTTATCTTCTGCATTTTGTCGCATCTCCCTACTTGTACCTTACAGGATATCCTACACCCTTACATACAACACATGAAACCCTCATCCCTTACAAGTTATTTAATTTCCACAGAAAAAGCAGGATTGATGGCTGTATTCATCTGTAATGGAGGCAATGATAATATACCCAGGCCATCCTCTGCATCTTCCTCCTGACCTAAAAATAAGTGAGTTCATTTACAGTTCAACATGTCTTCTGTCTTGTGTCCTACTGTGGAAATTTGAAGTTGACTACTGGGTAGTTTGGGCTGTGGCAGCAAAATCTCAGGAACTACTAGGGCAAAAAGTAATTTCTCTTATACACAGGTGGTCCAGTTGGATGTTGAAGCAGCAAGTCATTCCTGAATGGCCTTACAGTCTAAACCCAGATGGCCAACCCATGTCTTACTTACCTCTCCAATATCCAGTTTCTCTAATTTTTATTTTTTTTTCATGCATTACACACAAGTATGAAGTTGTTGCTCAAAAGTAGCAAAGTAGCACAGTTATCTTAGGCCATTTGTCACTTGTCCTCCATGTCCTTTCCTTCCTTTCTCTAGCACTTGCAGTCTCTCTAGCACCACTAGTGGAAGTGGTTCCTTGTAGCTGTTGGTCAGATTTTCTCAATTCATAGAACTCAAGGGAAAAAAAGGGAAGAAATTACAGCATCAGAATTTCTCTCCATATTTTTAGAGTTTGATCCAAGGTATTATTCAGTAGTGTGTGGATAAAATTCATATCTGTTACTGCACCTAACTGCATTTGAATTCTGGAGGATAGGTTTAAGAATACTCATGTTAGGCACAGTTAAGACAAGTAAATGTTGTTCATAAGAGTGTAGAAACTACTTGCCAGTATAAAAGATTTAGGGTCAAATTCTGTGCTCACTCTATCCATATGTTCTGTCCTCCTATTTCCAATCTGTTCATCTGTCCTTCTTCCTCACACAGTCCTTTCCATGGATTGGCTTGTAAAACCAAGCATAGACCTCAGACCAATTTGAGTTTGTTTCGATGATACTTCATCTCTTAAAAAATAATCTAAATGTGCCTCCCAAATCATGGACACAGAAAATCAAAAATTAAAAGGAAAATTAAAAAGTTAAAACCTAATGTAACAGGAGAAGTGAGTTGTTAGTTTGCCGTGCATTATGTTGTTTGTTTGGTAATTTTTTTGGTCCATGAGTCAGCCAAGATTACTGACCACCCTGCTTCACTACACATTGCCTTTAAATTAAAGCCATCATAATTACATAGATTAAAATAGTCTTTAATATGTGCAGCATCTCCATCCTCCCCTCAAGTATGAGTGATCAGCTGGCAATCCTTCACATGCCTCAATTTTCCCCCTTTATTTAATATTGCCTCTGATGTTACTGTCTTAAACATGGTGTTTTACCTGCTTCAGAAAACAAGAATTTCTTCTTCCCTTCTCCCACATCTCCATTCTCTATTGTATTGATTATGTTTTGCTTTCATTTAGATCACCTTTATTTAATGAATCTTTAGCAAAAAAAAATTAAATAAGCAGAGGCTTAATACATCTCATTCAAATCTGTGCTTAATACAAGGATTTATTTTAATGACCTACATCTGTAATCAACACATCACTAATAAAAGACATACAAACAGATATACAAGCACACATGATGGCATAGGCACAGTAGAAGATTTTTTTAAAAAGCTCTAGACTCAGTTTTTAAAGATACAAGAGTATAGCTCATGGCAAAAAGACACAAAATTGAACTTTCCAAGATCAGTACTTAACATAAAAATTTCATCACAATCTTTATCATCTTGCAGTGGTTGCAGAAAAGGCCTAAGCTCTCTCCACCTTTAACTTCCTAAAGTCGCCTATTTTACCTTCAAATCTGATGAAGTGTCAAAGTCATTTACCAGTAATGAGTTCTGCTGCAAATTTTATTTTGCTTGGAATTTAATTAATGGGCCAAAGACTTTCCATTGTGATTTGAGCAAATGAATAATAAATCAAGAAAGGAGATTTGTCAGGGAAGGAACATCTGTTTCTTACAAGCGTTACAACATGACTACAGCTCGGCTGTGCATTACCAGCACAAAGACGGTAGGAGTCCTCTCCTCTGAAGCTCCCTTCATTTATTGCTCCACTGAAGGTGAACAGAGAGCACTCTAATGGGCCTCTGGTGTTAATAAAAGCTTTTCGCTTCCCCAGTTTCGCTGTAGCCCCTTCCTTTTGGGTGCTACTGTCCTTAGTACATGGTTTGTTGGTCAACGTCAGGATTCTGCAGTGTCAGTGCTTTATTGGATGATTAATAAGGGAAAGACAAATTCATAAGCAGAAACAATATGAAATTGCCATCATATTAGTGTTAACTGTCATGCTTTTTATTTTGGGGGGGCTTGTAAATGAGATAGTGATTGAAGTTAAGTACTTTGACTCGCACTGTCAAAACCCAAAATAGGTCACTGAACCTGTTGTGCTCTGTCTAGTTAACCAATAACAGACTGGGTGCCTCACTTCAGCTTTTACTCACCACCACCACAGCCCAACAATTAACAAAATGATTATGCCAGGTGCATTAAGGATTTGTACTTGTGTAAAAAGGGGAGAAGAGGCACCACAGTTCATTCCTTGCTATTTATTGCTGAGCACATTTTGCTGCTATACACAAAGGAGGTTTAAGTGCCCACCAGGTAGGAATAAATCGCCTTATGAAAATTTGCACGGCAGGGTTCATGACGGCTCTGGTGTAATGTTTATAATGTATGCAGAGCATTAATGGCTGCTAATGTCATGCAGAAATAACACTGGATCTAGCATGTAGATTTTTAAATATATATATATTTTTAAATTTATTTAGAAGGCTGATAAAGGATATAAGGAAACACAATTTTCAGAGTGAGACCCTGAGATCATTTCCTCCACACTTGCAATATTTTGTGCTGACATTGATGACGAAATGCAACAAAATTATTCCTTTGTACAAAGAAACCCGAATGGGAAGAAGCAAAAAATGTTTTTTTATAACTGTAGGTGATTCTGAACATGCAGTCCTTGATTGACACGTACTGTTGAACTCCCTCTGGAGTCAATGGAAGTTCTGTACACAGCCAGAGGTCACTGCATGGTCACAGTATAGTGCCCATGTAAAAATGTATCTATCACAAGTTTGACCTTAATTTAGGAAAATGGCATAAAAATCCCTCAAATAAAATTTCAACCAAGGAGGCAAATGTGTTATAATTGACACAAAGGTCTGATATCCTGAGTGGGTGGAATTATGTCTGGCCATTTTTACTGACAGTGCTTTTTTCCTCTTTCTCTAGCAACTGCATTTGTTCTGTCTTTCCTGAATATTTGCTTTTTCACAACACTGTGTATGGATTGTAACATCTGTTTCTCCATTTCTTTCTTTCCCAGAAACAAACATACAAACAGGATGTTTTCACCTCTTTTAAATACAGGAAGAGGTGCATTGACTCTGATTTCATTATGTTCTACATTAGCAAGTTAGCACATATGTTAATTTAAAAGCCACTCCTTCCTCAAGACACAGGGAGGGTTCATGCTGATATTTGACCTCTCCAGCCACTTGGCAGATCTGAGACTTTTCATACTCAGAAGAGTGACTTAATTGATAATCAATCAGTTAAATTGTACTCATGCTGCTCACAGTGCCTTTTCCTCTTGTGCAAGTCAGCTGCCCCAGCTCCAGTAGAGAGGTTTAAGTGCATCTTTTCCATCCTGAATAGAATGGATAATAAAAATTAATCAGTACGCTCTCCTCCTGTAAAGGAGGAACTCATACCTCATTTAAGTGTGCCAAACACTGTGTGAATGCTGTTCCACTCCTTTTTTGTGTCACTCCTCTAATTGTTCCAGTTGGTCCTAGATCAGTTCCTGCTTATGCAAAGACTATGTCTCCTGTCAGGTCTAGATCACTTCTGAATAATTTCTGAACTTGCATTCATGCCATATGTGTGACAGTTCTCTTGTAATAGCCATTCTTGTCTTTGGTAGGAAGGAATAGGTTGGATGACCAAAAATTTCTCTTTATTGCTTTTGTACGGAACCAGGGAGGAGCTGAATAACAGCTTAATGCTGTGAATTTGGACAATATTTTGGTGAATGAAAACTCACAAAACACATAAAAATATCTGTTGATGTGCTGTGGCATTAAATAGTTACAGCACAGAACAAGGGAAAAGTGAAATTTCTTCTACACGGGTATAAAACCATTTTAACAGTTATATTCAATTGTGCATATCAGGTACTATTCTGTATTTCCAAGGAAATTTGTTCTTGAAAGTGTTTTTTAAAAGTTCTACTAGATTTAATAATCTCTAATTAGTTTTCCCTAGTATTGTCGGAAACTCCATAGTTTCTAAATGTCTTTGAAAAAAAAACTTTTTCTACAAAACTCAGGGATTACTAAGTCATATCAAACAATTTTTTTTTTCTATCCGGACTGTCTGTTTTTAAAACCTCCAAGATATTGTATACCTGCCTCAGCTTCTGAGGATTTTCATACATTTGATGTGGCAATGAAGATTTGGGGGTTTAAACCACTGACATATCTGTTCTCTTTATTAAATATGTCAGCATCCTTTTATGATTTAATTGTGAAGTGAATATTTGTTCTCACCTGAATTCTGAATAATGTGCACAAATATGTGTCAGTCTCTTTCTGTGCAGACATACCTATACACATGTGTTTATTTACATGCCAGTTCATGGTATTTCCTCTATGCCACTTCATAGCCTGTGTATGCAACCCACACACGGAGTGTTTTTTCATACCAGCATAAAGCCCTTGAATTCAATTTTCAATTGCCTAAACAATTTCAAAAGTAGCTCAGTGAAACACTTTAAAATTCATGTCAAATTCATTAAATTGTTATAGCTGGGGAAATAAGCAAAAAGCTAATCAGAAATGAAAAAACCCAAAGGTGTAATACTTCATTTTTATCTTTGGGAGAACATATATCTTCTGAAAATTTAATTTGAAAGTATTTTTATAAAGAAAGGATTAGAGACACCCCCCCCCCCCCCAAAAAAGAAACTAATTGAATGTCAGATAAAAAAAACAGTGTGTCCCACTGTAATCCTAGGACAAAACTCTGTTAACCATTCTGGGTTTCCATGTGAATGTTTGCTTTTCAGCAAAAGGCACAGATACAGATATCACAGTGGGCAAATTAAAAAGCTAAACTTCCCTGTGCAAGGCTCCTTTAAACCTCTTTTGTCTAAAATGCCAGAGCAGTCTGCTTCCTTCTGACCCGGAATGACAGGAGCATCTGCGGGAGAAGGAAAGACAAACGTCTGCCTGCCACCGCGCACCCACAGCCTGGCGGGGCACAGCAGCGCACACCCCAGGCCCGTGGCTTCCACTGCCACTTCAGCTGCTCCAAGAATTCTCCACGCAAGAAAGCAACAGGGCTTAAGCAGATTTTATTTATTTTGGCAGTTGTCTACATTGGGCTAATTTTTTTTTTTAAACCTTTCTATTTTCAAGGGTGCAATGCATCACTGAAGTTTTCATACCTGGTTATCATACTCTGAATATTCCCTAGGTTGTACCAGTTATTTTTTTCCTTTGTTAGTGAAATATGGGGTTTGTCATGCACTAGGATAGATTTTAAAGAATTATTAGAAAACCTACCACATCAACTTTATATTTAGATTTCCAAATTCTCCCTGTGTCCTATATAATGTCTATAATATCTCAGAGTGAAAGAAATGAGCAAGGAATCTGAATTTTAGTTTTTCCCCACTTTCTTACCAAAATATGTTGCACTATGAACTTCACTAAAATAATAGAAAGGTCATTTCCTTGAGACCATTGAGGTATTACTTTTCCAATATTTTAGCATTTCATGTGTACTTTTCTTTTAATTTGCATGTGAGAAATTATTAAATAAAGTGGGGAAAATGGATTATTATCTGTCAATCCATATTTTTTCAAGAAAACTGTGACTGTTCAGCACTGACTAAAGCTCAAGTTGTTTCATCAAATTACTGGTCTCTGCATTGTGTAATTATAAATGAATTAACATAATAAAAACAATTCATAGATCTTAAATAAAATGCCAATTTCATGACTAGTTGCTGAATGGTAGTTCAGACACAGGAAGCTGACAGTGAATCTGGACTTTGATAGATGTTTTCTCCATCTGTGTTTCTTTAAAGCCTCCAAACACCTTAAACAGTTCCATAAAACTAGATGCCAATTTTTCTGTTCTAATCAATTTCAAGGGGTTGTTCATATACTAACTCTCAAAAAACAGCATTGCAATTTTTGCTAAATGCTGTTTGAATATATGACTTGCCCTCTTAGTTTCACACTCCAAAGTCCTGTTAAACATGAAAGCAAAATTCTAAACAGTACTTCTCAGAAATCTGACTATGTCTATCAAGTTCCAGTACTGCTCCCATTTCTGTCACCTGTGCTTCTGAGTTGCTGGCATGTAAAATCACAATATTAAAATTATTGCAATGTTACAAGTCTGATTAAATTGAAGTATTGGACACACTAGTAGATTATTTCTTCCCTATTTTATTCCTTTTGTTTATTTTCTCTTTAGGGCACACAGTTGGAGAGTAAAAATGTCCTTTATTGTCTCTTCCACTTTTTTATTTCTTCTCTTCAACTGACTATATATGAGACTTCTACTTTTGCATTATATTCCCACTTAAATTTATTCAGCTTCACCTGGAAAGGAAAACTCCCAGAAATTCTTCAATAAGCTGCCAAGCAAAGAGCTGTTAATCATCCAGTATAACTATAAAATGAACAGGACTATATGTTATGTATAGTTATATTTTAACTATATGAAGGTTGTCCTAAATGCAATTATTGTCACCATCAAGACTTTTCCTTGGTACAGGAAGGATTCTTCCCACTTCCAAGAATGAGAAACTGAAGTGTCTAAATACATTTATGCTCTTTTCAAGGCAACAAGCCTTGTGTTCTTCAAAGGTGTTCTGAAGCTCAAAAAGCAGCCAGAATCCAATCTATTTACTTAGCAGGATATCCACCCACTCATTTGCAAAACTGTACTTCTGAATTTTATAACTGAAGGTCATATTCTTTTATCAATTCTGTCTAAAGTAAAGCTATTGTTTACTGTTAATAAGTTAATGTTTATTGGTAATAAGTTAGGAATACTTCAATATTTCTTTTGATCTATGTTTATTATATGTCCTGCTAAATTAAAGATAGATACATTTTTAGGACATAGTTGTAATTTTTTTTTATGGAAATGGAAAGAGAAAAGTTGCAGGATAATACAATGGATCTATTCATAAACTGCTCCATAAGGTAGAAAATTATCATATTAACAAACCTTGTGAATGCCAGTCTTGGATATGAATCTGCTACTCGGTGGCCTTACATCAAATCACTGAACCTATCATGATTTACAAATTCTGTTTACACCAAGAAATAGTGTCATCTCTACTTTAAAAATAATTTAATCACCCTGGTATAATGCAGCACATGGATGTTAGTATATTATTTTTCAAGTGACTTTTATGACAGTGTAACTTCTTCCAAACCATAATAAGATTCAGAAGATATTTTTGTATTAGTTTTACTTAAGTGGTTTAATTAACTCTCTCACTTTAAATAATGCACTTCTATCTAAAAATCAGCCCTCAGTTTTTATGTTCATAAAGAGGGGATGATAACACTTACTTCCCATATTCTTGCGTGCAATAACATTTTACTTGTTAGTACCAAGAAAAACACACCCAGAAAGAATTCAGCTTATTTTACTACAAGCTACTAACAAGGCAATCATCACAAAACAATCAAAATTTCACGGGAGGTAAAAGATGGAATCCTGTCTCTTAGGTGAATGTGAGTTGAGATGAAAATACATGAGGCTAAAGAGCAAGGATTGGCATTTGACGGGATTCAGCATGAGCAAAGTCTTGGAAGCTTTTCCCTATCTTTGTGCAAAGACATAGAAATTATACATAGTACAATAACTTCTTAAAAATTATTATTTTTGTTGCTTTTCAAAACTTAACAACAGAAAAAATTATCTTTTGCTATGTTGTCCTACAGATATTTTGATGCAGTTTCTCCTTGAGAGTGAAGAGCTTCTCATAAAAGGCAAAGGACAGACAGTGACTGCAGCAGCACACTGGTAGAGAGAGTCAACATTTGTCTCTAGACAGCACTTCAAAATTCCTGAATACTTAAGCAAAATCTCTGTTTTGCTGCTCCTTTTGTGCTGATTTTTGTCCCTTCTCTTCACTGTATTGGTTCCCAATCAACATTCCAATCTAAAAACCCCAACTCACAGCTGAAGCCATCTTCATCAGTAGCTTATATTCCCTAAAATTAGTGTATTTTAGAGAATTACACTGAATTACTTGGAGGTGCTGCCTAACCTGTACAGTTTGACATAAAAAGGTCTTGTGCTGTCTCATCTTTCTCCAAAACCCCTCCCATTTACAGAGTAATGTCTATGGGTCATGTTCAGATGGAGCCCAGATAACCCTAAGGGAGAATTTATTTTTATCTGTCATCAATTTTCTCAGCACATGCATTGGAAAGAATTAAACCTAGAATTAGGAATATATTAACTAGGAATATATTTGAGGTCCAAAAACCAACTGTGGCAGCACTGTAGAATTCCTGAATGACTTTTGCAAGTCATTTCATGTCTGTGCTATAGATTCCTCAACTGCCAAATGGGAATAATTCCACTTGTTTTTTGTTGTAGTCTCTGAGGATGAAAAACATTGCGTAAGAATTGAAATAGTCTTACAAGTGACAAAGAATGTATCTAAAAGAAAAGGCAGCTGCTTGATCCTCCTTAGCTTATTTTGAGTGGTTTGAACCCACTGGAGTTATTTTGGCATTTTTACAGAGTTATTGCTGATTTATCACATCATAAGCAGTCAGAGCCGTTGCTCACTGGATGTGTGTTGATGTAATTAACAGCCTGCAAGAAAGCACGACTTGCAAAGCTCAGGCTCACCAGGATGTAAAGATATGCACATTTTAGCATAGTGGGGAAAAATAGACCAAAAAAAAATTAATTTTGATGATGTAACATCAGCGCAAATTAAATTAATTCCTGGGGAATATATTTTGGATAGAGATCAAATAAATCCCTTTGGATGGAAAGCTTGAAATAAGGCTTTGTTGAACATCATTAATGGAACACCTTCTCTCTGCACCGATTAAGCTCATTGACCATGAGCAAGAAGGTTGCCCAGCAAGCTAGTTCTCTTCTTTTTTTATTTCCAGCATGTCTTGTTTGAAAGGGATAATTGTGCCCAGCAGATCTTGTTTCTAACACTTCTTATATATAGTGAAATACAGTAATTTAACAGCTTGCTTGGGGAACAAGAATTTGTTCCAGTTCCTGATTTAAATGTTTATGCTAATTGCTATTTATTGGCTCAGATGCAAATGATAGGTTGGCCAAAGTGAAATTTTATGACAAGCAAACTCCCCCCTTTTGTGCAAATTGAAAAAGTGAAACAAGAAGAGGATGAAATGAGCCGAAGATGGTCTTAATGGCTGCTTTTTAATGGGGAAGATAAAATTAAGACTGATTTACGTGGCCAACTCCCCTGTTTTCTCTTATCAGCTCATTTGGCAGGAAAAATGGAAAAGTAATTGTTCCTCTTTCAATGTGGGTCTCAAACCATTATTTATTGGCTGAAATTAATCGCTGTTTATCCTTCATTCACGTGGAAACCGCTCTATCAGCATTATGAACCCCAGCAACTCAACTAGTCCCTTGCAATTTAGCCAACAGCAAGCGCAGATCCTGATGAGCCGTGCCTTAATTTTCTGGGCTGTGGGAGTTAATGAAGACTCCTTTCTTAGGTGGACATATTTGTATTTCTACGACATTAATAACAATGGTCTGCACTTTCCTTTCTACAGCATGTAAACTTTTTTATTATTTTCTTTTTAGTAGAGAAAAAAATAATAGAGTATTCATAAAGCTGGACAGGGTTGAAAGAGAAGATATAGAGAAGATAGAGCTATTTCCTTGTACAGGAAATCTCTTTGGGAATGAAATAATGTAATATGCAACTCTTTGATCCCCTGTTATGGAGTGTGCAATGTGATTGCAATGCTTTGCTGCTGATCAGTGCTTTTATTTAGTCTTTTCTCCTTATGTTTTTTCTTTGTTCTATCCACCTTCCGGCCTGGTTCACTGTACCAGCTGCCCATGCATTTAATGCCAAAAGGGAACTATGCAGCTGGGACAGCTACAGCTGCATCTTATCTAATTCTGCCTAAGGGGTCAACTGGTGCTGGCAACAAGCATTTTAGGCAGAAGTCCTTTCCTGATCCTCTTTTTGAGATGGTGCAAAGCATCACCACATTCTCCATTCCACATAGCCAGGAGGAGAGTCAAAATGCTTGCCTTTCTTTGCTGCCTTTTTTTTTCCCAGCCCCAGAATGCCTTTGGAAATGAGATGCCCGGTTGCAGTAGCAGTAGCAGCTGCTGCCATCAAAATATCAGCAAAAAGCAAATACAGTTTACATTGTAATAGAATGAAAAAGGGGTTATTAAGCAGACACATGGGAGCTGTCCTGCTGGCTGAAGCCTAAGGTGTGTCAGGCCTACTGCTGTGCCCATGACAGTGGCCAGTGGGAAGGGAAAATAAGAAGGTGTGAAGTGGTCTTGTTTGCTGCCTTCTGCCAAGGGCCAAGTTGATTTCTAATTGCTCAAGATGGGCTAAAAGCCCGAAGCACAAGTTTAAAAGGATTTAAGACCAACAAAACCAGCCGTGGATGAGAAATATCCTTCTACTGAACATTGCTTCTCAAGATCACTGTACAGGGGCATACACACACTTAAATATGCTGGTGTTCAAAGGGTATCCTAATCCTCCCTTTCACAGCACTGAAGAATGAAGTAAAATTGAGCAAATTTTAAGTAAAGTGAGGTGTGCTGCAATTTAGGCTTTAGCAATCTGTTTTACAATAAGATATACTCATGTTGTCTTTCTTCATTAATGTTATGAGGGACATCACTGGACACACTCATATTTGCCTTTGGCCTGATCTAAAATTACACTGAAAGTCAATAGACATTTTTCTACTGATTTACCTGGGTTTTGGACCTGCTCCAAGATCTGTGCATCACCATTTTAGAAAGGGCAGAGGCAGTGAATTTGTCTCAGGTTTGTAAACCCAGTAATGAGTTTCCAGACATGACATGTCCAGCTCACTTCTTAGGAAGAGGGCAGGAGTCTCTGTGAAGAATGTATGTGAGACTCTGATCTTGGCATCAAAAGCAATAAAAACCTTCTAGTTAACATTTTACAGATGAACTTTTTTACCTTCATCAGTATATCGTTAGAACCCTTAAGAGAATACCAGCTTAACTTTCCAATTTAAAAAGGAAATGTAAATACTTTTAAATTATGTATAAAACAGAGAAGGAAGGAGTTCCCATATTTTTTTTAATGAAATTTTCTGTGCACATAGTCCCACACAGAATATAAGAATATTGATTCTGCAACAGGTCAAACAAAGGCAAACTCTGGTGTAGAAGGGAAATAGTATTTATTTTAATAAACTTCAAAGTCTATATCACACTTTCTAAGCCTGGTATTTCCTCATGGGGACCAGACATCCTCCGAGCTTCAGTTATCTGCTTAAGACCCAATTGTCCTGGTTCAGTTTTCGTCCTTACAGCTGGGAAAGTTTCTTTGGTATGAAAAGTAGCAAGGCAAGGCTATTCTCCACCAGTGATCTCTTGGCACGTGTTGTACAGGCAGCACCAATACAGTTGGTTGTGATAAAAGACACAAGGGGTGGATTGAAGCCCCTCACTTTATCTCCTGAGGTAAACTAGAAAATGTTACTACCAATCACAGAGGATGGTGTTTAGTTACATATTCACATGTACCAAGAGAGGAAAATAGCAGTTCAAAAATGTAATTTTGGAATGCTCCATTTGGGTGCTGCGCTGTCACTGGCACAAATAATAAGGTTTTTATATTTTGTTGCTTATCTAAACTATGGCCTTGATCCTGCTTCTAGTGACTTCTGTGGGAGTTTTGCCATAAAACTGTGGTTCTTTGCGTTAGAACACACCACTTTCTTCTCTATTTAAAGAAAAGCCTGAGTCCTGGGGCTAAATTCGAATTCCACTTTCATCCAAATGTCTGAAATTGATTGCAAAAATAGGGCACATATTCTTGCCCATAAAAGCTCTATTCAAAGTCCTGAATTTCAGAGTTATTGACCATACAGTAAGAGCCAATACATGCAGTGTGTGTGTTCAGCTCGTATCTTCAGCCTCAAGTGCAGGTTTTCATGTCTTATGTCACCAGTAAACTGAGTCCAAGCTCCTGAGAAAACTTTGAAAGCTAATTCTACACCTAGAATTCAGCTCCACTTTTTGAAGCTAAGTCAGAAGATTATCACAGTGCAAAGCCATGTATTTCCAGAGGCAAATTCTTTGATACTTAATGCATCCCAGTTGTCTTTTTTTTTAAAGCAAAAGTAGGTATTTTTATTTTTCAGATGTGTTCCTTGTTTGTTTTGTGCTGTCAGGGAGTTCAGCATGCTTGGAGAATTTCAGTGAAAAGGAAAAGCTGATCTTTCACTGTCCAGTAAACTTAAGACCAATCATCAGTGCCAAGGTGAGTTCTTGTTTGCTAATAATCATTCTTGCCATTTCAGAAATGTGCTTTCTACTCTGTCATCCAAAGTACTGTGGCTTTAAGACAAAAGACATGGAAAACAACAGAGCAGTTTACCTTCCACTTTGACAGTTTTTAAGCTATGTCGTTACATTCAACAAAGTTGAAGGTAACAGAGGACCCAGAACTTTTTCAGTGGTAAAAAGATTTTTCTAATATTATTTTTATCATTAAAATGTTAAAGTGATAAAAGATTGTTCCGATCCACTTAAGATTACTCTCATTAGTTTCCATAATTATTAGAGTCCACTTAAGTAATTTATGGGCAGGCCTTTAATGCAGCTGTAGCAATAATTGAATCCTCTTTGGCCTTGCTGACCATATGCTTTCTACCTAAATTTCGTAAGTGATACTGAATACACTCAGATGCCACAGCTGTGAGGTTCAAGAGCCTTGAAGGGATCTGGTACCCCATTCCATTTTATTTGGTTTATACTCTACAAAGGTGATAAGTATGTAGGGAATACATCTTGATTATACAAAAAGTTGTGTGGAGGAACTCACACCAAAATGTATCCTCAGCAGAAAAAGGTCTTTTAAGGACAATGCAGAGTATTCTTATGGCAAGCTAGCTGGGGACAGGAAAACACTGCTTCATGTCTAGTTGCTGTCTCTTACTGATGGTTTCAACAAGAGCTCTGCTTTAGATTGCTGAAATATACATAGTTATATACAATCTATCTGCATATGTAAATCACCCATAGCTGTTTAGCTTGAAGTATTTACACAATTTGGGATATACTTTCATTCTCTGAAGGAAGTTTAAGATGTGGACACTCAAAGAAATGTATCATAGCCTAGGCCCAGAGCAACCAAATAGAGCTTAAAAGGGAATGACTGTAGTCTCCCAGCAGATACCAGTATTTCTGTATCTGAGATCTGGGAAATTCCCCAAGTTCTGCTTTACTGTTGAAGTGGATCCAAATTCCAAGTAATGTTTCTGGCTCCCTCAGGAATCTGGTGCTGATCATCTGTTGCTTCGCACCTTGTGCTATCACCCAACCTGTACAAAATAAGTGCAAAACACCACAGGCTCTAGTTTGACCTTTACTTCAGTGCAGTTATATCAGTTCGTACCACCAGAGATAGGGGCCCTAGTTCTGATTTGGCAGCTTTTTAATCTCGCTTTGCACTGGAGAAATATATGTACAGTCCACAATAATGGGAAATAGTAGTACTGCAGATGTATTTGATGGTCAAATAATTTCATTTCTGTTCCCCACCCGTCAAAACAAGTGCAATAATATTTTCCTCACAGGAGTCTTGAGGAAAGCCTTGCTTTTCAGCTCAATTTCTAACTCATTTGAGAATAACAAACTGTCTTGCCTTTGCTAAGGTTTTGTCAACTGTTTATCCCAAGATAAGGAATTCAAGATAAACTCACCTTCTTCCATTAACATGGCAAGGGAGAAAGACAACCAATTACATTCCACATATCTCTACCATCCTGGCTGCTGAAGGGAAAGCTGCCCTAATTCATACAACTGAAGCTATACTTCCAGAGGAGATGAGGGAAGGATGAAGTAGAAAATAGTTTAAATATTCTGAGATTTTTTTTCTACTGTGGGGTATTGAGGAGTGCCAGGATCAGCTATCCATTCATTTTGGCTGATTGCTGGTGATTTGGCATCTGAGAAAGCTTTCAGCAAATGTCTTGCATGCTGTGATATCCTTATGAGAGTCACAGAGCTCAGCCAGCATTTGCAGAGACCAGGACAAAACAGTGGGGTAGCCACCCTCACACACCACTCCTCACTGGCCCCAGAGCTAGAAGCATTTCTGACCCATTTATGCACACTGCCTAACTTCATTGGGCCTGCTTATTTGGGAAGCACCTTTAGATAGCCATGACTTTCCCAGCCTCAGAGTGGATCCCAGCCTCCAGGCCAGCAGGCACAGTCAAGACCTTCTCTTGCCATGCTGCTCTATGATGCTGTACTGCCTCACTGAGCTCTTCTTTATGGTCATCTCTATTCCAGCACTGGATGAAAAAAAAAATCTCAACCTTTTTACCACTCATCTACATCCTTTGTAACCAAAGCAATCAAGAGCTGTACTAGATATTGTGCTCTGGACCATGGTATTCACTGGAGATTATCTGATTTAGATGAATTTAAATTATGGCTCTTCTCCTCAAGCATAAACACAGTCTCCTGCCTCTTTGGAAACAGAAGAGGCAGGACACAAACAGGAATGATAACATCAGTCATTCTGAGAGCTAATCTGTGGGTTGTTGGGTAAAAAATGACCAAGACTCTCCCAAATAATTTACTGCCTTGTGAATCAAATTAGTGACTCCATAGCCTAGGTGCACATTTGAAATGAAATCTTCATTTCACCAGGTATCTGATTGCTTCACATGGTGTCATCTTATTCTGGGATGATGTAAAACCCTGTTACAGCACTTGCCCAGTACAGCCCATGAGCCTGTGGATCTCTGCGGTAGCTCCCTCAGTAACCTTCCTTCCAGCTTAAGGAATCCTTCTTGGCTCAGCCATTCCTATTGCAGAACACACAACAAACCTTGTCCAGCCTTATTACTTTTCTTTGTATTTTTTTGGCCTTTAGGAGCCTATTTTTCAGTGCAAAGGGACTAGAAATTCATGCAATATACAGGATGAATGAACAACAAGTTTTCAGACTAGGAACATTAATTGCACCTCATAAAGGTTGGTAAGTGTTCCCAAAGCTCAAAGATTAGTAGCTTCCAAAAACCTAAAATGATACTGCTACTTTCTTTTGCCTTTGACAGCAAAGCTTTTGTATCTAATCAGAATTTCTCATATCCAAGGGAAACTCTTGCCAGCCTACATTTCTCTCCATTAAGACTTATATGTATGAAACAAAAAAAACACAACCAAACTGGCAGTTGACAGATTGGCCAGTTTATCATTTCATCATGACATGGTTATGTGTGCCAGTAAGAAAATGGTTCCAATGAAGCAATTTATGATTTTAAAATCATATAAAAAACATGTAGTCGTGTATAAATAATCCTCAAGGTTCTGTCAAGAAACATAATTATAATGAATTATTTTATTATGGTACATAATCTGATGTTCTCACAGATACTGGAAGATTTACACTAAGATTATAAAACAGCTGATTTCAGGTGAAGGCTGAAAACAGAGAGGATCTGTGAAGTTTTGGTCCATTGGCATGTCCTTTACATTCAGCATTTTACATAGATTTGCCACTTTAGCCAGAGACAATTTCTTTGGTGAGGAAATCCTCTGCACTCTATTGTGTGAGGAAATATATATTATTTTTTTAATCAGCACTCTGGATTTAGGTTCATGTAAGAATTCTAGAATGTGCATTGGCCGTAAACTGTCAGTGGCTCTTTAGAATGAATCTGCCTAAATCAAACTAAGTGTGTTTGGGCTGATGTGTAAAACTTTCAGTATTTACTGTAGGTATATAGGATCTGAATGTAGAAATAATGCACCCATCAACATATCATAAGATTAAGATAAAAGAGAACCAAACAATGAGTTTCAAAGGCAAGAAGAACTTGCATTGACATGCAAATTTATGTCAGCCGTATGATTTGAAGCCAGCAGCCAAACAGCTCCTTTAAAAAATGAGCCATAAAGACCAACTCTGTCAGTGGACACTGATCCAGGATTTATGGGGCCCAACAGACACTGCCTTGGAAGATGATTCAGGTAAACCTGCTTGGTTACTTACGTGGCCTTTCTGTTCAGTGTGAGTTATCAAAAGTGTGGTACAAAACACATGGGTATGAAAGATAAATAACCAGGTCAACCAAATTAATTCGTGGAAATGAGCCCTGTACCTTTATATAGTCAATATGCCAAATTACTGAAGGTAAGCTTTATCCAGTCGTAAAAATGGGAAGTTTGTCTGCTAGAACCAAGAAAGAAGACAAAATTTGGCTAGGTTTCTGTCAGGGAAAAGCATTTCTCGATTTCTTTTTCCTCCCACAAAATCACAATTACAAATGCAGATGTTCTGAAGTGGATACACTAAGATTAGTTCAAGTGTTAAACTCTGACATATTTGAATACTCCTATAGCTCATATTTCAAAGCCAGGCATGAAGAAAGAAGGATGTAGATCCTGTGAATATCTATCTATTGCCACATTTTAGTGTCAGCAAGTGATAGACAATTTTGTCCTTCTCTTGTGCCCTTTCTATAATGTAATACACAATACACAACTCTTGCTGGAGTTGTGGCATTGATACATCTCACACATGTAGTGTTTTAGTAAATCCAGACTTCTTCATTGCAATACACTCCACTAAAGTAAAAAAAAAAAGCACTGTATATGGGCCTTACTTCAAGAAAGCATTTACTCATTTTCCACATTTTATCCCTTTTCATGACAGCCAAAGGAGTTTAAGGCTCCATTTACTTTAATGATACAGTGTTAGTTTTCTAATATTACAACAGAAATATCCTTCTGACATGACCTGGAAACACCTCTGAGGGTGCCTGCACGCACTGAGTCCTGTTTTGGGGAAAGTGAACAGTTAATACTTGTGGTTGGGATAACAGTGTGGTGGTTCTGTGATGGAGTTATTTGCCTTCTAGGCATGGGCCAGAATTCACAAACTCATTTCATATAGTTTAAAATATGTTTCTATTGAACAGAGATAGAGCAGATTGCAGCAAGTTTTGGAAAAGTAATTGTTCTTTAGTATAGTAGCACCTCACAGAACTGCAAATTGAAACTTATTTGAAGGAAACTACTTCATTTTATGTAAGTGACAACTCATCCTACAGAGGAAGAAATTTCTAACTCATTGTTAATTACTGTGTTCTCCTTTTTTCCCCCACTAATATCTATTTATTGCTACTAAATAATACTATTTTGTCCTCACATTTTCAGAATGCACTGATTAACCTACAACTAATAGAACTGAAATGTATATAGAAAGGAGCTGATTGACCTACAGAATTTTGTGCCTTTTCTGATCTTTTGCTTTTCTTTTGTGCTTATTCTTTTGTATGTCAACTAGCATTTCTAGAATCCCGAGATTTTACCGAAACTTTAGCATTCTTGCCACAAGCAAGAAAGCCACAAGCAATGTTTCAAAGATTTTATTCTGGGTCAAAGAGAATCTGCTGACAATAGGAATTCTTTGTGAGTAGACCCTGCTGAATAAGGACTTCTTTTACTTTTATTTCACTTAAATATGCTCACAAAATGAGCATAGTGGTATAGAACTGCTACTAGTTTGGTCTCAGAAAAGTTCTGAAATGTGCTTTTTGCTTAGGAACTTAGTTAACAATGCTTAACTAAGATATGTTTTGTATTTATTCATAAAAATCTGCGTTTTTAACAATATTTATAGCTGAGGAAGATAGTTTTCAGAGAGGTGCATCTGATACCAGTATTTCTTCTGAACAAACCATTGAGAATATCAGCCTCTGCTCTCCTCTGCTCTCCAAGCTCCCCAGCTGTTACCACAAGCAATCCTATGGAGGTCAACGTTACCTGGCACTCCTTGGTGGATCTGAGATATTCTGTAGATTTTGGTCCTGAGCTTCACCCCACATGATAATTTCTCTAAGGCAAGGGACTTCCTATGGAGGTGACTTTGAAATTCCATTTAAAATTTCTTCTTCTTGTCTCTCTTGTGCCTTTTGGGGACCACAACTAATGACATGATAACTAGCTTATTCTTGACAGTGCCCATGGTTTATTGCAAGCGTGGAGGACGTTCATTTGTCAGGATTTGCTTCTGTTTATGAAATCTCTTTTATGCAGGAGTTAAATTAAACAAATTATTTGTGCTTTAGTAACAAAGAGAAATAACTTCAGCTGCCTCCAGACTTAGGCTGTTGTAGCTGGGGTATTGGTTTTGGAAACAAGATGCTTCTCCTCTGCCCCCACCCCAACATGTTCATGGTCATTTTCTCAGGCTGGTGTAACATCCTGGGGTTATTCAAGGAAAATGGACTTCAGAGACCCAGCAAAAATTAATGGTTTTAAACATCAGCAGTTTCCCAATCCAATTCATAGTGGGGGTTTGGTGATGGTTTGGGGTTTTTTTGTTTGTCAGTTTGTTTTTTAATGTTATTTAAAATAGGAATGATCTTATTCCCAAAAACTACAAAATCACAGAGTAGTTCTGAGGACTTATTACTGCTGCACTTGTACAATGTTTTGTAAGTGGTGAGACCAAAATGCAGCGTTGCTGGGCTACTGCAATTTCTTGACAGGTCCAAGCTTTCAGGTTATTATTAAATGTCATTGCTTTAAGCTTGCTGTGGGCAAAAGGTGTCGGGGTAAATTAAGTACAACAATCTCCAAGCTTCCTCTCTCTAGACCTGTTCCTAAGTTGTTTTCTTCAACTTCCATGAGACTTGCAGGTGCTCAGAATAAGGTCCCATCCAGCAAATCAGTCTACACCCTGCATCTGCCAAAGATGTGGAGATATCCATTAGATTTTGGCTGACGTCTCTATCTTGGCATGACAAACGCTAAAAAACATTCGCCCTCCCCCAAAGTAAAAACGAAAAAAATTAGAGGAAAACCTTAATATTGGTTAAAATGTCAGTTGAATTAAATGAGATTGCTGTGATTTGTACCCAGGAGGGGAGAAAGAATGAACAGCAGGTATGTTAGAGGTGCAAAAAAATATTGAATTTCACACATAGCATGTATGAGCTGACAAGTCTGCTGGCAGCTGCCTGGTCACAGGGGGCTGCAGGGATGGCAGGAAAATGCAGTCAGTGCTGTGGTCCTGAGAAATGGGAGAGAGAAAGAGACAGGGCAGGGCAATAGAAATACATCTCTTGGCTTGCTAAAGCCCGAGTCACTTTGGACTTAACTTTGCGCTCACAGAATTGGGAAAGACCAAAACTCAGTTTCTGACAGAGTTAAAACACAGGGAGAGGTTCTCTTTTCCATAGGTATTTCCTCTGATTGATCATCTGGCCTTACCCCATGGTTCCATTGTAGTGGATCTGTATGGAGCTTAATGTCTAAACCTACTGAGAACTACCTAGACAAAAGGCAAAATATAATTAAAATTTTAAATGTGTGATTTCTGCTTTTTCATTATTAGTATGAAGATTGAAGAAAGAAAACCAAAATACAAAGTCTAAAAAAATCAGAAAATTATCTTTCTGGTAATCACTAAGATTAGTTCAAGTGTTAAACTCTGACATATTTGAATATTCCTATAGCTCATTGGAGAATTGCTAATTGGAGAAATGGATAGTTTTGGTTTTCCACAGAAATTAAATTACATTTCAAGGAAAATCAAATTGAAAGAAAAAAATATTTAAACCTGTAACAAAAATATTTTTCATATCTTAATGCTGAAACAGATTGTTAAGCTATATAATCATTAGTTTCCTGCTAGTGAAGGAAAATGGATGAAGATTAATTTCAGTTTTTAACTGTTGCAATATTTTCTCATAGCTTTATAAAAAGTAATTAAGTTTACCCAAAGTTCCATTTTCTCTGCAAAAAACTACTTTAAGAGCAAATAGTCTGACAATAAGATCTATGTAAAGTTTTTGAACTTTTCCAAGTATGGGGTTTTCTTCCAAATTAGGCACTTTCTCATCATATTCAAAGAATAATACTTTCCATAATTGCTTTAGATGGATTTTTGCTGTGGTTGAGGATTTTTGCTGTGCTGAGGTTGAGTTTGTTTATTTAATGTGTTAAGGTGCCTAGAATTTGGGATGGGCACTTAACTGCTTTTTTTAAATGTAAAACAAAACAAAACACCAGTTATAATAACACCCACAACAGTTATGACCTGGAAGTGGTGTTCATGCTGTTGTCTCTCTATGCTTTTTACTGGAATGGGCACAAGGAAAATCTGACATATACCAGCAGCACATCTTTTTTGTGGGTAACTTGGGGATGAGAGACCCCACTTCGTCACATCACTTAAGCAAGCCCTTAGGTCATTGCACATGCTCAAGTTTAATTGACTTGGAGATTTAAGCAGAGCATAGTCTGTGAATAGGGATGTTGAATAGAGCCATGGTTTCCTCAGCCTGGAGACTGCCAATCTCCACAACCAAATGGGAAGTTCTAGAGTCAGGCCTGTGTCCAGGATTTCCAGTGACTCCTAAGCCAACCAAAGATCTGTTAGGCTTGAGCATCCGCACCTCATCCCAGCTCCAGCAGCAATGGCCCTGCAGTGGCACTGAAGATGGGTGTTTCACCTGGTTGCAGGTGTAATTTTTGAAATAAATCAGAAAATATGGGACCTAGGTAACTGGTTAAAATAATGTGAAGGTGTTTGTGGGCAGCCAGTCTTCCTCTTGCTCTTTTCAGTGCCAAATTTTGTAACATTCTTAAGAGCAAAACACTTGGAAAATGCAGGGTGAAGTCAGGGACTCAGTTTGGGCAGCCTCCCAACTGCACCTGCCTTTGGGCACAGCATTGATGTTTCAGCTAATGACTTCATACTTTAGATCACCATGATATCACAGATAGGGGTTTTAGCAGATTTGAATTCTGTTGAAATCTTTAGACTTATTCCACCTTTATACTGAATGCCAGAGAAGCTCCAGTTAATCTTCTTTAAGGCCCTATTCGCTTAATGGAAACGCTTAGCTGCATAATTGCTTTGAGCCTATTGCTATTCCAAAAGGAAAATATAATAATCTAATGGTATTGTCTCTATAAGCGAATGAGAATTTCAGGAGTGGATGTTGGTGCCACCCATGTGATCCGGAGAGGTTAATGCAGTTAAAGTTATTTCACAGTCCATTAAGGAGCTTACGGTGACCCGTCGACCTTTGAGCCAACAACACGGAATCCATTATCATCACAACGGAGGAGCCGGGGCTCCGCCGGCTCCGCAATGGGCCCGGGAAATCCCAAGTTAGTACTTAGTCTAAAAAAATGCACTTTTCTTTCTGCTTCTTGGCTATGGCTATTAATACACCCTCCTGTAATTTGTAACATTAACATTGCTGAAGGTACAGAAAAGGACATTGAAATGAAGACGTCAAAACTGCTGACTTGGTTCAGAGTATGATAATATTGGCTGCATATTGAAATGGTGGATATATATAACAGGAGACATCAAGATGAAGAAAGTCAAAGAAACTCGGGGAAATTGATGATAAATTATTGAAGATTCTGAAACCCATTTAAGCAAATAATGTCTTTACTTCACATATTCTTGTACCACAGGGCTGATGGGGTTTATTTTGTTTTGTTTTGGTTTTTTTTTTTTGGTTTTGTTTTGTTGTGGTTTTGTTTTGTTTTGTTGTTTAAAATTATTTATATGAAGTAGATACTTGGCAGGGAAAAAAAAGGTTATTGGGAGTTTACAGCATATACAGCATAGGTACATTTTAGTTCTGCACATGTAGTTAATTCATATTTCTTCATGAATTAACATGAAGAAATTCATGTTAATTTCTAAACCTTTTCTTTTTTACTTTTACTATTTTATTTACGCATTAGTAACAGTCTGCAGAAGTCTCCACTACTATATTTAATGATATTAAAATAAATGCATCAGCTTCAATGTATGAAAGAATTCTTAAAAGATAGTGTCAGTCACACAAAAAGCATTGATATGGGGGGCTGAGGAAGAAAAATTAAATTTTAAAATCCTGAAATTTAGCAAGAAAGTATCCCAGATTTTACTGTCAAAGTTAATGAAAATGCAATCTTCCAAGCTGCTTAAGAGAATTAATAAGAATATTGAGAAGATATGCACATGCAGTTGTGTCCCATTTTATAAAAACTATACTGTTAAATTCTAACATGGAAAACACCTTATCCCAAAGCTCAATAAGCATTAAGCAATTTCACAATGCAAGTATCAAGATGATACTCTTTTTTGGTATGGTTAGAGATGAAAAGAGAGTGACAAATCTTTCTAAAAGCCCTGCAAGTTATTAAGAATCACAGCACTGGAAAGTTGACCAGTATCTCTGATACTTCAGGACCCATTTTAAACAAATAAAAATTGAGATTGCCACAAGCAAAGCCCCTCAGTATACTGATAGTACTGACAGAGAAAAAACATGCATAGCTACACCAATTTCAAGAATGCAAGACAATAACATCTTTTCATAGCTGGTAGTCAGCTCAAATAATTGGAATCAGTGTTATATCTTCCTGATTACTCTAAAGAAAAAATAATGTTCTGATACTATTTTTTAATAACAGCACTTATGTTAAAGTTTGTGTCCTTACTATGGAACACCTTGAGAAGGTAGTCTGAGTTGCTCTGTTACAAAACATAATTAAAACTTGCATATATCCTAATTTTCTGCATCATGTGTTTAGAGAGAGTATGAAAACAATGTATATTGAGATTAGATTATGTAGAAACATTGCAGGATATTTTGTGGAATTCCAGAATGTGTGTTAACTAACTGCATAGTTTCTCTTTCACCGCTTTACTGAAAAATAAAATTAGCTAAATGACTCTATTAAGACAGAGATAACCTCCTTCTGACTCTAACAAACATGAAGTGGGGGGGAGCAAATCTATGGAGTGCTGTGAAGCTGGTGGGGTTTGCATCACTGCACATGTGAAAATAGCTCTTTTAAAAACATTGGGGTTTTAGCACAGCAAAGGGCAGCCAGGCTATACCTTCCTTTTTAAAGATCATTGTGGTTACCCTGTCATTAGCTAAATAATTAGGTAAATAATGATGCTGAGGGGAGAATAAAATTTGAGTACGAAATGATAACTAGCCTTGAAAGATATTTTATGAGATACATATTATTTCAGAAAACTGGTGAAATCATCAGGAACTGCCATGAGCAGAACACCATACTGGCAATTTCCCTTCTATTTCTAGTCCTTATTTTTAATGAAAAAGGGGTCATTTTGTTAATTCCCACACTCAGTCACTACAGCAGTGTGCAGCTTAACTGAGCCCCAGTTCTCTCTCTCACACACAGAGGCACTCTCAAATACATTTACAGAGCAGCAATTATTGAGAAAGTAGCCAGGGTAAATGTAGGTTGGCATAATAATATAATACAAGTAATTAATCATGAGGTGTAGGATTCATTATGTCAACAAACTAGATGAAACCTCCTTGGGAGGGTGATATAAAACAATATGTAAGAATGATTTCTTTAAAGGGACAGGCAGAGATAATCAATCAAAACTCTATCTGAAAAAGCAACATATTCATAAACCTGGAATATTTGGGACCAGGAAGTGTAGATACAATTACTGCAATATAGAATAGCTTTCAGAGAGTTCTTGTGCAAATGGAATTAATAAATGGTATATCAAAACCATAGACATATTTTACCACATCATATATATGCATAATAAAATATTTTTAAATATATTAATTCTTCCTAAGGACTTGAACACTTTCCTGAAGATTATAGGAAAAATTATAAAAAATGTGAACCCTCCTAAGATTCTACATTTTCAAGTAGCAGTGAAAGAAATAAATAACATTGACACACAGCTAGGAAGTGCCATCCCTGTACATGGGCAGGAAGAAGAAGCTGTTTTTTCTATGTAGAAATCACATACAGGACTACAGATTTCTGGCAAAAGTTAGTAATAACTTGTTAGTGAAATAGCAAGTGAGTAGTGAAAATCTTTGGACATAAATGGAGCTCCAAAGTGAGTCTCAGCCTTCAGTGGCCAAAAATAAACCAGTTCTTGGCTGAAAGACATAAGTGTTATTGTGAAATTGATATCCCTCCTTGGCTTATTCCCAGACAATATGTTGCCTTTCTGGGGGCTGATCAATGTGATGGATGTGATGTGTGAAATCCAGGAGGGAGCTCCCCTTTAATCAAACCCACTGTCCTCCACTGATAGGCAGCTGTGGACTAACATGTTCTTCTGCCTTGCTCCCTCTGGCTCCCCTCAGAAATCAGTACGGCCACATCAGAAAGGACGAGAGGGGAGAGAAAAACGAACCGCACACAGGACATGAGAGGGCAGCAATCGAGCGGGGGATTTAGCTGTTAAAAAGCTGCAAGCCCGTGATGTCCCAGGCAGGGGCTGCTGCGGGGATGAGGAGAGGAGAGGAGAGGAGAGGAGAGGAGAGGAGAGGAGAGGAGAGGAGAGGAGAGGAGAGGAGAGGAGAGGAGAGGAGAGGAGAGGAGAGGAGAGGAGAGGAGAGGAGAGGAGAGGAGAGGAGAGGAGAGGAGAGGAGAGGAGAGGAGAGGAGAGGAGAGGAGAGGAGAGGAGAGGAGAGGAGAGGAGAGGAGAGGAGAGGAGAGGAGAGGAGAGGAGAGGAGAGGAGAGGAGAGGAGAGGAGAGGAGAGGAGAGGAGAGGAGAGGAGAGGAGAGGAGAGGAGAGGAGAGGAGAGGAGAGGAGAGGAGAGGAGAGGAGAGGAGAGGAGAGGAGAGGAGAGGAGAGGAGAGGAGAGGAGAGGAGAGGAGAGGAGAGGAGAGGAGAGGAGAGGAGAGGAGAGGAGAGGAGAGGAGCCCTGGTGCTGGGTTACCCCCACATCCCTCCCCTGGCCTCCCCTCTGCCTCAGCATCGATCCCAGCGAGCTCTTTGCACTGCTTCGGGCTAGCACGAAGGTGAAATAATCAGGGCTAAAAATACCTTAAAAGGTTTTTGGGCATTGCTTTACTCATTTAGACATGATGTAAGCAGCTGTGCAAAGAATTTTAAACACCGACAATCTTTTAGCTGAACAGCAATTAAATTGTTAATACTTCCCTAGCATGTGGAATACATTATATTTGTCTATCTTAAAAAGTTAATGTTACAGCATTATTTTTAAAATATGTTTTTAGAGGCTTATTCTTGTAAAGATTTCAGAGATACAAATCTAATTTGGTTAACTTTTTTTACAATTTTCTGTATTATTGTAGTACTTGCATATCTGCTCTTGATGCCAAGATGTCTAATAATTATGTCATATGCCACCAGCTAAGAAAGTCCATCCAGGCCTTCTATGGAAAATTTATACAGTTTTTAAGTTAAACCAAGAAAAAATAACTTTTTCAAAAATGGAGTAAGTAAGGGAGTTTTGTAAATTCAAACATGTTCTTGAATCCAAAGGTGGAGTAGCCAGAGTTAATATATTTTGAAGAATACCCATAATAGGTTGGTAAATAAGAGTTGATCTAGGAAAGATTAGAAATGCAGGCTAACTTTAAGTACGTGAACATCCTTGCAGAGTCTATGCCAGCAGTCATGGACCACATGTTTCAATGCCTTACAAAAATGAGTTTACAGAGAGAGACTGAGTTCACTGAATTTGAGCACAGTACTCACTGAAAGTGCGAAGGCTTTGTGTGGTCTAGCCACACAAAGTCTTTTACTGCCAAGACTTCTACCTGACTGTCATTTTGCCATTGCAGTTTGCCATTGCAGCCAGGAGTTGAAAGCCTGAATAAAAACCCAGCAGTGTCAAACCCAGGGCATTAATCTGCTTTTTTTCCCCTTATCCCTTTATGACTAGCACCACACTTCTAATGGGGGACCATGAACATGCAGAAAGGCATCCCTGCAAGATGTACCTTGCTCTTGTGCTCTTCTGAGTACCAAAAATATATATTTATTTGTATCAACCAAGACTTTTCCCCATTAGAGAGCAACCAACAATCATTTATGTACAGGTGCATCATAAGAGAATTGAACACTTTATTTTCCTTTCCTTGTTTCAAGTTGCATAAGTGAACCCTTTTCTTTCAGATTCAGGCAAGACTGCACAGCAGCCTTGCACTGAACAGGAAAAAAAAATCAACTAATGCTTTGGGGTAAGTGAAAATATTGAGAAGGCAGAATTTGCCAAGGTACAGTCTTTTAAGCTGAAATTTTTAAATAGCACTATAATAAATGTACTATCATCACAGACACACACTTAGAAAATTGCATAGACTAAATATGAAGGACACCTAGCTAGATCTGATGGATTCTATTGCTGTAAAAATACACACATTTTCCAGATGTAGGCACACAGTATTTTCATTTGTATATTTCATATTTATCCAAAAATTTACTCTCATCCAAAAAATTCAAGGGCCCTAGTTATACCAGTATTTTTTCCAAATCCAGAGTATTTCGGGGTTTTTCTCAGGTCCAGAAAATAACTATTTCATGGGGTTTTTGTCATTCATTAGCAATTTTATTTTAAATTCTTGTTTTGCAAAGGAAAAGACAGTATTCTTGGTGTTCTCTTTTATGTAGTGAAATGTAAAGACTTGTCTGACTACCAAAATGCATCTGCCAAAGTTTAGATCCTCATCTCCTTTCTAAAAATGTCCTTTTCATGGGACAGACTCAATAAAACACTGAGAGGGATTAATGAGTGTAACATTACTTTCCTGAATTCCCAGTCCTGCTCTATCTACCTAACCATGTTGGTCCTTGCCTTTGGATTGTCTGTGTCAAGGCCCAGTTCTCATGGTGATGGACACTGATTATCTCAGAGAAGGATAAGAAGCTGAAGATGTCAAGTGGGTCCTCAGTCACACCAGAGACAACCATCTGAAGGATGTGATGTGAAAAATTTCTAGCTTGCAGCCAGTAGTTCCCATGGAATTTTTTAAACCCAGACTGAAATACTGCGGGTCTAAGCCTCTGTTGTTTTTTAAAGAAAATCCACAGATGGAAAGACATATTTGTGTCTTCATTCATGTTAAGAGACAACATTTGGAAGTAATCATTTACATCAAAGAAAAGATGCATAAATATTGCCCCCAAATCATAATATTTGCTGAAAGAAAATTTGTTTTAACATCAGTGAACTACACTGTGCTAAACCTCTTACTTTTAATAGTATGCAACACAGTAATAGGAGAATGATGTACCAAAGGTATTGAACATTTCAAATGTGCATCAGCTCACTAAAGCAAGTATTTGTTGAATGTCTGTTAGCAGCAATGCTCAAAGTGAGGCTACTACACATTCTTTGGCTATGTCTCCATAATGAAAATCCCTCTAAGTGCATTTTCATGGGAGTCACACTGAAAGATTGCAAGCTCTGATCTCAGCTGGGCCACTGCGGTGAGTCCTGCAGATAATGTCTAATGCACAAAGACCAAAGAATGGGTACACTGCCAAATTCTTATTTGTCCTTCACATGAAGACCATATTGACTGTTTCAAAAACTCTTTGTATGAGCCATTATTTTCAAATTGTTTCCCAACTTATACTGCAATTGAAAATTGGACAGCTCTTCAATTGCTCCAACATTTCAATTGATTACCAATACAGGTTTTCAGAATTAAGAATATTGCTCTATTCTTTTCCACGGCATCATGTTGACTTTGTGTTGTGGTCATTTAAATATTGCTGCACAGTTTGTGCCGGACTCTGGTGTTTAGATAACAGAAGGGAGAATCAATTAGATTTATTATCTCTAAACTGTACAGTAAGTGATAAGACAACCCTACACGTAATGTAGCACCCATTTTCAAGGACTTGTGTGGTTGTGCAGTTTTAGTAGTTTAAGTATCACAGCAATTTGTAGTGAAAGATACAATGAGGGAAAAGATTCTGCTTAAATAGAATCAAAATTATCCCCAAGCAGGAAAAGGGAGATGAAAGCAGGTGAAAGCCCTCACACATGAAGGAACTGACTATGGTTGATTACCAAAGTTGAGGTTACAGCTCTGAGCCAAAAGCTGAACTGGAGCAACCTTTTGAGTTTTCCTGCCTGCTTTTTGTTCAGAAGTCTGCTTCTTTGGCTCTTACTGTTTTTAGTAGGAGCCTTTGAGTAAAATTGACCAAAAGATATGGTAGAAGTGCATTTTAATATCTTTACATCCTTTAACAAATGATCTCCTGCAATTGTTCCAAAGTGAAGTGAAAATAAATTAACTTTCTGATATCAATAAACTTTAATTCTTAATCTGCATGACTGTATTTATGGCAAAAAAACAAAGTAATATGAAATACTTTTTGCTCCTCCACTGGAAAGCAAAAACAGCATTTGTTTTTTCTCAAGTCAGCACTAGGGACTTCCGTTCATTTGCTCCCAAAGAGATATTCAAATTGATGGGATAGCATTAAGGAAAAGGTCACAAACACAAAGGCTAAAGAGCTTGATCCATCCCCTGAAATCAATGGAAAGTTTCCTGTTGGTTGAGAGCAAGGTTGGGCCCGTAGTACTTTAATCTTTGGTCATAATTTTTCAGAGTCAAGTATTCTGCCTTCAATGACTTAGGAAAAGAAAAAGTCCGTCCTTCTGAATAAACTAGTCAAAATCAACTTTTGAAATATCTCCCTGTACAAAATACACACGTGTTCTTCTGTCTGAAGATAAGGAAAAGGTTTCACGAGTCATTTCCATGTCTACTGACTTCCCCTAACATGTTCCCCCATTAATTTTTCCTCCATGATAAAATCTCACTTCTTACTGGTTCAAGGTTTATCATGACTTTCGTGACACATGCAGCTTATTCAAAAGCCATTGACTCATATACTATTTAGACTGAATTTGTCATATTGCCTTATACCTGGGACATATAAAGAGCCAGTAAATATCCAGGCTGCCAAAGAAACTTGAGGCTCCCTCTGGATGTAACAAACCCATAGTTTCCTGAGTATTAAGTTCCCCAGTGAGTGTTCATCTGCTGCCCATTCATGACATGTGTTGTTTAAATAACATGTAAGCAGTATTTTACCCCTACAGATATGAGCAATGCAAACTGGGAAAGTATGAATGATGCAAGTTGGGAATGCATGACAGTTTTCTGAAGCTGTAGCATCTCTGCATATTTTATTTGATTATACTTGGCAAGCTATGAATCTGAAAAGTTTAACATTTAGACTAGACACCACTGCAAGAGCCCTAGACTAACCCAGAAAATGGTCCCAGAAATTCAGATGCTGCTGCTTTTCCTCCATAGCTATCGCCATGATTGAAGGGAATGGTATTGTGCAGCTGAGGACACCAGTGTTTCCATGTGTTCATCAACCAAAGTCCTGATCAGCTTTAGCTCTAGAAGGCTCCAGCATTCTCTGGAAGTATTGGTCTTACCTGGGTAGCTTTAGAGCTCTTTTTAAAGTCTCTTTATTATTTTCTTACTAATATTCTTAATATTCTGCCATTATAATCTGATTGTATTCTTTTTAACTTTTAAACTGCCTCTGCTGTTTTTCTGTGTTTTTAATAGGGACTTTAACGGATATTTCACTAATATAGAAATTTCTGATCATATACCATCCCACAGAGGGCCCCTTAATACCCCCAGAATCCATGGACTGGCCTATTGCAATACAAACAGTAAGTGAAACTTTAAGAAAACCTTATATTGTGATCAATTTTCCTATTTACTTCAAAAGGCAGTGTTCTCCATTTTTCATATGTGGTTGATCAGGTCCTACAGGCACAGTCCCTTAACCACCATCTACTTAGATAGGTTCAGGATTTTCATCACTTACTAGATTATAAGCTTAAAGGTGCTACATCCACTATTTCTGCAATAGAGGGTAACTCACTATAAAATGTTCTGATGACAATGCTCATATGAAGTATTTTCAGTTGAAAAGAGATTAGAGAAATTAGAATTATGGAGGTAGAATATCCAGTGTGCTTTATATCACAGCAAAATCTAGGATCAACATAAAGCTAAAAAAATCTTGCTCTTTAAAATATTTGGGCATATTGTAGACGTTATATTTCAAAAATCCGTTGTTCTCATTTAAAAATTTTTGGAAAATAAGTAAAATGCATGAGTTCATTTAGAAGTCTTATTCTATTCTGGGAAATACCAGAAGTAGATTCATATAAAATATTTCCATTGATAATTATTGAATTTTACAATGTTTACATAGTATTAGGACATGGCAAGTCACCATACTTTCAGAAGTCTGTGCTCAGAAAACTAATTTGCTGTTCTGTGTGTCCATTTACAAATCATCCTACAACTTTAGAAGACAGAAAAGCTGTGCTGCCTGGCAACCCCAACTTTTCCTCCAGGGAGATGGCACTGTCACCTCACGCAGCCCACATGGGGAGGAAGTCTCCCTGAAAGGTAAGGTAGGCATGAAAAACCGGGAAGAGACAGGGTTGGATGTGGAGGCAAAGAGCACAAAATATCATTATCTAAAGTAGCTGCCAATGAGTGCAAGACCTGTCACAGCTATAGCAAGAAATCTCTCTTCAGCAGCTGAGATCAGCTGCACACCCACTCTCACCTAGACCTGGCACTCCAAGGGAGTGTGTGAGTGCAGGCACTCACTGCAAGTGAGAAGACAGCTTAACATTTAAACAGGAACATCAAATCCAAGAACCTCTAGGATCTTAGCACCTATACAGATTTTTTTTTTTTTAATTAAGTTTCAGATTTAGGTGCATAACATGGCAATGAAGTGGCGTACCAGAGTGATATCATTTTCCAGTTTAACACTGGCAATCCTGTTGGCTGTAAAGAGTCACACAGCAGTATTATGCTGAATCCTTGGAGGTTAGTTCCAATCAGAAAGCATGACCAATAGCAGTAATATAACATCACAAATAAAGTTAATTTGGAACTCTTCAAGCACTGTGCTTTAAAAATATGTTTCTCAAAAGATTTCCAAACACTCTTTTGGAAGTGTTGTACAGTGGCATTCTGCATTGCTGCTCTTACCCCTCTAGATTTAAATAGCCTCAACAGCAAACAGTGTGTTTGCAATGGTTGAAAGTCAGTTGGATCAAGTCAGTTCTCAAGTGAATCGATGTATCCTGATTTATACCACAGTTGATCTGATTAGTCTCATAAGAGAGGCAGCAGCTCTAATAAAAGCCTCACTGGAAAAAAATAGTGCACCTACTTATTGCTATCTTTAATATTTTGTGAAAACAAGAAAGACTTGAAGTAAGCAGCTTTAATGAACCAATTGATTTCCTTTTTTAAAAAATATTAATGAACTGGCTAAAATAAGTAATGTTTTTTTAAAAAATATCAGATTTAAACAACATGCATGATGTTTTCTACATGATCCCAAGTGTTTATATATTAAAAACCAAATTAAAACTGATTAGTTGATAATGACTGCAGATGCTGACCTTTGGAAAGATTTATTAGTCCTGCAAACTGTGAACTGGGCTACCTGCTCATTCTGACCTTGATACAAGAACAGAAACAGCAAATGGTAGATTTAACCCTTGCTGATTCTAAAATAAATTCCTGATAAAAGAAACATCAGTTGTGGTTAAACAGCAGAACTTCAGACTATTAATGCAAGTCCTTCTTGTTTGATTTTTTTTAAATGAGGCTATTAATGGGAAATTAATTAACGTCTTCTATCTCCCTGATTGTTTACTAATAAATATCTTTTTAGGCCATGCAGAAGGCTTAGTGGAACATTTCATGATATAATCTGTACAGTCACTTTCCATTCAGCAAAGCAGGCTGAATGTGTATCATACAAAGATTGTTGTTTTCGCCCTTTGGTTTCATGATCAGTCTCATTCAATGTCCACTGCAGACAGCACAAATATTCCCCTTAACTTCAGTTTGTTCAAGTACAGGCACAGATATGGAGAAAACTGTAACTTAAAAGCAGACATTTATCAAGGTAGAACATCAATAAGTCTTGTAAATATCTGAGAAAATTATTTAATTACAATTTGAATTTAAATGATGATGATAACTGGAACTGCTTTAGGTTACTTTTTATTTATTTATTGTGACTTCTTTTCGGGAGCCAGTTAATGACTCTTTTAAGCTTACAATTCATGTCTATTGACTTTAATACAACCCATTGCAATACTGATAGATCCTGCCTTCAGCAGCTGCTTTATAGCTTACTAAATCACCAGCTAAACATCAGTTCTTAGTCCTGTTCTTCTAAGCATAAAGAAGCCAAGTCTGGACTATCTGGTAAATGGACGGTGATCAGGCACAACTAGTTACACGAGTTAATATACAAAAAAATGGGGTGAGAAATAGAGAAAAGGGTAGATGAGAACAGGATTTTGGGTTAGGATTTTGTGGGCTTTTTTTTTTCCTTTTTTTTTTATTTTTTTTTAGCCACCCTGTGATCTACACTGCAATCTGTTTTGTCCGTTGCTTCTGACAGTATCACAGGGAACCTTGCTTGGTGAGATTGATTGGTACCTCCAACTTAGCCATTTCCTTGCAGAATGGCTGCCTTTTTTTGCCTAATGATGTTACATTTGTCCTGCAGATGATGTAGAGCATGCTGCAGAGGATGAACAGCTCTGCTCTGATCACTCCTTACTTGGCAAGTACTCACGCTTCACACCAACACTCCTCAGCACCATTAATAATATATATAGATACCCTTGTCACAGATTTACATTCGGTGATCCGAAATCAGGACAGGAAGGGTGAAGTGTGCGGGGGGTGTGTGGGTGAGGAGGTGATCTGATTTATTGTGAGGAATGTTGGTGAATAAAAAGGAAGTGATCAAATTTATATTAATGTCTTGACCTATATTCTCAGTGCTGCTTTTTTCACTGCTCAACCCCAAAGTGTCTTTCCTTATGCAAGAGATTTCAAAAAGACTTTAAAAACATGAAGGTTCAGTGTCTTGATATGCATTTACTTGCAGTAAATTCTTTGAAATTACAATGTTGTGCAGTGGTGAGAGCCCCTGGGGAGATTAATTAGTCGTGAAGTAGAAGCCAGGTTCCCAGTCTCTAAAATGGTTCATGCATGATCTGCACATCCACAACTGGATGCACACAGGAAACCAAGCACTGAACACAGTAAAACACAGAATATTGCAGAGTTACCTTGTTTACATACTCACCTGCAGATCCTATGTGTAAGACTTGCTTGAAAGTTCATTAGAGAAAAAGCAGAGCTTTGGTGTATACCTTACACAGGAAGTGCCATACCAAGCCGTATAGATAATGTTGCACAAAGCTGATGAATCAGCAGAACTCAGAAAAGCAGAAATAAGATTTCTTGCAACATAACTTTAGTGTCTTTTATTTAAGTCTTCCAATAATAAATTCTTTAATGCAATAAAGTTTTCATCCAGCTGCTTTCATGGGGAACCTGCTCTGGGAATGAATCACAATGTTGTTAAGAAAAACCTTTCCTGTAAGAATGCCAGCTTTGTTTTTCAGAGGACATTGACCACAGCACTTGTGTGGCATGTGCTAAGTTGTCTACACTTATATACTGATTTCCAAGTAGCTCCATTGAGGTTTGGAGGTCAGGGTGTAAAAGAGTGAAAAACCACAATTTTTTGAATGTCTGTGCTTCTCCTCTGCTGAGTGAAGTGGAGATAATAAAGCTACCTTAGCACTAATGTGATATATAGTGGAATTGCTGTAGTTTTCTGCATCTCTTAATCTGAGAGTTAGAACTGCATAAATAATAATTTTGTGTCATTTGCATAAATTGTTTCTCAAAATTAATGACTGTGAATCAAAAAGTGGAAAATAGTCAATTTATGATAAATAGACTGCTTCATTTCTGACTGTTTTTTTTTTTCAAATAAAGTTCAAGTTTGTTCCTATATTAAACATTGCTTCAAAGTGAACAGCTTTGTACAGAAAGCATTGAAATAAAATTATGTACTTTGAAGCATCTGTTTCTGATATTGAAATGGACTATTTTGACCCTTCATTTTAAAGAGAGGTTTCTTATTAGTCTTTAGTTTTTAACAGTAGCAATGGTCAGAAATTGGTACAAATTCACTAAATGTTCCTGGCACCAAGAAGAGATGTTTTTCAGTATAGCAAATGTTCTGATTGTTGCTCTGGTCTACCTGAGCTTCCTTGAACCATGACAATTGTTGAGGAGAGGGTATAGCCACGGAAGAAAACCAAATGATTCTTCTTGTTCTTCAGCAGAAAAGACATGACTCAAGCACCGCAGTGGAACATGAACCTGCAGTCAATGCAATATTGCAATGAAGCACTAAGGCAAAAAACACCATTATGAGAACTGCCCAGTGACCCAGCAAGTCAAGATCTCTCTCCTACTCACCTCAGATGGCTGGTCAGCAGTAAGTTAATGATATCTTTACATTTCTGAAAAGTATATGCAAATAAGTCATTTACAGTCCATTAAATATATGCTCTTGGTACTTGAAATGCATGTCTTTGTAATGACTTGAGATATACAATCTAAAATCAAATGTGTACAAAACTTTCTTCCACTCTCTGGCTTCTGCCAGATTGTCACTCTTCTGAAAGGATTTGGCAGGAATGTCACCATGTTTCCCCAGTTTCAGTTAGTGAAGCCATGGTACTTAGCTACTGACCTTGATTCATTTGCTGCTGTCCTCTTCTGTCTGATTTCTAGCTCAGAAGGCCTATCAGTATTTGCAAAATTTAATTTTTCAGATTTTTGATACATGGGGAAAAAAGAATATTTATCCCTTAAATATGATTTTGGGTGCATTCATTTGCACTTAGATTTATTGGTGATATTCAACCAACACATTAAGCATAAACTAATACCACAGCTGATTACCATCAAATCAACAAGGCATGCACTAATGCACCATAATGCCTTTTTTGCAGTTATAAAGTTTTCTATAAAATGCTTTAAAATTACTTATGTTAATTTAGTTACAAGGCTAGCATGTACGGAGCAGAAAATTATGTTGTATTAATTTCAGCATTCTCCTCTCTTATTAGCCAATCATATCACTCTTCGTCTTTCCATTTTATAATTATCATTAATTACCAGTTTATAATAAGTTTATTCAGTTAATTCAGTGCTGTTCATGCCCTGAAGCATAAACCAATAATATCATTTGAACTTGCAACTAATTAGAAAATTGTACTACCATTAGGTAACTTGTTCTGTAAATTATTTCATCCTTTCAGATACTCTAAGCATTTTTTTTTTTAATTATGAGCAGAGAAGACAGACATTCATGATTAATTCCTTTGAAGTTTGACACATCAAGGTTTTTCATGGGCTTGTTTTGCAACCAAATTTTTACCAATAAGAAAATAGACAAAGCTAGAATCATTGAATCATGGAATTGGTTAGGTTGGAAAAGCCCCTTAAGATCATCAAGTCCAACCATTGACCAAACGCTGTCAAGTCCACCACTAAACCCCGTCCCCAAATGCCCCCTCAAGATGTCTTTTAAATGCCTCTCAATGATGGTGACTCTGCCACTTCCTCTGGGCAGCCTGTTCAAATGCTTGACAACACTTTTGTGAAGACATCTTTCCCAATATCCAATCTAAACCTGGCACTGTGGAACTTGAGGCTTTTCCTTCTTGTCCTTTACTTACTACTTGCAAGAAGAGACTGACTCCCACTTGCCTGCAGCCTCTTTTCAGGCAGTTGTAGAGAGCAATAAGGTCACCCCTGACCCTCCTTTCTCCAGGCTGAATTACTCCAACTGCCTCAGATACTTTTCAAAATACTTGTGCTCCAGACCCTTCACCATCTCCATTGTCCTTCTCTGGACACGCTCCAGAGCCTCGATGTGAAATAACCAAAAGTAGAAAGTAAGAACCAAATGTGTTACCTACACATTTATATTGTCTGCTTCCATAGCAGAAAAACTCAAAGACACAGACATCTTCAGGTAAAATTTGGGAGTAGAGAATTTCAGGCAACTAAACAGAGTGTTTTATTGAATAATCTTTTCTTGTACACTTTTAAATGGAACTAAAAAATGTCATTATAAAGTACTGTAAAGGGTCATCTTGTACTGTACAGAAAAGATAGGTTCTCTTCTGCCTGTAATTTCTTTATGGAATTCTTAAAGAGATTCTTTAAGAATGACTTCTTACAGTAATTCTGAAATTTGAGCTGGAATTTTGATTATGATTTAACAGCTCAACCTTGTAAAAAATATTTAACAGTAATGCTACTAAATAATATCCCTTTCTGCAGGAACAGTGGTTAAATTCCAGTGCACTTTAGATACAGTTGCAGTTTTCATATAGATTAATTATACAGTACCTAATTTAAGAAGTAAGACCTGCAGTAGCAGTACTTGTACATTTTTCAGATGATGGAGTGAAAAACATTTTCCCTTTTATAAGGAATACTTGAGATCTATTACTCTTAGCTTAGTTAATTCCACAACCATTCCCCAGAAAGTTCACCCAAACATTGCACTTTTAGTACTCCAGATGCAAACAGACCTTTTTCCAGTGCTTTAATCCAAGACAGCAGGTTTTTGCACAATTATCCCCAATCTCAAAGCACCCTTGTAGCGCCAAGTCTTAGTGAGGAGGCAGCTGGTCATTCAGTCACTTTAACTGGGACACTCATAAGATGTGCACAGGGATTTAGATATCCCAGAGAGTCTCTTCTCTGTGTTTTCTGCTCCTTTAAAAGAAGCAGATGTCCAATCTTAGCCACAGCTTTTGGCTTCCATAACCTTAGGTTAGGCACTCCTGTGGGGTTATGTCAGTCTACAGAGTTGCCAATTGCTGCCCTACCATATATGTCATGTGACTCTTCATGACGTTGTCACACATGTAGGTTGTGGGGCTTCCAAAAGAGTCACTGCTGCTTTGCAAGTAGGCATGGCACAGGTAGGAGCACCGAGAGTAACAAGGCGAGGTGTTTCTTCCTGCTCGTCTTGATGACACGCTTCTAGCCAGCAGGGTCAAACACCTTCCACATCACAAACCTCAAATCACAAAGCCAGTCTTGCAGGACCTGTGGTTTGAATCTGGGCTAACTCATTTACCATTTCTTATGAAGCTAGCTTGTGCCAGCTGTGCTGCTGCTTAATCACACTGCTGCTGGGAAAATTTCCTGGCAGAAGAACCACATAAGGAGTGACAGACATCATCTTGTGACAGACATCATCTTGTGCCTCATCATCTTTAGGTGGTATCCCACTATGTTCATACCATGAACAGAGTGCATATGCAGAAGTGTATTTTAATCATAGCCTGAGTAACTGCAAATCACTTTTGCAGTGTGAATGACCATGAGGCCAGAGCCCTGAACTACATCAGAGAGTGACTGGTTCACAGCATACCTGGGACATCTGAGATCCAGCCTGATCCTCTCAACCTTTCTGTTGTGTCCAATTCCTCCTTTCATAGCTCCAGTCATAGCTACTTTCATAGCATCCAGTGACAGGATGATCACTCTCTTATGTGCTCTTGACATCATAGAAACAGTCACACTGATTAGGACCAGTAGTTATTTTGAGTCAGCTTTCTCTGTTGCTAAGAAAAGACTTCAAAGAGAGTAGCAGAAAATTTCAGATGTTCAATTATGGAATAACTGATACTTCACAGTGATTCTAGCTCTGAATGAGATTTAGATTTTCTTTGCTAAACATTTCTTATAAAATAGATTTTTCAACCTGTTCTTCATATTAGTACAACCAGTGCAGAGTGATTAAAAATTCTGATCTCACACAGATGGTTACAAAACACAGTTTTGATTAACCAGAAAATTGTTTTAATCATTTGTTGCTTGGAATAATAAATCGATGCAGATGAAGTCCATACTGCTGTCTGTTGAAGTGTGAGTTTGATATCACAGACATTCAAAATGTGGAAAATTCAGAAGAACTACTTATGTGAGTAAGAATATTTAGCTGTATGCTGGGTCTTTAAGTCCTCACTGCTCTATTTTAAGTATTTGAGATGGTGTCCAGCTGTATCTAACATTTAATTTCTTTTCATATTCACAGACAGTAAACAAATATTTGGAACTAATGTGGCGAGGCATATTAATATTATTAGCTGGCATTTGGAATAATGGAGTCATGATGAAATTCCACAATGTAGAGGGACTCTGAACAAAGATAATCAATTGTCTACAAACTTTATTCCAATATATTACGACTTTCTTACTTAGGTAATAACTCTGAAATCCGTGCTTTAATAATTATTTGATAGTTATATATTGGATGTCATCATGGCTCGGCTGGGCTGTGCTACTTCAAATACAACTATCAACAGAAAGCAGGATTTCACTGATGTTGCACTTTTTTCATTATGCACTAAATATCACTCATATGCTTACAAGACCATAAAACACAGAACCTTCATTTACTGCATACTTAATAAGTCAGAAGACAGGCTGAAAAAATAAACACACAGAGAGAATGCTCTATTATGGGGGAAGACTTTCAGGGGTGAAGAGGGTTTTACATGCAGCAGTATTGGTAGTGCTTGGTAGTTCTGAGGTCTTAATGTGGTGTGATTTGAAGAATGTCCAACGAATAATTAGATTTTGTATGCGTCAAACATTTATTTTCTAAAAATATGAGAGCTAGGATGTGAATCTGTAGTTGTGATAGATCATGAATTGCACTGAAAATTCTCTTAGGGTCACTTTACTTTGCAGATCAAACTGATTACTGGCAGATCACACCTATAACCTGTAGTCAGGTGAGTAGACCCTCCTCACTGCAGTAGTCCTGTGGCTTCATGTGAATGCAAATGGCAAGCTTAGACCTACTCTTTAGATGTGTTGTGTACTCTCACTTTTAATTAATGAGCCATTATTTCATATCAATAATACAGGTGCTGCTGGGTCCTTTCTTATTTAAAACCAATAGGTTTACACACCACACACACACACACACACACACACACAAAAAAAAGCTCCCTTTCAAATAGAAAAAACAGATTTCTCAGTTACTCTCAGAACAGTTCTCTGCAGATGGACTTCAGCTCTTTGGAAAATGAGGTGTATTGAAGAAAGGAAACAGGTAGCACACAGAGCTCTTACCTAGATAAAAGTCAGCTGTCAATATGTGAGTACGGGGTCTCAGAAAACTAATACCAACTGTAGTCATATGTCATGTACCTTTATTCAGAGTTCTGCACTTCCTGTGATGGGTCAGCTCTGTAGAAAAAATAGTCAGAAAATCAATAAGTAGAGTAAGAAATGAAATAAAAAGTAGATCTTTTTTAGGCAGGGTGTCTTCATCACTGACATATGTAAGCATTTTGTGACTTATACCATTCTGCTTGCTGCTGAATATGTTTTCTGCATGTAGTGTGAAGACTTTCAATCCCAGAAGAGGAAACCAAGCACAGAATTCACTACAAGGTTATTCTGAACCAATAATATTTCATAGAGTTTTTGTGTGCTTTTACACTAAGATCTATCAGAACATGAGAATGATCTGAGTAAAACTTGCATTTCCACATTACAGAGACTTGAGGGGTAGTGTGGCTCATGAGTCTTCTATTAGTTTGTGACACAAACATTCTCTGATTTACACACTTGAACCATTTTTAGCCATGTTCTGTGCATAAACAATGCTCAGCTGAATCCCTCTCTGCAGAGAGGGGAAATCCACTGCCACACTAATCTCTGAAACTGTTAAATTAATTCCTCCCCTCTATTAGTTGTCTCTTAGATGTACTGCATCCCAGATGTCCTAATCCAAGTGATGATAACCAGGGTGTGAAGCAGCACTCCAACTTCTTGGAGTAACTGGTCCAGCACAGTAATTTACCAGTCCAGCTGGTGAACTCTGCTGAACTGAGCTCTCATCTCTACCCTACAAACATGGAGCTTCAGCCCACCCATCATCACAGGCTTATCTGCAGCCCTCCGCCTTCAGTCCGTGCCTTTCTGAGTGGGCCCTTGTACCTAAGAGATCTGGGTGTATGGAGGGGTTTGTGTGGAGTAGTCTAAGGACCACAAAGGATTTAAAAATGTGCATGTATGTAAATGCACTTAAGAAGGAGAGTGTGGATACAATTTATTGTGTGATTTAATTATTCTGAATTGATTGATAAACACAATTTAGATTTCTATGGGGAATTTTGTTAAAATTCCTCAAAGTCCTTTCCAAATAGCAATGAGATAGAAAAATGTTATTTGTAAAGAAAAATTTATAAAGGAGGAAATTCAAAGATAGGCTAAGTTACTTAATAAAACAGAAATTCACAGCAGAATCAAGACTTGATGCTACATCACTACAATTCAGTCACTCTGGTAATAATGATGTTAGTGCTCCTCGATTTCACTTGAACATTTATTATATTCTGGCAATTTTCTGGCAGTTTAACTTCTCTGTATTGCTGGAACCTGAGCTTCTTTCTGCACCTGAAGTTTGTCACTGTGGCTAAGAAATTCAGGCATCTTGATGTATTCAGCATCAGTTCATGGGTCTCATAAAGTTTTTCAGTTTTCCAAATGTAGGAATAAGTGGTGCTAAAAAACCCTATCAATGTTCAATGCCAAAAGGAAGGGATTTTAGTGTTCTTATACAATTTCTTTTTTTTTTTCATCTGTCAGTGGTACAGACAGATGAACTTTTATGTTGTGGATTAAGATAAAAAATGTAGCTAAACAGATTTTGTTTCTGGGTCCAAGACTTCACAAATATGCCAACTTAAGTGTGTTAGAGAGATGTGTTTCATCACATCCATTTGAAAACCAGTACTATAAAATTTGACAGACATGAAAATAATTAATTTCAGATTGTGGAAAACGGAGAAACAGTAAGTGTCTTAGAATAAGCAGCAGGACAGTGATATCAATTTACTTTTTGTGCATCAAAAGAGAGAGGTGAGCCAAAATCCTAAGCAATGTGTCAAGAACTGAGACACTGGGGATAATTTATGAGAGTACAATCAACCAAAAATAGCTAAATATTTTGATCTTCGATATCCTTCTATTAAAGTATGTTCATTTCCATGCACTATTTAGTTTACAAGTATTGATGGACTGAATGAGTTTTAAGAAACAGCAGGGGATTTATGGCCTTCTGCTTTGTTATCTGGGTCATGAATATAAGAATTTCATTCTAATGTCCTGGAGCCATATCATGCCATTGATTTTTTTTTTTAAGCAGATTTTGCCATTGATTTAAATGAGGAGTTCTGCTTAAAAATCAATGGCACAATATGGCCCTGAGACATTAACGCATTCAGAATATTGACGGAAAAGGAAAATAAAACCTTTTGTCAAAAGCTCTTTCTCTCAAAATATTATCCTTTCCCTAGAAGGCTAAGGCATTCTACTGGATGTTCTAAAATTAAGTATAGACGCTGTTGAAGGCAAGTTAACAATTAGATTTTTTTCCTAAAAAAACATATGACTGTCATCCAACCTTTTAATCAAATAATTGACTAATCACACGCTATGGTGCAGCTTCACAATCAAGTCTTCCAACTAAACTCATCTCCCCTGACCCACTCCTCGCCACTTTCCTCTGCACTTCACTTCAGAAAATGTTCAGTACAGCCCATTAAGGAACACTTTAATTCAAGAGGGTCTGGCTGATCAAGAAAAATTAAGCTCCTAATAACAGCAAAATCGAAAGAAATTTGGACAAAATGACTCTCCGCATCACAGATTTTGTTTACTAGTGGGTAATTAATTCTCCACATATGTTGGGAACATCTGTCGCAGTGACCTGCCATCGTATCTGCGAAATGACTGCTGTGCAGCTCCTCTGCAGATCATTAGCAACGCTCTGAAAGGAATCTTCCTCTCTCTGCCCCAAATGGCCACTGCTCTCTGGGGTGTCCACATCCCAGGAGCGGCCTAGGTCTCTGTGACCCTGCTCCTCACCTGCCTCCAGCACCTACATCTCCTTCTGAACAATGCAGTGCTCAGAGGAAGATCTGGTGCCTGGTAGAAGGATGTGCAAGTGAGACATTACAAGAAAAATCAGATGGATTTTGTTATCTGCTGCATGGGTTAGCTTTCTTCTTGGCTAAGAAATCATCCTAATTCAGTGTTTTAGCAGCAAAACTGCTTATTCTGTTTCCACTTGGCCAAAGGGCTTTGGTGAATGGAGAAGAGAAAGGGTGCTTTTCTCTCTTTCTGTGCAAAATTTCCCTTTCTGTCTGCATGGGGACACCAAGACAGAACGAAGATGTGCCAAAGGAAGTAAAACAGAGGCCAAGTTTCCAGGCTTCATCTTCTATGTCTGTATTAAAATATTCTGTAATATCCAAGGGATGAGCTGGTATAGGAAATCTTCCTGATTAGAGAAGGGAGTTATCAGTGAATAGTGACACATGTGCAAATCCCTTTTCTACCATAAGTAAAGCAAAAAGCATAACAAATAAAGGCAAACACTAACGGAAAAGCCCAGCATCTGCACTTGAAAACCACATTTAGGTCATATATTGGCCAAGTACTGCTCACATGCCAAGGCATAATCACATGCTTCAGAGCTTTACACATTATTTTCAAGGTCATGCAGAAAATATTTTTCTGGTGAGACAAGTTGCCCTCCCACCCTCCCCCATACCCATAGGGACTAGAATAAGCTGAGGAGGGTGAACACCTGCAGCTCTCCCAAGACACCTGTGTTTACAGCGAATGCCACAAACCCAACAAATCTTCTTTCACATGAAACAAAAAAAGATGCAGACATCAAAGAAAATTAATCTGATATATCATTATACACAAAACAAAGCACCTACTGTAAAAATCATGTATCTCTCTCCCTCATATTTTATTATCTACAGGGATTTCATATCCTGCCATTCTCAGATTTCCTTTAATTTTTAAGTACCTTTTCTAACCTTCCCCAAATGTGCATCGTACCCCAAATCTATGACTAACTGGTACCTTTAAGTAATTTTCTAATTTTATTTTTTTCAAGGGACGTTGCCACATTAGAATTCTGGATAGATCTGAACTAATGATGAACTCCACTGGCATATGAGCAACAATGCTGATTTACACCCACTGAGATTGCTGAACCTCTCTATTTATTAAAAAACAGCAATAACAAATCCTTATCACTGTTGTCTGTAACAGAAAGGAGAAATCTGAGTTTAAATATTTCTTTTGAAATTAAAAAGCAATTTCTATCTTCGCCATAAAAGCTGATCATTTGTAGGCTGAAATAAAGTATGAAGAAGTCAATCTGTAAATCATAAAACATATATAAAAATATAAAATAAATGTCTTGCTATTGAGCACAATTGGTTGTATTCATTTTTCAAGATGCGTAGTTTGTTCTGTGAATCTGTTTGTTTGTTGGAATGTACAAATCACACCAAAGGAATTGTATCCAGAGCACAGGGCTGGGAATTGGGAGATGGGAACTACTCCTGACTCGGCTGAAAACTACCTGTGTGACCTTGGAAAACATCTTAGGACTCATAGGACTGATGGCTACTTAATGAGATAATCTGCTATGAAAAATGGGGGTAGGGGTATCAGGTAAGAACATATGTGTGCTCATGAGAAGAAGAGAAGGCTTCTGAGGCAAATATTTTTTTAATTGGGTCGGTATTTTTAAAGGTTTTGAGACATCTTTCATACAAAGTCTGAAATTATCAAGACTCCAGGAACAAGAGCAAATGGAAGAAGTACAGCAAGAGATTTGCCTCATGGAAAGTGACAGGGTCAGGAGGCAGTTTGGAATGAAACCACATTTAATGCTGGATTTGGTCTTGCACATAAGAAGAGAACAGGCTGCCTGGCCAGCACAGAAGAAGCTTTGACAGCAGGGGAGAAAGCAAAGTTCAATCATTGATCCTTAACAATATGAGAAATACTGAAACAATTTTATGAAGAGATGCAAACTTGTTGATTTGGTTTTACCGTGGAGATTTATTACAGAGGAAGTGTTGCATTTCTAGCAAGAATAAGATAACATGTCTGGGTTCCCTACAGGCCTCTGGGACTCAAGGAGAGAATTTGGAGGAATACTGAGAAACAGAAAATCTATTAGCAATGAAGGGTCTCTGAAAAAAAATCTCAGAAATTGCAAGGCCTCCAAAAGACACCATTCTCATGTATTTATGTATATTCATAACTTTTCAATTCTTATGTGGTACTAGTGAGAGTTATATCAGAAGTGTTACTGAAACATGGCAAGGTTTACAGTTGTTAAAGGACTACCTGCACTGCATGCCCAGTATATTTCCAGTTAGGACTTTTCAGCAAATTCTCCAAAGCAGATCTTCTCCTCATGGATCACAAAAATAGCAATGAGAGGAAATTGCCTACCAGGATCAGCATGAGCAATTTGTAAGTATTAAGTAATACAGATGAGTATCATCCCCATCTCCTTCTCTCAGTCCAGTTCCATAAATTCAAGAGGATCAGGGCAGAAAGGAGAGAGTATTATCTCAACCTTTATCTTTGAATTTCACAACAAATCTACACACAAGCACTGCACCTTGTACTGTCTTTAGTCCTCCTGTAATCCCTGGCAGTGTAGATTCTTCTGCATACTTTCAACCTAGAGAAAGCATAGAGAAAGTTGTCTATGGAAAGTCATAACAGCTTTGGAAATTAACAGTGCTCCAAAGATGTGGGGATGTCAAAATGGCTGTGGCCACCTGTAGACAGTGTCTCCAGACACCTTTTCAAATGTGATCCAAATGACCGATTGATTCTGCAATAAATCTTGCAAGTTAGGTTTTTGTGAAGAGACCTGCTTCATCCTTGCATTGCCCTCCTTTCCATTTCTCACCATTCTTTCACCCACTTCCCCACACTTCCCCCTTCCTTCAAGCTGGAAGAAGTTGGAAGGAATTTCTAAAAGGTTTACTTCCCACAAATTCCTCACATGTAGCATTCCCCCATCCCCTCCATGGCAGACCCTGGCCTGAACCAATATGATTCACTGTTCCTTCTGCAGGCTGTAATATCCAGCTCTCCCAGGGGAGCGAAACCAGCAGCCAAATATCTACTGACAGCTTTGCATGTGTAAATCCATAGCAACTTCATTGAAATCGCTGGAATTAGTTTGGCTTGACACCAGTAAGAAGAAGAGCTGGATTTGACTCATTAGCACAATAAGGGAGAAATTAGTTAGATTACACTAAGGATTTCTTTGATAAAAAACACTTAGTTTTCATTTAACCAGTGCAAAGGTAACAGCACAATTACCTTAAGGAATGTTCAGAAATAGTGGCCTATATGCAAGGAAGGAAAACCCTTAAAGAGGAGTATGCTGTCAGGGAGAGTGATACTGATGCCCAGGAGAGCTGTATATAATTAGCTGTCATCATTTACATGGTTAGTTTCTTCACCACATACAAAATATACATAATTACAGTTCACTTACAAAGGATTCATTTGCTGTTTTCCATATCTTATGAATTTTTATGGCACATAAGTCAGTAAGCATTAAGTTAAAATCTAGGCCAAAATTTCTAGAAAACTTCCAAGCAACAATCTGTTGTAGATTGCAGGAGAACCAGCTATGACTGCTTGGTATTACACTAGCTAATCCTTCTAAAACTCAGTGTTTAGTTATTTATAACTACATCAAATATTGAGATTGTTGCTCATTTGACTAAGTTACAAACAACTAAAATTTGACACTCTTGATACATGTTAAAAGCTCAGAAAAGGCTTCAAAAAACCTTAGTCAAAATAATTCAGCTATTTCAATTAACATTAATAGGGAAAAATATATTTTATATATTTGAAATTATTTACTGAGAAACTGTACTGAACTGGAATTTTTAAGGCCAGTCTTCTTGTCAGGAATGGGAATGCACCTTTAAGAGAGCTATGAAGTTCTGCCAAATTTTTGTTCTTCTGTAATCTGCAGAAACTCTAGCAGGTAAATGGTATGAGGAGCAGAGCACAATAAAAACGTTCCCAGGAATTAGATATGGGGAAAAAAGCAGTATGAAAACATTCCCAATGTTACATCAGACCCAAATATTTCTGAGCCTGATCATGCCTTTGCTGCTAACAAATTATTGTGATGTTCACTGGCCATTTGGAATTTTCAACTCCCCTCTTTTTATGGATTTGGATTTGCTAACAAATTATTATGAGTATGAGGCCGTTTGATTTTTAAAAAAATAAAGCAGCAAATGAAGGAGCTGAACTAATTTCTATCTGTAACCTCTGTGAGGAAGGCAAAGTACAATATTTTTATAAATAATGTTAATCAAGGTCTGTGACTGTAGGGAGAAAACACCTCCTCATTGGCCTATGTATCTCTACACTAATCAACATGAATTTCTAAATAAAATTCTGTAGAATAAGACTGACTCTAGAGTGATTGACTAGAAATCAAAACCTAGTTATTAGCATGGCATAAAGTGCTGGCTTAGTAGAACCATTCCCTGTTGGCTCAAATTCGTTTTAACAGCACTTAAGAGGGGGAATATTGTCTTATCAAAAGCTATACTGACTGCATATACTCTGTTATATCCCTACTAGCACAAGAATAATTGTGCTTTATGAGTAATAAAGTTCCTTCTTTCTGTGTTTTTCAAATTCTTGAGCTGCAAGACTCTCACCTTCCTCAAAACTTAGGCTATTGGAGAGGTTGATCTTAAGTGAAGGTTGAGAAGGGGCCCAATATTACGGTAGCCCTCTGAAGAGAGAAAAAGGTGAAACCTGGGAAAAAGGCACAAGAGAATAGAAGTAGGAGAATATTTTTACCATGTCTAGAGTAAATTTAATGCAAGTTTATGAAATGTATACATATGCATATATTTGTGGACAAAGTACTTTCTGGAGCTTGATCTGAAGCCCATTAAAAATGACAGCTTAGAAACAGCAGTGAAGGAGCCAGGAACAATGAACGCAGTGGATATTCCTGGAAAAAAAATGCTTCACAGTAATTTCCAGACGAAGGAAGAGGAAATAGTGAAAAACACACCAACCATCTCTGGAAATAATGTTTAGACTCAATGGGTAAATGCTTCCAGGAAATGCTTGAAGCTTCTAACATGTGTATGATGCAAAGGAAATGGTCTAGAATATGCAATTGGAGCTTCTTTTAAAGGAATTAACAAATATAAAACCCTCTGTGTACTCATGCAGAAGAATAAGACTGCAGACTGCCTGTTTGCCCCAGAATTTGACACTGGCCTGAGGGCAATATTCAAATTCCATCCACTGTCATTTCTGTGCCCGATGTCCTTCAAATTTCTCAAATCTCTTTCAGCTTTGCCCTGCACAGTGACTGTCAGTGCCATTTCTGTAGATGTTTGTATGTGAACTACAATCAGGAAGTAAGAATCACTGATGAATATAGATATATAATTTTTAAAATTCTGCTTGTATATATTTTGAACTGGCATTTGGATGCTGGTAACTGTGGTCTACTGGGAGCAATTGAGAAACATTGTTTTAACTAAGCTGGCTTTCTGCACCTTGGTTTGCTAAAGCACCCTTGGTTTGCTAAGCACCCTTGGCACATCTGGAGGCAGGTCTCTGCCTTGGGAAAGACAGGAAAATAGAGGAACTGTGAATTAATTATTTTAAAATCACAATTAAATATTGGATTATTTTCTGAGAGTAGTAAAATGTTTGGAAAGTTTGACCACAGGTTGCTACTAAATTTCCCTGTGTGGTCAAACACTGAAGCTTTAGCAGAGCTCCAGCTTCTTCAAGCAAATGTTGTGAGAAACTAACATCTGCTCAAAAAACGTGACTCACATGGCACTTCAATAATGCATTGAAATTGCTGAGGGACATGGTTGTAAAGACTTGCATGTACCACACCTTCCCACACACCGCGTGCAAGATTGCATTCAAAAATTTGCGAGGTCTAAGCAGATGCTGTTACCATGACAAATGACTTTTTAATCAGTCATAATTTTGCACTAAGTGCTGTAAAAGTGCCTTTTGTTTCACTACTTAAACTGTCAATGGCTAACAATGGAAGTCACAGACTAGTGCCTGTCATTAAAAGCAATGGAAAAAAATCAATACAATTTTTAATTAAAGCTGCCCAATGACTTGAGCTTTTAAGGAAGGCATTCTCCTTATCAGTACATCTTGCCTTCAAGCCCTTTCTGGCACTTCAGAATCTAACACACAGGCAAATTGTGATATTTCCAACATGCTCCTGAAAACAGGGAGAGAAGGGAGCATGAGAGGAATCCAGGGAAAATATTTTCTATTTGATTGGTACTGGTAGGGTAGGGTGGTAGGGTAGGGATAAAGTACATGATGCCTGTGGAAACCCTAAAGCATTCTTTTTATTAGACCTTTGAAAATATGGAATAATATATAAAGAGATACCCCTGACAGTAAAAGTTGCAGTATAGATTTTTCTGTATAGACTTGTGAAAAAGCAGCATGAAAAGGCTTCCTATTGCTGTCGTTATTATTGGAGTATTTGTGCTATTGACTGCCTCAAGCAACTTGTCTTTGTTTAGTCTTTTCTTACCCCTGAGTGCTCAGGTTTTTTTCTTGTTGTGTTTTTTCTAATACCTTCTGTTTCTCTGTCATCTGCAAATGTGTTTCTGAAGAAGCAGATGTATTTTCACTCATGGTAATAAAATCTTTACTGGTGTACCTTTAATGGCAATAACATACAACTGTAGAACTGAACTCAATTTCTCAACAGAAGAGGAATTTCACAAGAATAAATATAAGGGCTGGGGGAAACAGATGATCTTTTTGGGTACTTGCTGGATGAATAATACTTCTAAATGAGCATACTTATTTTGAAATTAGGGAAAAATTTTTGGACTAGGTAAACTTGTATTGAAAGGCATAGAATATGAGGCAAGAGGACACTTGAGTACTATAGTACATGTTCACTTATGTTACTACATGTTGTAGGATATGTGAACTTGGCATGACCTGTGAAAACTTGTATTCCTTTTGCATTCTAGAGAATGTTATAGTCTCAGTAAATAGAAATGATTATGACCTCTTTTTTCATATAAACAACACTTTCAGGTTTTCATAGATTTAGATTGTGATTATTTTGTTTACAAACTGAAGGCTGTTAGATTATGAACCACAAAATTGGGTGTTAAAAATTCTCTATTTCTAGGACAAATGGCTGGAAGTTTCTGAATTATACATTTGATTTACTACTGAAGCAATAAAAAAAATAGAATTCAGGACTTCTGCAACACTTTCACCAAGCATATGGCAGTATGAATAAGCTGATCCTGTGAGTATTATGCGGTTCATGGTTTCTACTTTCTTACATGATGTTTTCATAAGCAATACCTAATTTCTGACATAGGTTGTATTTCCACTTTATATTTCTGATTTAATCACCCCTGCTCTTCTCCCCTTTTATTTCTCTTTCTGTGATATGTAGAGGGTAGAATTTTTGTCACAGGAGTAGCATTTGGAATGTAGCATTTATTTTTCTTGTTTAAATTATAGGACTTCTGTAAGAAGTAATGAAGAAGAAAATGGCAGTGGGAAAAAAAAGCACCAGCTGTGCACAAGATAGATGTACAATTCTAGCAAATGAAAAAGATCAGAAGTAATGCTTTGGTATTTGACAGTGCATTCAACATTCTTGGATACAACCAGCATGGCTTACCTGTCCTGACTGAGCTCCAGGGATTTCTTACTCTGCTTTTGTCCAAGTCAGTCTTTCAAATTTGCACTCTGATCAAGATTCAGATGTCTGGACTTCTTTAAAGGGAAGCTAGAGATGTGGAGTAGAAGTTCCTGAACATCATCTTCCCTATTCTCTGCTGGCAGCAGCAACAATCCACAGTGACTGGTCTCTCAGTGCAACTCAGGAGCACGTTAGTGTTCTAATGAGGACATGGCATTTCTTGAGCTAATAGGTCCTATTCAGCCCACTTTCCACAGCTGCCAGACAAGATGCGATTGAGATGTGATGACATTGAGATGAGGATGAGATGAGATGAGATGAGATGAGATGAGATGAGATGAGATGAGATGAGATGAGATGAGATGATGAGATGAGGGGTGTAGACTTCACTCTCAGGACTGAAGGAACTACATCAGTCTGTGTGGATTGAAGTAACTGAGGGCAACCAGTTAAGCTGCCTCTGTGACCACTGTGTCCCCATAGAACTGGTAAAGGAAGGCTGCTGCTGGAGGGTATTGAACTGGACTAGGCCGTTACTGTTTTATAAGGCAAGTGGCGCACATTCCCTTGTGTTCCTTTCCCAGGGTATCCCTGCTGAAGCAGAGAACTCAATCGAGCTGTTGCTTCCAAGCTGAAATGTTTCCAGAAAAAAAGTGCCTATGGAAAAGAAAATGGTGACTGAAGCACTAGAGCTCTGTAGGTAGGACCTGTCTGGCGCTTGGAGTATCGTCTCCCCCATGGTTCTTTTGGTGTCCACTTGCTTACACTTGAACAAGTTGCTTAGTTTCCATCATGTCTCTGTGCATTGGAACCTAGACTGACCTTGCAAACACCAAAAGCTAAATAGGCAAAGTTCAAAGAAAAAAATTACTGCCCTTCCAAAGTGTGTCTGGTATCTACCATGGGTCTGTGTCCTCCAACAGTGCACTTCTCCCATTCCTGTCTCAGACAATGAGCAGCAGCATTTCTGGGGAGTTTTTGCCTTTTGATCTCCTCGCTGATCTAATGCAATTGTCCACTGGCAGAAGCGCTGTGAGGTGCAGAATAAAGTAATGAAGCTAATCTGATTTCCAACCCCCAACCCCAGTATCTACATGCCCTTATTATATTAGATTCCTAATGAGATTCTCTGTCTGCACTCCAGAAACCAGGCTGGAAATGTATGTATATGTGGGGAGGGGGGGATGTTGTGGAAGGTTGCCTCCATTTACATCCCATCTTTAATGGATAGAATCTGCCCGTCCTTGAGTTGCGAGGAATCTGCCTCCAAGATTTCTTGTGGGAGAAGCTTTTAAAATTGCCAAGAAAAAAAATTATATATTTAACACTAATATGTCTTTGGTATGGCAATAAACGTAAGCACAGGAGAAATGCAGGGAAGAATCTTCTTGGGAAGGTCTTGTGTACCTGCCTGATAAAGCTGGAAGATTTCCTGAAGTGAGAGTGAGTTGGAGGGGTGCACTTGAGCCAAAATTGTCAGAAAGAACTAAATAAACTCTGGAAAGAACTCTGAACAAAGTAGATTTGTGTTGCTGAGCAGCAAACATAGTTACTTTCTTGTGAGTAGGGAGCATGTACACTTTTAAAGGTCCCATCAAATGTGGTCATCCAAGTCATGCAACCCACAGTTAATCTTCACAAAAAAAGGAGTTCTTATCTTTCTCAGCTGTACAGAACCATTTCAAAGCATTTTTTAACAAAGAAGGTGGGAGCTGCTGGATATTGCAGAGCTGGTCAGTAATGGGGCCATCCCAGGCTAAAATTCCCACACCAGAACCATGTTTGGTCGTAAATAAGCCTCTCCTGCTATACTGAATTCAATGCATCTTAGAAAACAAAGATCTATGACCACCCTACCCTCTCTGAGTATTACTCAGAGAGTTTATGGTGGTCACAGAAGATTTTTACTTTTCTTAGAGGCCAAATTGTAACTTCAATTATGTCACTGAAATGTACCTGCTGTAATGCAGTAACAGAATAACTGTCCCCTAACAGAGAAAAACCTCTGGCCTCCCCTCAGTTCAGTGAAACTAGATTCAGCAAGGCTTGATGGACCCAAACTTGGTCACTTGAAAACTGAGTTTGCCAATTTGTCCTGAGGAAGAATTTTTTTGTTACAAAGGACCATCCTGACTGCTGAGTGTTTATGGATAAAATGCCTTTAAAAGCAGTTTAACAGCCTTGTCTGGCTCCTTCATGGACAAAGGTCCATATCACAGAAGCACTATACATAATTCACCACAAGAGAGCCCCAGAACTAAGCAAGAAAGCTAAATTACCTGTCACTTCCAGAAGAAGTGTTCCCTTTGGGTCAAGGTTGAAATCATTGGTAAACTGATGTGAAGAAGATCACGCTGATCTCCGCATGGATTCCTTCCCTGTGTCAGGACTGCAGAGAAATAAGGGAGGCAGAATGAACACCAGCTACAATTTCCAAGTTATTCTCAATTCTTATTCACAAACCAGCGAGCCTGTCCCTGATCAAAGTTTGAGGGATGAAGCAGCATTGATTCTTCCTCCAAAGCCAAACAACGCGTGTGGCAGAGCACGTACTCTGCTCACAGGGGTGTCCTGTCAGAGGTGCGAGGCACCACGGCTGTGTCTGAATACAAAAAACACCTCATTATTACCGGGATGGGAAATGCTGCTAGTTACAGGGAGCGACTATGACTTCAGGAGTACAGTTCATGAGAAGTAGATGCCATCTGGCTGTCATTAAGGGGCTGATTGTGGCTTTCTGTGATTGACTGGTGGTTGATTGACAGGTGGCAGAGAGGAAAGGGATATAGCGTGTCAGCCAGACCCACCAGCCTTTTGTTTCAGTCCTCTAATTTTTGTGGTGTCTGTAGCTATCAGGGGGGCAATTTTTCCTTCAGTCCTACTCGCATTGCAGCCTCCATGTCAAGTAGACCTGAAGTCTGTAGAGAAGAACAGGAGAGTGGGGAGAGTATTCCGCCAAACACATTTAGACTCCTGCAAAGCTTCACAGTTTAATTATATGAAAAAGGTGTGATTTAAAGAAGATACTTGGTACTATCTTCCCTTTCCCACATGCTCATATTTCCATAGCCTGTAAGAAATAAATTTATGCTGTGTCACATTAAGTTGATAACAACTTTAAACATTTTGACAGTTTAACTTTTTAGTAACTTTAAAGATTTTAACCTTTTCTATATGTTAATTTGAAAACCTGAAGCTTAACTGATAGGACACAGAAAAATATAGTCAAATTAAGCTTCCAGTGGTCCACAACAAAATATTTGGGACTGAAGTATTTGTTTCCCCCTCAAATTTAAAGTGACTTAGGCCTATGCTGTTCCAAGCAAGGTTTGACTGTTATATATACCTAGATTAACTGGTTTATGGGAGTGTAAGCACATGGCAAAGGCTTTATTCAAAGCTGGATCATGAACAGTCTGTGTGCAGTCTCTACAAGGAGTGTGTGCCATGGGAGTGGGTGGGAGCTGCTCTGCCTCCCCATAGCACTTACATGGACTATCACTGCCAAGCTCCAAATGGCTCAGGCTTATGGGATCCCTGCTAGAGACTGAGCTTGCAGCCTAGGCAGTGCCATCCTGAGGCTGGGAAGCATCCCAGGAGAGAGGTGGTGGTTGCAGTAGGGGCTGCTCTGAGCTGGGTGGGTGGAGCAGTCTCTGAGGAAGACTGTAAGGTCCATAAATGAGTGAGTAGAGTAAGAAATGGGAATGCAGCTGAGGATGGTCAGTGGTATCTAGCTGACTGTTCCTCAATTTTCAGAGATTAGCAATGTGTCTTTTCATCTGCAGGGGGATCACTTTTGCCCCAGTGAAGGTTTTGGGAATGGGCCAGTCCATGCTTGCAAAGGGACTTGACCATGCCCAAGTTAGGCTTTATCAGGTCTGCTTGGTTACAGTTTACACATTTGTCTGATATGTTTCCTTGGGCAAAATCTTCTTTGCTTTCGGCACTAAGACTGTTGCTTCCAAACGAAGAATTAAACTAACTTGTAAAACCTCAACAAAAATACTGGACCAGAAAAGTTGATTGATATTAGTGTTGATATGTCACTGTTGATATTAATGGGGATTTCTGCTTAAAACTTGGAGCTGTGCTTCCTTATATTTATATGCAGAGATTTTACTGAAATCCAGGTTTCTAATATAGCTGAAAGAGCTTTCAGATGAGAAATCATTTTTAAGCAAATTTCTAAATATGTTTAGTAATTTTGAGAGAAAATAAAAGAAATAACTTCCTCTGCTCTGATTATCTGGAGTAGAAAAATAATGCAATATCACTTAGTCTGGAATAGATTTTCATCTAAAGCTCATTTCTTGCAGAAATATGTGAAACAAAAGAATAATTAAAATTACAGTGATTTTCAGGTGCAAAAATATCTATAATACAATGTACAATATCTTAATATATTTAGTAAGGAATTGACTACCTACATAGGACATAACTAAATCCACACAAACAAGTTTAAATAGTTCCCATGGTAACTATATAATGTATAAGAATCACCTAAGTAGACAAAAAATGAATTCATATTTAGAAGACTTGATGCCTAAATACCTATTACTTTACTAATACAATTAAATAGGAGGAAATTTTTCACAGGAAAGAAAAACATAAGATCCTTATTAGATTAAGACTGAGTTAAAACATTACTGTTTTGTGGGACTTTTTTGCACTTGTTATGCTTGTGCACTGATCAAACAGCTCTAGAATACAGTGCAATCCTTTCTACACAAAAAAACCGAGCTTGCATACCAGCACATACCAGCAAAGAGTGTGCTCTTACAAGAAGGAAAAATGAACTACATAGGATTTGCAAGTTCATGCACGCAACTCAGTATTTTATTCTGGGACATAGACAAGACTACTGCTGCTTTAAGGAAAGATGGTCTCCAAACAGTTTATGAAGTGATAGATCATATATAAATAGGTTGTTTGCTCTCAGTACAGATGCCATCATTACTAACTACTTTCAGGCTCTTTGAGAGCTAAATAATTTCGTAATGCATCATTGAACATTTAGTTGCTTCGATAGCAGATGGTTTCAGGGGTCCATCTGCTCACAGCAATGTTTTCAACAAGCCCCCTTCACCTTCACCAAAAGGTTCAGAAACATTAGAATATTCATTCCTCACCACAGGTGCCTTTCCCAGAGCCTCCCCATACACAGGCATAGTGGGTTGCTCACTTGGAAAGACAGAGGTGGTTACTGAAATATGTGACTTAATCTATTGTGTGTAGATTACTCCTGTCAGCAAATGGAGACAGCAACAATATTGGGGAATACGAAGCATCAGGTTACCTGGAACACAGCTTTCGTTTGTCAGGAGTAGCTTTTTAATAGGCTTGCATCTAAATAGAAGGAGTTGAATAAATTTTAATAGTATTAATAATTTTAACTTGCACAGTTAACTATAACTGTAACAGTGTGTTCACTATTAAAATATGTTCAACTCCTTACATTTAGATGCACTCACAGTTAAAAAAATCAGTGCACAGCATAAATATCCAGGTACCAGCTGCTGAAGAGAGAAATCTGATGCAGTGGAATACAAATACCTCAAGTATGTATTGCCTTGTAGTGCTTACAAGTGTAATAGCAAAAGAATAAGTTATAGTTATCCTTTTTGTAAATTGCCTGTCTTGTATTAACTTTTATAAAAGACATGCAGTGAAGAAACTCAAGATTGATCTGTTGGCTCTTTGTTACCAACAAAAAAAAAATAATTACCAGGCTCCGGACTTATTTTGGCAGAGGAAATAAACATATTTGATCTGTTGATTAATAGGAGATTCATTTCTCTAAGTTCTGTTTTTACAGTGGTTTTCTGAAGCCAGACAAGAGGGCTCTCTGAGAAGGAGAGCACTTCACACAGGCTGATCTGTTGAGCACAACTGGGATACAGGAATTAGAAGAGTGTTTGTATCTGAATTACTGTCTCTGTAATTCCCAGAAGAGCTATCTAGAGCTGCTTGTTTTTATCCTCTCCAAAGGCATATATTTCTACATAGATTTCCAATTTCATAATGTGTTTAAAAATATAAATTAATCCTGAATTACCTGTAAATAGCTTTGAGCATTGAGCATCCTCCTAAGAGGAGCTAAAAGATTTGGTTTATGCAAGTGACAGAGTTTATTAATGATCTGCAAGAAATAACATGTCACAGCTACATGGCATGCATACACTGGGATAGGGAACGGTTCAGCTGCTGCACTTATACCAGGTTGCTAATTTTTTTTGCATATAAAATTGGGGTACAAATACACAGCAGTCACTCAGATATTCCCTGCCTTAAAAACATGTAGTATATTAGGTATACAAAGAACCTAGCACAGCAGTGAGCTCCACTTCATCAGTAGCTTGAACCTGTTTTGATTGCTGCTCAGGACTTCCTTTACCTGTATAAAGCTGAAGAAATTCTCATTTCTGAGCAGAATGATAGGTTTGACATAACAAAGCAGACAGTAAGGGTTAAATTACTTTTGGTGTGTCTGCCCCATGCAGTTCCAAGGCTCCTGAAAATGTACATTGCTAGGCTATCTCTGACCACTGAAGAGCTGTTTCATGATTTTATTTTGGCCCATGTCATAGACTCCTAACCCTGAATATGTATGTTGGTAGAAGTGCCTATAAGCAAAGCATCTGAGCTGAAAACTTCAATTGTCATTTAGCCTCACTAACTACATTCTGTGATGAAGAGTTGAACAGACACTCCCATCAGTATTTGAGACAATCACTGCCTTCTGAATATTAGCAGCAGACCTAGAAAAACCTGAACAAAAGCAAGTCAGCTGTGTCTCCTTGGCTGAACAGAGACACAGAGTTCAGTCTCCTGAAAGATGAACTCTGAATTTTGCAAGTTGTAGGATCATCTTGGTGGCCTCGTGCAGGTCAGCCCCCAGAGAGGACGTTCCTGCACTTTTCAGGCAGTGAAGCAGGATAACAGGCCTTTTTAAGTTTATAGGCAGTGGGTTCCAGACAAATCTAGGATGGGTTCCTCTTTCTTTCTCCACAAAACTTGCTTATTTACACAGAAAACTTTCATATTTACCAGACAGGAAACACAAGGGCTCAGTCTGGAGGTCAGAGAGTTGTTTCTGCAGCAGTCTGGGCAAGAGAAGTGAATTGTGGCTTCCTTCTAATCCCATGACCAGTGAACAAAACATCATCACTGCCTTTCCATGTTTGTCAGTGGCCCATATGGTTGTTTTACTTATCTAAACTCCTTCCATCCCTGCTGCTAAAACTCTGCTGAGTGAGCTGTTCCAAAAACAGGTATTTATTTTGCCTATCCAGAGTTAGGATACAGAGTCAGATTTGAGGGGAATTGCTTATCTTGGTTAGCTGGACAATAAGGCTTTGGTCTCCTATAATCAGCATTCTGATCAAAGGACCTGTATTACATGCATGCAGATACATCAGTCATTGAAATATCAGTTGAATCTCAATTGCATTTTGAGACATAAATGCTTTTTTTCTGCATAAATATATAGTTGCTTTTTTAATTTTTTACCATGTAATATAAATCACAGCTGCAAACAGCAATTATAATAAAATATCTGTCATGAAAAGTTATTTTATGAAAGGAGAGGTTTTATTTGCACTGTGATTAGGAATTAACATGTCAATAAAAAGTTACTTTTCCTTAACTATAACCAATGGACTGCGTGTGCCAAAGTGTCACACCTCACCAAAAAACTGGAATTTGTGGAGAGATATTGGCAAAAAGGAAAGTTCCAAACATTGAAAAAGCATTCAAAATGAAAAATTAATACTTAAAAAATATAAAAGACTCTTCAGTAGTGCTTACTAGCAAGGGTACTGTACACAGTACATGCATATACATCCACAAAATAATAAAAGCAAACATTAATATATTCAAAAAGAAGATCAATGAGAAATTCAGTTTTATTCTCAGAAGTAAGGGATTGGATTTATACTGTGGCTGTCATTCCCATCTATACTGTCTACTTTGCTTTGTTATAGCATCACATTATTGCTTTAGATGGCTGTGTAAGGTTGTGATGCTGCAATCTTTCTCCAGTGAGTAGCATCACTGACATTTTATGGCACTGCTCATTTCATGAGACTGCTCTATTTTGCAGCTGCAGAACCTCAGGCTTGATAGCAGATGATTATTTTTTGTCAGTTATCACATGCTCATCACAACAGGATTTCATGCTACGGTGGACAAAAATCTGACAGTTACCAAATAATTAGTTCTAACTTCTCTATGCCCATTAAAAGTAAGAGGGTCAGAAGACCACAATCTAATCAAATATTTTCTCTTCACACTCTTAAAAGATTATGTCAAAATCTGTTTCAAAAGTGCTCATAGTGCTTTTCCAAAACAATAGGGAGTTGTCAGCTCTCTCAAGTGTTTGTTCTGGTGCACTGTCCAATCAAAATCAAAAGTCCCTGAAAAAAGCAAAGCCTACAGACAGGCTGTTACCTTCTTCTCTTATCTGTCACTGCATCTCACTCACCAACTACTCTAAATCCATTTTTCATTCTCTGCTCTGGAGTCCTTGAGGTGCCTTACATATATGTTATCTAAATTATGTGCTCCTAACAAAAAAAAAAAAAACAGTGTAACTCTTGTGGATTTTTTGACACTGCAAGCCCAGAGGAACCCCTCTCTTCCCTCCTCTGCAGTGTCTTCCAGAATTAAGCCTCTCTCAGACCCTGATTCATTGATATAAAACATCAATAGTCTCATCCTCTCAATACCTTTCAAGCAGTAGCCATGAACACCAACCAAAGCAGGAGAAAAAACGGATTAAAGCCCAATAGTGTGATAAAGTTGGTCTAAATATCACAGGGAGTAATTAAGAATAAGAAATCTTAGTCTAAATATGTAAAAGTGAAGTGGTGGAAGTAATGTAATAGATCTTTTAAAACCATTCTGGAGAAAATTATTTTAAGTTTGGTATTGTGATGGCAAAAGAATGGTTATGATACTTTTTACAGTTCTTGAGTATCTCCTCACTTCCGTGTATTGAACTTACTGATTTATAATTCCATCACACTTGACTGAGTTTCTGCTGGATGGCTCACCAGATGCAGCTTGCTTTAGGAAGGAGCTTAAAAATTTGCAGCATGAGTATGGAAGGGTTCTAATAGAGAAAAGGTACCAATATTTGAACCTGGCATTTCACTAGAGTTAGGAATCCACATTTACACTGTGGATCAGGTCAGCTCACACTGGTTGGTATTGGCTTTATGAAAGACTTTCATGTAATATAGGATGAAATAGTACCAAGTATACCACACTACCGTATTTTTTGAGATTTACCAGTAATTTTCCTCTGGGCAGGAATTTTATAACACCAGTGGAACAATCTGGCTGCCTTTAGATCAGAAGAAAATAAATTAGGTTTTTTCCTCTCTATAGAGAAGGAATGATGGCCCAAGCATTGATGTGATTTCAGAACCAGTTCTGCAAGCCCAACTGCACTAAGTACTCCTAAATTTTTATCTTGTCTTGCAGTGCAGAATGCTGGACTAAGGGGGACATGAAAACCACAACTAAAAATAAAATCAACTAAGATTTTTCAATTTTAACCTTAAACTGACTTGATCTGTAGTTAGGATGTTAACAAAACTCCTAATCACCCCATGTTAATTTGGTGTCAGATTTATATGGTTATATGAAGACATCTAGTGAATCTTAATACCCATTCAAAACATGGGACAGCAAGTGTTATATTTCTCATTCTCTTTTAATTGCATTTCTCACTTTGAGGCTGGAACAAACCAATTGCAATTTAAATACAGACATTAAAGGAATAATTTTCTGGTGTTTTATAAAGACACTGCAGCTACTGAACAGCTGACCCATGATTTTAAAGTGTATAGATTATAATGATTAAATCTAAGACAATTTAAGCATTTGTCTAAACATGAAGGTTCATTCTGGGATCCATGTGTGTTTTCTATCCACAGCTAGCTGAACTTTCTTGCTTTCCTACTACCAGTCATAGTACTCATAATTCCTCTAATTTAGACTTTCATAAACACTTATTTTAGTGAACACTAAAATATCTGACATTACTAAATTATGTTGATAAGTGTATTTTCTTATAGGAGATCTTTTAGATATTTCTCTAAAATTTAAACCAGAAATATAACTGGGAGAGCATGATATAAAAAAATAACATAAAGTAACTGAAATCATAAAATCTGAGCAGGTAAAAGAGAAAGAAGGCTGGAGAATGAAAGGGAAATGCAGTTATTTATATATACAAGGATTTATATGCACATGCACATACATACCTCCATATATTCATACATATACATACTTTTTTGAAAAATTAATCACCAAATGGATAAATTTTCCTTACAGAAACCTTACCATGAGACTCTCCTCTATACTTCAAATACAGAGCAAGATCTATGTAATCACTTCTCAAACTTTACACTTACTGTACTAATTTCCTTTTAGTGGATGTCCAGTATGCCTTGACTGATAGCTCTTCCCTTCTGCTGCCTTCGTAACATTTCTAACATTATTTCACAAAGGATTTGAGCCATTTCCTTTCCACTGCTATGCCTCTCCTGCTATCCCTGCTTGTGCATCTAACAGACCACAGGATTCTTCCTCTCTCTCTGGCCCCTAGGCTTTTCTTTAAAAGAAAAAGCCAACAAACATGCCAAGTTGTATAAAAAAGTGGGATGTCAGTGCTCTAGTGAAATAATGACATTCCATGTCTGCAACCCCAATTTTTGAGGCAGTGTATAAGTTGGAAAACCACCAGTGGCAAGAGCAGTTGCCATTTTGAATTTCACTCTGACTCTCCCAGTAATGCTGTGGAAGAGACTATCAAGCTTTTAATTTCTGTTTACAAATGCAGGTAGACAGTGGTCTGTGTTGGAATGATACAAAGTATGCCAAATCAATTACTATGTTAAATTTGGGGCTGCAAATCTTTTATCTATATAATGAAGTCTGTAAGCCCACCAGATATCTTCTTTAAAAATATGTTATAAATAAAACCAGAGAAGTTAGCAAATGACTGAAGGAAAAATTTAGCCTTTATCAGTTTGGAAAGATTTGTATTACAAGTGTTTAATTAAAAGTGCACATCAAGCATGTGTTTTGTGAAATAGATTCCTGATTATGCCGTGTTTAAATTCAGTCTTCAGTTTATCAGTATGCAGCTGCTTTTTTACTAAGGAACAGATATCAGTAAATAATAGTAAATTTAGCTTCTCCATTACTTGAAATATGAAGAACTTTCTTATATTGTTGTGTGGATGAACACTCCCCACAACTTCAGATTAGCAAGCATTTAATTTGTTTCATAAAACTGGGAATGATAATATCATATTTTAAATTCATTTTTCTTTAGACTTTTTCCAAGTGTGCGGGAAACCAGTTGTGCATATTTATCTAGCTAAAGTGCAAGTCCAGTGCAGCCCATTAATCTGCTCTGGAACATGAATATCTTCAATGTCTGTGCCTGAATTTTAAAAGTAAAATTAAAATACTAAATTGAAAGTGACTTCTAAATGTAGTTACAAACCTGTATACCATTGTAAAAATAGCCTGTTAATTTTAAAATGAAGATGCAATTGTCTGTAGATAAAGAATTAGAGGGTAATCTCATTATTTAATTAGTAGGTCTCTTACAATTAAAAGATACCAAAACGTTCCATAAAAATGATTCATACAAATTGAGTAAGTTTTATTATTCTTACAGGAAGTTTGTGGTGGCAATAACTTCCAATTATGTTCCTTTTGGTTTGTTCAGGTGCTGAAACTCTGTTCTTGTTGACCATGGAGTTTTATTGATGTGGTGGGATGTATATCAACATTTAAAATCAAACAAGCAAGCAAGGAAAAGCCAACGATAGATAATCATTTTAACTTGATTCATTTATTATTTCAATGTATAATTAGATTATGGCAGACTTATTTGTGTCACCCCTGCAACAAATTAATGTATATAATTTTTTTTATTTGAGGATTTGGCCAGGTTACATAAAGAATTTTTTCTGAATAAAATTGATGAGATTCTTTGCATAGAACTACGCACAAGGGGTGGGGATTTGGTTTGGTTTGTTTTTTCTTTCTTTTCTTTTTTTTTTTTTTTTTTTTTTTTGGATACCAGCAGGATGTTCTGAAAAATCATCAAGAAAATGTGTGATTTCTAAAATGGCACATTACAGTGCAGTACATGAGAGTATTCACTCTTCCTATTGTGAAAGCTGATATTCTGGGAAATAATTTCCTTCCCTCTGATGTTTTTAAATCTTTTGTGCACATAAAATGGCTCTGGAGAGGAAAATATAGTGTGCAAAAATGCACCTTGCAGAATGGTGTAGTACACTTAAATCCCAGATGAAGATTTTGGACTGACCAGTAACGTAGCCTGTATTCAGTTAATTATTTATAAGGACAATTATTTATGAAATCTTAAATGTGTCTTCATGAGGTGTACACATTAATTTGATATTTCATCTTTTCAATATAAACTTGCCTGCAGACTTTCCGGTTTACAGACAGTGCTTTTGTCTAGTTCAGAACACAAATTGTAAAGTTTATGATTTTCCAGAAGAAAGGGGGACTTTCTTTGTTTCTTTCCTTCTTACCTGGAAGAGACATCTCACCTTTGAGAAGGATCATGGTATGCTGAAAGTGTTACAGCAACCCTGTAAGCACCATCTTTAACTGGTGCAGTTTTCCCTGTTTACATGACTGATTATTTTCATCCTTTGGAATCAGATGATTCCTAATGTTGGCCATGTGAGAGCAAGCTTAGTGCTATATTTTAAGAAAGGGTGCTCAATTTCACCTAAAAAAACCTAAAATAACATCATGTTATTCTAAGGGAGAGGAAGATGGAAGAAGATGGTTGTTCAATGATTTAAACAAGTGCCCTGTGCTTATTTTGGAAAAAGACAGGGCCTCCCTGCACCCATTTCTACTCCAATTTAATGAAGTTGTTAAAGTAGCAAGACTGACAGGTTAATTATCCTTTATAAAAGGGGGACAAATTGAACTGTGTCTTTCCATCATTTTTTGATATATCAAGAAGCTCCTGAGGTGCTCAGGTGCCACTCTGGTGAATAGAACAACTAATCCACTCTGCTATTCTTTGCTGACCCTGGTCCCCCCATCGGGGCCTTGCAGTATATTGCAGTTGCTTTTTGTTTCACATTCAACAGATTCCACTTTATTATAAATTCAGAAGGATTTTTTTTCCTCCATATGTTGGCTGACAGCTCCCCTGAAATAACTGATGGCTAAATTTAAACTCTGATGAAAATTAACCCGAGTGTTAAATGCAAACAGGAGCTGCTTGGAAAGAAAAGAGTTATCATGGTAAATGCCAAACAGTGGAAAATGTGTGTAAATTAATGGAGTCTCACTGGTGACAAGCTGTCAGGCAGTTTGATGGCTCTCGCTAGTGCTTCAATCCCACTGAAGTTGGCCAGAGGGCAACATGGACAAGTCCTGCTTTTCAAAAAGACCGCGGGATGCTTGACAGTAACGCTAACTAGATCATCTAAAGTTCATGGTCAAATAAGATATTTTTTTTCCTTTTTGCAAAGCTTTGCACTAAACAGAGTTCCTGCACAGCTGGGCTATGAATGAGATATCAAATCACAGTTTCGCTACAGCGGTCAAAACAGAAGGATGATTTTTAGAGACCAGAGTTGTGGTGAAAGGAATTCAGAGAAATTTAATTTCAAATAGATATTAATATGGTTTTGTTGCTGTATCTGCTCAACACAGAGCAATGCTTGAGGGATTTCTGGATGAAATCTTGTATTTCTAGGTGTATTTTAAATGGTTTTAAAAATTTATATTAATTTTAGTCTTTTATTGAATCCTTCAATTGAATCATCTTCATTTCCAAAGAAAGATTTTATATAAATGGTAAGATACACCTTATGTCCTATTCCTTATCCTTCTCTGTTATTTTATTTTTCAGCATTTGTATGCTGTACATTTGGAAAATTAATTAGTGGAGTGTTGTTTTCAGGTCTTGTTATTTACTTCTATGGAAGTAATGCCGAATCTTTACAATGTCTAAATAGTCTCCTATAGTATGTTCTATAAATTTTACCATGAGATAAAGTAATTTAGTGGAAATTAAACTGAAACCACTGTAATGTATCTGAGCATGTACTAAGCTCTACAGACATGAAGTAGTCTGTTTCTGGCTGTGTTTTTGACCAAAATGGGAAAGCACAGTCTTGCTTAAAGGATCAGTTTTAATATTCTAAAATTAATATTTTTAAGATATAGTCTTAGCAAAGCTGTTACCTAAATCGTCTCTATATTGGGCATAAAGTGTAAAATACAATAAAAAGTCACTCTAGTGGATAATTCACAATTTCCACTATTTACATGAGATTAAAATAACAATATGTCATGAAAATATCTGTCCATTCTGGTCAGGATAATTTCTCCTAGGCTAATGCTCAAAGGCACCACTTTTAAAATCTTAACAAATGTGACACAATGTACAGAGGAATTATATTTGAATAATACCTTGGAGAGGACAAAGGACAAAGTGCAGACCTACTCTCCATGATCCATCTAACTCAAGTGACCTCACTATTTCACCTCCTGTGACTGATGTCATCCATCCATTCTCTCTTTTTCAGCATTTCAATGCTATTAACAGTTCAAACAGCACCAGGTTCTCAGAGTTCTCCTTTCCCCTCTGCAGACCACTGGCTTCTCTGTGAAAATGATCTCTGATAGGGGCGACAAAATTATGTCCAGAGTCAGTAACCTCTTTCCTCTGTAGGAAAGCATCTCTGTCTTGACTCTTGATGTACTATGACTCTGGACAGGTGGATGAATTCAGTGTGTATGCCTTGAAGTTTGCATCTAGCACTGGGAATTCTTAGTTGGTTTAGGTGAAAACCAACTAATTGTCTTGTAAATTAAGATGCTTGTCTTCCACTGTATTTTCCTTTCCTTGAGCCCCGTGCACGAGGAAGGGTGATAACTGATGTCTCATTACAACCAGGTATTAAAACATGGCTTATTGATTAGCATACAAGTGGTTCAACCAAATTCTGTGGGGTTTCTAATATAGCTAAAGTTAGTTCACTCTGTGCTAGAGGGTATGTGCATTGTGGTGCATAGTTAGGGAAGAAGGAAAATGTTCAAATAGTCTGAATTCTCTGCTTCCTTCACTTGTACAGGTAGACGAGGAGTAACGCAGGAATCTTATGTAGGTAAGTCAATACCACACTGCATAAGTCATTGCTCTGTATCACACCCTCCTTACAAAGCAGCTCCAATGAAATAATTAAAATAGAAATTAATATTCAATCTCTGCCTTAAATAAAAATATAAATGTCACAAAACTCGGAACCAACATAGCATTGGTTACTATTTAGATTTCTCTCATGTTCCTGCAATATATACAGTCTTGCCTAAATGGGGAAGATTTTCTTCTCTTTAGCTGCAAGCAGTACCAGAACTTATTCTTATAGCTGCTATTTAATTGCTAAGTATTTGCAGATTTTTCTCTGTTTTTCACAAATATCCTGTGTGCTGCTGCCACAGATAAAACTGTGTGGTGCTGCTTTACCCTTTCATAATTCAATTTCAAAATTTAAATTATTATATAGAAGGTAACACTCTGGTCATGTTCATAACTGTGAGCCCTTTAATGAGAAATCTTTTTTTCTGTAACCTATACAATTTAATCTGTGGAGTTCATCAATTTCAAGAAGTCTTTTGATTGCACACTACTATATCAGAGCCTGGAGTAATTTCTCTTATTTCATTTAAGAGAATGGGCTTTTTATTTCTACTTCACTGACTAGAGGATTTCATCTGCAAAGTTTCCTGGTGTGTAAAGGCCAGAATTTTGAGCTAGACCTCACAGCACACATGTGGCTACAACAACACAGTTTACTCTCCTGGTGTGCTTTCACCACCCTTCATTTACCACTGGGAAGGCTGAGAAGAGCCTTACTCAACTCTGAATACCCAATAGTTTAACAAAGAGGGTAGTCATATGTGATGCATTAAATCCATTAGTTCTGGTTTCTGCCCAAGGGGCTGTGGCCATGTATGTATGATGTATTTCCTTTCTTGTGCATCCCTAAGTGCTAACATGAATAAACACTGGCATTTGTGCATTTCTGCTGCATATAGAGTTTGCAAAATCTTCTCTTAAGGTGGGGTTTCAAAATAAATTATGTTTAGAAATTGTTATGCTATCCTGATCTTTGAAGGTTTGGGTGATATTCAAGTCCATGAATTTGCTGACAAGAATTCTTGCCAACTGGAGTTGAGCCCAGGCTCAAGCAGGAGTGACTGCTGCTGCTAAGAAACACCAGAGGATACTCAATCAGCCCGTTCCCTTTTCTAATTTTATGACATGTGCTCCTGCTCCAAAACAGTGAGGTTGCTGGACTTCTACCTTTGGGGCTTTGGCTACACATAGTGTCAAAGAAACTGAACCTTGGCTTTTCTTGAAGGAGGAGAACTACCTTTCCAGAGCCTGTAGCTTCTACTGAAGCTTCAAGGAGACAGAACAAGAGCTGATCTGTGTATCAGCTCCTCTTTTCCTCTCTCTTTTCAAGTCAAAAGGCTCTTTGTATGGCAAACAGCACATTTAGCACTGCCTTTGTCATACCTGGTAGGTTGCATGGAGTGGACACCGAGGACAGGGACTGCAAGAAACGTGATTTGAAACTAATGTTAACAGCTCTGTGGTTCAAGAGAAGAGCCATTTTCTATTTCACAGATAGCACCCTTTATCTAAGGATAGTTTATTTCCTGACAAAAACCCAGGTCTGTGAAATCAGAGGGTAAAATGATGTGAAGTGCTGGAGAAACTGGAGGAGCCAGCTCAAGGCTGGGTAAAGATTTCAAACAAGCCATGCAAGCTGGCTGTGCAGCCAGTGTGGGAGTCAAGCAAGTCAAGGTTTGAGCAGAAAGAGTTTTCCTAGAAGGGACTAAAGCATGGGGTCCAGCAGCAGTAATGTGAAGCTGCTGCCACTGCAGGTGTGCCTCTTCAGGGTGTTAAACTGGCAGCAGGTGAATATAAATAAGGTGCACAGACGGTGTGGAGGGAAAGGGGAAATTAATGAACGGTCTAACTGCTGAGCTCAGGAACACAAAATGAAAACATGTTGAACTTGACATGTCTGCACTGCTGTTTTTGTAAATGCTGATGGCCAAACAGAGTGTCTCTGTGACTTAAAAAAACCAAAACATAAACAACCCAAAAGAAGCTTCTGTGTGTTTTAGGAATGTTAACAGATAAATTTGTTGCTCGGTCAATAAAATCTTGGTTGATTATCAAGTGTGACTTTGACCCTATTCCTGAACAAGGGCATTTAAAGAGAAAATATTTTGTAGCTATGCAGTCTTTTGTTGGGGAAAAAAGAAAAATTTCTCAACTCCTTAGGGAGCTGTAATCTTCAGTGTCCAATATTATGCTACATCTTGCAACTCAGGGCTGTGCAGAGTCACAGCAAGTCTGTTAAGCTATCTCCAGAACAAGAAGCAGTGGAAATCTGTCAGCATGGTCCTGTGTGAGTGTTATTTGCACAGCTGGAAGTGTAGAGCAGATCAGATTAAAAAACTTTTAGTCCTCAGCTAATGTCTCTTGCACAGGGCTTTGCTGTGCTATGCCCCAGCCTCACTGGGAGCTGGCAGAGAGATTGCTAATGCAGCTCATTTCTGCTTGGAGCTGACATGCCCCTGTGTCTACAAGCAGAGTTCCAGCAGTATTTACCACTCTGTTGATGCTTCTGCCCAAAACTGCTTCCAGTTTGGCAAGATTTAAACATGTCAGTAACTATGAAATAACTAAATCCTGCCAGATATATTCCTTAGACTGTTTGCTGGTCAGTCTTCCTCTTTTTTTAGTGACTGTGGAAGGGAAACTCATAATTGCTCCTGGAAGGGGGACTCAAAGATGACCCTTATATCTGAGATGTAAAATCCCACTCCTTTCCTCAAGTAGACTTGTAGCTGTTTCATGCAAAGGACTTATCAGTAGGATGGTGGGGGGTGACACACCCAGAAGATGAGGCTGATTCTGACATTTTCCACACTTTTCTTCTATCAACAAACAGATGCATGAGCAATATTGTTTATTTCTCTGAGTTCACCTTTTGGTGTTGATTTTTGCATTAGCATAGCTTGTTTTACTTAAGAGCTGTGAATCCATTAATCCATAAACGCATGGATTAAAACAGTCTTCTCCCAATTCTTGCGTCTCTGTCTCAACATAGGAAGGAGACAAAATGTGGATACAAACAAAGCAAAATGAAAATACAGCTTGAAGAACAAAGACTTTTTAACCCATAGGAGAGCTTGTGGTGTAGATACATCCAAAATCTATATTCATTGTGTTTTTGTTCTTGCTGCAAATGAGAAATATATAGGCAGTGAAATATGCATATGTAAGGAAAGACAGGAGTTCAGATTGATCAGATGTGGGACTCAGCTTTCCACTTATCAAGAGATGATGGATAATTTGTGGAGAGATTCTGGAAGTGAGCATAAGTGATGAATCTGACACAACAGAGAAAATAATGTGGCAATAATCAGTATATGAAGTGAGCAGATACTATCCAAAAGTTATCTTTATATTGATTGACATGAAAATCTATATAATGGAGATGTTATGCAATAAATATCTCCAAGGCTTAGACACAGTCTTCTATCTATGCTGTGTAGTAGATAATGCCAAAGATATGCACTAGAACAACTGATAACAGCAAATGGGACTCATATGTCAGAAAACATAACAAAGTTTGGTTTATTGTGTCATACTGGGCTAAGGGCCCATGTGGCAAACCACTGGCAAATATGAAAGGCATACACAAAACTTCTGTGGTTACTGAGAATCAACTTAAATTTCTGCAAAAGTTAGGCAAGGATTAAGAGAATCCCAAGCCCTGTGCTAAGGGAGGTGAGAGGAGAATACATGTGCAAATGGGAGGTGTTAAGACAGGGAAACACAGCTGCTGTTCTGCTGATCCTTCATCATGGATGCTGCAGTGTGAGAGGAAGAAGGATGGCTGGAGAAGAGAGAAGGGACTGTCAGTCAGAATCAGAGAGAAGTAAGGGGAAGAACTGAATGAAACAACTGGTGGCAGCAGACTTAGATAGGGACTGAGAAGGAGAGAAAGGTTTACTGCAGCCTCGTATGAAAAAAAAAAGGACACAGTGAAAAGTTTGGAAAGGAATAGGAAAAGTCTTTTACATTCATGGGACACAGCATCTAAGAGGAAAAGAGTGTGGGCTGGGTCCTGGGCACGCGCTCTTGTGCCTGCCAACATTGTTTACCAGAAGGAAGGAAAGCTGGAAAGGTGTTAGATACCCTTGTGTAGAAAGAGATAGAAGAAGAAACTTGGAGGAGTGGAGGATACACATGACTCACACATGGGAGAGATGGTCAAGTAATACAAATTAGGTAGGTAAAAAGCTGACAGGCTTTGTATGGATGTCAGTGAGGGGTCAGTAAGAGGGAGGGAAAAAGGAAGTTCTTCCACAGCAACAGCCCTCAACAGCCCTTGGCACCCTGCACAGAATGGGCTCTAAAGCTTGTCTTTGCCTGGGTATCTCTGAACAGATGGCCACAAGATTAACAGGAGCAGTTTAACTTCAGATCTGTATCTTAAAAGTACTGTGAACCAAGTCTCTTGAATCCGGTGTTATTAGTTGTGAAGGCAGACACCAGTTATTCGGTCTGTGAGGAGAGCATCACTCATCTTCTCTGAAGTCTGTAGATCTGCTTCTGTGATAAAATCTGAATCTGTGATAATAGTGACCCTCTGCTTACTCACCTAATGAATCAGTGACTCACTTTTATAATCAATTGGTATTTTATTACAGTTTCTAGCCAGGTCTGAGTAATTATTAAACAGAGGAATCTGAGAATTCTGTTACAGACATAGAGGGGGTTTGTAGTTGGGGAGGTTTATGACACAGGATACATGTGAAGTCTTGGGAATTAATTTGTTAAAATGTTTCAGAGGACAGGGCTATATATGTTCAGGAAATTAATTTTTTTGCCTTTTCTAACTCCTTCTTAATGCTTGAAAATGCTGCTCATTCCACTTAACATCTCCAAATAATTTTTTTCTTTTATTCTTTTGTTTAAAAGATCTACCTATACCACCTAGAGAGGGAGAGAAAGACACTGGGAGAGATCTGCTCCCTGGAAAGCACTTACCTCTCCAATTAATATATAAAAAAATTCTACACTTGCTACTTGCCTGCAGGTATGTCAAATGAAAAAGGTATGTCAAATTTAGACCTCTCCAGAAACAACTTCACTAATAATAATATTAATAACAACAACATAAAAACTCATACCAACTAAGATGCCCCTGGTGTTGTTACCTTTCTAGGTGTCAGGGAACATTTCTGTGGAATGTGTTGGTACAAGTTGGGCTGAACTGCTGAGAAACACTAAGCAGTCTCTGCTGAGCTGCATTACTCTTGCGGGCCTCTTGTATAGGTGCTTTATCAGACAGATTTTTTATAGGCATGATTTTGTTTTCTCTTCCTTCTTCAATGAATAATTGGACGAATTGATTTTAAATCGCCTCTTCTTGTGTATTTGGGAATATATTTTTTCTGCAAGTCTTTGCCTACTCTTGAAAAGGGATTTAAAAAACAACCTCTGAACCTGCTGGGTTTAGATACAGTGTTTTCAGGAGGAGTTATCAGTCAATTGGCCAGGGCTAGGAGCAAACAGAGGTCCTTGCTGGTTTAAAGCAATATCCTAAAATATCCTGAATCCAAGGCCACTGTGCAGCACCTGAGTGGCGACCACCTTTCATGTCCCTGCCGAATTGGAAACAAGATGCCGAACCGTCCTGTGAGGCTGCCTCAGCCCACAGGTAACTGACACCACCTCTTCCTCCGAACGGCTCTGGCCCCTCTCGCTTCTCCATCTTCCTACCTTCCCTGCCATCTGTTCCCGCTGCTCCCGCAGCCTCCCCGCTCTCCTCCCGCCAGGGCCTGTCTGAGCAGACGGGTATGAGAGCCTCTGATGAGGTAGGCCTCAGGCCCCTCCATCACTCCTCGCCATGAGGAAAGCACCAGCTGTCTGGCTTAATTTGCATTTTCTCTCCAAAATAATGAAATTAGCCATGAGTATCCTGAGGTGATGCGAGACGCAAATTTAGGCTGGATGTGTCAGCGTGTGCTGGGAAGGGAGAGGGAAGGTCACGGAGGATGCTGGCAGCATTGAAATGGAGGGCAAGGCTTCTCCTGCCGGCTGCCAGGGCCCTGTGACCTGGGCAGAGGCCTGACGGGCGCCTGGCTCTCCTGGGCCCCTCAGCCCATACCGCCACCGCCTCAGCGAGCCGAGACGTCCAGCCCGTGTCCCTGCAGACACCCGGAGGGGACACAAGGGTGGTTGAGGGTGGTTGAGGTGCCCGAGGCCGGCAGCCAGCCCGGAGTGCGGCTGGGTGCTGCTGCAGTGAGCAGGAGCTGCGCCATGGCCGCGTCTGGCCAGGCTGGCCTGGTCGCCCATCGTGCCTTTGCCACAGCACGACTGTTCCTAATTATTTCGGTGTTTGCTCAGTCAGGGCTCGTCACGGGTGCTGCTCAGAGATCCTCATCTCCTCTTCACCTTCCTGAATGCGTTTCAAAGTATTTGCTGAAGTGTTTCCCGCAGTACAGGGAATACATCTGAACACGCTGGAGTTCCGGCCTCACAAGCTCTTGTTTTTATGAGGATAGTCACTGCTTCTTCTGTTTTTGCTGTTGTTCATTCAGGTAAACAATTATTTACTGCATTTGTGTTTATATAGAATACAATTGTTTTTAAAGCACACAGGAAAGCTAGCTTTTCACACGCTACTGCAGTTTCTTTGTCTTAATTATTCTCCAGGTATATATGATAAAGGGTCTTTGAATCTATATCACAGCTCTTTAAGACAACTCCAGAATAGCACTTCCTAGATAAAGAGTTAAAATACTTAGAGAAAAAGGCATTCTGAAAAAGAATATTTAAAAGAAATTTACCTTATTCATGCACATATTTTCTCAGGTAAGATTATTAATTAGCTTGTGAACATAAACAACTTCTTTTGAGACAATATTGTGGAATAGTCTTGGAAAGTAGAATTTTTTTTCTAAAAAATTAGTGTTGTCACAACTGGACTCTATTACAGACTTACACCAAAACTAATCAGTGCATTCTGATTTCGCTATCAAATGCTCACACGAACCTCTTCATGAAAACAAAAGATTAGCTATGCAGAAAAAGAAAAGTCCCAGCTACCAGAACAGATTTGGTCACTCATGGCATCTTCAGGCTAGGTGAAGATGCACTTACTCTTGACCGTATGGAAAGATCGAGTTTCCTCACAGGTATTTTTTTCCTCTGTTTCACATACATAGCAACAGTCTAGGTTTTCTAGGCTGGTTTATGGGTCATGGGGTCTTGAGCTGAGGGCCACCAAGACAAGACAGGGTGCTCTCCATGTGGTCTAATGTGTGCTGGGGTGCACCCATTAGGTAATAATTTCATGAGCAACTTCCTGTGCTTTGTCAGCATACAGGTTGTGACCTATAGACACCTATAAGACCACAGATTTTATAGCAGCCTCATGTTATATGCTATCAGGTTGCATGCTCACATTGTCCAAGAGACAGTGGGAGGGTCGGGCCATACAATGGACCAGCTTGAAAAGAGGGTACATTTCAGGAACTGAGAGGTTTGTGGCATTTTCCTAGGTACTTGAGGATGAAGGTGCTTTTTCCAGTTTGTTCATATGTAAATCTTACCTGTACTCTGTAGGCAATGGAAATATGTACTAAGGTTAGACTGGGGATAAGACACTCAATTCAGTTGATCAGATTAAGATTATCCCTCATATATTTAGAATTTAAACATAAAAATGCATTATGTGGATTGAGTATAATTTCACTTGTTTTGCCCTAATTGCCAGGTTTTCGTTATATCTTCAGCTTTAACTAATTCCTCACTTTCATCTTCAAGCATATTCTACATTGTAACCTGTTCTATACCTTTTCTCCACTTGTGGTTAAAAAGTAAACAAAGGCAGAATGAGCCAAGATGGTCTTGTCTAAATTTTGTTGTCTTCCCTTTACTCTGAAGTGAAAACAGATGCCATCAGACTGGAACAAGATGTTTTCAAGTTCATGGGAGTTTCCAGTGTTTAGAGCAAAGCAGGTTTTGCTTTTGAAGTCCAGCATAACTCTTGCCAAGAGTGCATCTACAGTGGTTCTCAGATATAATTTTTTTACTTAAAAAATTATAAGGGGCAGGTAAACAGACAATGGCAAATCTCTATTATGTCAGTCTTGTCCTGACCCAAGTAAAATTACCTTTCTTTATTTCTTGCTTTATTGCAGTCTGGTTCTCACCTCTTCTTCTATCACAAGTTATTCTACCAAACACAGCAGTGGCTCAGATCTCTTCAGTGCTTGCTCACCACTTAGAATGATGCACCTTGTCTGACAGCTCTTCATGTCAGTCAAAAGTCTGGGTCAGTCACTTATCAATTGACCCTGTGTTAAAGGCTGGCCCTCATTTCTGCTCCCGTCAATAGCAGCTTTTGATGCATTTTCAGCCAAGGCTGTGTCAGTGGAGCTATTTGTAAGTTAGCATGTATGTACTTTAAAGAAAGGGAAACGTTGATAAAACTCTGAAAGCAGTTTGGTGTCTGCCTTGTTGGTATTTAATGCATAGATCTTCTTTTTGTTTTTGTCTGGAGGACAATTCTCATTACACCAATATCACTGGGAGATGTGCTGATAGTGAGAAATGCACCAAGTCCTACCAATGTACACAGCTAAAGCCCTTGCTAATCTCACATCCCTTTTCTAACACAAATTAACACAAATAAAAGGCTGGTCTCTTGTACTTTGCTAATGTGGAAGGAGAACCTTTTGATTATTAGCTGCAGTTACCATGAGCTCCCAACCTGGGATGGTGTCTACGCTTCTTCTGAGGTGTTAATCACAAATCTGCCAATCCTGTCCCACTTACAAGACAAGGAAAGAAATGTGAACATGTAAAAATTCACAGAGGGGCCCAGGAAAATTTCTCTGACACACTCCTGCTGTGACACCACAGCAATTGAAGAAGGCCTGTCATTTGGTTGTCAACCTTTGACCTCAACCAGACATATTTTGAAATGATGTGAAAAGAATTGCTGTGCTGTACGCCTGGCTCCTTACAGCTTTGCATGTCTGTCCTTGATGTCAGTCAAAAGTAGTTAACTGGCACCCATGGAGTCTAAAAAAAAAAGCTCCTTTAAAATATCAGTAATGACTTCTGTTAGCAAGACTAGCTCTTGTCAAGTAATGACTTTATGACATAAGGTATTGTTTATCCAGGCATCGTTCTCTTACTTGCATTTTAATGAGCCTAATTAATAATAAGTTAGAAGTCCTCAGCTATTTCTTCACAGCTGGACCATATGCACTAATTACACTGAGTGTGCAAACTTAGGCTAATCCCTTCGTCAAAAGAAATATTTTAATTTAAAAAAACTCAATGTACTTTTTTTTCACCTGATTGCTAAAGATGTAATCTTTTCATTCTGGCAAATTTGCACAGAATCAAAGTAAACCTGGGAGTGGGAGAATTCTATAATTTATAATTTTTCTAGTGGTAGACTTCATTCTTAAAATAATTGAGAAAGATCATTCAAGAGCAGAGAGGTGTCAGGTTCATTTCGGATGTACGTTAGGTTCCATAAAAGAAAGGGATAATAATTTTTAAGTTGAAGGATAATCACCAGTCTCTATGAAGAGATCCTTCCTGAACAGCAGTATAAAGGATAAATATACTTTGGTACAAGCAAGTTGGGAGTTTCTATTCTCAAAGTGCAATAGAATACATAATGCCAGTCATACAATTCCCCAAAAGTGATGAGACACTGTTAGTTCCAGTCTAATAATAATAATATAGTCAATATTAGATCAAGTGTTACTGTTTGAAAAGAAGCAGGGTGATTTTGCCATAAATGTGTACATTTTCAAACTAATTAAATACAATGTTTTTTAATAATAATAAGTTCTAGGTTTTTTCTTATATGGTAACTTGCTTGACTTATATATTGGTGTTTGATTCTTTTTTCAACCAAAGAAAGACCATACAATATTTTTACAAACCTTGGACAAGAAATACAACTATATAGCTGTCCACAGATTATAACATCAGGGCACATAAGGAGCTAGAATCAGGAATTATAGTTAACTTCAGACTGATTCAATCATTATGCAAGATCATAAAGTACCCTGATATCAAAATAGTAGTGGTATTAGGGATCTAGTTACTAAAAAAGGGGTATTAAATAAAAATTCAGTAGTAAAATCCTGTTGGCAGATATGACAATACCAGTCATCAGATGCCTATGTTTTCTAGCTCCATACCAGTTCAAAGTCACATTTGTCTGTCTCCACAGGAGAAGCACAAATCAAAGAACCACCTTGGATGGCAGCATTGTTAGTCTCTTTTGACCTTTTTTTTGTTTGGTTTTTTTTTCCAGTTCCAAGTTGTTCAAATGGGGTTGGCCTGCTGACTGAAGAACAATGCTGGTGACTCTTCTTCAATAAACAATGACTTTTTCTCAACAGTGCTGGTGACTTCCTTTTCAGGCAGCCAAAAGGGCAAACTGCAGTTCTGCCTCTTCTGCATTTTGCCTATAAGGCTTCTTGAACTGGACAGTGACAAGTTTTCCTCAGCAGCTTCCACAGCTGTGTGTGTAGACACGTGAGCATGTGCCTTGGGAACACATCCTTAGTGTTAGATTCTGCTGATGGAACCAACAACTCTCAACCTAAAGAAAGCATTTCCCTATTTGCAAAAGGAATAAATGCTCCTGCACATGATCCCACATGAAGCCACCACAGAGCTGAAAAGTCATCCCTTATGGTATTATCCCTACTCCTTCATATCTTCAGCTCTTACCACTGTGCCAGGCCCAAAACAGTTTCAGTTGTTTCAATCAGCTCCCCAACTCCTCAGCTGAGCTCTTTCTTAGCAGCTATTCTGTGTGCCTGAGCCCAAATGCCTATTCTTAACAAGTTACACTGCTGTGCATGGCTAGCAGCCCTATTAGCTGAGGTATCCACAGGTATCCTATTTATTGGCAGATGGTTTTCAGTGGCAGAACTTGAATGAGAAAATTGGAATGAGCAAATGTTGCTAGCAGAAGGGAAAAACTTTGGTCATAAAGTAAACTTACTGTATGTACACATTGAAAAGGTCTTTTCTAAAGTTTGGTTATAAAGGAATCCTACATTGACAAGACCATTTTCCAAACAAAATACGACAAGGCAGTTACCTTAGCATGGGTGTGCATAAAGAATATGAGCCCTTTAAGGAAAGGAAAAATTGACCTGAATGTCATGAAATTTGGTTTGCCAGACAGAGACCCAGTTTCAGCCTGGAAATTTACTGATGTGAACTAAAAGCAGTTATTTGTGGAATTTCTGCCCTTTTGGGCTGGTCAGGGGCCACATTTGTAAAATTCACATATTGTTCAGAAGATTATGAAGGAATTTCAATGTTGGGGATTTTTTTTTATATGTATACAGACACAAAAACTACATAAATTTGGATTTTTTTTTTTTTTTGTTTCATCTTCTTATTCTGTTCCTCCCACCTACATTTTGGGGCTTTCACTGCAGTGTCAGGACAGTGCAATGAATTGAAGTAAGCAGGTGACCATAGGTTGACACTGCTTCCTCAGCACCAATTCTGACACTGCTCTTGCCACCATGGTCTATTCTATTGCATGAAGGTTCATTTTAGCTATTTCAGAGAATTTCAGCAATTCCAGCCTATCTCTTGGGAGGCTGTTTGGCAATGTAACAGATTTTTCCAATAAATTTTTTTCATGATGTGCCCTAAGTTTTCTATTTCTTATTTTCATTCCAGTAATCCTTGTTGCACTTTACTGTACTTTTATATAAATCTTTATTCCTCCAGTTTATCCGTCCTACAGACCATTGCAAACCATTAGCTCATCCTGCCTTACTTGTTGTTTAACTAAGCTTTCACTTCCTATCTTCAGACCTTTCAACCTTTGTTTCAGTGAAGTGCTACAAACCTTTCAAATATTGACTTTTCAAATATAATAATTCTTTCATAATGAGTAACTCCATCCATAGTAGTTTGCATGAAAAGTTAATAATGATGCTTTATCTTCTATTTAGAAAAACAGTCACAGTCAAAGAATATTTTTTACCAAACTGTAACAAGCTATTTCATAATTTGGAACAGAGTGAAACTTTCCAGGAAGACAATTAAATGAGTGTGAGGTTTTTATTCTATTTTTTGTTCTCTTTGAAATCTGAATGCAATTGATTACTTGTCTAATTAGTGGTATTTCCTGGTTCTTATCAGACAAACAGGGTTAGCACTCCAGACAGTCTCACCTCTCACAGCAGTTAAGCACTTACAGTCTAATCCTTTGAGTCTCTCCATGCAGAGAAAGCCTCTGCCTGCTCTATGCAGCACCTTTCTCTATGAACAGAATTCACTGCCCTAAAAGGCAATGTGCTGCTGGCATAGACATTTTTCAGAAAAGACAGTCCTCCCTTCCTGTTTGGTATTGGCCTACATTCACCCTCTTTCTTGTGGAGATGCACATTTTTGGAGTTTCTACAGTACATCTAAGAGAAGTCCTTGGTCTCTGGAGCTAGATGCTGTGAGCTCCACTGAACTCAATGAAACCTAATAATGCTGAGCAGAGAGAAGGCAGAAAGGACTCTGAGCAGAAGCTGAAGCTCGGGTGAAGTTCCTTCCTAAGGAACCTATGGTGTTCAGGGCCTGACCCAAAGCTTCTGGAAATCAGCCTGCTTCCCTTTTTGATGCTGTTATTATCTGTGGCAGCAGAGGAACTCCAGTCCTGGACCAAGGCACAGGCAGAAAGAGGCTAACTGTACCTAAATTACCTTCTCTGTACTTAATTTATGCTGATGCTAAAGGTTGTTCTCTGAGGATCTTCCAAATATAGACATGAGCCCCTGTTTCCTTTGGAAAGCTGAGAATATCTCCCCTCCAGAAGGTTAGTGCTCCAGTTTATAACCTTGATATATTGTCTGATCCTAACCTTGTTATTTAATTAAATCTGGGCTCTGGAGCGGTGCAATTCTGAGGTGCTAATACCGTGTTCAGTGAAGACGAGGACATTGCTCTGCTTTTTTCAAGGGAAAGCAGCAGCGTAAGGATGAGTGTTTAAACACAATGCTAATTATCAGCCACAGGAATTACTTTTAGTGTTATAAAGCCTTTTATTCTTTGCTTCTCATGAAAAAAAGATTCAGCTAATTTAGGTACCTACACAATTATCTTTAGCAGTGATTAATGGATTAATCTAACCATATGGAATTAGTGTATTAGTCTCAATATCAGATGTCAGATTATTTTTCTGGCTTAGAGTTTGGAGAGTTCATAGAACTGTTCTGGTGAGTAGGGAAGGGTATTTTCCACCTTTTTTTCTGGTTTTGTTGTCACTCTTTTTTGTTTAGGCTTTGGATTTTCGTTTTTTAGTATAGAGTACTATTTTTGGACTATGCTTCAAGCCTTACCTCTCCTCTCAGTCCCACCATACAGATTTTTCCAGGGATTTTTCCAGTAATATCCCTGTTAACAGCTATGGGAAGGGCTTTTCTTGTATTGTTCCACTCTTTTTTGCCATTTATGGCCCTTTAAAATGACATGAAATAGGTTAGCTGAAGGTTGCTGACATATCCAGCATTTACTATGCTTAGATAAACCTGCTTTATGTATAGTGGCAAGTTGTTTTGTGTTTTTTTTTAAGGGAGCTATTTGATGTTGATCAGATCTTTTAAATGATAGAAGTGGTCCCAGTGGAGATGGATTAGTAAGCAGAGGGTAGATGAGGCAGTCAAAAGCACAAACTGCAATTTACCACATGGTCTGTGTAATTTATCACACAAACGTCTCTGACACATACATGGTACGTGTGTATCCTACAAGTTTGATTGTGTTGTGCTTATCTACTTATTTAAGATGTTAGCCAGCCTTCTCCCAGTCCTGGAAAAAAGGCCAAGTTGCACTGGAAGTTGGCTACTATTTGGTCTACAAAGCACAGTGTAATTAAGAAAATATTTAAAGCAGAAATTCTTTGTGCTGAGGGTCACAACAAAATTTATATTAAAACAGATCTTTAAAAAAGGCTCTCCCTCGGGTTAAATACAAATGCACAGGAAAGAAAACATAACCTTAAGAACCTGACATAGGTTAATTTAATCAGAAAATACTCTGTGTGTGCCCACACAACCTAAAGGCAGTACTGCATAGAGGTATCTGTGCTAGCTAATGCATAGAGATGTATTTTTTGTGGTCTGCAGATAGCTGCATGGATATTAATGAGATTCAGTCATTTGTGCTAGAGGCAACATTTCTCCTAGATCATTTTATTTGTTCCATATTGTTATCTAGTGCTGCATCAAAAGGGTTTATTTTGCTGGAGTTTCTTCAAAAATTACATCGTGAAAACAGTGCAGGCATCATGCTGTGTGCACCTGATAATGTTCTGCACCATCGGTAATTCCTACAACACTTTGTCTTATTATAAAAACACTGAACCAGAATCAATTCTTTCATAGAAAGAGCCTATTGTTTAAAAAAATAACATATATATGCTCTTTTTTTTCTACTAGGATTATAGATCCCATATAACTCCTTCAACAATGAGAATATTACCAGTAAATTGTGAGTAGTCACTGTTTCTTGCTTTCACTTATTTTTAAGTGAAAAATACATTCTCTACATGCTAAGACATGTGTTCACATAAAGAAAAACATGACAATAAGATACAAGTTTAAAGATAGATTTTTAGTGATGACATAATTTAGAAGAGGATTAATAACATTTTGCTATTTGTTAACATTGCCCAATTATTAATTGTAAATGTTTTTATGTGCAGCAAGGAGGAACTACAAGTTCTAGGATGAAAAATATAAAATATTTTTATTGTCTGAGGTTTGACTAAAGGGCTAATACCCAAGACAGATCGAAACAAAATAGCTTGAAAAATGCATGAATTATTACAACTCTTTAAATACTTAGAAATACAATAGCAAAAAAGAGGATGACTCCCAAAACCTCAGTGGAGGCCAACAAGAGGATTTGTTACTCCTTTCTGTGTGTACATGAGCAATAAGTTATTTATCATCCCAGCTAAATTGCTGCACCTCATTCTATTTTGAAGGAATTACATTTTGCATAATGTTCATATTCAATTTTGCAAACCATGGGAAAGTTGGATTTTAAGAAAAAAATTCACACTTCAGATGAGTTTTTCTTTGTGGAATGTTGTGAAAACGATGTATGCCAGTCATCATAACTGGATTCCACTTCATGTTTCTGCATGAGCCAAAAGATAGATTCCTTTATGAAAGTACTTTTTGTTAACTGTGGTACAGCTTGAGCTGGGTGCTCCTTAAGAGGTATCCCCCCCCAAAACAAACAAACAAACAAAAAAACCCCCTGGGCAATTCTACCTTTACAATCCAAGTTCCTTGCCTCTCATGCAATAAATTGGATGAATAGTGATATTTAGGTCTGATCCTATATTTATTTCCTGTTTTATTCCTAAGCTGTTCTGGCTCGTTCTGTAGTTACCTATTCAGTTGCAGTATGGTTGCTGAAGAACTGGTACTTAAGAAACCTACTAGAGTTGCCAGAGGAAGCCTGTGACATGCTGTAAGTTTAATTATGTTCAATTCATTAACACAATTAGAGCTGTGAACAAATCTATCGACACAGCCAGAATCACTTAGAAACAGCTAGTAAGTCATAGATTACAGGGACTTGTTCTCCATCCCTACATGTCGAGCATGATTCCCTGGCAAAATGCATCAGTCAGTCATTTGGGAACATAGATTTGATGCCAGAGGTTTCCTCTTTTCCCTGGATTAGATTAGTCATGTTTCAGCAGAAAGGCCTAATAATGAAAAACTATGGGAAAGCAAAGTCCTTAATGGGCACTGACATCATGTAGTTGTGAATGATTCCTTTGCTGGATTTACCTAATGATCTGTTTGTTGATAAGGGGGAGATGCATTTCAGGTACAGTACTTGGTGGAAATCAGAATTCATGCATATTTTGGGGGAGCCCCCTTGAGAGCTTTAGTTTTCTTCTGAGCATGCATTTGTAACAAAATCAGTAAGGTGACATATAGGGGATTCAAGGAGAAATGTATAGGAAAGGTGTAAGGAAAAAAAAAAATCTTCCTGAAATTTCTGTTCTGTATGTTTGCCACAGTACTAATCCACTCCCAAAAATTTCTGCAAGGTCAGAATACTCTGTGAAAATCTTTTGATGCCATTGAAACTTCAGCTACTTCCCAGCAACCTGACTGCACTTGGGCAGGATTGCTTATAAATCCCCTGGTTGTTTTCCCAGGCCCACTGTGATAAGTGAATCAAGCAGATGGAAGGAATTACATGAAGTATTTTTGGGCTGTCTTCCGCAGTCTGTAACACCATTTCTCTTCTTTTCCTCCACCTCACAGTTTAGGAAATTTAAGGAAGTGAAGTAAGGTGGAAAGTGTATCTTCACTTTTGACTGGGACAAGCTTGTGTGAAGGGTCCCTTGTAATCACATGTTTAGGAAATATGTTCAGGTCAAGTCTGTGTAGTGCCAAGTTATTCCTAAAAATTGTTGAATGGTCCCACTTTTGTAACTTACAGATGATGAAAGAATCGTGTGCTTATTGATCTTTTTCTTCTATTTTCTTTAATATAGCTTTAAAAGCCCTTTCACTTGAGCTTCAGGGCGTGGAATAATATGAGATAAAATAGTATGTTTCACACAGGTTTGCTTTTATCAGGCAGCTAGGAACAGCCTAAAATTCATAGCCACTGGAAAATCTACTTACAGAGGTGTGTAGTGGGACATTGCAGGCATAAAATCATGTAAACTTTTTGTAGGCACTTACAATATGCTAATTGCAGAGATGTATATAATAATACAGTGGAACTGTCTGATCTACCTTAATTGCACTATTAAAAACATATATACTGTACATACACTATTTCCCTAGCAATCCATAGAGCATCTGAGGGCTTTTAATAGCTCTCATAAAAATAATAATAAAATATGTAAAGGATAAGCTACCATGAAAATTGCAGAGGAAAATGATGACCCGTGTATTTTGAGATGAAGTATCTCACATGTATGTTATGGTATTACTTACATTTACTAAACAGGTTATTGAAAGGATGCATTTGAGAGTTAGGTAACCTGGTGGGTTAATGCACAGCCTTTCACATCAGAAGAGTGAAGCCAAATTTTATTTTGGCTCTAAGTGGTTTGGGTTTTGGTAGGTTCCACTTCTTAATGAATCTTTCAAGCAGCAAAACTATGATGGATTTTGGTATAATTCATCAGAATTAATCTTTCCTGCACAGAAGAAATCCAGGGTACGTGTACCTGATAAAAGTGGTTGCAGTGGAAAAGCTGAACTGCAATCTGACCGATCTGACCAACACCTTTAATGTTATTAAGCAAATAAAAAATAATTCACTGAGTTGCTGCTATGAGCATTATCCCAGAGCCAGTAATGGCCTAGTGATAACAGGCAGCCCTTTTTAGCATTAACTGAGAGACTGGAGAATGTGATTATCTGTAATTACACACACATCTCACTGTGCAGTTCCAGAAAGAGGTCCCAAGCCAACGCCAGGCTAGTTGGACCTAGCACTTTTAGGTACATATACTCTAGTGTAGGATACTCTAGTGTAGGTTCATGTGTCTAATCTGGGAAGCAAAGCCATACTCTGTCCATGCCATCTCTGTTTGGCACTGCACTGCACTGTGCTTTCTTGGACACACCTGCCTGATTTGTTCATTTCAGGAATTTCTTCTACAGCGCTAAAATGCACCAGCATAAATCAGTGGTGACTCCAGACACTGCTTTACCTGGTTTCTTAAAAAACAGAAAGCTAAAAATGCTTTATATTTCTAAAAAAAACAAAGCTTTCAATCTGTAATTATGCTTTTCACTGTCTTAACTATATTTTTCTTCCCATTAGCTTTGTTCTTCAATCTGTCAGTGCAGAACAGCAGAAAGTCACTGTGGATCTCCCACTGCCTTAGCTGTGGTATGAGACTTCCCTCTCATGATCAGGGATAGAGCTCTGCCCCTGGCTGCCCAAATTCAGGCTAACCAGCCTCTTGCCTACAGCACAAGAACTGTCTGCTTGGAGTTTGCATCAGCAGAGTGGCTGAGACCAACTCGCATGCACAGAAGCTGATTGATGAAGCATGATGCGTCCCTTAATTAAGCAGAAGCTACTAATAAAAATGAACTTACTGGATGATTTGTGTGATTCTTGCAAGGCAGCCATATGTGCTGCACACTGGTAGTGGGAAGGGTTGGTATGCAGCTGATGCTGGGAAACTACAAAAGAGGAAACTTGTTAAGGGAGGCAGTTTGGGTGCTGTCACTATTCAGGGCAGTCCATAATTAATGCCCTCCTCGCTTATCCTTGTTTCTCTGATAAGTTGTCCTTTCCTCTCTCTCTCTGCACCCTCTCAGCTTTAGTCCTTGCCATCACTGCTGCTCCCACAACTGCATCTATTTTTACTTCTTCTTTAGCTGTGACTGCAGCATTTGGGGGGGATAAAATTCCTTGAATCTGCACATCTGTTCCCCTTACCCTGAGCCATAAGCATGTGTGTGTTTGTCTCAGCAAACCTTCACAACAGTCGGGATCCAGATGCCTCTTCCTGTGCTTCTCTACAACACTTCACTACAACATTTTCCAAGGGAGCTGGAATGGGAGCACACTTGATGCGTGGGATCAGGAGGAGGCTCCTGGAAGTCATTCTCTCTGCCATTGGCCACCTGCAGTTGCTTTTCCTAAGTATGCTGTTCACCTCTAAAATTCAAAGTGGTTTCAGTAAGATGGTACAACCTTGTAGGATTGTGTTGCCAACTAATCAACTAAGTAACAGCATAGAGGTCAGGATGTTGTAAAAACATGGCAACACTTCCTTGGTTACTGTCCACGATCCGCAAGAATTCCTGCTGCGCACCAGAGATACGAGCGCAGAATTTAAAGGGAGAAGTGATGTGTGACGCTTGTATCCTCAAGCTCCCCACTCCATATGTCTGAGAATTAAAATATTCCTTCCAGATGTGCGTTCCTCTAACAGGCTGAAGAAAACTGACTCTTTCACCTCATTTGCTTGGGGGACATGATCACATCTTCATGTGAATAAATACTCTTTTTCGGCAATTGTCTGCAGTAAAAAACAGCAAGGAAATCCTTTCTTCCATATAGTCAGTCAACTTTTATTAAAAGCAAGCTGGAAATGAGCTGTGTAGAAAAAAATGTGAATTTAGCAGAAAACAAGATATGCTGTCCTTAACATGTGATAACAGGCCTTTCACTCTGCAGGTGCTAAGGGTGCAGCTGCACTGTTCACTTTCCAATACCATGTTTGAGAGAGATGTGGTCCTAACAAAAGGAAACCAAAGGGTCAGAAGTCTAAATGGCAACAAAATGAAAGAACTGGGGTGCATTGGTTTAAGAATATTTTTTTTTAAGTGCAATGATACATAGGACTCATCTTTCCATTTGTAAAAGGTACCTGATTGGAAAAAAGAAAAAGGAATAAACTTATCTCCATGTCCTTGCTCTATAGAACAAAAAAAATAGCAAGATTAGACTGGAGCAGTGTTGATTCAGAGTTAAGCATTAGGAAAAACTTCCAAACAACAGGATAGTTAAACACCAGAACAGATTGCCTAGGGATGTTTTGGAATCTCTGTGATTGGAGCTTTATAAGAACAGGTTAGACAAACATCTGTCAGGAATGATTTAGGTATAGTTGATCTTGCCTTGGGGTAGGGGGTTGAACTAGACGACCTCTAAAGGTTCCTTTCAGCCCTCTTATGATTCTATAAAAAAATATAGGAAATGATTGTATGTAGAATTGAGTTTGGCACCTTTTAGTAAATCTCATTGTTTCTGCTTTTCTGTTGTTCGCTTTGCAGCTCAGCCATGCTGAGGACTCCAGGTTCCAACAAGAATCTTAAAAGGCTGTTTGATGCCAAATAGTACTCTGGTTCTTTTACACTGTTACATTTAATTAGGGTTTCTAATTAATCTTCTCTGTGTATCCCGCCATCGATGTTAATAAAATCTTTGCTTAGTTTAAAGATTCTCTGAAAGTTTTCATTTGGAAAGTGAGACCATCTGGCCTCTCTACCTCACTAGGATTAGATTCTGGGTAAGGCATACTCCATCTGTTTCTGAGATTCACATACATATTACACAGGAATGTGTGCTGGGGCAAGGCTGAGGAGGGATTTCATTGCAAAGATAACTAAGATACAGTCAGATCTGTCTAGAGAGTCTCTTTGATACTCTTGATGCAAAAAATAAGCAAACTTCCTTTTCAAAATGTTCTCAGCATCTCTTCAGAGAAGGGTTATTATTGCTTCCCACTGTGTGAGGCGAAGTCCTCCACTGAGGATATACTTCAACCCTGAACATATGCAGCACAAAATACTGAAATGGTAAACCCTGTTTGGTAATCACTGGGGGTCCCAGGAAAGATTCCTCAGCCTACCCTGGTGTCACTGAGGAGTCCCTGACATACTGAGAGCTGCGGAACCGTTCCCCTGGCCAGCAGTACAGTAGTGCAGATCAAGCCCATATATTTAAAGCCTATATATTTAAACACAGTTTGTGTGCTTGCATGAGCCTGATCCCACATCCTTCTTCATTCATTCAGATCTTCCTAGCACCCATATGTAGTGTCTGGTGTTTTCAAACAACCAAATCAAATGCCTTGGTCTACTAAACTACTTGGTCTACTAATCCTGTATCTGATTTGGTATTGAACCACAGACTTTACATTGATATGCAATATCACTTTTCCAGGTCTTTTAATTCAAATTTGCCACATTCTATAGCCTGTATTGTCAGAAAAACTCCCATGCTCTTGGATTGTCATCCTTCTTGACTGAAACCAACTGAGAGAAGAGCTTTCAAAATAAAACCACTTCATTAAAAATTGCTGTGAGTATGTGGAATTTCTTCCTCTTTTTTAGCATGTCCTGGTTTTCTTCATGTGCAATTTACTGAAATACACAGCCAAAGAAGCAAACAAAAACTAAACAAGAGGCAGAAGAGTTTTGAAAGGGGAGAGTATGCCAATCTAGCTCCTGGATGCAAAGAACCATTGCCTATGGCTTACCTTCCTTAGCACGGCCATTTAGAACCTCAGCAGATAACAGTGACTTTCGTTGATACTGGCAGATTTATGGGGCCATCATTAAAAAAGAGCAAAGTGGCCTTGATCAATGTTTTCAATGGATGAGGTACATACTTGCTTTCCATCAATATCAGACATGCATCACTACTTTTCCTGCCTGTTTTTTTTTTTTTTTTTGTTGTTTTTTTTGGGTTTTTTGTTTGTTTTTTTTTTGTTTTGGTTTGGGTTTTTTTGGGTTTTTTTTTTGAGAAAAGATATAAATTGTGGCCAAGGGAACACTAGATTTTTTCTTGAGGCTCCCTGCTATAGTTTTTCCATGGAACAGACAGAGATCCACACAAAAATTTGCTCTACTCTAGATGTAACTCTTTTCTGATAGGTTCCTCTTCAGGTCCCCAAGCAAAAATTTGGATTATTTGGGCATCGATACTGGTATTTTGTATTTTGGAAAAAATCAACATGATTATATTTGATGCATAAAAACAGAGAGGCTATCTGTCTTAGAATCCATCACTGACTAACAAATACAAGCAGGCCTCATGATCAGAAGGGGCATCACTGGGATCTAAAGGATAAATAAAGTATTTTCAGCTTCTGATTACAGTTGACATGAAAATAACTTTTTCATTTCCATAATACTGGGGCATAGGTGCACTTTTTTTAAAGTTTGCTCTGTCAAAAATTGCAAAGTGTTAAGAATATCTAATTTTGCAAACACTTTCAGCAACCCACCAAAGCATTATCATGGAGAGCTGTAAAACACACATCTGCTCCCTCTGAGGTCCAAGGTGTTGTTCATAGCAAGGGGTGGCAAACAGTGCCCAAACAGCCCAGTAAACCAGGGCAACCACAAGACTGGGGCCACAGACCAGGGTTAGCCCCATCACTCTGACATCCCTTCTTAGATGGATTTTAAATCTCTCTTGTAAAGCCACTTTTTTCTACTATAAAGTTCTGAGTAGAATAAAAATAAATTTTGAGCAAAATACTTTTGCCATCTTTAACTACTTTCTCTTGTTAGTGAATATTACTCAGTTGTTTCTAAGAATATTCATTTAAAAATTCTGCATAGCAAGTGCCAAGACTGATCCCTCTAGTCCTTGCTTCTAACTCCTAGATAGCAATAAAATTCTTAATATTTGAATTGATTTGCTAATTCTATGTGACAATCTGAGTAACAGATGTATCAGCTAAATGTGTTCTTGCTGTGAAGAGACGGTTTATCAACATATTTTGAGAAAACAGCATGGCCAGACTCCTTTTATCAGTGTAAAAACTGGGGCAGCCTACTAGTTCTCAAGCTCAGCAGAAGGTTAGTAGTGACTTGTTCAAGGTGAATCTTCTCTCCATCTATCTTTATGTACATATAATGAGGACAAAATCTGAGTCTTCCAAATTTCAGCTGTTTATATGAGCTCTTCGTATTTATAATAGAATCTGAGATTGCCCAGAAGAAAAATTCTCAAGAATCATTGCCACAGACATTGTTATTTTCTTCCCAAGTGGACATAAACCTACAATTATAGTTAAAAAAAAGAGTAAATTATTATTTCTGCCTAGCTGCTGGACTTTGAGAAAAATCTATTAATAAAAATACTATATCAAACATTCACAAGACTGAAACACAAGTTTCACTTTGTTCTAATTTCTTAAATTATCAGAACAATTTTTTTCACCTGTTAATATAATCAGCTTTGTAAATAAATACTTGTACATCCTTTGCCATCTCTGCATCTCCTCTTAAAAAACCCTATGATGTAAGAACACATTTTTCAGCTTGAATGTTCTCAACAAGAAGAGCTGTGAAAATCTTTGTATCTGACCCCCTTTACAAGTTCATCTATATCAGTCAGATTTCTGCAGAGCAGAAGCAAACACATGTAAGAGGTGAGCAGGTACCGTCTAAATCTTTTGATATTTGGAGAAATCATTATTGAAGAAGAACCAAAAACGTGAAAGAAAATTACAGGGGACAGAAATTAGGATACTCAAAAGAGCAAGATTTTACATTTGTCATTTGTGGGGATCTCAAGATGGTATCAAGGCAGAGATTTTCAAAAATTGTAATATTGTCTGAATTCAAGCAAATTGTTGATGTTCAAACCCCCCCTCACATATACCTTCCCTTACTCAGAGCTTCTAAAACCTCCCACAAAATGTCTGTGCTTGCACAATGTGCTTCTTTGCATTTTTAGATAATAGATAAGTAGATAAGTAAACGTGGCACAAATATTTTCAGTCAGTGGAGATACTCTCCCAGCCCAGATGTGGTCAGCAACCAGGCTGCTACTGAACATCAGATGAACTTCCACATGCTATCCCAAACAAAGCCAAGAACTTTTAAGTCCATGCATGTGGAACTATTGCAGCATTGCTAGCTCCTAGTCGGCCATAGATTTATAACCTTTTCTTTGTTATCATCACAGAGATGTAAATATGTTAAATTTTGGTGCAGCAAAAGTACCTTGTCCCTTTTGGTACAATTATACTGGAGAAGAGATCATGCTGTTTCCACTGTAAAAATAAAGTACTGAACAAGAATATGTAAAATTGGAAATCTTTCAAACATCTCAAAAATAATTATTAGACTGATTATTATTAGGTGATTTTCATGCCTTAGGTTTTAGCTTTCATATATTGAAGATTCTGTACTGCATTAGTATGTAACTCTGAACTTCTATAAAGTCTCTTCTAAAGTTTAGTTGGACAAAATAATCCTTTTCCAGCCCAAGAACCAAAGGCACTGTGGCAGTTATGGGCTCAAAAAGTACAAACAATGGAGAATTGAGGAGAGCAATCTGGGAGGATGGGAATTCATAACCTGAAGCTGTAATTGGACAATTAATCCCAATATGTAAATGGAACAAAACTTATAAAAGTGTGAAAACTCCTGACTGGTTGTTCACCTTGCATCCGTCTTGGGTCCATCTTGGGTAGAGCCACAACCAGGCTCTTGTATTGCCCAGGATGTGTCTTTTGAAGGCCTTTTAATTAATACCTACTTTATTCCTTTAACACTGTTTAGCCTCTGTTCCAGGGAGCCTCTTTAGGCATCAATTTCTTCTCAACACATAGGAGCTGTGAGAAATTAAATAAGCATATTGACAGTTTTTACGAGAAATTAAATACACCATTATAAACACACCATCTCTGTTTTAACATTTCTAGAATGTGCTGGTGATTAAAAAGAAATAAAAACTTCAGAGCAACAGGAGCTCTATTTTTTTACACGAATCAAAACTTGTTATTTTAAATGACCATATCTCACTGTTTGATGATGCATTTGTATAGAGTCATCAAAAGCCTTTCCTGATTCTTGGTGTTCAGCAACAGCTGTGAGATATATGACCATGAATAGAAATGAATGAGAGCTAAATCATGTGTTAATCATTGCCAGAAGTAGGTCAGACAGAAGCTCTGTCTTGATGCTCACAGACACAGCTGTCTGTCACGGTCATCCTCCTCAGCTGTCATTAGACTGCCAGTGACAAACTAACAACTTGCAGGAGCTGTGGCACCAGGCAATGGAAAGTGGTCTCAGTCAGAATTCCTGTCTTCTCATGGGCAGCATGACTTTACAGTGAATTCCTTACTCCAGAGATCTGGCTTTGAGTGACTGTGCATAGAATGAGAACTTTATTCCTATAAAGGCATTACTGCCCTGCACCAAGCACTCAGTGACTCACACCACTGCCCAGAGCAGTCCTTTCTCTTCCATTTTCCAGTTTAAAGCCTGGATAAAGTGTTCCCAGTATTTCCAATAAATGTCACTACCTGGGTCTACTTGAGCAGGATGGTTTCTACACTTCTTCCAGTCACTACTTGCTTTGCTCCTTTGCAATGGCTCTCAAATTTCTACTCTCTTTTCCCTTTTAATTTCTTTCCTTTTTCTTTTAATATCATAAATAGGAGCAGCAAACAAGAGGCTCTATTCTGAATAAGACACATAAAGGTTTGTGAAACTGTAGCAATGTCCATCCCTATAACAGACCCCTGCAAAAATGTAATGGGCAGAGAACTGGACAAGCGTGTATGGCTATAAACATATATACAGACATACATGTAACACTAAACCAAACCATAACCCTAGCCCTGACTCCCAGTACATCCCAGGTGCTCTCAGCATGCTCAGTCCCAATCATCCCAGTTGCCCCAGCATGGTTCCAGTTGCCCCCAGTATGATCTCTTTCACTCCCAGTATGTCCCAGTTGCCTCCAGCTCACACCCACCATTCCCAGCTGCTCCCAGTATCCCCCAGTATGGTCCCTGTGTTACAAAAGAGTGTTTGAGCTCATTTAAAGAATCACCAATGAGGGGATGGGTAAAAACCTGATTTAATATTAAGCAACAGCATGACAGAGCTCGTTGGAAAGGTTCGTTCTGCTACTTGTGAGATGGTTTAGGCACTCAGAGGGAAACAAAGCAACAAAGAAATTCCAGTCAGTCAAAACAGAAATAAACGGAGAACTCGGTGTGGGTGTGGGTGTGTTTAGGTGCATGTGACAAAAGGATAAAAAGGACAAGGACAAAAAGGAATACGGCCTAAAGACTTAATGGCACTCAAAAGTACTTAAACTTGACTTATAACTTAAATTTAACAGTTTAGCAAAGAACAACCCTTAACAGCATTTAACTTAATTTATAACTTAAATTTACCTTACCCACAGGCCTAACTTACTTAGATAACTAAGGTACTTGAAAAATAAAAGTAATCATCTGGACTAAGTAGGATTTAGAATTATTCTAAATTTTAGAAAATATATAATAACATACATTGATATATTCTGAGTGGGATTAAGATATAAACTTAGACTAAGGGTTCCATAATGATTATGTTTATGGCACCGTTAAAGGTTTTTTCTGGGGGAAGTCAGAAAGCCCCTTCTGTTCAAAATAAATGTCCAGGTTTTATTTAAGAGCCACACAGACTGCTTCAGAGTACTCCATTTGCTCTGCTGTCCAGAGCAAAAGATTGATGGCAAACCAATTCTCCTCTCATCCACATATGGCAACACTTGGTGGTGGAGGAGATACAGGATATTAAGAGGGAGAGAAATATTGCAAATAGAAATATTTTTAAAAATTGAGCTTTTTACTCCCAATTGATTTTAATTAACTTCTGTAGAACATTTTTTATGCTGTTATTAGCATATAGTAGGAGTATCCTATGATGCAGGGGAAATGGATCCAGTGGGACAATAAAAGCAAAGCTCAAACAAAGAAAGAAAACCATGGGGGTGAATGATCCCTAGCAGGTACACAAGAATCCTACCTATCTGACATGGATTTGAAAAATAAGAAAAATGAAGTTCAGAAATGCTTTCTGAACTAAAGAGAGACCCGTGTCAGCAGCTGTTCGGTCAGCACCAAAACACAGGTGACTACTAGGCATGAGTGAAATTATTACTGCTGCAAAAGCATAAAGTATGAGCAGCCCATTTTATTTTATTTTTTTTACAAGCTGTGCTTATTTTCTCCTTTTATCATTCATTCACTGGCCCAGATTTTGGTAAAAATACCAATGAGAAAAACCAAGAACGATCCTACTTGAGCAAGAGAAACTACATTAAGGGCACATTCAATAGAAATTTAGCTCCTGTTCTGCTTATGTATGAGTGATCCCAGCTTGCTTTCTTTTCTTTCCTTCTTTTTCTTTCTTTCTCTCTCACTCTTTCTTTCTCTCTCTCTATCTCTCTTTCTTACCACTGAGTAGCTCAGACTTTTTAAATCTGAAGAAATGTTAATAGAAGTTGACAGTAGGAAATGATCTGATGGAATCAAGTGAAGCATGTGGATGGGGAATCACCACTGTAGCATCCTACAAACTTTCAATAAGTGAAAAGGGGACTAAACTTGGCCTCACCTTCTTCTCACAACAGTATACAAGATGTATCTCTCTCAAATTTATAATCACTGTCCCTTCATAAAAACTGGGCCATTGTGAGCATGTCCAGACTGCAAGTACCCCTTATTTGTACCATGACATAGAGAATGTAAAAGGTTGGGATTTGAGATTGCTGAGTACTTTCAGCCAAAACAAGAACAACTGTAATTTTCATTAGACAGCAAAAATAAGTTAAGTGTAAGAAACAGGGTTCAGTTTGGGGTAAATCTGATCTAGTTTGTACATGTTTTAGCTGTTAAAATAATATAAACTTGCATTTGAGAATGTGGCCGTGTCACATGTACAATAGCACCAGTAAGTGGATTTTTTTAAAGTAAATGATGTATACATGGAATCTCAACATTTTTCTTGAAGTGGCTGAGTGATTTATCTCAACAGATTTCTGCACTTGGGATTTTCTTTACTCAAAGATGCTCAAAGGAAGCAGTTTAATGCAAACTCTCAATATGTCACATTTTGGCAGTGATTGCTTAATGCAGCAGTGCACAAATGAATTGCTCCACTGCATCCTCTGATCATGAATATGAATCGGAGTACTATAAACTGAACTCAATGTACTGATAAGTGACTGCATCTGATTGTGCCAGCAGCCAGATGATTTTCTCATTAATGAGCTGAACTATTAAAAGATGGAAGAATATGAAGCCAAGCCAGCATTGCCTGAGCCTCTTTGCTGACAATTTTCCAGGCCTACCAGAAAGCTTTGCCAACCAGTGAAGAAAAATTCATCCCAAAAAATGTTTTATGAATGAAGACACATAAAAGCTTCAAGGCTCAAATTCTGTTTCAGATTACCTGGATGTCACTCCCTTGTAGTTGCAGTGTTTCTGTTTTAGTATGGGACAATCCAGATTTTGATATTATGGAATTACACTCCTCCTTTGCTTTTCAGCCTCTGATACTTGTGTATGGCTCATGGCTGCTAGGAAAAGACAGACAACCTCATTCAACTAAGCAGAGCTGCTAAATTCGTTAAACTGAGCGACACAGATTTATGGAAGGCATGTAGCAAACACATCCTCTGCAATAACAATAATATGTTAGAAATGTTTTTAATTTGGATATTTTCAGAGTGTTATTCAATGTCAAGCAGTGATGTATAAAAATCCATTATTGTTTGCAAGCATCACCATGTTGCTTTGCAGTTTAAATATGGCCCCATCTCAGTTGGAAGCACCTTCAACACAAGTCCAGAATGAGGTATGTAAATCACTTGGATCTTTTCTCCTACAGAAATGTGACATGTGGCTAAAAAAAAAAAAAAAAAAAAAAAGAAAAGTAAAGAGCAGGTCTGCAGGCACCACCACTGCTACGGCAAATCTGCCTCTAGAGGGCATTGCAAGCCAAATGTTTTCCCTGACAAGTGTTGAGAACCTCTTGGATCAGCCCAGAAGGCAGTCCTTAAATTGCCTAAATTAAAAGATTTTGCTGTGTTTACAACATCAGCTATGTAGCAGTCAAAAAAACTATTGGGCAGCAACATAGAAGGATCTTCAATCCACTGAGCAATAGAAAATATTTTTGGTAAGAATAGATGTTACATTTTCTAATATACCTGAAGCCTCTCAGGACAAGAGAGGCGGTTAGCCAATTTTTGCACATAACTGTTCCCTTTTAATGACTTTGTTTTCATCCTTGTACGAGTGCTGCCATCCCCACAGTGGCTGAATCCAAAGATCATTCACTGGTCATTAGCAAGGAGGCGCAAAGAGGATTTGAATGGTTAGCACCTGGAATGTAGGCCAGTGCATCTGATACAAACCAAATAACATTATTATTTGACTCTCTCAAGATCTATGATCTGTAAAAATTGCTCAGATATAATTATGTTCCAGGCTTTTTGTATGTAAGACAAAAATATCTAAGTGACACATCATGAGATGGTAGGGAGCTGGTAAGATGGGCTCTTCCCAGTATGGGCTGTTTTCTAAAGGACTTACTGAGCCTCTGCAGACATGCAGTAGGAAAAATCCAAACTTTTTTTTTTCTCCTCTGTACACGTGAACTAAATCAGTTCAAATTACAAAAACTACTTTTCTGCTGCTGGAAACCAAGGAACATTCTTGTCTTGCTGCATGCTGAAGGCAATATTTTGCCATTGCAGAGAACAGCAATCAGGTCCTTTGCTATAGTTTGGCTATGGATGTTAAACTATTCACATTTGTTCAATTACAATCAACTGAAATACATTCAATCCATTCTTGTTTTTCTGAAGACTGATATTTGTCTATTTTCCCTACCATGACAGTGATTCTTTTTGATTTTTAGGTACCACTGTGAGAGTTTTGCTAAATGTCATAGCGAACTACATTCCTAAGAGGCTACAAGTCTTGCAGACTCTTCAAGGTCCAGGAGTCCCTTGCAAATTTTCTGAGTGCTCAGCTCATTTCCTGGTGCCATGCTGTGTGTTAAGATTTTATACAGTGAGAATAGATATTAACATCCCTTAAAAGGCAGAAACGTCTTCTCTGAAACACATAGCATGCTATAAAACAACAGTTTTAACAATAAGAAAAACTTATTGTTAAAATATAAAGTGTTAAAAATATAATAGTTAAATATACTAGAAAAAGCAATTTGATAATTAAAACAGAAGGATAAACTATATCAGGAAGAAAGTTATACAGGAGTAAAGTAAAACCACTTACACAATCAGTATTTTTACTGACAGTTTGTTACACAATGATAGCATAAAAATTCTTCCTGTCTTGTTCATTATATCACTGCAGTGAATAGAAATATAAAAATTTCAGCTTTAATGGGCTTTGGCTGAAACTGCAAGTTTGCCACTTGTAAACATTTTGATTTAAGCAAGACAGCAGAAAAAATGGTCCCTCTAGAATAATTATCAAATGGTTTGTGTAAATACAAATAAATGTTTGATGCACTTAATGAGAAATGAAAGGACTCTGGGATTATACTGTGGCTACACAAAATAGTTTGGATGCTATATATCCATGAATGACCTAAATTCTGTTTGAACTCCAGATATAAAATATTGGATTCCCTGCGAAATGAAACTTGAAAAAGACACCCAAAATCCAAACCTCACTTTGTGGATGTTTATTTGTCAAATAAAGTAAACAGATCTGGTTTTGTGTAAGAACATTTCTGGTTATCTGCTTAGAAACAAAAGTTTTGGGCTTTTTTTCGGCAAGAGGAGGAAAAGTGTGTATGTATCAAACAATTCCCATTGGAAGCATTGGGTTTAATCTCCCTCTGTGCTCTGGCCCCTCAGCCATGAGCACTACCACCCTGCAGAACAGGCTGCATGGGAGGCTCAGCTTTGTCCTGGGGGCAGAGACACTGAAAGGAAGAAAGAGAAAGAAAGATTAATCTGATAAAGGCATTGCCATTTCCAATCGGACTGATGGGAAACTGTGGTATGAAGTTAAAGAGGCAACGCAGGGTGAATTACTGTGATGAGCTACCTTAAAGCTGAAGCAATCAAATAGATAGCTCTCACATATAAAAATTACTGTGCCATCTTTATTCATCAACAGTTTTGCACAAGTGTCTCATGTTCAATCCCTTCCAGGAACAACTAAAGCACTCTGATACATTGCATCAGATTAAATCTTATCTGGGAAACTCAGCCACTGGGGCTGCTGCTTCCCGCTTCCCAGACTTCATTTCTCATAACAGAAATAAACCTTTTAAAGCTTGAGAATAACAAACTCCAAAAAGTAATACCAGTACAGCACAGTGCCTGCTCTTGCAACCTGCTCGAATGGAATTGGAAGGGCTTTTACTCTGGTGTGTGGTAGCAGTAAAACTTTTTCACATAGCCTGACAGGTGAAAACCTAGAGAAAGGAAATTTGTGACTCCTAGTTTATAGAATCAGAGAAAGACTGGGGTTGCAAGGGACCTTTAAGATCATCCAGATCCAATATCCATGCCATGAGCAGGCACACCTTCCAATAGACCAGGTTCAGAAAGTATTCATACAAACACGCATGGAAGTTTTATTCACATTTATAGGGGCCATAAGAATCACATTTTAAAAAATAGTACTAAAAAGTACTAAAATAGTACTAAAAAGCCTACCATTGAGTAACAGATAAACAATCAATATTTGATTAAAATATAGTCAAATGACGTGAAAAGCAAATATGGTATCATAGAAAATTCAGCATAAAATTCCTGTAAAAATCCACTCACATGATTTTAAGAATTAGCTTGTAATTTGATCTTTAGATATCAAAGTGATGCTGAATTCTTTGAGCCTTTTGAAGTGGATGGGCTCTGAGGAAACTCAGTATTTTGCAGGAATGAACAGAGGAAACAAGCATAAGTTTTGTGTTCTCAAATGTGTTCTTCTGACCAAGCATCACACAATTTTGTAGTCACGGCATACAGGACAAGGAGTTAATGCACAGGTACTGATAAAGACCTGTGCATTAACTCCTGTATTAAATGGAAATAGAAAAACTGACCTAGTAATAAGGCATATGTGTTATCAGAACTTTTATTTTTTTAAAACTCAAGTTCTTTCACCCACAGAAATGCTAACAGGATTTAAAATATGTTATCTTCCATTTAATGTCTATCCTGCACTTCTGAAGTCACGGATCAGTCAAGGATACCTAACACTGAAGATGATGAACAACAGTGATGAACCAGATACATTTATTGTTGTGAGGGGAAAAAAAAGAGATAAATTTTACACTTTTTTCCTTTTTTAGTGTTAATCTCATTTACAAATGTGTAATAAATAAATGTGATTCTGAGTATTTCACTTGATGACTCTGATTTTGTATTCTAAATTATTTATACTAAATAAAATACAGTTTTTTTCAGAAATTATTACTTTAAGATAAAACTTTTTTTTAAATTCATTTTTGATAATTCTTGGAAGCCATATTGCCTAAAGTTCAAGCAAAATCAATTAAAACTACTTCAGACACAGTATCCATCACAAAAAGAGTATTTTATGGAATATTTAGTCAACATACAGCTGTATATTTGCTGAAATGCATTTATTGACTACTTTTCATGTGTCTCCAGGACAAATATAATGCTGTATATTTGCTGAAATACATTTATTGACTACTTTCCATGTGTCTCCAGGACAATTACAGTATTTGCCCAGTGCTGGAGTAAGTTTTTCCAAACTTTTCGAAGAGAGCAATTGATGAAAACAGTGTTTCAAAGTCCTAAAAAAAGAGAGAAAAAAATTATGTTAGGCTTCGGTGGGTTTGGCTTTTTTTAAAGATATTTTAGAGTTCTAAATATTGTCTTCTAGTTACATTTCATTATATAGATAGAATGCAAATTATGCAAAATAGTGAATATTAAATATACAGTTTTTACATTATATGAATATTGCCTTAAAGAGGAGCAAAAGAATGGATTTAGTTGAAAGCAAATATGTATTTCAAACTCTCAGCAACTAGAAGAACTGCAGAAATTTCCTGCTCTAGAAATTATATTTGCAAAATATAATGGTATACATGGTATACAAAAGTTTATTCTCTTCCCTGGAAACGAGGCAGGTTAAAGAAAGCACAATAGTCTTGCTATATTTAAACTTTTCTACCCTGGTTAACTTTGAAATAGAGGTATTAAAACAGCTCCGTAGGAAATATTTTCAAAAAATTAATATCTATTAATTAAGCACTAGTTGCAACAAATTGATTAGGAGAAGCAGGGTGATTCCTGAACATGTTTTTTCCCCCAAGGTAAATTTCTTGCTTATTACATTCAATTTTTTAGTGCAAATGTTTGAAAATCTAAATTGAATAAGGGAAACACAAGTGAAGCTGTGCCTTAAGAGTACAACATAAATTCAGCCAACAAACAAGATAGTAAAACAAAGTGTTATAAATCATATTTTGATTTGTCTACTTAGTAAAAAATACTCATGGTAAATGATTAGCAAGTTCATGGTATTTAAGATAAAGGTTTTAAAACCTTCTTAATAAAATTATTTCCTTGAACCTGAAGTACTGAGGATAGTATAACAACAGAAAATACTTGGTTTGCTTTAAAATGGTTTTTACCTTTAGAAAAATGCCACAGCTGAACTCTCAGCATTCTAGGATCTGATTATTCATTTTTAAGGAGTTGTTCTGAATATTTTGTCCTGTTTTCTATTGCCAACATGTAGCTCTGTGAAAGTGGAAGAAATTGAAACATCTTCATGGAATGTCTGAGGCCATGAGTTAAAGAAAGGGAAAAGTTTTATCTTTTCAGCACATTTCCCAATCTGAAAGGTTTCATTTCATCTCTAAAAGAGAATAATTTTTTTTTTTTAAGGACATGAAACAGAATTATCATTCCCTGGACAATTTGGATTTAGCTACTTCACAGAGCACAGTTCAGCTGTATAGAGCACCTCTGACTTCGAGTAAGCTTCATGCAAACACTGACTGGGCCCACCTGCCTTTCATCTGCATTGCACTTTGCCAAACTGAGAACATATAATTTCTTAAATCTCACACTTAAATTTGTTTACTATGATTCCTCCAAATTTCTGCTGCGTAAATCTTAAAATAGCAAGGTAGGCCTACATTCAAAATTAAATAATTAAATAATCCGTGTGGGGTGTGAAAGTGAGTATCCCATTCCTAAAGGATTCACAAGATTTACTTTTTAATGCTTCTCTATGCCTTATACTGGCCAATTTTTTATTCAACAGAAATAGCCTATTTGCATATTTTGATATTAAACTTTTAGAATGGCACAATATTCTAAATTTCAGTGTCTATTCAGCATCACAAGCACCTTCTTACCATAGGAAACTTTGTCCATATAATTATTCTAATAAATATTATAGTATCTCCAATACAACTGCAAATTGTTTCCTTCTAAAGCAAGGCTAGTTATATTCAATTCAGTAAATTAACCAGACTAATTCTGTTCATGGGAAAGGAAAAATCAACAAACCAGCTCTAGCTGCTGAGAAAGCAAGCAGATAATCCAGCAATAATTTAGGATTAAGCAGTAATTCAGAGCAGAACATGGTATCTATTATTTTTAAAACAGAAAGTATCCCATTAATTTACATGCAGAACAGTTACATACAGCTTAACAAATTGTGAACAGTTTAGCAAGTGGTGAGCTTTGGGTGAGACAGGGAAATCAGTGAAACCTGTGCAGCCCCTATCAGGATAAAATCAGGAATGGGAAGGCTGAGCATGGCAGAGATCTTTATTTGCTGGAGCAGACGGCTTTTGCTATTAGGATTCCTGGCCAAACAAAAACAATTGGCTGCCAAAATTAGCTCCTTGGGACGATTTAGGAGCCTTTGAAGTGAACAGTGGTTTTGAGCTGGAACTAAGCCCAGGTCCAGCTTCAAACTCAAATCAAAATGACAAAGAGGAAATTTCTTGTGCCACACGCCCCCTCAGTGTAAGATTACTTTGGTTTGGCAGCTGTACTGTTTATCTTGTTATTTAAAACTATTCCACTAGATACTCACAACTGAGCATTTAAACAACTGGCTCTGATTATGACGACAGCAGTTATGTTCGACCACATTTAGGGAACATTACAGAGTCTGGTGGATAAACAAAAGCATTCTTGTCTTTAGAGTTACATTAATTAAAGAAATTTAGGAAGTATACTAGGTAAAAATTGCATAGCACACATTTAAATTCTAAATATATTTTGGGAAAAAGATCTTGTTTCTATCTTTTCTGTATTTGAAGATAAAGATTTTAATCAGATTTCAACAGAGAAATAAAGTAAGGCCTGAAATCACCACCTGGCCTTGCAAGATCTTCCTCACATCATAAAGGGAAAGGAATTAGAGGCCAGGTTCTTACGTCCATCTAATGGAATGGTGAAATGACCACTGAAAACATGAAGAGAAGCATAGTGATGCACTGCTCATTGATTCTGATGGGAATCATCTTGAATTTAGGCTGTTTGGTACGTAGCATAGAAGTTATGAAGCTATGTAAATAATCCTTTTGAAGAACACAGGTTGTGAATGGAGAAAAACAGGCTTCGTCAAAATTATTTTCACCATCAGTTCCTCTCTGCTGGTAGTTGGAATGAACAGACTTACAAATATGAATTCACACATATTGGTGAGCTCAGTCTATAGTTTTGCTCTTGGGAGCACAGGAGCATAGAGCTGAGCTTTATGGAATTTTTCCACAATGCATTCTTAAATCATGCCATATAACTCTCAGGATCAGAGAGGTGAAATTCTCAACACTGAGAACTACTTTGAAGTTCCCAAACAAAGTTGATGTAACACTTCCTTTTTAAATTTGTCCAGCTTTGATTCTTTTCACTCTAGTAAATTGTAAGTGACTCAAGTTCAGCTGACAGAGCTTCACAAGACCCTTTCAATGTATTATATACTTGAGCTTGTGAGCTCATCAGTTCGAAACAATGGAGTCAGAAAAGGTGGCATAAAGCCACCAAAGATTTGTCTCAATCAGCACTCTGATGTCATAGATTAGACTTGCCAAATGGTTACATAGTCTATATTTGGAATGTTATTAAAGCAAATTCCAAAGACATTTTTCATCTGACTATGCAGACTTACATAAATACAGATCACGTACAAATGCTGGCAAATGAACAAGACCTTGTAGACCTTCAGATTGGTTTGGAGGCCCTTGAAAATGACTTCTGTGATATTCTAGAAACAAATATCTACTAACAGTGTTTCTCTCCAAGCAATTTTGAGAGTACTGTACAATATCCTGTAATATAAAAATGCAGTTAAAAATGAGATAGGAATTATCATTGAGTATCTTCTTGGAAATTTAATGAAGTAGAAAGTAGCTGCCTCAGACAAAAGCAAGAACAGACAAACAGCAGTAGCAGATTGACGCTCAGATTCTAAGGCCAGAGAGCACTCTTATTACCATTTATTCTGAGCTCCTGCACATACACTTCAGGGTAATTTCACTTATCAAATCTCTCAAGTCCATAATAATTATGAAACTGTTAAGTGTGTGATAAACTTGGAAAAATAAGTGTACAATAAACTCATATTATCTGGCTTACAGGATAGTATAGTTTTTCCTTTCTCTGTAATGACAAAACTTGTGTTTGCTGAACAAGTAAAGATTTGGTTGCATGAATTGAGACTAAATTTGTGTTAGGCTGTACAAATATAGAACTCCTTCATGGGTTAGTAGAAGCAACTTGGGCAGAAGTTTCAAATATAAATTGCATAATGACAAGTATTCTCTGAAATGTATAACATTCCATCAACAGCAGATATTCATAGCAGTGATTCCTCTTCTGAGTCAATTGAAAAACACTAAAGGGACAGCGTATAAATGCACTTATCTCAACCATGGCATCATGTGCTGTGTAAAAGGCAAACCAATCCATGAAAAGTTTGCATCTGAGAAAAACTTTTTTGTAGTGCTGGAATTGTATCTGTTGCTCTTATAGAGACATTAGGCCTCTTCTGTTCTGCTCTTTATAGAATACCTATTCTGAAAGTAAATTCTGTTAGGAATTAATGGCAGAAGGAATAACTGAAAAACAGGCACAGTTGCTGGAATAATAATTCTATCTTCGTGCTATTGGGGAGCAAAACCAGGAAACAATACTTTGAAACTAATATCCACAAGTACACAACAAGACCTTATAGGATGGGAAATTCTGTACAAATGTCCCTGCAGCAGGAATGTTCTTAGTGTAGGGTAAGTCATTGAGCAATCCCGCTTTCCCACAAAGTCAGGAGACATCCCATATGCACAGCTCCTTTGAAAACCAGGCAGTACTGCCAAGTGTCACTGCTCAGCTCTTGTCCACAACCCCACCTGCTAAACACTAAGTGGTCATATTTAAGAGTTTCCTATGATCCTAATGCTTGTAATAGTCAAATAAAGTTTTAAATGGAGCTGTCACAGTAAGCCTCCTGATCTGCTAATATCCACAGAGGTCTCTAACAAGGAAGCAAACCAGAAACAGCAAGCTGTTAGACAAGTAAAATGTTGATCCAGCTAACTTTTATTCTCAGCAAATTTATCAATACTGGTTAACAATACTTCCAACTAGTACAGGGCCCTCTGACATGATAAAATGAGTGTAACAACCCATTCTGTCAATACAACACAAATGTCATTTCAAGTACTCAAAACCCACTAAGCTACCCTAAAAAAGATTGATTTATCTGCTCCAGTGTTTCTTTGGAGCAAACTTTTCTCACAACTGAAACCAATTAGTGGGCCTGGCACTTGTAGTGCAAAATGTAGGTCAGCATCAAGTAATAAAAAAGTATTGACTTTTCTCTGTCTGTAAGCAGCATGAAAGGGGTGCCATGGCCTTGTCGTATATGAAAAGAGCTCCATTAATTTCACTTATTTCAACCAGGCCTGTCAAATACTAATGCTTCTATTGCACTTTTCACACAAAGTACATTGACACCAATCCTGGCCCCAGTGTAAAAAGTTTACAATATTTCAGTCAGTGAAAGGGGTACTATAATTTTTAATTCCCTGTTGTACATTTAGTCCCTTTAAGCAGCACTGCTCATAAGACTTACTAAGAGATATGAGCTGGGACATTAATAACAGCTTCACACTACTTCCCATGGGCAACAGAACCTATTTCTTGGGCACAGCTTAAACAGCTAATTAGCCATTAAGTTTAGGACACAGTTGTTTGGCATAACTCTGTTTCTGTGGCTGGTGAGCACAGACTGCCGATTTTACTTTCTGCTGTGAAGAAAAAAACCCAAAATCTAGGAAGAGGTCTTCCATGACTTGATGCCATAAAATTCAAAAGCTAATGTGTTAACCAATTGGGTCAACCATCCCCTTCATACACGAGACAATAACAAACGCCTGGAGCATGCCTTAGGGACTGGATCTCATTGTGTCAGCACAGGGGTATTGACTCCCAGGGAAAATCCTATCAGGGCTCCTGCCCCACAGCTGACAAGTGACCACTGCTGTGATGAAGGGAGTAGAACTGCACCTTTCCCTATTCAGCTGACCAACACCATGCAGAGGAGGAGAAGGAGGAACTAAGCTCTGCCTCCTCCTTCAACTGTCCACTACTGCTACCAGGATGAAAATCTCTACATTTTGCTCTTTCTGGTGGGAACAATAAAGTTTTCATGGAAGCATACATGTGTTTCTCCATATTGTGGATAGACACAGCAAAGGTCAAACTGACTCAAAATGCTATGATCCTGTTTCCCTCTAGTCTCTACAATTTGTCTTCTAACACTGATTTTTCTTTTTTTCAAGTGAAGTTTTATGGTTCTTGTTGACAAGCTTGAGGGCTCTGAGTGTGATGCCTAACTCATTCCCTAATTACCTCCTGCAAATGCAAACATCACCACCAACAATAAAACTCTTTGATTTAAAAAGACTGGGTGACTATGGTAAAAGGCAATTTTCTACTTGCTTTAATGACTTTGTAAGCCTTACCCTTTGAATCAACTTGCTATTAGATCTTAAAATAAAATGATATTGTATAGCTGTCATAAAAGGCAAATTTATAACCTTCTGTGTTACACTTACATCAGGCAAGTTTCTTTCTATTTGTTAGTTTTAGTCTTTTATTGACATTATGATAATGTGTTGTAAAAAAGAATCAGGAAATTATGTTCACAGTAGGAAATTTAACAACACTGTTTTAATATCCTATCTTCCAACCAGAAAGAGAAAACATTAATTGCTATTTAATTTATGTAACAAACATTTCATTATTTTTACCCTTAATTTTTCATGGATATTTATAACTGTCACTGTCTCTTACATGTTTTTATTTTATGAATTAAAAATGAGGAAGCCAAACTCAAACAGTGCTTGCTAGAAATTGTGAAGGATTTCTAATGATGGCTCATGAGTTTGAAAAACCACTGACTTGATAATCACATGGGTTTAAATGCTTTTTTGTGGGATGTGTCAACTATGAGCAGCACAGCCACGTGTGCTCCCTTGGGACAGCCAAACATGGAAATTATGACTCCATTCCTCCCTTTCTGGAGTATTGGAGAAAGGAGTGTTCTGCTGCTCATCTGTGCTCACTGAAGTTTCCTTTCATTGCTCTGCATCTAAATTGTGCTAATTTGTGCTTTGGAGATAGTTGGAGGCAACTGACAATCAAGCTCTAAAACTTCTTGTCCTCATCTGTGCAAGGTAGGAGAGGATGTGTTCTAGGCTTGAGAAGAGCCTATTTTAGCTCCTGCATGGTTAGAAGCAGTTTGGAGAAAGAAACAAAAGTGTATCCCCTTTCATAGCTGCACAAATTAAGCTATGACATGTCAGAAAATAATGATGCTCTTCAAAATGCAATAGTTTAAGCCACTGTACAAGGAAAGCACAACTATTCCTAAACAAGTAAGATATTCTGTGATAGCCATGTTCATTAAGGACTACAAATGTGTCAACCCTTAATGTCCTTTCTCACAAGCAAATTATCTCTGGGATTCAATGAAGTTCTGTGTAAGCAAGGACAAAGGAAAAGAGAGGAAGGACTGGGTCCAGTAAATTATTTTTTCCTGTAAGTATTGCCTCTGTAAAATTAACCTGGGATCTGAAACTAGGCTGTCCTTTTTGTCATGTATAATATAACTAGCAATGAAGATTTGTGGTCCAAATTTGCATTTGTTACATTTATTTAGTACCCTGCAGTCATTGTGGTTGCCCAAGGGGAAGGAAGGGTGGAATTCCCAGCTGTACCCTCTACGTTCATTTATTCCATTTATTAATGATCTGCAAGCCAAGGCACTGTCTGGTCCTTCCTCTCAAACATGGACTAGCTTTACAATGCTTTAGAAAGAAATGCAGTCTCCCTTATAAATAAATGTTCAGTTAATTAATTTCTTTAAGTGTATAAAGCTAACCTACAGAAGAAGAATAAGTCACCTTGATGGACACTTTCCAGGTACTTTGAGACCTGTTCAGAGTCAGTTTCAACATTACAAGTATAGTTTCCTGCACAAAGATACAGTGCATGCTCTACCATACTTTAGGCAATGTTATAAAACAATATCACCCAAATTCTATTCTGAATGTCTGTATATGAACCAAAATTGCCGAAGATAATACTCTATTTTTTCACTATGTAGCCTTTTTTTTACAAGTAAATTAAATTAAGAAACCAATGTGAGTTTCCCTGCAAGCTATTTCATACTTGGATACCCTTGAACTTTACTGAATCTGGCCTAAAAAACAAATGTGCAGTTGAAATAGTTCAGTAAGTATTCAGAATCCCAAGAGGCGTTTATTTGCTATTGTCATGCAAATATCTACCTCTTACAGTGTATTTTAACAAAATATCTCTGAAGAGGGGAGCAGAAGTTCATCTTAATCTATTTAAGATTTATAAATAACATTGTCAAGAACAAAAACACTCTAATAAGAAATATATAGGCCTTTAAAGCAGTTGTTAAATCTGAGGTGGAGCCTAACACACATTCCTGTGTACAAAAAACCCACAGACTTAAAAAGCATCTGATGAAAAAAGTAAAGGACATATTCTTACGACAGTATTTTTAAACCAGCTTCTTGTCCTGTCCATCACACACACTCCACTAGCAACAAGACTTGCATGAGAAACTACTGCACTTAGGGATGAACGTCTTGACTTAGGCCATTTGTAAGCTGCCCCCTTCATTGTCTAATCTGTTCAACTACCACATTCTCTTTTCAGCTGAAAATAAGCCAGTGCCAAGTGTTCAGTGCCAAGTGTTCACTGCCAAGAAAAACTCAGAACCACTTTTAACCTGCTAGACTAAAGCCAGAAAATATTTAACCTGCCAAGATCAAGTTGCAACTATACATAACTTGACAAAATCGTGCCACCAGGAGTTAAGGAGGAAAAATTCTGAGTTGAAATCCTCAAATGAAAGTATTTTGTATCTTATTTGGCTTCTGATATGTGACAAAACCAGTACTTCAGCTAGACTTAATCTGGTTTCCCATGGTTCTGGATGACACTTTCTAACCTGATTATTTTCTGTGATTAAATTACTAGATATGCAGATCAAAGGAGAACAGTGGATGTCTGGCTGAGCTTTAACAAGGCTTTCAACACAATGTCTCAGTGAATCCTTTTAACCAAGCTGGTAAATTATAGTCTAGATGTGCAGACTAATAGATGTAATTGCTGCCTGGAGTCTCAGATTCAAAGGGTAGCAATAAATGGCTTCTCCTGAACTGGACCTGGGTACCAACATATTTCCTCAGGTGCTGTCTTGGGGCCTATCTTAATATCTCCCTCAGAGACCTGGAGGTGGACATGGAATGCACTCTCCTCAGGTTCCTGGATCACACCAACGTAATGGCTGCCATGGAGACACTGGAGGGCTGTCACTCAGAGCGATGCAGACAGGCTGGAGGAATGGCCTGACAGAACCCTACAAAACACAGGATGGACAAATTCACCTGGCACAGACTCATCCTGGAGGAAAGCAGGCTGGAGGCTCACACCCTGGGCAGCAGCTCTGCAGAAAAGGAGCTGCTGGTCCTTGTGGGCGAATGGCTAAACATGAGTCAGCAGTGTGCCCTAGCACTGATGAAAGCTAAAGAGAAAACCAGCTTTTCTCCTCCAGAAATACAAGCTACCTTCAGAAGAGATAGAAATTATCAAACATGAATATTTCCTCATTTTGCAGGAAGCTTACTTTGCAGATGGGCTAACACTAGAGAAACTACTCATCTCCCATCCAGTGTTTACACATGCTCTCATTAATCAATAAAATGGGAACAAAAGCTTTTAGACTAATAGCTATTGCTATTTTTTCTGTCTGTATTTACTCTTATATGATAACATATCTTTTTTATGCGTCATGTTTTCAGTGGCACTTTTTCTTCTATGTAAATCCACCAGTTCTTTGATACAGTTCAGGAACAGCATCACCTACAGTGATTACTGACTCCGGTGCTGCAGACTTGTTTTGGCATTGACATGAAGTGAGTTTGGACAAACTTGCTGACTAGAAGCTTTGGGGAGAAGAACAGCTAGTATTTATAGCCAAACATTGCTACAGATTAAACATTATTCAGAAAAAATTACATGGATTACACTTATTGGCACAAATTTTAAAAATAGCTTGCTGAGCACTTCAAAAACTAAAGCCGTGCTGCCTTGGTTCTGACATGAATACATGTTACGTGGATATTAAATGCAACAACTTGTGCAGCAACAGTCTGTGGGGTGCATAAGCAAAAGTTTGTTTCATTTTTCAGCTGGGTAACTTCTGAACTAGATTCAACTCTGCTGGCCATGCTGAGGAAAGAATTTAGCCTGAGACTTTAATATCTATGCCTTTAATGTCTATACAGAACTTTGAATGTATAGCTGAGTATGATTATATCTTATAAGTGAAGAGGAACTGGGAATTTTTACAAGGATTTATATGCTAATTTATTCATTGACAATGTAGTAGCAATGTAAGTTATACTGTAAAGTTTCCCATACTTCTCTGAGGACTTCAGATTTGAACTGAAGTGTGGAAATTCTTTAAATAGCAACACATTTTGGCCTTCCTTTTGCCAAAGGCTTGGGCATCTGCAAAAACTACAAATCATGCCAAACCCTTTGAGTGATATATGAAGGACCACAATCCACTAGGAAATAAGCTAAGACAAAGTCATTCATTTCATTTAGGTCTTTCAGTGGGATTTGAACCATCCAGCCCACAAACCATGTCTCAGGAGATTGCAGTGTACATCCAGCCCACAGTAATAATGATTCATATACATATATGTGTATATGCTTTATTGCTACCTTTAGCTGGATTAAAAGCAATATATCAAATTTTATATTTCTGCTTCTTTTATTAGCTTTCTAGCACTTGATCAGCTGATAGAGGCAATAATGAGATGTTTTTTTATAAACTGGAGTTTGTAAGTCCTGTCCTGAGAATGTAATATTTCAAAAAATAGCCTAAGCTTTGGGGAAAAAACCAATTACAGAAACAGCATTAAAAATGCCAAGCACTGGGCAGAAGCAATTCTGGATCAGTTTAAAAAAGTGATTGATGAAACTCTAATCTGAGCTGAAGGAACAGTTTCACGACAAGCTGTGACCATTCCACACACTTCATTAGCTGCCATAATTAGCCTGGTGTTTCAATTTGTTAGAACTGGTGGGGACAATTTTACTCAGAATGCAAACATCAAAAAACAGAGTGCCTCGGACTTCAGAAGAGGCTGATGAGAAGCTTTTCTAGTCTTTGTTAACTAAAAGATTAATTACAGCTGATGGGAGGCTGTATTCTGATTGTCACTCTGTCTATGTGCATTACTTTTAGCATTAGAAGAAAGACATGGTTGACACTACACTGCTCAATCAAGCAGCTTTGCATTAGTGCACAAGGTCTGTCAACATGCAATGTTTTTATTATTTCTCCTTTTCCTTCAAGTTATTCTTTAAAAGAGCAGGGTGTTTGGTTGGTACATGCTGCCATTCCTTAACATGACTACAGGTGAGAAATCCTGACATGTCTCAAAGCTATAAACCAGGAATATTATTACTTTTTATTACCACAATCAGAATGTAAATACCTTCTCAAATAATCTCATTATGAGAAAAAAACCCAGGACAGTTGTGAAACTGGTACTGTGTGCTTCAGCCTTTGTACCCTACCCCTCTACCTCAGGTGTGGTTACCTCTGTACATTAACTCATCAAAGCTTGTAAGGTTGTTTATATGGATGTGAAGTTTGAATTTGAACTCCAAAGGTTAGTCCTGAATAATTCCATAACTTTCATTCTAGAACATTAACACATGGCAAATCACCTACTCATAAAAACACTCCTCATGTGGATATGCCTTTTACTTTCCCTACAAGTATTATCAACAAAAGCTGTAACAGAAGAAATAATACAGCTTATCATTGTAGAATATCCTTTTAACCTGAGTTGGTAAAGGGCATGTTGAACCCAGCTCTTCATTGCATTAAATGAATAAGCACTGAAGTGTATTACAAAGTGGATATCATTCCATGATTTAAAATGGGGCAAATTAGTCCAGAATTGATTCATAATATAAATTTTGAAGAAAGAAGCAGTAGAATCTTACGTCAAACCATTAAGACAAACAGTCTGTGCTACTTCCCATGTCTCATTCATTCCAACATAACTGCACAAAGCTGTTATTGTGGTTTTTCCTGTACAAGGAATGCAGGTTCCTCTAAAATCCATTTTTATGCATTGAAGTCCTACTGCTCTGAGAATAATGTACTTTTGCTCCCTAGAGAGAGCATCAAAACAAACAAAAAACACACAAACTTACAGACTTTCTTTCAACCTGGGCCCATATCTGGCATAATATCTTAGAACATCAGTAGGTGTTATTAGCATTTAAATTATAAAACTATACAATCATAATGAGTCAGTGTAGCAAAATCTCTAATTCAGACATCATTTCAACAGTCTGAATTCCTATGTGAACCTGCTGCAAGAAAGTCATCAAAATATGTGTCTCTCATCTTAGACCTCAATTTTCAAACTCACCAGCAATGTATGTTTAAAGATGAGATTTTACAAGTCAACTTTTCTGAGAAAATAGGTAACACCATTTTTCCTAGAACATTCTGTCTGAATGGCATGAATTTACATGTTGATTTTGTTCATTATGGGTCAGATTCTTATCTCATGCCAATTGGCCCAGCTCCATGGATGTATCCCAGTTATGCTAGGGCTGAGGACCAGGTCTCAAACCTGAAGCTTTCAACAGTTGTATGGCCCACGTAATTCTCAGAGGATTGTGAAAAGCTTTTGGCTACTCTAATTTCAACTCCATTTAACAAGCACAAACAGGGGCTCGGTGAGTATTATCAAATAATAAGTAGCTTGCTTTTGCAGATAAATTCCATAAAGAATTTTAAGTGATTTCAAAATATAGCCTTTTTAATTCAATATTTTGGCAAATTGAATTGAGTTGAAATACATTATGTTTGACATACATATAAAAAAACTACTTAATTCCAAGAATACTGAACAGTCTATGCAAAACTGATATGAATAGGCAAGGGCATGGAATTCCCAGTTTAGTGTATGGATTTTGAACTCCAACAAACAAAATCATATCCAAACAGTCAACACCTAAAACCAATATGAATAAATTAGGTGTAACTCCAGTATCTACTGTTTCTAGATTAACTGATTTTTTTTGCAATTTAAAGTTGTGCCACAAATTATTGTAATGCACACTAAGCATATATTGAAGTAATTGGGCAAGATACTCTATTTCTAAAGTGTTTCTGATTAAATAAGAGGCTTTAAAACGTTTAAGCAATGTGTACAATGGGAATTATTTATAGAGCTTAAACATACATACATCTCACTCACAGAAATACTGGTTAAAGTTAACTCTTACTAAAAATGCGAGGTTTTCTTTTATACCACTAAATGCAAGTTACATTATTAAATGAGGAAGGTAGGCAAAGCAAGACATTTATCATCCAACAGACAAATGACAGAGGATTGCTAGTTAGACAGTATAATAAGTGCCATCTAATTTTCCCCTTTGAATCAATTTATTCTTCAAAGCCTTGGATCATCATCAAGGGACTGCATTTGCCCGCTGAGAAATTACAGAACTGAAAATCAGGTTTTATAAAATATTCAACTAGTTGCCCACAAACCCTTATAAATAACCACTAGAATGGATTTGATTAGACTAGTGGTGACAGTATCTCTTCCTATGCAAATAATTGAATGGTTTGACTCTTCTCAGATACTACTTTTTAGCATTACTTCAAAATCAGACATGGGTCTGTTACTATGCAATGTTTATATTATTATTTATTATTTTTTATCATTACAAAATGATATACATTGGACCCTGTGACTCATCAGCAACCACTAGAAAGTTTTTTCAGCCTTCCAGTTATGCACAGATTCTTTTCTGCATTTAGTTGAACATTAGCCAAGGGTACATTTTGCATGTTTTTATTTGCTTCACACTGTTTACCATCTTTCTACAACCAAGAATATAATTTGAAAGCTCAATTATAGTTAATAATAATTATTAATTTTATATCAATAATAGCATTTTTCAAAAGCAACACAACAGTGGTGATTTTAAGGATTTTCTCAAAGGAAACAATCTACAACTCAGAACCTTTCCAGTGAGAGCTCTGAAAGTGATCTTCACAACAAAATGTAATTCTGTAAATAAGTCAGAGTCACAAGGAACCTGGAAAGATCATTATGTAAACTGTCAGAAGTAGGAATTGTCGTTTGCTTTCCTGAAAAACTAAATGGGCGCATCTCATAAGAGAGACTTAATTCTAGCCTGTGAATGAGAGTTAATGTCTGCTGTTCCCATTTTTGAACATGGCACGCTCCCACTTCTGCTTTCCTCAATACCTTTCCTTCTCAACAGTACATTATGACATTTACAAAAAAAAATTAAAAAGAGAAAGAGATCAGAAGTAGAAGTTGCAAAACTGACTTTAAGATACTTTTTTTTATCCAGTTTCAAGGACCGCCTGCTTATTAAGTTCTTCTGTGATATTAAATTGGGCAACACTGCTCTTTTTCTGTACTATCTAATCAGAGAGCCAAACACCTGAGCTCCACAGAGCTCAGCTCTAAAGAGTAATGCTGTTGAGGGAATCAACCTATGTGGAGGAAGGTAATCACTATTTACAGCAGCATTCTGGCTCCAAGTGGTTCTTCTGAGAGCAGAAAATATATGTTACAGGGTAGAACAGACAGACTTTTCATTTATAGTACAGTATATATTGTTATTGGACCAGATCCTTAGATTTAAATTATTTGTTTTGGTTCACAACTCAGAATACCAAAAGAAAAGTGAGAGAAATCAGTGTTTTGTTGGAAGCAGATAGTTAATAACTCAAACTAAGGGTCCACTTGGAGCATCTGAATAGATACATCAACACATGCCAGCAGTAATAACCATACAGGAGCCATGTCATGGGCTGGGGGCCACTGGAGTGCATCCCACTTTGGCAACAACCCTTATTATCCCTGACATGGCTCATAAGGAAAACAGGATTGGGACAAGCAAACTCTTAAAGCCCATCTAATAATTCCCTTCTGGCTGCCACATTGTGTGAGATCTGTATTGCCTAGGAAAACACACTGAGGTTGGCTGGAGAACTAGGAATCTGATATTCCAAATATGTGCTAGCATTTCTTGTGTACATTAGTAACTCCTGTCACAAAGCACACTGGTAAATATGGCCTTTAAAGTTTTAAAAGGTAATAAAGCTGACAGTTCAGATGCACATTCATTAGCCAGTACCACACCATACTAGAAAACATTCTTGGATAATAGCTTTTTCTAATTAAAATGAAAACAAGCAAATTCCTTTGATAAAATGAAGTCACAGTCTGAGCAAGAAAGAATTTAAGACTTCACACAATCATACTTATGATCTCAAGTCAAATGACTGGGAGGTTAGAAAAATGGAGTTAAGGTGGAATTTAAGTAAATTTCAGTATAGACAGGGATGGAAAAGCAAAAATAGTGTATCAAAAATTCTGCCTCATGATGAAATCATACACTAGACATGACTGTTTTATGTGTTGGCCTTACAAGAGATAAAACTAATTTTCAAACAGACAAAATTTCTTTCCCCCACTGTAAGAATTTTTTTCTGTTTTCTCTATTAAGCCAGATTGAAAACCTGTCAGTTTTTGGACAAAGAGCCAAATTTATGCCTAGTATAAAGCAATGAAACTATACTTTTCATTATACTTATGTTGTAACATTCTTTATATAAATTCTGGCTTGGAATATATAGTCATTTTTATCTGTTATATGTGTCATGATTTAATTAAATACTTCTGCAACTTCATGCAATCACAGTTGAAGGCAATCACTGTTCAACAAAATCAACTGAAGCTGTTGATTGTGCCTTTATCTACCCTGGCTGAATCTGAGCCTGTAATTCACTGCCTCTGGTGACAAAATGGAAGAGATATCATTTATACATGGAACAACTATTGCCTGCTCTAATGGCTACACAGTACAGTGTGAAAATGCCAGCAGTGTTGACCACACTCCTGCTTCCATTGCTCCACCAGAAGTAGAATTGTGTTGGTGGTGAATTACAAGAGCTGTGTTTCCTAGCCCAGGCAAGGCCATGATAATCAGAATTATTTGAAGTTGATATTTGATTAATGCTGGCAATATTCTATAAGTGATTTCCACTAGACAACATCTAATTATTTAATTATTTCCCATTATTAATGGAATGAAACTATTCAAAACAAACAGCTAGAATGAATGTTTTGTTGGAAGCTCATAAACATCAATTCATACATGTAGAATTCTTACTAAAATTATATCAAGCTGGCCTGTTGAGCTTGAAAGGCATATTTTATCCCAATCAATGCATGAAAGTAAAATTATCTATAACTAAGGCATGTTTCTCTGCTGTACAGTTCAGCTGTAATGATCCCCACACACTGCACTTGCACATCAATTATGATAATCATAATCACGGTCGTTAAGCTGAATGTTCATTATTATCAGGATGCTGGTGACAGCAGATTCAATCACTGGCTGCAATGGGCAGGCAGGCACAGTCCCACCCAAGTTTCTGCAGACAGCGTTGTGCCACATTAAATCTACGATGTGTTCCACATCCCACTCCATTCCAAAAGCTGTAGACGGTAAAGGTCAACTTTATGTTCTGTGCAATATGCTTAGGTTCTCTAAATTAATTCTTTGCAGTCCTGGGTATTTTTATGCTTTGTAGATAATAAAATCCTGTTTCGGGCCAAAATGCCTGTGCAAATAATGAAACTGTGATTCACTTGTACTGTAATTCACCTATAATAAGGCATCAGAGGGAAGAATCTATCAGAATGGAACATCTTAAACTATCACTTCCTGATTTTTACAAATAAGAAAACATTAAATGCTGTCATTAAAGTCAGTTTTCTAAAATGCATATGCAAACTAATTCCAATACCGATTAAAGACTGTAAGCTATTATTTCTGCCTCAGCAAATATGAACATATGTGAGTGTTTTGATAGCTGAAAGACTATAGTTAGGGTATTTGATCCCTTGGCTGTCCATCTACACTGGAACCTATCATTGTAGATTAAAGTCCTAGTGACTAGCAAATTTTTTCTATTGAAGCTTCTTACATTAATCCTATCAGAGGCATTCCAATGTATTTAGTTAGATGGTGTAAAACTTAAAATATATAAGCAGTTTTATGTTTTAAACTGATTTACTGAGGAAACGAACTAGATTCAGTTTCACTAAAGGGAAAGTATTTCCATTCCTTGTTCATTTATAATGAAGAATTAGAACAGAACACTTTTTCCCTCAACTCAAACTTCTTTGAAATATAAACGGAGTGAGATAAAAATTTTCAGATTATAACTAGATGAAAAAAACTAACTTTTCCTCACATAGATATGGTAATTATTATGTTTAGAGGAAGCCTATGCTAATATCCTTTCATTTTCCGGAAGAAATATAACAAGGTAATATTTTTCATTGTTGTTCATTTTGCTTCTAAAGTAATTATATAATTTACATACTAATCTTTTTGTGACTTGAATTAAATTGCATAGTTATAAACACATGAAAACCTCTGGAAAATACAACTAGGATGTGCTCGTGCACACACACACACACAAAGAAATTTTCTGTATTTAATATTAAAAAAGCCACCCAATATCAACATTAAATAATACCTCAGCAGCTCAGACGGGTCACTGATCAACTGACCACTGACTTGACTCCTAGGAAGAACTTACACAGCCTTACCAGCAGAAACACAAGAAACTTGTGTAGCATAAGACTGTCAGAAACTGAACAGATACCATGGCAGTGTTATCAGTTATTCAGGTTGTAATAGAGGCTGCATCCACAAAGATATAACCTTGTGGTAAACTCAAAAGAGGGTTATGTCCAGTAGACAAGCTATTAAGCAAAAATCCTTTTTGTTTTCTACTATTTTTTACATGCCTGCCAGTCTTGTGATTCATTAGAACAGATAATTTTGTTCATAGCATTGATATAGGCAAAGGTTTCATAGAGTTTAGAAATAAAAAAGTGACACAGAGTTCTGTCAAATTTAACAGTTAGGAAAGCATGACCTCACACCTGCCTATAGGCCTTTGTCCATTAAACTGCCATGAGGAGCTTGAGGTTTTGAGGTTCTTTTTTGGATTTTTTCCTGATAATAACGACCCATTAAAGAATTAGGTATGTCATAAATAGCCCTTTACTCCTCTTATCTCTCTGCTGGGGCAAGGGGCCCCTAATGGAAGCTTCATATTGATTTAGAATTGGGGTTGGAATGCTCCGTGTCATGTTGGGTTAATGTATACAGCTATTCACCACCAGAGATTTAGGTTGGTATCTATCCAAGATCACAAGTAAAGTGAGTTTTTTAGCTAAGCCCATGGTTTATATATGTGGGATATGATATACAGTATAAGTATCATGTGGGATATGATATACAGTATAAGTATCATCATCTGAGCCTGAGCAAGAACTGCTAAGAACTGGAAAACAGTCTTTACAGGACATACAAGTACCAGAAATAAGACATGTAGAAAGTTTTTATGTATCATACTTATACTGTGGGACTTGAGCCAGCCATATCTTCCACTCCTTGACTTTAAAATTCAGAAATATTTTTGTTTGATTTTTGATGTTTTATTTGCAAGGAGATACAGTTAATGCATGTTGAAATACCAAAACTTTACTCTGAGCTCATTTTTAAACCTTAAAGTTTTGAGGAAAAATCTTTTCAAAATGTTCCTTTTCAAACTAAGATTCCTTGCAACTTTTTGTATATTTACAAAGGTTAAACTTCTCTCAAGGAAATAATTAATTATATCTTACAAAATTCCATAATTGTTTAGGTAGGAAGAGACCTCTTGAGATCACCCTCTATCGCCCCCCTACTCAGCTAGAGCAGGTTGCCTACACCATGGATATATCCAAAGATAAAGATTATCCAACCTCTTTGGGCAACTTGTGCCAGTCCTCTATCACCCACACAGAAAAAGAAGAATAAAAAAAATAGTGTTTTCTTGCATTCAGATGGAATTTCATGCACTTCACTTGTGTTCACTGACCCTTGTCAGTGGACACTATGGAGTCTGAGAGAAGTTTGGGGTCCTGTTCTTCCTTTGCTCTTATCAGGTGTTTATGCACTTCAATAGGATCTCCCCTGTGCCTTCTCTTTTCCAGACTGAAGTGTTCCAGCTGTCTCAGCCTCTGCTCCTACAAAAGATGCTCCAGTCCCCTAACTGTATGGGTAGAGAGTGCAGCACAGAGCCAAAGTCCTTTTTGTACTCAGAAATTTTAAAGTGAGATTAAGATACGTAATACAAATAGGAGTAATGCAAACACTACACAAACTTGTGTTCCTAGAAAAATTACCTCTTACAGCACTACAAAACCAGACATATATGAGATGGTTCTGCCAAAGCAGGCAATTTACCAAGGTCTTCTTAAAATTAAAAACACCTATTCACAAGTTTTAACATTTTCCCAAAGAATGTAAGCACTAAAATATTGTGCTGTTTTAATCAGGTTTTCCTATAATTTCCTGAAGTTTATCCTAATGTGTAAGATCAAATAGACAACCTCTCTTAAATCAGAAAAGGCAATTCAAGCATAATGAAACTTAGGAAAATGCATGTAAATGAAGCTTTACTTAATCAGGGTCTGTCTTAAATCCTGATCTTGTAGGACCAACAGTTGTTGAATTTCCTCAAATTGAATTTACCAGAGAGTCAAGGAAATTTCACATCTCATCACAGCTCTAACTACATGATTTTATAACATGCTAGAAAGAATCCTGTGTGACTCCATGATCACTGGATCATACTGAAATTCACTTAGTTCTAATAAAACATCAAAAAAGTAAATAAATTCTTGACTTTGCAGTGACTTACCTTGTCTGCTATCCACTTCTTAGGATATACTTCTCTGAAATATTTAGTTCCATAAGCTTCTTGGCCATATTTGCCTGATGTAAAAAGTGATGGCTCATACTTCTCATGATTTTTATGATATGAAGAAAATGGCAGAAACCTGAAATTCAAGAATATTTTAGAATCAGTTATGCTCTTCTCTAGATGCCACAGGATTCATGCAAATCAGTTCTGCAGGTGTACATATGCTCCTGATATTTTTCACTATCTTCTTAATGTTCCCTCTCAGTATTGTGAGAGGACTACTGCAATTTCTCCTCTAGCCTTTTGTGGAATAAATTTGGAGCAAAGAGACAGTGAGTTTCAACAGGATAAAATGAAGACTTTGTGCACAAGGATCTAGCTTGGTTCACTTGCATGAGTAGATTATTACTTTGTGTGTATCTGCACGGACAGCTGGTGGGATGTGTGCAGGACCACTGGGGGCCCCTTAGCTGGGAGGTGCCTGCTGATGCCTCAGGTCCTAGCAGAGAGTGCAGCCTGTGCCAGCTGCACTCCCCATGCACGGGGACAGACAGCACCTCTGGAGACAGGCATCCTTGCTTTGTCATAGCCAAAGATAAATAAACCATATTCTCATTAGCAAAAGAGAAACTTGCTCGTATTTGTAAGCCACCAAACAGAGAAATCGTTTCTTCAGAATTCACAGACTGTGTACTTTACTCTTAAGTTATAATTATGTCGTAATTAGCAATCTTTTTTGCTAGGTTCTTTCATTTTTGGTAATAATGATGATGGACTTGTTGCTTAGATAGTGCCAGCGAGCAGTGCAGCTCCAGCTACCTGCTGGATGGGGTTTTCAGATGGATGTCCCTAACTGCCAGGGACAACCACAGGGTTTTTGGGTAGGTTCCACAGCAAAATGTATGAAGGAAAGTGAAAAAACATCTTATATATAGAAGATCTGCAAGACACCCTACAAACACATCTTAGTTCCATCTATTTCAGTTTCCAGGACAGTCATGAGAGCAAACAAGTACATGTTACTATAAAGCAAAACACTGGAAATGAAGTTTATCATTGCTGGTATTCTGAAAAAAATCACCAAGTGTTCTTAATTCTAGAAGTGCAGGAAAAAATAATTCTTGGTAAAATTAGAAAGATATGCTTCAGAAGTCAAAAATATCCCTTTTAAATCCTATGACAAGAAGTGTAGTTAATTAGAACCCTTCCTCAGCTGAATGCTTTTCACAATCCAGAGTCCCCATAAGAGTAAGGTAAACAAAGTTTTTATAAAAATGAGAATTAAAATACTCTTCTTTGTCTCTCAGCTGATACAGATGCAGAAAACTATTTATTTTGATTAACTGATTTATCAACAACTGTTTGAGTGGTTTTAAAAATTATTTTTCTTTCTTTCCACCTCATAAAAAGAAATGGTTTGAGAATCTGTCCAGCTGTATCAACTTCTTCTACCACGTACCACAAACAAATGCCATGTAAAGTTAGTGAAAGGAAAACCCTGAGTTAGCAGACTTTTAAATAATAAAAAGCTATAGTAGCATGTGTATACCCATGGGAAAGGACACCCTCACACAAGACAGATTAGGGTACTTGTAATGCTAATTTGCACATGGGATGGACATCACACACACACAAAAATTAATGTGGCCCCAGTGTCCCAGAGAATACATCGAAGGTGCTGTGAGCCGGCTGCTCCACTTGCAGTTTTTATCACTTCTGAATTGCATTTTAATAGTACATTTTTCTTTTGTTCAGACATGAAAGAAAATTGGCTTTCTCAGGGGATTGGATAGCTGAGAAGACAAGGCTTGCAGTTTTGGGATTTACCCATATATGCACAGAATTTAGCTGAGCCAGAGCACTCATAATTTAATATGAATACCATGTCTGTAAAATGCATTACAGAAAAAATAATTTAAATCTTAAGCAAAGTAGAAGTAAATTATTATCATTTTCATAAAATAAAAAATTCTACATAGAGGTTTTGATTTTACTGTGAATCAGTTAAATATTGTCTTTTGGCAAAAAAATTCTCAGAGTAATATAGGTTCTATGATTCAAAAAAAACCACCCCAAAATTACCACTTTGAGACATAACAAGCAGTATTTTCTTTTAAATCAAAGAAAAAAATATAATAGAGGATAAGGGTATCAAGTAGAAGCTTTTTCTTCTGTTTACAGTTCTGATCTCAGAGTCAGGGGGCAAATCCTTAAAGTGATGATTCTCTAACAACATGCTTGTAAATTCAGTGTCTGCTTAAAGTAAGTGAGAATTTACCTTATGTGAATAAGTAATTAAAAGAATTAAAACAATTTTTTGTCTTAAGTAGGGTAACCAAATTAATGGGAGTGATACCAAAGTCATTATATCCCCTCAACCAATAATAATAACAAGAAGTAATAGCACTGCAAAACACTTCAGTAATGTTATTATGTTCTGTACCTCTTTGTTTACACCTGATACAGCTTGTCCCAAAATTAATGACAGTGTGTGCTCTGAAAGTGACAGAAGAGAATGATGGAAGAAGAACATTAAATTCAGACCAGGATACCATTATCAACTGTACAAGTTTAGATTTCCATGGTTTAGATTTCAAAACATTCACTCATTATTCCTACATCTAGTTTTCAGCTTTTCCTTGTGATTTAAGTGTAAATTCAGAAATTCTTAAATGTTTTCAGTTAACATGACAGAGACAGAAGTACCAATCAAAGAAGAATTAAATTCTGTATTGATGTTTTATTGGGCTATAAGAAAAAATCAGTATAAGCTGAGACTTCCCAAAAGATGACTTAATGGAAGGTGAACTTTCCCTAAATAAATATATTGAAAAATGAAAAATTATTTCATATCAGCCTGAATGAGAAATATGTCAAAGAATACAATCAAAATGAGGAAAGGGTTGGAACCAAAAATGAGAAACTACAAATGGCAGTATTACTCATACATAACCTGAGAAGGATCAGGACCAAGGCTGGCTGTGCCACTGGTGATGAAGGCCAGCTGCACTGCTGCCAGGACCCCAACCTAATTAGCCTAAAAAGACTTAGAAGGCTTCACTTAGTAGCCAAACCAGGACCTGACAGCTGCTAGAGGCATTTACATTTCAAAGACACTACAGATATTTGTTGCTAACAAAAATAAAAATGCTTTTATCTCTCATCCTGTCCTGGACCTTCCTTCTACTTTTAATTTCATCTTTCTAAACCTTTTTTCCTCTCACATGTTTACACTCCCCCTTCCACAATTTTTGTTCCTAAATTCCTCACCTACCATTTCTCCCCTTCAGTCTGCCTCTTTTATTGCAATCTCTCTTACTACTTGGACAGGAGATGGAAAAGGCCTTTTACATGCTGAAGGTTTTTGAACTGTGTTGACAGAGATGACAGGAGCAGCAGCAGGAACTGGTTTCTGGTGTCTGTGGCATTGTGAGAGGAGCACAGCAGTGCAAGCAGGAAGGAGAATTTCCCAGGTCCGTCACTGACCACTGGGCAACAGTGTCCCAGTGATATATGGAACCTACCAATAGGACACAGGACAGAGGCAGTGACTTTTTATTGAAATATAAATGGTCACAAAAAAATGGAGTGGTCCCTCAGCATGTTCTCTGAATCTGCCCAAGAGGCAAAATCCCAGCAGTCTAGTGGAGCAAGCAGGTAATCCTGATCCCAGAAAAGCTTCAAAACATTCCCAGGGTTCTGAGAAAGTTCTGCCAGATCTACTGCTGGACTGCCACACATGCTGCACTGCCAGGGCACAGTTAGAAATATAAAACAGAGTATTGTTACATGGCTTTTCAAACTTTTACATTTGTATGTACTGTACATTTTTGTAATTTAGTAGGGAAAATGCCAGCAAAGTATTAGCTCTATGACATTGCTAAATTTTTATCTAAAGTATTTTTATACAATACCAATTCAACTCTTTGTTGTTTTGATTTAATTCAAATTCATCTCGCTTTGAAGAATACCATGAACAATTAGCTCCAAACAAGCCATGCTTCTCTATCAGGAATCTGTGAATATTTTATCTTCTTCTTTTTCTTTAATAAAACATGACATTAATTTTAAGCTTTCAAAATTGTATTGTATACCTGAAGTAATTTTTTCATCAAATCCAATCTTTTCACTTTGGGAACAAAGAAGGAAGCATAATGGTTTTCCATAGCAAAACAACTGCAGCAGGGCAGACATTATTTAGTTTATAATGCATGTATATTAAAATCAAAGTGTTAGATACAAGAATAAAGATGGAATATTTTATTTAGCATATCTAGTGGCATTATCTTTAGTGTGCTTGTTTTGCCATGAGAAGCCTATTTGGGTGTCTTAGTACAAATATTGTTTCTGGTAATATACTAAATGCACGGTTTATTGAAAATGTATCAATCACTTTGATTGTAACATCAGTAAATCTAAAAATTCTCTGGCCATTTTTATTTAACCCCTGTCTGCGATAATGTAATGTGGCAAATAAAAGCACAGCCTAGTTCCTGTAGGAAGTAAAAGAGATCTCTCCTGCAGCAAATTCTGGAACTTCTTAATTATACACAGACTTATTATCTACATTCCCAGTGTTATAAAGTACCAGAACTTCATTAGAAAAATTAAGATGGAAAAATGAAGGCGCTACTTTGTAAATTTCCAGTGGAAATTAGCTGGAAGAAGCAGAGGAATACTGGATCAAAAGAGGGTAATCATGCTTAACTGTGCCCTAGAGCACCCGCATGTATAATACGATTTGCACAGTAACTACCTCTCCCATTACTGCTTGTTTGGAGTATTCTGTGTTAATGGGGTTAGCTAATTTAGTATTTTAACTTAAAAAGACTCTGCTGATTAATAAATGTTGCACACTGTGCTAGTAATTAAAATAAATGGAAGAGTTACAAATAGAAGTTGAATTGTTAAGAAAACATTATCTGAAAATATATGATAATCCCTGTTTATCATAATACAATAACAGTCCAGAAAATATGCAAATTGCTGAAGTTGCAAAGCATATGACAAAGTAAGTATACTTTGAAAAAAGTTTTCAGATGTGCTGTGTTTGCATGACAAAAAATGTAGTAGCCATTTTCACTGCAGCTAAGTCAGAGATACAGTAAAAGATTTTATAACTCTAGAAATTAAAAGATTTTTTAAAAACTCTAAACCTTGAAGTGGCTTGTATTTTAAGTTTTCCTGCAATTACTACCAGGCAGCTTATAACATTGGTGCTCTCCAAGTACAGAGCTTATTTAGGTCACTAATTTCTCTGCAAGTGTATCTGTTCTGCCCAGCACAGGGCAGCACAACAGCACCTCAGCTGCTCTAAAGAAATCCACAATCTTGCTGGAAATAAGTCCATGAGGAGCTGGGTGCTGCTGTATTCACACAGCACGGGAGAGGCAGGATGTGCAAACCTTGCTGCACAGCAGTGGGCCAGCGTGACCAGGACCAGGCTGTGCATCTTCGGCACAGCACTGAGCACAGACACAGCCAGAAGCTGAGGTCATGTTTCTGATGTCACACCAGAAGCCTACAATAAATTAGGAAACCTAAGCCTTACACTCTTGCTATCACCACACTGCATTTTGTTCTGATGTTTGCTGACTTCAAAAAGATGTTTAATAGTATATTTCGAAGTATAAGGCATATTATATGAGACAGATTTCATCAAAGTTAATGAAAATAATTTACATTTTTGTTCTCTGGAAAATTAGGCCAGCATGCGCCTGCACACAACTGAGGAAAGAACTTTTTAAGCTTCATCTAAATCTGCTGGATCCAGCAGTTGTTGTGTCAAACTAAACACTATATTAAGTGGCCATCCCAAAGGAATGCAACTGTCATTCTTATCCAAGTGGAGGGGGAAATCACTTCATTTGTATGAAAAATAGCCCAATAAGGTAGTAACAGCTTCAATTATATGAGAAAAAGGAATCATTTTTATTAGGCTGGATTACTCAGTTGCTTTTCCATTACAGAAAAGGAAATTCCAACAGTTGCTTTAAGTGAGAACAGTATATTCTATTTTGGTTTCATTTTTACTGCTTCTGCCTTCCTCAAACTCTCTGAAAACTTTTCCAAATTTTTTGTGCATTTTATCAAAAGCAAGAACTTTCTCAGAGCTTGCAACACTCATCCTATCATCCTGTAAACAACCACTGATAATTAGAGGTTTGTGAGAATTCTGAATGTTGCTGAAAATTTCAGGTACATGCCAACAATCTTTCTGTCTTAAGAGACCCAACACAATACCTACTCTGGAAATATACATATCAATGCAAATGTCATTCATGCAAACACAAGCTTTCTCAATAAATGCCACATACTTCTGCTGCTCATTCTCTCTTTATTTTCTAAAACAGAAAAATAATCAGCATAGGAAGCACTACCAGGAAGAAATAAAGTCCCAAAGTACACAATTACATAGCAAGAAACAGAAATTTGTCAATTCATAATAGACACTGCTGAGAAAAAACTACTGTAGAATCTGAGTAACTCTTTGCTAGCTCCTCCCTGGAGACCAACATCCCACGCAGCAGCTGCAGCATTACCAGTGAGCATCAGTCCTGGTGATGACCTGCAGCTCTGTCATCACCTTTTCAAGGTTACAGATGTGACCCTTGCATGGCTGGTTGAATAAGAAGCACAAATGGAATGATCACAGCCTGAAAATGTATAATCCACTCTGCATTTAGTGTGCATGAAGCTGAATCATTGATTGTTGGGACATTGCTTCTGTGCATTAAGGATGGCATTAAATGCTTCCTTACCCATAAGGTAAATAAAGACCCACATGAAATAATATCTACCAAAATTGGAGGCTTCAAATTTAAACTGTACAAGACCAAATCTTCACAATTCCCTCACGGAAGAGTCAGTGAAACATTTATTGCAAGGTCTGACCTTCTGAAAGTGTTGACACAGTAATGCCTGGGGTAAACTTCATCAAATAAAGACTGGGCAATGTAGTCATGCCTATAAGTGAAGGACATCATCTAACCTAAGTTGAAATGCATCAATCACAACTAATTCAGTGAAGAAAACACTTTAAATGAGAAGTACAGTATTAATTACTACCTAGTAATAGGGATTCTTTGAAATTTCACCAGCAGAAATTTTATATAAAAATGAAAATTAAAAAACCAGAAATTTATGTTCAGATGTGAAAATTAAGCTGTTTCCTCCTCCACACAGCAGTACATGAAAGAATACAGAGAGAAATAGAAAAGGGGAGTACATTTGTACCTGAAACTGAACTCACTTATGATTTTAGTATGAAATAAATAGTGTTATTTCTCACTAAACAAACAAACAAAAAAACCCACAAAAAACCTACCAAACAAAAAAAAAAACCCACCAAAAATGTCATCCAAAAGTGAAAAAGTAGTCTAAATAAAATATATTTTGAATTCCAAAACTGTTTCTGAATAGAATTTCCTTTCAAAGTTACTATTAATATTAAATTGGGGGGAATGGTCCAAAAATAAAAACATAGAAGTTAAACCATATAAACACAATTGATTCTGGCACTCTTAAGTCCCAGTCCTGAATCTGACATATAGCAATATGGAGCTGATAAAAAGGCATGAAACAGATCAAAGATAGAAAAACATCACATGCCAGTGACCACAGGCTGCTCATGAGGAAAAGTGATTCCCTTCTGTCCTGAATTTTGTATTGAAGGGCCAAAGGATTGCCAAGAGCAGTGAATTCAAGGAAAAGTTTGGCAAAACATAATTCTTTTTCTAGTTAACTACAAAGGCAGAGAAAGTGACTTAGCAGGCTTTTATTATGATGGGATAAAACAGTGTTTAACAGTCATCATGCTAAAAAAAAATTAAAAAGGAAATATTTTGGCAACAGCCTTAAATCTTTTGGGACAGAAGCTTTAATCTTTTGTAATGGATTATGTCTGAATTTGAGATTTTATGGAAAAGAACTGGCCTGTCTGGCACTATTACAGCTGCCATGGCTTAGGAAATCAAACTGCTTCAAAGATTATTCTAGTTTCTATGTCGTGTTCTAACATGCAACATATGCTCCTTCCCCTTCCAAATGAGCTGTGGTAGAGAAAACAAGTCTTATTGGCATGCAACACCATTTTTTCTTCCCATAACCAGTAAGTTTCCAGAATATGAAGACTGAAACAGTGTTTTTTCCTTGGCAAGGTGCATGTGGCAAGACAGAATTTGCATTTGTTTTCTTATTCCCCATAAAACCATCTGTTGCATCACATATTACTACTACTACAAGTTCTTTTAGACACTCATAGATACGGATGGCACATGTCACACAATTACAAGATAGGGTCTCTGCCCTGAGCAGTTTATAATCTGAGGACACAGAATTTAGAAGTACATACATAAAATGTTTTGTGGTAAGCTGTCAGGTTTGACATTTCATTTTGTCAGGCATGAAAGGTTTCTGAAAGCAATGGAATAAAGAAAACATTCTCACAACAATATAAGAAGAGCCAAAGAACTCACTGATTGTCATGGATGGGATCTCTCCATTCCTCCCCTCCTGTTGGCTCTCTGGCCTTGGGGGGTGATGAATACATGGACTCTCTCACTCGCAGGGTTGGTTGCATGGGCTTGTAGCGCTGCTGCAGCACCTCAGCGGGATCGCGGAACGGCCCCTGAAAGGTGCAGGAGAATACAAGTGCTCTGTTTGGGCTTACACTTCCTCTCTTTCCCCTCTGTTATTCATGACATAACACTGATGAAACAGGACACAGAATGTTTGGGAAGTGTAGCAAGACTCTTCTCCCAAAATAATCAAAGCTATTCCTTTTGATAGAGACTTACAAGTAGCATAAAGGTTGATAACATACTCTAAAGCTTCAAAGAGAGTGCACTCCAAATTTATTTACCTACTAGTAAATACTTAAAATTTTAAATAAATATATTGTTAGAACTGATTATGAGAACTTTGTTTTTACTTAGAAAAAAGTATTGGTGAAATAAAAAACAATCATTAACTATATCTAAATTCTGCTTAAGAAGAAAACTGAAGTATTTTACTTTGCATAGAACAAACTTTAAAGAGGATACTCTTTTCAATGTAACTATAAACCTACCTTGAAGGGAACTTTATGCATGGCTTAAGACATAATTCTTCTACACAGAATTCAAACACATGACTTCAGTACTATAGACACATAGTCCATTTCTAAAAAAATTTCACATTAACTTTGTAATTCTAAAAAAATACACATATGCATCTTTTTTTCCAAAGTATATTGTTTAATAACTGATTGTATCAGTATACCATTTAAAAACACAGATAAATAGGAGGAAGTCCTCTCCTGTGCTGCTGAAGTGACATATCATATATGTCACACTTCTAGTATTAACCCTTAAGAACTTACCTGGAATATAATTAGTGCTCATGTCACTCATGGCAGTTTTATAACAAGCCTGAACTTAGAAGTATTAAAATTAATTTTTATTTTCATCATTGTTGATCTTGCAATGAACTAGTGAAACCTTTTGAAACTATGAACAGACAAAGAATCCTAATCACAGCCTTTATTCTTAAAGATATCCTTCTTTAAATAGGTTATCACTAACAAGTCACAGCTGGAGTTACTGCAAGCAATGAGTGAAGACTGTGGGGCTAATAAAAAGAAATGATTCACGCCTCATTTATGTTCACTTATGTTTTACATTAATAGAAACCAATAATAGGAACCAGTTACCATAAAAGTCATGGACCGTAAATAACACAAATGGCAAATAAGTATCATCTAGTACTTTTCACAGCTGGACAGGAGGATTGCTATATTTAAAAGTAGTTAATGGATTTTTATTGGAACTTTACTTTTTAAAGGCACAGCACCAGATTTTGAGATCTTTTTAAAGGTCCCAGTAAGCAAATGAGCATAATATTTACACTTCTTGCAGATATTTTCTTGCTTCTGTTTTCATGGTCTGCATGAAAAATATGTTCATTTTAAATGAACACAAAAGTCTGAAAACAGAATGAAAAGTGCTACCGCCCATGAGAGACTACTTATTATTAGAATAGGTCCTTGAAACTAGTCAACAGTGTTCTAGTAATACATAACCTGATGATCAAGTTAAAAAAAGTTTAAAGTTTATAATAAAAATTGAATATTCTGTTACAAGATGGTTGCATTAAGTGGATATATAGAGGAAGGAAGGAAGACAAGTACTATTACCAAATAATACCAAGAAAAATATGTTTAATTTTAAAAGTAGTCTTTAAGAATATTGTATTGTTTCTTCACTGAAAAGTACTGACTCATATAACCTCCAGGATAAGGGCCAAATCAGATATCCAAGCAAGGGGTTTTCTCCATCTTTAATTTCTGAGACTACTAATAGAAGGAGAGGGAGAAAGGATGTAACTAAGTAAAGGTAGCTCAAAACAAGGCTATGACATCACTAATGAAAGCAGAGTATATATATTAGAATACTGAGATAATTCTAAACATTCCCTGAAGATTTTTGTGTTCCATGAATCATGTATTTGAAGAAATTTAGTTAGTAATAGGGACCTCAAAAATGTATCTTAAAAAAAACCTCTACAAAGTCCATGTATCTATTCCCATTTTACAAGATTAAGATTCTGGAAACTCTAGTAGATTGGTGCTTAAAAACCGTTTTCAAATTTACAATGCTTGTAAGTGTTCCAGGTGTCCTGCTTCAAAATGGAAATCTTTATGGGGAGGTCAGGCTTAGAAAAGAATGGTAGGAGTTGACCAACAAGGTTTACCCTGAAGGAAACTCACACAGCTCTATGCTCTATGTTCGGACTTAGTACTGAGCAGCATAAGTCTACTTGATGCCAACTGGTTTGCCAAATAAAGATTAGCAGATCAGCATTCTTACTACTTTATCATAACATCAGAAACTCATAATAAAAAATATAATCTGCATTAAATTACGCATTCCTCACTTTCCCCATTCCACAACAGATAACAGCATGCAAAAGATCTAAATGGTAATGTGCATTCTGTTATTAACGCCTTTTAATGAATAGATGACTAATTTTAGCATTATCTGTTTCTATCAAACTATAATTCTAGTTAACTCAGTAATAAAAATGATAGATCTAACTGATGTAGAAGCACCATTAAAACCTTTCTTTTAAATACACTATCTTACATACACAGACCTTACCTATTAAATGCTAAATACCCATTTCCCTAAGAGAAAACTGAAAGATAGTTAATTTCTTTTCTTTTAAACACATATAATTGACATCCTCATATAAAACATCCAAACCTAGGGGCAATAAAAATTTTAGATACCTGAAAAAAAGTAATAAGTGAGCCAGGCAGATATTAGAAAAGGAAGCTTGGTGCCAAAAAGTGTTACCACAAAGAACGAGGACACAAAGTATATCTAGTAATTAAATTTCTTATGGTCACACCAGACAACTTTCAGAATGATGTGTTCTGGTGGGTTTTCATTTCCAGCTGTTTCATCAGCTCAAACCAGTGTCCTTTTCTTAGACATACAACCCTAAATTGTCAAAGTGTTGTGCAGGGATTTAGCCGTGTGACTCCCATTAACATCAATAAGAGTCGGGCAGCTAAATCCACGCGCTGTGCTTTGAAAATTTACCCCACAGTGTACATCCCAGGGTGCTGAAAGGATTAAAGTATTATATAGTAAATTCCCTCTTTGAGGTGCAGAAAATAAACAGAACTCTTCTGGTTTGTTCTAAAAGGCTATCTGTGCATGACTGCTGTGTGTGCATCTGAACTTAAAAAGGTCTATAAAATATTCCAAATCCAAGCAGAAGCTCGTAAGATATTTTGTGTAGAGTGAAGCAATTTTGCAAGAGCACCTTAACAATGGAAGAACTGTGAATTCCCTATTTAAAAGCCTGATTCCTCACCATGCTCACAAGGCAAAAACTTTCCTCTTTCCTGAGAGACAATGCAACCCGCCACATCCTGCTCAAGGACTGTCATAGCCCCTTGGTCCCAGAAGGTAAAGCTATAATGTCATGTTTATGTCAACTCCAAACTCCCTGATCACCCAAACTGCCTGTTGGCTCACGCTTTGTCTCAGTTCTAATGTGAGTCAATGAGGTCATTCTATGAGGAGCCTCAAAGCAGTCAGGATAGGGATAACACAAGGAAGGAAGGACATAGGTGGAGAACAGCCCTGAAGTTGATTCTTACTGTTACAAGCAGTGGGCTCACCTCTGCTTCTCCAGAGGCATTCTTAGAATTACAGAATCATAGACCTTCTTAGAATCATAGAATCATAAAGGTTGGAAAAGACCTCCAAGATCATGGAGTCCAATCTTTGACCAAACACCACCTTGTCAAACTAAACCATAGCACTAAGTGCCATGGGCACTCATTTCTTGAACCTTTCTGGGGATGGTGACTCTACTGGCTCCTTGGTCTGCCTGTTCTAATGCCTGACCACCTTAAAGTGAAGAAATTCTTCCTGATGTCCGGCCTGAACCTTCCTTGGTACAGTTTGTTGTTATGTCCTCTTGTCCTGATGCCTGGGAAAAAGAGGCCAGCCCCCACCTGGCTTACAGCCTCCTTTCAGAGACTTGTAGAGAGCAATATTGATTCAGAGGAGTAAAACACCATTAAAGATATTTGTATATATACGTTGCTTATTGCTCAAGTTGTTACATTTCTGCAGATAGGTGATAGTTTCACTGAAAGTTGCTAAGAAGGACTCATTTAGAAGTATTGTCTTTCTAAGCAAGATACAAATAAGGAAATTTAAGTATGGAATGGAGTACTAAATGGAAAAGTGTCAGAGGTTCTGAAGATATTGTGTCACTCATGATGAAACCAGCATGAAAAGTGTATGTGTGAGCTAAGCAGAAGATTCAGTAGACTGGGAAAACTGAAAAATTCTTCAGAACAGAGGGAAACTCAAAATATTTCTACCCCTAAAGTACTTGTATAAGGCACCTACTCGCAAAAGCTACATTTCATTGTATTATCAAGTGTGGAACACAAATTTCTCAAAGTTTTTTTTCTGCTGTATATATTATTGGTCACATTCCCAGCAGGTTTTGATAATATGGGAGCAAAAGCGGTTTTGCCATCTTGTGAGACATTCGCTTTGATGCATTATGCCACAGATGTCCATAACTCTACAGAAAAGGAAAAAATCTACCTGCCAGATACGGTGACATCAGCTGAAGTTAAAATTGAGACTACGACAGTTAATAATGGAAGCTGGGCAAATTGGTTGTGATGGAGCAGAACACATAGAAATCTTTGTTATTAAAGCTCTCACACATCTAGTGGACACAAGAGAGTAGGAACTATTCTGAACTGAGAGGATGCCTCAGTCTTCGTATGGAAAAAATTGCAAACTGAGGACAAAGTTATCAACAGCTGCTTAATTCTTCCTATCACCTTTAATTTCTCCCATTTTAAAATGATTTAAGATTGGAAATTAAGAATTCTAGCTCTAATTAATCGTAATATTGATACTCAATTATATTGGGTCATACCTTTGAAATATCATAAATTACACTTTTCTTCCAAAAGGACAAAAACAACATACAAAGAATTAATATTTCCCTGTTTCTACATAACACCTAGATTTCTTTTTTCTTTAAGTCAAATCTGTGTCAAAGACTTTATATCTTCAATGCAAGCACTAGATTTATATTTTAAAAAAACATTCACAAAAGGGATATTCAGACTTGGTGATCCAAGTCAAGATATTCTGTGATAATCTCTGATGAAAGATGAGAGCAAAGCTGCTGCAGAGTCACTGGAAAGTGTTACCTGAGGTTTCTGTCTGTCAGCAGGTAGCACAGGCAGTGATGTGACAAAAGCTGGAGGCTCTTTACAGGTTGGCCAGCCATAGAGCTCATCAGCAAAAGGACTCTTCCCTTCCTGCTTCCTGTGGGTCAGTGGCTTTGACTGCCGTAGCAGCAGCTCCATTTCATCTGGGCATTTCCTGAATGGCGAATTGTAGACACCTGGAATCTGAGCAGAAAATGGGATCGTCTTTGACTTCAACTCATTTAAATTTCTGCATAAACTGTGATGAAAATCAGACAGTGGCACCTGCTGCATTTTTAAAAGTAAATCAGTCAAGTTAGGAGAAATAGTTAAGGAGAAATAGAAGAGAATTTTTGGAATACCAAAACCAATAATTGCTTTTTTCTCAACAAAATGTCCACAATAAATTCCTGAATAGCTATTACAATGTGTTTACACTTAAAGGCAGAAAACATGTAAAAACCAAAAATTTAGCACAAAGATTTCTAAATTGTGACTAAAATAGAAAGGTTCATTTATCACTGAATTTGATTTTTTTTTTTACATCACTAATTGTATGACTAGTGTGGCATAATGTAACAATTACTGATATAAAACACATATTTCAAATTCTGTTTTAGCAATCTACATCATTAACTATCTGAATATCTGGCAAGTCAAAATTATGTGACAACTGTTCCCAAATCATACCTATTTATGCAGGCATTATATCAGTTGTATATAAACAATTCCCAAATAGACATATGTGAGTTTACTGAATTAATTATGAACTGTAAAATATGAGAATTACTTTTCCATATTGCACAAAGTCACTAAATTTCCCATAAAACAGATGACAAATGATTAAAATATACAAAAATTAAAGATACAGGCTTGTTTAAAGATAATTATATTTTCTACAAAGGTACACTAAAACTTTTAAAGTAGACTTGCTCAATTAAAATACATTGTCCTTTGCACTTATCATAATTCTAATTACTAGAATAAACCTTGAGTAAAAGTAGTAGGGAAAGAAATTGGTTTCAAGATGCGGGCAAAGTTAAAGAAAAGAGTAAATGTTTAAAATCTTGTATTGCTCTTTTGGAGGACTACTGAGGACCCATGAGAAAACTGTGTAGGGCATCAGCCTCCACACAAAGTATTAAACTCTTGGGGCTGAGAGGACAGAACTCTCCCCAATGACCTCTAATGCATTTTTCATTAACATATCCTACTGGGAAGTTCCAGTTTCTTGTGTCAAAGAATTAAATGAGGTACATATAACACATATGGTCTAACAGATACTTTTTTTTAAAAAGTATTCAGCTTATTCAAAATAGTGTTGGGCTATTTAAAATTTTAAAAGCTACATTCTTCATCTCTAAATTATATGGGTCTAAGGACAATTTATTTTGGTCCTCTGGTATTTGTTCCCCTCTTATAGTATACACTAGAAAATATTTCATTAATGGGTAAAATGTACAGTGGGAAAGAGGACTTGAATGTGGTAGAAACATAAGTATGCCAAAAAACCACTGGCTGTTCCTTCAGCTCCTCAGGATGCCAAATTGGAATGGCAGGGATCCATGCTTCAAACAGGAGGCAAGAGAATCACTGGAGTGAACAGGAAATTCCAGGTCCGCCTCTATGATCTGTAAAGTCCAGCTGCAACTTAATCTTTTGTTCTGCAGATCTGGCTTGTACTCATATAAACATCTCATAAAGTAACAGATTCTCCTCATGCTGTTATTATTTTTATAGTACTTCATGCATTGTTATATTGCAATTTTCTTATCAGCCCAGTAGAGTTTTGTCTGTGACCACTCGGTGATGTGTAAGTGCTACATAAAGAGAAGTTCCATGGGCTGTCTTGGAATTTATTGCACTCTCTCACAATTGCTGAATGCAGTTACATCACATACTTCCTACACAAGTTCTCTCAAATATAAAATGCCACAGTCAATACAAATTCCATACCAATGGAATGCATTAGAATCACACAAATAAGATCCCTTGCTGGAGATACACAAACCATCTCTATGCCATGGTCATTATACCACTGCACTCATTAGTCCTACCACAGCCTTTGGATCTGCCTACACTATGACAAATTAAGTTTTTCATATATTTCACTGAACTGTTCACTGTGTTGTTGCTTCATTTTTCCACCCTTTCCTGCACCATCCATACTCAGCTGTGGAGATTGTTTACTAGACATGTCACGAGCGTGCAGAGGTTCCCAGCCATGGAGAGAGACCCTGCTCTCATGGTATGTCTGTGAAACATACTTTATAGAAAGTGACAATGGTACTGAAAATTCAAATATTATCCAGAAGAGAAACATCTCCATGCTCATCACTGAGAATCAGAGCGATCTGGAAGAAAACACTAAATCTCTCTAAAGTTGGCAGGAATGGATTTGTTGATTGGTAACAAATCCTGATCAGGGCTGAGTCTTCCCAAAATTTACACATTTTTAAAGCCTTTTCTTAAAAAAAAAAAAAAAAGAAAGAAATTAAAATATGCTGAAGAGCAAATTGAGGAGCAAATATTTAATTTTTTTAACTGAAAAAAAATTAATTGTTCTATTATTTCAATCTACATAACACAGGTTTGGGGTTTGGGTTTGTTACTCCAAAGTCTAAAAATACAGTATCTGAAGTAATTTACATGTTCTTCCTCTGGAGAGGGAAATGCAAGAATAACTTTAAATTGATGTTCTTTCTAGGTTACTTCTTTTAGTCACACTGAGAGATAGTGTGTCTCCATGAGTAAAATGGCTTTCTGAAACTGCATTTTGCAATCTCTATTAAAATACTGTGTATATTCTATTTTGTGCTTCTTTGATTAAATGTTTGGTAGTAATAAAAAACTGTAGTTCATAAAGTATAGTAGAGGTGGCCTTTGAGTCCTAGTAAAATATCTGTATTGTACTTAAATATCTGTAAGTAAAAGGAAAGGGGGAAATGTAGTACTTGAATATCTGTATATAGGCCTTGCCCCGGTAGGTCCCAGTTGTTCTTGATGGACTGCAGCTGTGATGTCCTTAACTGGGTGGCAGCTGTGGCTAATGAAGATACCTGGGATAAAAGGGGGTGGGTTGCCTGGTAAGGGGGAGCCCAGAGGGAGAAGCAGGAGTAACAGTGCTGTGAAGAGCTGCTTGTGAGAAAGCCACCCAGAAGGTACAGGACTTTAGAAATATGATAGCAACAATAAGATAATAACCACTGGTGACCCCGATGTGATAGAGATATGTAGCCTGAAGAGCTGTAGAAGATAGGACAGCCAAGAGCTGTGGCAGCCTGAGAGCTGTGAAGGAATGTAGCCTTTGAGCTGAGGAGCTGTGACAGCCAGGAGCTGTGAGAAATCTGGCCTTTGAGTCAAGAAGCTGTGGGGAAACATGGCCTTTGAGTCATGGTAAATATATGTGTTGTGCAGCCAAGAGCTGTGGTAGAATATATGTAGTGAATTGTGGCCATCTAAATATGTTTCTGTAAAAAGGGGGAAAATGTGGTAGGAGTCCTAGCTGTATTGTACAGTTGGGAGATAGGAAAATATATGTATTGTACATAATTGTAAGTAGAATATGTAAAACCTGTAAGAAAAAGAAAAGGGGGAAATATAGTAGAGGTCCTAGTAAAGTATCTGTATTGTATTTGGATATCTGTATATAGGCCTTGCCCTGATAAGCCCTGGTTGTTCTTGATGGGCTGCAGCTGTGGCTAGTGAAGATAACTGATAAAAGGAGGTGGGTTGGCCAGTCAGGGAGAGAGAGCCTGGAAGAAGCCCTGACTAAGAAGCAGCAACAAGCAGAAGAAGGAGTCTGTGCTGAGAAGAATTGCCCCCAAGAAATATCACCCAGAAGGTATGGGACTCTAGAAATAGAACAAGATAACAACAATAAAGGGTTCAAACACTGTGGAATGCTACTGAGTATTTCCAAGAGCACTAATAAACTGGCTTCTAGCACTATTAATGAAACCAAAATTAGCCATAATAAATGTGGAAATCTATTGATTCAGTGTCTTTGGAATTATTATTGCTGAAAAGGTGTCTTAACAAAGAATCATCTTTTGTTCCCCTTTTTTTACATACTCTCATGTTAAATGCATAAGATACTATATCAACAGCGAAAATGGATTTGTAGTTTAGAGAGGCCAACCAGACACTTTAAAAATTTTTGCTTCTTCTACAGGTGAAACTCTTTGTAAGATATGGGTCAAAATTGATTACAAAGTGCATATTTAAATAATGATTTTTTTAAGCAATCCTTGTTAATTACTTTATATTTTAATTATATATGTTGATGTATTCAACAAGACACAACAAAGCAATCAACAGAGTTATTATCTAGACAGATAAAATTAATACTAATTTATTCTAAACTCCCCAAGGTTTGTGTTAAGGTTAGTCCTAGATTTAAAATTGGTAAAGTATGATAGGAGAGACAAGAGGATGAGTTTGATTCTACTTTCCAGTTTAGATCAATTACTGGAAAAATTGCTTCCATTATTTCTAAAAAATCTCTCTACAACTTTTAGTCTTGTTTTTGGAATTTTTTGTGTTGTGCAATGTGGTGATGAATACCCTATTCATTCTGTCCTCTGCAGGGAGCTGGCAGTCTACAGAAATCTAAGAATTACGGGGAACAAAGCCTTTGGTACTTAATATATTTCTATATCTTCTTGAGACAAATACAATGTATTAAAAGCATTACTTCATTTTCTTTCCCTACTTTAATAAAATATTCTCTCAACCACAAAACCATTGTACTTAATACTGTGTTTTCAATGGTAGAAAAGTATCTGTCTTGGATATTACTCCATACTGTGATTTCAATATTTTCCGCACCTTTAGTCCATAAGAAAATATGTAACACTCCAAATTACCATAGATTACAAAAAAGTACCTCTGGTCTGCAGGGAGAAGAATATATTTTTCTGTACCCATGCTCTTCAACACTAAGGAGGGCCTCTGTCAAAGCCAGATTTCAGGACTTCATTTCCAGGAACAATTTTCTAAAATGACAAACACTATGGGGAAATCTGTGCTAACTGTTAAAAAAACTTACAGCTGAGTTATTTGCAGTACTGTCATGCTAACTTCCAACTCAATAAGACCAAAGAAATCTCAGGAGGGGATTCTGCTAATAGCTTCTTACTGACCTCCTTACATTAGGCCCTTCTGGTCAACAGTGGCCCAGTGGTGAATATGGCAAATGAGGTGTGAAAGCAGAGATATTTTTTTTTTTTTTTAAGGTGATGGTTCTGACTTGTCAGGGCAAATAAAAAAAAAAAAAAGGGAAAAAAAAAAAAGAGTGAGAAAGAGAAATGAGTTATACAATAGATATATTTTCCCCTAGAATTCTCTGCCTCAGACCTTCCATCATGGAAACCCAAGCGTGACCTGGAATATTAATTGCGTCAGGTCAAGCATACTGGCAAATGTACCATTTGTTACGCAGTCATCCTTAGCATTACATTAATATTTTGAATCCTTCTGCATTTCTAACGTTCTATCATTTAGTTTCCTCCCAATCATTTTCTTATCTTTATAATTAATGCTCAAATATAAAGGAAGAAAAAAATCATAAGGAAACAAATATTGATTTAATAAACATTAGCAAGAAAAGATTTAGGGATTTCATAGTCTGAATTGGTTCCACCACTAATGCTGTATTTACTCAGTGCTAAAGAAGATCCATTTTTGTCTTTTCCTGCTTATCATTTTGATACAGAAAGCAAGAGTTAACTCTAATTTTTTTTTTTCCAGAATAAAAGAAGAAAATTATTAAGGAGTTGCCTTGAAAGCTAACTATGAATTAAGGCAGCAGCAAAAGAAATTGAAAGAAGGAAGTAACAAAGAAAGGAAAGAAAAAGGTGCAAGTAGAAGGGGAAAAACAAGGCTGTGTCAACTATGCTGGAGAGTACATCGGAAAGGAGGTGATCCCAAGTGGTATAGTAAATCCTGAGCAGTTTAGATTCTGCAACTTCAATTTATTAATTATTTATTTATTAGTCCTCTTTCCTACTTCTTGGCTGAGCTTTTGAAGTCTATGTAAAAAACTGCAAACCAAATATGTTCTAAGATACAGCATAGCTATTGTACTGCAAATAAGAATACACACGCAAAATTAAAAATTGACAAAGTTGAGCTGAAGATAAATTTCAAGGATTAAATCAATAGAAAGTGTATTCTGATATATTTACATATTTTTACTGTAACTTAACTAAGCAATAATAGACACGCTCTGTTTTAATTACTTTTTTCATACCAACTCTGAATGACTGAAATAATCAACATATATCATGAATATAAATGTTTAATTTAACAGTCATTTAATCTTGAAAAAAACGGCTTTGAGGGAGGAAGCTTGTGCAAGTGGTTGTCATAGTAAGAACCTAAATAAAGTGCTACTTTCTCACTCTGGTCTTTTAATTAGGAGTTAAATGAGAAAGAAAAGGCTTCAACAAAATAGGCACTTAACTTGAAAATCTTTTCTTGCTCCATTGTATTTTGTAAAAAAACCTAAGCAAGCTGAGAGGAGAGGTAAGAGATCTTTAAAAGCCATAAAAGTAAAAGCATGAAGGAGAGCTGTGAATGAAATATTTGCTAGAGATGGGATTGCTGAATCAACACTGACCAGTGCACTTCATCATAATTATCAGGACATACTACTGCCAGGGGATTTATAAAAATCCCACTCAGCAAATAATTGCCCTGCTGTTAGGAGATAGTTGGAGTGTTAACACACTGTCACAGTCCAGCGTTTAGTAAGATATTCAACATTCAATTACTCTTGCTGAGAACTAAAAGGAAACACGATCATTTCTCAGCTACTGCAGTTATGCTTCCACATGAATTCCAGTGAACAATCCTGTTAATCCCCAGATATAGTTTCTCTAGCAGGGAAAAGAAATACCCTGAAACATTAATGATTCACAAGGAAATAAATGTTTATATAATGCTGCAAAGACGTCTGTAAAAGAGAAGGAATTTTAAATTTCTAAATAACTAGCTTTTTACAGACTTTCAGAATATTTAATATTTAGTGAAAATAAAATGCCAAGACTTTATATGAGATTTGTTTTAGAAAGAATATCTATAAAAAATCTGTAAACACTGTTCTAGCAACAAGTAAAAGACTATGTCCATGAATTCAAATTTGAAACATCAAAATATTTAAGCTTCAATATAATGTATTCTACTAGCAACAATCTGCAATTCTTTAACTAATGTGAACAGAGTTTTGTATTAACAATTAATAAATACATTGTAAAGTTTATGCAGATGTTGGAAAAATATGGTTTAACATTCTGGTTTGAGATAAAACTTCTTTACCATGCCTGACAAAAGGAAGAATTTCACCCAGCTTTATAAATGTAGGTTCAGTTCTCACTGAGCTAATGCTACTCCTCAGGCCTGATCCTCTAATCCCTGAAAAATATACTCTCAGGAATTTCATCTAAATAAGAACCAGAGGACCTAGCCTGTTATTGCACCTAAGGTATTTTACCTTTATTTGAGATACTGCTTTTATGAAGAGACCGAAGAATTCATAAATGAGTGATGAGTAGTGTATTTTCTTTCAAGTGGGATTAATTACCTGTCTTCTGCTTAATATATATTCTGTTTAAACAGTGTAATAGAAACATTAATTATTGTTATTCTGCCTTCAGAAAAGCTTGGTTCCGTCCTTTTCATCTGTGAAATGTTTGCTTGATATCAAAATAATAGTGCAGTCACAGTTTAAATGCACTTGTATAAGTAAACCAAGCAGCAATTTTATGGACTGTACAATGAGGTGTTAAGGAAATATTCAAGTCCAGTATCCTGGCCACAGACCATAAAACCAACCTCTAAACATGCAAGGCACTAAGTTCAATTGCAGGAAACAACACTGCAATTGAGTACCCAAACAGGTACCAACTGCTTGGTCATTTAGGCACCAAGACAAAAGAGAAACATAATCTTCGTTTACTGCATGAAATATTGTGGCACAACATCCAAAACACAGTAGCCCAGCAGATGCATCCCAAAAATGCATCCACCTTTCATTGATTCTCTCTCTGACTGAGGCTTACTCTGTCAAATCTAATTCTAACGCAGGCTCTTGATGACTTGACTAGATCAGGGATAATAACTCGAATGAGTGAGTGATGGCATGGGAAACAATACACTTATGATAAAGACACAATACAGGGACAGCACATTCAAAGTTCTCTTACTGTCTTCTCATTTGACTTCTGATTTCAAAACAAGCAGAAAAACACAATTTAATTGCTGAATGGCTTTATTTTAAAAACAGGAACAGGAAATTTCATTTATTGTTTAAATTTTCTCTTTAAGAAGTGCTAGGCTGAATATGGGATAACATACAAATTATAAGAATCTCTGAAAGAAAGCTGCTTCTATAACCACCTTGAGTAAGTGGGAATTAAAGATCTTAGTCTGAAAAATAATCTCTGAAGGTGAATTTATTCTTCTGTGTCTCAATAACTGCCTGTAAACACACAAACAGTATTGAGGCTACAATAATGTATCTTGTGAGAAGTTTTCAGAGCCTTAAAACACATACCTACATATGTGATATTACTTACATCCTTAAAATTATAATTCCATGCTGGATTTTTTTTTCTACAAAAAATCTACTTGCAATTCACTCCTTTTCTAACTGGATTGAGAAAAATCCTTATAATTATACCACTTAGACTCTTCTAATTTGTAACATCAGAAGTTACCTGCAACATATCAGAAGAGAGGAGAAGCTCTTTGTATCAGGTAAAGATGGAAATCATATGGAGATTTCCTTTGTCAAGGACATAATTGCTAAATAGAGAATTGTTTTACTTCTCAAAACTGCATAGGTGCAACCAAAACAATGTAACATTCTTTTCCTTGTGCCTTATGTCTCTTGCATTGTGCTTACATGTGAGTATTCCCTCACAGACATATATGCTGACAGATTTATTAAACAGTAAATCTATGGGATTAAGCAATGAGTAAAAACTCAGAATGTGGCAGAATGTTTAACAAAGCAGCCTGCAATCAGACCAATAAACAATGAGGTGAAGGTTTAATGAACAGTCGTAGTATTGTATAGGGAAAGAATAATCAGGGAACAGAAGCATGTTAGCCTGATTACTAAAGGTAGTCAGAAATTAGTAGAAAAGACTGAAATAATCAGAAAAAAACCCCAAAGATGAGGATTTTATTAAAAGATTGCTGAAATGGAAAAAGTGAAAACAAAGCAAACAACAGATAGAGGGAGATGTACAGTGTTTGTGATGTCCCTTGCAGGACAGAACAATTCCCAAATTACAGTATATATTAGATACTAAACAAAAGCATGGAATATTGAATAAACAGTGGAAGCAATGAAAGAACTTCACCATTATGCTATTCTGTTGCCTAAGAGCTGAAAAACAAAAGAACTGCTGTGTGCATCACTCATCTTGAAGTCTCATTAAAGCAAGGATACCATCAGTGCCACTTCTTAATCAACAGGAAGGTTTGCTGTTGAGACATGCATGGTATTTTATCTTCATGACTTCTCCCATGCCATTCCTAACCTCTCTCTTATGCAATTATCTCTTACTTAGCATGTACTTCTCCTAATATAACAGGAGAAAAAATTACCTGAGCAAGACTATAGCTCACACCAACTTGGTTAAATACCAGATGAACTACTATGCATCAACAAAATTTACACCAGTAACTATTTCAAGAATGTCAGTGGAGTCCATAATTTCTGAATGTAGCTTTGTGAACTATTTAGCTGATGTTGTGCTGCACTGTGATTTCCTTGCAGTATAGATTCTTAAATGCTTTTACTAGTTTTTACCATATCCTACAAACAGCCAGCATTCAATATATAACTCATTCTTACCGGCTTTCTGACCCTGCAGCAATCCAACCCTTTTGCCACCCCAATTGACAGTAATACACAAAATGTGGTCATGTTTTTCTAAGACCTCAGCATGTACACTTTTTGATAGATCGCACAGCTTGTCCTTTAAACTCTGCCATTAATCCTACCCACAGGAATTGAGTACAAAGTTTGTTGTCTAGAAAAAATCCACACAAATAGGGATTATGCAATTCAGATACCGAAAAAGACTGTTTGAATGCAGGGACCTTCTAGCTAGTGGATTTTTAAATTACTAAGGCTGAAATGCTCAATGCTATAATACACGGTAGATACAGAGATGTCACTTTGCTAAAATATCAAGCTTTGTGTGATATGGCTAGTAACAAGCTCTTCAGAAGAATCTCAGAAATATTGCCATATCTACTGGGACAAATCTTTAAAAACTAGGTTTTCATAGGATCAATCAGAAAACAACACTCAAACTTTACATTTTATCGTGTATTAAGCTCTTTCTAACGAGAGATTAATTTTTTGTGTAAACTCTCATTTCTTTGAACAGTTAACCAGTTACAAAAAAAACCTGAAATTATTTTATAGCAGGAAGCCTTTAGGAAAAATAGAGTTTACAATACCGTCACAGATAATGTTTGAAAGTTCATTCACGGACTATCTTTAAGGAATAGGAAGCGAGTATCTTGTTTTCTAGGTAGTGAGACAAAAGGAGAAATTATTGAGTTCTGTTGGAAATATTTTCACTTACCACTTGTGCTAGGCTGAGACTTCAGAGAAGAGTGAATGGGAGGGAAGTACTTTTCACTGACACTGGGAAGAAATACATCTGAAATAGTTCACATCCATGCATTTTGCATAGGAAATAGGTTATGGCATCAGCAGACAGCACTTCTTCCATCCTCTAACCACAGTTACCCATTTCTGGGCAAGAAAATTACCACACTTACAATCTTAGTTTTGGCTTTGACTGTACTTGTCCTCCCTAGAGAGATAACCACTATTTCCTGGAGAACAAAAATGTCTGATTGAAAAGAATATGAGCAAAACTGGAAAATCTATGGAAGCTTAAAAGTTTGCCACTAAATTATTTTGGCTGTGGGAGCACCAAATAGATTCTGAAGGTGTGTTTTGGCTTTCAGCTCTTTCCCTCTTTTTTACATCACCATGATAGTGTGTTGAGTAGCAGAATTACAGTTCTGTGTTCTCAAGATTAGTTATCCCAAAGGGCAAGAGCTGGACTCAGATTCTAAGAGAACAAGAGATTTTTGATTGTGCAAATCACTTAAAGGTCATTTTTGGAATTTTGAGCTGGCATTCAGGTACAATGTCTTTCTTTCAGAATCACAAACAGCTCAGTTTCTGTCTTCTTTCAGTTTACCTTACTTTGTCCTTTTTCTGAGAGAAATGTTAAGCAACACGAACTGAGATCCCTTCCAAGTGAACTGAGATGGTGTGGACAGTGCCCCATGAGGTACAAGATTGGAATGATTTTCCTGGAGTGAATGCCTGTGAATAGACTGATACATCTGGCTTCCAATGGGAAGTGAATACATGAGGAAAGCTTGCTAATTGAACATACCTGTCACAAGTACTGTCAGAAGGATATAATGCAAATTGTGAACCCTTTGGAAATCATACTTTATAAAAACAGAATACTGCAGCATGAAGTGCCTCACATACAACTCCAATTTAAATGTAGCTGCAAGCCTGCCGGAGAACTAAGAAAGCTCATCCTCTTTAATTTAAATAGGATTTTTCATGGTATAAGCTTTGGAAAGTACTCAGAAACATCTGACTACTTGGCAGAGAAATGATGAGTGGATATTAAACACCCATGGATAGGTAGAGATGTTCATTGATTGGGGCACCTAGAATAAAAAAAAAATTGACTATTTTAGTTCATCTTCAAGATGTATTAGTACTTATAATGAATGATAATTTCATCCCCTGAATGTTTTAGAGACAGGATAATAAAATTACAACAGTAAAGAGGGAGGAAATAAAATGTAAAAGGTAAGAGCTAATTCATTCTTCATGCTAGCTCAGTCCTTGGCCTTTCCTGAACAGACACTGCCAATAGTAACAAATTATGTATAATCATTTTGTGATGTGGACTGTTCACTCGGGACTAAGCTCAAATGACCAAACTTGCAGCCTTGTCTCTTAAACTGTGGATCTGGAGATCAAAGGCTAGGGCTTTATCCACTGAGTCCTCACCCTTATAAGAATAAAACTGCCAGCTGTCCAGAGACAGAGTGGATGTCAAACAGTGTCATTTCAGACCAATTGTTTTTCAAGTTCTTACAGGACAGCACATTAGGTTAGAGGCATATTAATCAGTTGTGTCTCCTGAATATTCATTAACCTGCTCCATGAAGGGTTTTGTGGCCTTTTTTCTTTCTCACTTAGAACATGAGACATTTAGACCTGAATAAGTGCAGTAACTTCAGCAGAATTAACTCCTGATTTCCAGTAATGTGAAAAGAGGACAAAGGCAGTCAGCATAATGCCATCTCTGTTGACAGGAAAAATTCAATATATGACTACTTTGGCATTGAACAGAATTTGAATTTAAAATATTTTACTCTAGGAACTGACAAATGCTAAAAAAATATGGAAACAATTGATAAAAGTGATATTTTGAGTTCTACAAAAAATACAGAAAATCAAAATGAAACTGTTCTTAAAAACAAAGGAGGTTTTTACTTCCTTTATATTCAAAATCCCTAACAGAAAATCCAGAGAAGTTTGCTGAATGGTTCCCCTTAAGCTAAAATGGAATTGCTTGTGGAGGTATACAGAGAGAGTAAAAATGGAAAATTTTGGTTCTCATTGCTGATATTAGAACTTTTCACTGTTACTCCCTTGGAAGTAACTCATAGCAAACATTTCCTTCTTCCTCACAGAACATTATTCTTAAGGTCGGAGTTTGGGGCTTTTTTTTAATGTTTTATATAGTGCTAAACTATTAAAGGGGTACTTTCTCACATATTTATATCTCCCTGGAAAGGATCATCTCGGTCAATACTAGTTCCATTCAAAATACTTTCTTATTTTACAGCATCAGCTATCATATCCTTACAAGTAATTCTTTACAAAGCATTATTTCAATGGCAATAAATGTGGGCCAGTATCAGCCACATACTACCCCTGACTCAACACACTGATGGTGACACACTCACGCAGGCACTGAAAACCAAACTACTGTGATCCAAAAAGAGAACTCGTGTCTTGCGGCTAAAAGGAATGCCATGGTTTCTAAAACTTCTACAATGAAAAGGGCCTAGTATTACACATGGACTTTGTTCTTCCCTTGCAGGTCTAAATTACCAGGATCTTATGAGCAGTATCTGTTCACAAACTGCCCAAGGACATCAGGAAAAACTGTCACCTTGCTAAAGAGGGCTGAAAAGTGATGGACTTAAGTGTTGCTCAGAGTGGCAGAGGCAATCCCCAGAACCAGATGAAATTGTGGAGACAGAATAAAGCACTTCACAGTTGCATATTCTCCTGTGGCAGAATATCAGAGACAGCAAAGCTGTGAAATGAACATACATGAGCAAAACAACACTGCAAGCAGAATGAGTGAACCTGATCTTCCAAGGAAGCACAACTTGAGAGCTAGTGTTAGTGCCAGATTTCTTAACCCACTCTCCCTGTCTAGGTTATTCCTTCTCTTGGTATTAGGAGAGGCAGGAATTGAAGGAATATGGAGGCAAAAAAAAAGCAGCTAAATATTACAAAAATAGAAAGTTGCACAGCTAAGAACTACAAGTCCTTCAACTACTGTTCCCTGGAAACTGAGAGAGTATTCTTGACAGTAATTATATTGCCCCATTGCTCCATCTTATTCCTCTACCCTAGGCCGTGCTGTTGGCCACTGTCAAAAATAGGATGCTTGGCAGGAAAGCCTTAAGTCTGATTCAGTCAGGTCTTCTAATTGGGGGCCAAGAGAAAGAAGATGCTATACAAAAGTCAAGACTAGACATACACACATAACAGCATGATTAATTTTCTAAGGTCTCAATAGTTAAAGCATTCAGACAGAACAGAAGCTCCCAGAGAATGGAGGAGCAGCATTAGCTCATCTACTCTCAGCATGATTTATCACAGAGCAGGAGGTGCAGCTTTAGAAGAAAGGCTGTGACTCAGTCTACCAGCCAGAGCAATGATAAGCTTAAGCGATGCATGTATAACATCCCACTATGAACAATGTACAAGTATGTTCTTCAATTGTGTGACAAAGCTTTCAAGTTTCTGCAGATCAAAAGAAATTTGGCTTCCTGGACTAATTGTACATTTATTTTGTGTGACAAAAAGTAAATGTGTTTATCTGTTTAGAAACAAAAGAAAAGAGAAAAGAGAATTAAAACTCTTTTACATCACCAGTACTGTTTGCTATACAGTAAAAAACTATAAAGGGGAAAACTCTGTTGCTCTGCTGATTCTCCAATCCTCTCCTAAGTGACAGGAGAAAATGTAATAGCAGAAGGCCTTTTCAGCTGTGGCACTTGGAACACAGTTTCCACAGGGCTCTTCTCCTGAACTCAGTACTTCACAGGACACAACTTCTGCTCCGTATTTCAGTTACCTCTGGCTTCTGCTCCCCGTCCCACTGTGGACTTGCAGGTGCTGATGCACCTGCTCCCACTCACAGAATCACCTCAGCATCACCTCAGCTTGCTCTGTCAGCAGATACTGAAAACAACACAGGTCTGCATGCTAGCTTGATACTGGATCTCTGGATTCAGACTGTCATACTCCTGACTCTCATCACATTGTAAGACAAAAACCAACTTCAAAATTTCTTGAAAGGCTGAAAATATCAATGACAGGAATCATGCAACCACATATTTCAACACAAGTGGGCTCTTCATCCCCATTTCTGCAAAGTGCCATGAATGTATTCAGTGCTTTTCTCTGTCATTGACTTTAAAGGTCATTTGTCAGCACTTGGCAGGGGATGGCCCTCACTACAAATGTTGGCCTTGAAAATATGACAAAGAGCAGAAGTAAGAACCTGTTCAATTATAGTGAAGGTTGTTAATACAGAAAAAGGAACTACAAGGATATAGAATAATAATCTGCATAGGTAAACATGTTTATAATGGAAAACCACATTTAATAAGTAGTTTATTTATTAATGACAGTTTGGAAAAAAAAAAGGATCATTACCACTGTAGTGGAAATAGCATACTGTGATTCTGGACTAATAAGAAAAACTTAATTATTTTAGGTTTCATGTGTCAATAAGAAATCACAATTCAGTTCATGATAAAACAGGTAAAAATGATGAAAACAAATTTTTTTACTGGTAGGAAATTATGAGATATATTCTTAACAAAGACTTTTTTTATTATGTTCATCATAAAGTCAAAATTTAGCAGCCTGATAAGGTAAAAAACACATAAGAATAGGATTGAGTTATACAAAAAACTTAAAACCAGAAATACAGAAAATCCTATTTTTAAAATTGAATTTGGTTTAGAAGTCACAAAGTTGTCACCACATAGAATTATTCCTTGCTCTATTTTACATAGGAATCTCTTACACTAAGCAACGTGAAAGTGGGTTTTCTTTAGAAAGTAGCAGTTTATGAAAGAAATAAATTCTTGAATAACAACTCATGAAAAGGACAAAACACTAAATTAATCATAGGCCATGCTATTGCATCCACACCAGACACCCCTGTACATTCCTGACATTCACATTCTTCAGCTTTCCTTCTTGAAAGTAAAACAATGTTAGCAATTAGGAATGGGCACACCTTGTATATAGATAAAGATATAGACATAGATATAGATAAAGATATAGATATGGATATACAGATATATAAACATACTTCTGAGATGTTGTTGTGGGCTTCAGCTTGGGAGAGAAGAATGAAAATTGACATGGCTTTCTTAACAAAAATTGAGGAGCAACAACTCCTTAATTATTTTCTGTCAATAAGTAAACGCCCTTTTCTCACCCTTTTTGCCTCTATTAAAACAAGAATATTCCAAACTATAAGACATATTTGAAACAATTATTGCAAACAGAGATTTTTCAATGCTGTCTATATAACCTGCCTGAACACCTGCAGCCTTGATGCATGAGGAGGCTCAGCTCCATCACTGAATCTCAGTGCATATGGCAGGAAGGGGAGGAGAAGCAAACTTTGGTAGGCCATCTCTGTAGCTTACTGGGCTTTAGGGAATGCATGACTACAGTAAATCCAGCTTATCAATGTCCTCTTTTCATTTGCTATGTATCCTGCTTACAAATGATATGTTTTCTTAACTCACTCAAAAGTGTTGACTTTTGCCTGTTTCTACTGAGATATGAATGGTCCTTGCTCAGTAATCCAATTAACTGTTCTTCAAAAGCAGCAAGATGTAGCTATAGCTAGGTCAGAAGACCAGACATTTGGAGAGCAAAATGTCAGGCACGAAGCATCAAACCAGTAAATTCTGCATGAAAATAATTTGCCCTGTATCTTATCAAGATATCAAATTCTACAACTATGTGGACTTCTGGAATACAGACTTTATAGTAAGTAGTTAACTTCAAATATATCTTTGATGATTTTCAAGTTGTCTGTAGGTTTCACATTGATGTACATTTACTTATGTTTTGAAATATTACCTGCAAAAGAAGACAGCTCTTGGAGTGCAGTTCTCTCATAAAGAAAAACTTCTGTGCGCTCTGAGTCTCAGTATGCACAAACCATCTCAGCAAGCAATACCAAGAATTCTTTTGTTCTGCTAGCTGAATTCTAATTCTGTCAAATTAGTAACCGAAATTCATCAGACCATAGGAGTTACTGCTGCCCTCTACCAGCAGTCCTCCATGGCTGAAATGAGGAATGCCATTTCTTTAAAAGTGTTACAGCTTGCTAAGCCTGTATCATTGAAGGTGAACTGAGCTTACTAAAATCTTACGAGACCACAAGTCACTCCATGTCTCCAACCTGACAATTTTTGTACTCCAGGTAAGCATATTAAATGCATGTGTTTATATAAATTGCACTGTTCAAAATAAGAATTCTCAATTTTCTACAGTTTAAAACAATATAAAACACTGTGCAGGTTATTCTTAATATCCTAGATCTACATGTGGAAAAATAAATTATAGTGAGCTAATTTCAGTCATTAACTAGCTTCCTTGTCTAATAGCCATTGAGAAAACATTTTATGCTATTTTTTAATTATATTATGCTATGCCTTAAAAACAAACAAAACTTAAACATAATTTACACATCAAGTTTTCATAACTGACATCTAGTTAATCAAACCACATTTCTATCTACAGAATATATCACAAATAATTCCCAAACAGAAGGGAAGACTAAATATTTTGTCATTAAGTGTAATAATATTTTTCCTGCATTCTTTAGGATTAGCAGTTGTTAAACACAGATTATGATTAACAACTTTAAAAAAGCAAGCATTAAGTTCATACTAATATTTCATGTTAATTTCATATCTGTACAAAGAACAATCAGCCACCAAACACTTATGGAGACAAAATCCTTCTATGAAAGTTTACAAGAGGGGACTAAAAAAAAGGCAAACCCACAAGCTTTACCAATCATATCAAATTTATATTAGATATATCTACTGGTATGTTTACCTGTCTGTTTAAAGCAGCTTCCATAAGAAAGTTTGGAATAATATACCAGTAATACTGATACAAAATGAATGAATAATAATATTTAAGATGTATTAGACTTTTTTGAGTGAAAACAATCATGCTAAATAAGCTGATTCAGGGAGTAATAAGAAAAGCTTTAACTGAAAACCCACATTTACAATCTCTCCTAAAAACAAGCAGAACACTGCACCAACCTAAGCATTAGCTCAATTAAAAAAGGGGGAAAAAATGAAATCCCTTCTCAGCTTAATAACTTGTTAGTTCTTGACAAGTGCAACAACACAACAATAAGCCAGTCAAAATGAGTTTTTAAAGCGAGGTTATGCCCTTCATGTTGTGTTATCACAGTGGCAGATCAAACTGCTGACTTGGACTCTTTCTGCCAGCAGTGCTGATGCTGCCTCTATGAGCTACTGTCACAGAATAGTCATGGTACCTGCTCTTGCCTATAGAAAAGCACTAAATTGAACTCGAAGTAGTGTCTTTGTGATATCTTTTCAACAAGTCATGTCCCATTCAGCCTGCTAGTTTATCTCTGTCAGGCTGGGGGCCCAAGTGGTTTGCATGAGCTGTCAGGGACAGGTCTACCAACCTGCTTAGTGCTAAGGAGGTAATGCATCTTTCGGGCTTGGTATTTCTTTTCCTTTTCTTTCTTTTCCAGGTCTTTCATTTTCTCTTCATTTTCTTTCATATCTGCAAATTCTTGAAGTTCATACCTGTAATACAATAAGTCTGCTAACTATATTATAACAACAAAAGACATGCTAGTCTTTTATTTTACTTTAACCATTTCATAGCTTCACAGTGTTTTGTTCTTATATATTGGCAGTATACTGACACCACTGGAATGTAAAATTACTGTTCTTTCAGTTCCACAGCAGTAGGATATTACATGGATACAACTAAGAAGAAACAGGATTAAAAGGATCAAAATTAGGAGCAGTATATAGGTTCACATTGCTTACAGCTTGATGAAATAGTATTCATGTAAGTCCTTTTATTTGCCTTTAAGTGTCATCTTACTTTGAATTTCTCTAAGTGGAACCTATTATAATATGAATATGGGTTGTTCACTTACGTTTCAACTAGTGCCTTGCAACACCTCCTGATCTGCAGACAGGGGAGATTTTATGGAATGGGAGAGGATAGCAGACATGGGATAGGAGATGATATTTACTCCTGGATCCTTGAGTAAGGCTGAGAAAAAATGGCACAGAGGAAAACGGGATGGGAACCTTTCATGCACTCAATGTCCTTAGGAGGAGTTTCCATGGTATTGGGCTCCTTGCACAGGAAATTTCTGCTCTGGTTTGATGGGAGCTGTAGAGGCCACCACAAGAACCAGGAACTGAACTGCTCCATGAAGCCCTTCACAACAGAGGTGTGCAAACACACAGAGCCATCTAAATGTGTGAGTCTGTGCAGAAAACCCATTCAACATAAAAGAAATATGGAACTATACCCAACACCAGGTTTCAAAGAATGGAGAAAATTCATTATTGCAACTGAATGTTTACAGGAAAACTTGACCAGAGAATGGGCATAGATTTCCAAATCGATGGTGGTTTTTTTTGTTTTTTTTTTCACAGAGCCAGGCTTGCCAAAAATTATGCAAACAGCAGAGTGAATTAATGTTCTATAAGAAACAAAATTCTGTGCTATTGTGCACAGTGCACGTGTATAGCATTTTGTGACCCAGTTAAAAAGGGTTAGTTTGATTAACATTTGTTAATTTTGTTATTACAAAATGGCTAGTTCAAATTAACCTGTGTGCCAAAGAAACCAAGCATATTTAGTCAAGCATTTAGATTGCTAAAAGGTTTAATTAGGTGAGTAAATTCTAGTCTCTATGTTTTCTAGTGTGTGTATATACAATAAAATAAAAAGAAAAAACATTATTCACATAACTAAATATTAATAATTAAAATATTCCAGCAAAACAAATTATTTAGAAGTCCACATTAATAGTCTCAGTTGTTTCAGTGAGTACCAAATAAGATACTGGGAGGATATGGGTCAAATCATGTCAAAATATGCACATGGGCAAGTTTGCTGATATGAATGATCCCACATAAAAGTAATATTGCACCCAAAAGTCTTTTTTTAAGATTTTTACTCAGACTTACTCTTAGTATTTTAGTTATCTTTAAATTAGTTCATCAAAATATATGAAAGAGCAATAATTGGTTTACAAATATGAACACTTTGAAATCACATTCTTAAATACAAGTTGCAGTGCAGAACTTACATTCATTTCATGCTATCTTTAAAGATTTTATCAATTAAAATAAGTAAAATATTAAATAAACATTTTATTTCAATTGTAAAAGAAAAATAGAATTAAAATGAAATATAGATCAGAAAAGATGCACAGGTATTTTTGAATCTCTGAAAATATTTTTTGTAGCAGTTTACTGTTAAAGGCTGCTAATACAATATTTCATACAAGGTTACTTATGAAGCACACTGACGTTTAAAAATCACCATGCTATGCTTTTGCAGCAGTGTAATTTTTTTCCAACATAAGATTAAATTGCAAAATAAATGAATTACTTAGAGTGGCATGGCCCCCATTTTGCCACCCTTCTCTTGAAAATTGCTTATTAATATGAAAAAAGAAGTTGGAAAATAGCCTGTTTTACTTTATGCATAGCGTTCTGGGGCCTCAAAGCCTGCAGAGCCGGAGTAGCTGCACATTTTAGATTGTGTTGGCAAGCAGGGACGATGACCTTTCTGACCTGCATCTCAAGGCTATTATTAATCGCTAAGTAACCTGGTAAAGCCAAACAAATTTGTTTCCATTGAAAGGATCTCTATCTGTGTCTGAGAATTTGTGCTGTACCAAACAAACCTCATTAACTGTGTCCATTTTTGACAAAGAACTAGGAGTTGGAGAGATTGGCGACCTTTCTTTGTCCTCGAGGTACAGATTTCAGAGTCACTACATGTAGGTACATAAGCATTTTTTACTAGGAAACTCTTTGTTCTATATCCATCAATCACAAACAAATGAATAAATAGACAATACATATGGTATCAACTTTGTTCTTTTATTTTATGCCTCTTTACCTTCAATGTCACAGTGTATGATCTGTGGTTTACATATTTAATACTATTCCTTTTTGATTAAAGAGCCTTCTATTCAGCTTTAGTACCCCTATCTACAACTAGTGAAATAATAATCAACATTCTTATATACTGAGGTACTTCTTCCTAACAGTGAATATGGAAGCTTTTTGATTTAGAACACAACCGGTGATAAAAACCCACAAATAATGTCAAAGATATAGATTTGTATTGCAGAAATAATGATAATGGGATGCAAAATGTTTCCCGTTGTCATCAGTGGGAATTTATCAGATTGCTTTGAATGAATTATTAATAATCATTACTTGCTCTAATTAAATGAAGTCTAAAATACCTGTTGAAGTTCCATGTAATTCATGATCTTTTTAGACAGCGCTTTCACGATGATCATTCCTGAATATCACATATCCTCAGTAATATTTGTACCATAATCCATGTAAAAGTCTGAGATTTTTTAAGCAGTTACAAATAATTTTCAGCTTACTTTTGCAGCAGACACATTTTGTCAGTTGCTCTAAAATATCTCTATCAGGCACTATACTGCCCTGTACAGTTGTACAAAACATGCAGACGATTCTGTCACAGGGATAATAGCTCCCAGGATGATTCCCTCCTGAGAGGCAGTACAAAATAAGTGGTATGTAGCAGTTCAAACATTGTCTGACTAGAAACATAGATATTTTAGCATAAATATAGTTTCAAGCCATTTGAACCTGAAACTTTCAATTCTTTTACCATACTTTCAAGCATTTGAAAAGGAGCAACAAAAGCAAAGAATCTAAAGCAGTTAGATATGAATATACTATTTCACACATTAGCAGATTAATACTAACATGTCATGCACTGTGCAGGGGTTTCACTGTTGCCATACAGAAAATGTGTAGAAGTGATTCTAACGTAAATTCAACCTTCCAAATACAGCTAGAGTTCCACATAGCTTACATGGAAATGTGTTCATTGGGAAGTTTCATGCTTGGGCTCTTCTACACATATGCCTCCCCAGAGAAAATAAATCCAAGTTCTATTAAAGTCAATAGGAAATCATTGGAAATTAAATGATTTTTGGATTAAATCAGCACATTTCCTGCTAGTCTTCTCTTTGTTTGCAAATATGATGGGTTCATTGAGCAATATTTTCTTGGGATATAGGGGTATCATCTCTGTGACATGAATACTAGCTGTGATGCATGACACTGTGGATTCTGGACCAATTTTGCATAAGGATGAACCTTTCTTGGTTCATGGTGAAGTGGGAAAAGGCAAATTGTTTGACCTGCTTTTTTAAAGCTTCAATAAATTTTGCAGGAGAAAAAGAGTTCTGTAACTGCAAAACATGTTTTAGGGTATTTGATCATCTTGTTCTATTTTTGCAAGCAATCTGTTTGTTGCATAGTTCATAATTGCATACTTTTCCAGCAGTACTGGGAAAGTGCTGCTTATTAAAAAACTCAAAAAGTGGGTAATTATTTTAGCACATAATCTTCTCTTTATCTTAAAGTCTATCTCAATATATTTACAGCATCTATTGCATCTTCCTACAAACCTGGCTTTCCATTTAAGTTTAGTCCAATCAGGCTTTTTTCCACACATATTTTTATGGAACAGCTTTGTAGGAGAATTACGTGGATATTTTAACAAATGTAATGTTTTATCATGGTCCGAAAATTATTAAAGAAATCAGAAGAATATCAATGTTTACTACAGCAAATTGAGGATGCATTTTATTACCAAAAACATGAATATAGTGGCTAACACAAAGTGTATTGTCCTTGTCATAGGGAATGTTTCATGCTTTTGAAAATAGGGATAGGATTATCAACACATGTGCTCAAAATACAAAATTAAAAATTATCTTGTGTAACAAATCTGTTAAGTACCTACTGAATTGTTAATGATAAAATTACTTGCTCTATATAGTTCGAAAGTTTAAAAAAAAATCATCTGACAAGGTAACTTATTGTTATTCTGACTCTTCATTATGCAGTAGGCAATGGTGTTGGTTCCTGCTATGAGATGCAAATTCAGTTGACAGTGCTCCTGCTGTCTGTATAAAGGTTAAGAATACACATATAATATTGTTCCTGGAACTTTTGGAAAGGTCTTCAAGTGATGATTTCAGTAGTATACAGATTTTAATAATTCTGCATGGAACTTCATCAGTTTAGAAATTCACATTGACCTATATTTATTAAGTTTATTGCATTCTGTTTGCATTTCCGTTGGCATTCTGTAGGCCTTTGGCCAAATAATATTAAAAAATTATTATATTAACTAAAGGAAAGGGCATCCCATAAAAACTAATAATCAGTATAGTTGCCTAGAGTATCCAGAAAAAGTATTAAGTTATTGTGATTTTAAACAGTTCAGACACCAAATCATAAAATTCCTGCAACAGAAGCAGTAGGCAACCTTAGCATACAAGGAGATAACCTAAATGTATTTAATCTTCCTGACTATATATCATTCTCCCTGCTCAAATACAGAATATGGAAGGTAAAATAAAATTAGTGAGACAATAATTTTTAGTATACCACTGCATGCCATTGGATTTAACGTCATATTGGTGTAGGTGAGAATGGAATATAACCTGCCATGATAATATTGTTTGACTTAATCAATTAAATTTAGGAAAACAATGAAATATATCTACAGACCAGCCTAGGATGTAAAAATAGTTTAGAGAACTCTGTACCTTGAAGGCAAAATTTTAGCAAATACACATACTACACACTTACGTGAGCTAGGTACCATCAGTCAGCTTGCTCATCCTCAACATTTTTCTCATGTTTTAAATGAACCCCTTAGATTTAGCAAGCAAAACAGGTAACTCTCTTGTCCTCTCTACCATGATGTATAGTCCTGTGTGTATCCTGACAGAACTCCTTGACCAAAATATTTGATCTCAAGTTGCAGTTTGATAGATGCTCAGAGCAGCAGTCAATTATTAGTGGTACAAGGTATCTTACTGCCTATGAGATCTACCAAAATAGATGTCCAAAATTCTTAGTAATTTTAAATCTGAATGTTTACATGAATTTATTCAACAAATTATTCCTGACACTCTTTTCAAGCTCTGGATGAATATTATTGCTCTGCAGTGGATGCTCCTGCAGTGCAGGGACTATGACTCCTGAATATGAAAAAATTAAAATAAATAAAGCCAATGTGTAGACATATGAAAACATCCTGTATCTCCTATTAATATTAATTTTACAGAAAGAAATTCATAACACCTTAAAATGCCATTATAATTAGTGCATAGTAGCACATCATCTGTCCATCTCCCCTAGTCACACAGTGTACAGTGCCAAAGGATTAAGTGACACACCAGTTCCACTGTCAAGGTCCACAGTGGTCAATACACAACGTCGGAAATGTGATGAACGTGGTGGTGAAGGGCACAGAGTGAATGAATGCCTTGTGCAGATCAGGAGATCAGGGCACAGCATGTACCAGGTGATAGGGAACAGACAGATGCATCCTTCTTATCCCTCCAATTTCCACGGCTGCACAGTTACTCAAGAGAGTGCAACAGCCTTTCAAGCCACTGATTGCACAGGCAGCTTACAACTAAAACCAGACTGTTTTCCTAACCCACTATGCAGAATCTTCTAATTAAGGTTTCAATAACTACAGAGTTTCTTCCTCACCTGTACTAAAAACCTAAATTGTTTCATATAAAGTCTCTTAAGATTATCCTATTTCCCCAAAATGTGCAAACTTCTTGGTTTAAATGCGTTTCCCTTGTGTATATATATCCTTAAGGCAAATTTACTTTACCCTCATTGGCAGCAGAAAATGCTGTGAAGTTAAAAAAATTTTTGTAAAAGTCCACTCTAAACAATGATTTTTCAGCTTGATTATTTTGACTTAATTAAACTGCAAACCCCACCTATTATGGATGTGGCATAAGAGTAACTAATCACCAAAACTTCTGTTGGCAGAGAAACCAGATCCAAGTATGCTGGTTCAACTTTATTTATGCCCAGGTCTGTACTGAAAAACCTAACAGGAAAAATGTTTTCACTCAATGTCTGTTTGCTATTGACCTCCTAGTGAAAAATCAGCCTGATTGATTAGTTTTAATAGTGAAATTAGTATTTGGTGATTAGCTTAAGCAGTGAAATTAGTATTTGAGGGTAACAAAGCCGATCTGGGCCAGAATGGATAACAAAGCCCCAACACAATTTATTCTGACAGCAGTTTAGCAGCAGTGGTCATTTCCTGCACAGTGTCAGTGCTAAGCTGCTAAGAGAGCAGTCATGCTCCTAATTTTTCCTGCAACATATAAAAGAGGATGTCTAACCACAGCCAAATACCATTGGAAGTTTTCTAGTGAATGTCATGTGAAAGTATCTGTTATCTTTTGGCACTGCAATTCCCACAAGACTATATATGCTACCATCTGCACAGTAATAACTAGAGGAAAGCTCACTGCTATGTTTTGCTACAGTTAAGCTGTTCCCAGTACTGGAATGAACTCATTTAAGCTAACAGTTATCTCTCTGCTGCAGTGCAGTACAATGTAAACATATCTGTACTTCTTTTACTTTAATATATGGTACTTGGCAACATTTACAATATTCAACATTATGTGATTTAGAAAGCAAACATGACGTTATAGCTTCTAAAGGTCATCAGCTAAGTTGATTTTCCTTCTCAGAGTATTATGAAACAATTTGACTGAGGTCTACTCACTAACTCACATCCCTCACTTAATTTCACGTAAAAGTCTGCATACATTGATAAATAAAATGGTACACTTTGTCTATATTAAAAAGGTTTTACAACAGCAAGACATGGAGAGCTTTTATGTAATGACCTATTACGTATGGCAGAGCAGCAATGCCAAGACTCGCAACTTCACAGTGATTTTTGTGGTACCTCATGGTTTTCTTATTTCATATTCATGGAATGGTGTTACCACTTAAACATCTATGATGTCATTTTTACTGAAGCATAAAACATTATGACAGACACAGTAAATTAATAGTTTTATTACATAGCAATTGTAATCATTTTGGGAGAGATATGACACATTTTTTTTAATACAGCAGTACTGCTTGTTAGTATGTGATTTCACAGCAATGGCTTATTGCCAAGCTGAAAATATCAACGAGATCCCAATTTGCAGAAGTGTTAGGAAATCTTATCTCTTACTGTCTTGAAAACTTCAAATTAATCAACACCAGAAAAAAAAAATCAAGCATTTTTAGTATGCCGTGCAAGAAATTACACTCGGAATTGAAGTCTGTTCTCTGAAATTTTGGTTCTACCTAATAAAATGAGACTACACTTAATTATAGATTTCAACTTCCAATTATACATGTCTAAAGAGTACATCCAATATATTCTGTAGCCTACACTCAAGCACATAAACTTCTGGTGAGAGTACTAAATCTTTCCTGAGGGGCCAAACACAATGCTGTAGGTGCTTGTGAGGCCTCCCCACCAAGTACAAGGAGGCAAATGAGTGCTGCATGCATTTGGGTGCCATGCAAACTGAAAGAACAAATTGCTTTGATAATAAACAGTTCATTAATTGGACAAGAATAGAATAGCCTACTTGGAGAAAAGAGGTGGAAAATACTGCTTTCTTGCAATACTTTGTTTTTTGATTTGGTTTGAAGGTAGCGGGAATTGTGAAGTTCAAGGTAAAACATTGGGACTTAGCTTCAGAGTCAAGGATAAACCAGATAATGGACTCCTGCAATTATCCCTACAAGGTGAAGAGTCTAAGGAATTTGAAAGGGGTATAATAATAAGTAAAATTTTCTCACAGTTTAAGGAAAGTCATGCTCACAATGTGAAGAAATATGGCTTTTAAATCAGGAGTCATATATATGAAGAAGCTCTTTCACGTGATAGAAAGCATTCATACAAATGAATGCATAAACTGACAGAAGAAAAGATTTTTTTTTATTTCCTAGTCATCATAACTGAGTTCTGATGCTTAATACTTTAAAGGACATTTGAAGGTCTGTGCAAAATGGTGATAAAAATTATTTTAAGCGGAGACAACAGCTTTTACTGATCTCTGTTGTTTATGTCTAGCACACTTTTCAGTCTAGTAGAGCTAAATATAACAAGAAGTAATGGTTCAAAGATAAAATGAAACTGTTTCAGTGGGGAACTATGGGACATACATTGAACACCAAGGGTAATTAACTCCTACATTAGAATTAAAAGGGCACTTACTAAATTTTGATATATTTTGATGTTCTAAATCAACACTAGATTGTTCAGTCAAAGCTTAATGGACTTTTTATAGATACTGGTATAAATTGGATATTGAAAGATATCATATTGGTGGTAGATCTGAAGTCAGACAAGATCATCTGATTCCAAATAACATTGTTTTCATCATTACTAGGAAAAAAAACTCCCACTTTTTTGTAATTTCTCACTACTGTACTAGACTGTAAAAACAGAATACAAATAGTCTTTCTGTTTTCTTCTCTGAGTGACCACTTCAGAGAGTTAACTCTCCTTAGATAACAGAAAAGTCTATAATGATTTAGAGAATCAAAAAACTACTAAGACAGTTTTTATGCCCTTTTTCCCCCCATTTTGGACACTTTTTCTTTAAAACAAAACAAAAATGTGCTCAAAAGATACTGTATATTGCTTTTTATCTCATGCAATTCTATGATATCTCATGGGACATTATAGGATACACCAATATAAAGCAAAGGAATGTAATTTTCCACTGTAAAAAAAAACTGAAATGCCAAAGAAAGATCAACAAGCTTTCACATCCTCGGACAAAAACTAAACCATGAACTTGGAAAAAAAGCAGTGTATAGTCACCACACTTCCAATAACAAAAACCACTGAGATGTGGCTCATTTTAAAGGTCTTCACTGCTGTAGTTTCTATCTCTCTAACATAAATGGGAAATGATAAAGGGAGTCTAATCTCAAAAGCCTTTCACTGCCTACAGCAGTGCCAAAGAACACTTTATTTTGTTTGGCCTTCCTTAACATTCTGATGTCTTGGAGCATTTTGCTGAATTGTGAGTAAAGCTACTTATTTGATAAAGAGTTATGAAGTATGAGAACAGTAACTGGCAACTTTCTAGCAGCACTCAGACACAGGATTTTACATTATGATTAAAAAACAAAATAATGATGTTAGATCAAATAGGCTGTTGTGTGCCAACTAAGGAAAAAAACATTCCTGTCTTTTGATTTTGATTTTGGTTTTGGTTTTTTTGGTTTTTGGTGTTTTTTTTGTTTTGTTTTGGTTTGGTTTTTGTTTCTTTGGAGGCCTCAAAAATAAGCTACATTATAGCATGCTCTGGAAAATACAAATGTGTAAATTAAGTACTCAGTGATGTACCTACAGATAAACTCACATATGAGCTGGAATACTTGGATAGCATAGAGCAAACTTAGTTATATAATTGTATATAAAGTGCTTCTACAAATAAATTAAAGATCCAATTTTCTTATGTAACACCTAAATGAATGCATTTAAATTTTATGCTTCATTATTAAACTGAAAATAGCACAACAAAAAGAACCATCACCTCATTTTAATAACAATAGAACTGCTTAAGTGAGTTGAGTTAATGGCACATAATATTTGTCATACTTCTAATGACCTAAACAGCTGAAGTGACTATGGCACATGAAAAATATTTATATACTTCTTCAGGAGTCTTTAGTCTTCAAGTGGTAGAGCCCTTGCCTGATAACCTCGTATAGCCTGTATATAGATGCCCTGTCATGTCTCTACAATTAGATAAACCACAACTGCTATAATGTAATCAGTTACAACCTGAAAATTATATTTTGAAAATCAAGTTTATTAATATGTAATCTTTAGGTAATCATATTTATCCTCCTAATTTACACAATATTTATGATAGTCTACATGTCCTTGAAATAGGGAACAGGGACACTACGCTATGAAAAAGTGGTCTAGCTGCTGGAGTTCATAAATTTTGTTCAGCTTTGGATGAGTTCAAAGAATTGCCATGTAAGAAAAGCCTTACAGAGGGAATTTATCTGATTATGGCAGTAATAATTACCCAGCTGTTTATTGCAGATAGAGAAATAATTCATGTAGGCAATAGGCCGTGGTGGCAATGACACTCCGCATTTAGTAAATATGCAAACTGTTCATTTCTAATTAACCAAGCTAGAGGATGCCCTTATTAAATGTATAAACTAAAAGTGCCTTCCTGACAAGTGATGAATTGTTACATTGCACAAACTCTTGCCACAGAATTACTGGAGTGAACTTGGGGCTTAACTTCATTAAGAGATCTTGTGGGATAGTTAAATGAGGATGGACAGCATAACAAGACCTACCTGACAGTCAATGATATGTTAGAGCTTAATGAAACTGCACCTCTTCCCCTTTTCTACTTATTTTACAGTGAAGATTCTTCAGACAAAACAGAAGACTGTGAAGTCTGTCTCTGTGAGACAGTTTAAAAGGCCATGATTAGTTAGTCTTTGTCCACAGAAAATTTTTTATGAGCTGTCAGTAACTCTAACAGATCTCTTACAAAATAAGATATCTACAGTACCTTCAAGGCTCACAGGTACAGAACTATTGTTATCCTACAATACTGTGTTGTCACACCTGTTTTATTAATCAAAACTAATAACCTACACCACAGACTATTTGGTCCAATGAGTGCACAAAGTGATCTCAGATTTCCTTCTACATATTCAGATTCAAAACCCAAATTTCTTTGGATACAAATGAAACAAATCTGTTGATCCTAATGGTGTATTTAGTGCTATATAAAAATTCAGAGAAAATTCTGCCTTCATGTCATTGAAGACTTCCATTTAAGCAGCAATTTATGTTACTTACAGTGTTCATGTTTACTGCACAACTTCAACTATTTATACAGAACTAGCTAAAAACATGGTAAAGGCTGCTTCCAGTCCTTGCTCAAAATAGACATGGACAGAATAAATCTCATGAGGGATGTGAGCTGAATCTGTGTTGGAAATTCAGTTTCCTGTGTAAACATAATGGTTCCTACCTTAACCTCTCAGTATTCAGAAAGTGTTTTCCCATGGAGTTAAAACAGGCCATTGACTGCTCTATAACTTTAGACACCTCATTTCCATTTCATTATCAACTCCAAAAGCTCATTTTTTATATCTTACCTATCCTAACAGCAACAGGTTTTTGTCTACAGAAGTACTCCAGGATCCTCAATAAATTGCAGTTTTAAGATTCCTAGAAATCTAGCAGTTATGCCTAAAATCTTCTGGAAAAGGCATGGATGTCCTAAATTATGTGACCTACCAATCCAAATGAATATTTAAACATGAGAAAGCCTATTTGGCACCAGTCTCTCTTTCTGAGGCACACAGAGAAAGCTGACAGGGTAACCTTACATCCAGAAAATTCAAATTACAGGTAAGAAAGTGAAAAAGCATAATGTATTTCCTCTCCATATCTTTGAAGACAAGTAACAAAAGATGGGTTGAAGATAACGTGGTTGATTAAACATCAAGTGAAAGACAACATTACAAAAATGAGGGCTCTCAATTTTTGCAAGAATTCTAAGGAGCTCTCTGAAATGCTTTGGCACTAATTGAAAATAGACTACAGAATCAATTGCTTCTGCAGTCAATGATGAGGAACACTTTAATTGAATTATAAGACAATATATACATTCTTCAAAACACTTTGATGCTTGAGAAAATGGCCAGCTCCTGGACTTGTCACTTCCTTTTTGATTGAAAGGAACTGACAGGTGGAGGCTGAGAGAGTTCTCTTCATATTACTGTGACAAAGAACAATTTATTTCAAGCCCACTCCATGGAAAATAGCTATACCTCAAAAGTTTTAAGAAGCCAAGTACTTGCCATGTTAGAAAATACACTTCAGAAATGGTACTGTAATCTAGAACAAGATAGACAATATTACTTTTTTTTCATACTGCATCCTCAGGCATATTTACAGAATAGGTAAACATTGGAATAGATCACCAGCAACATGTAAGTACTCTTTCATTTCACTCTTCATTAGGGTTATAAAAAATCAAGCTGTACAAATGATTTATGAATACACATCTTGCCAAAGAAGTGATTTTTATTGCTTTGTATTATCTATTTCCTGACGTGTCTTGAAGACCTGGAGGTTTTAATGATGGCTGTGAAACTAGATCTGCTGATAGAATAGCTAGTCAAACTTGGATCAAAGCCATACTCTGCAGGGCCACTCACTGCTAATGCCAACAATGGAAAGAATAATTTGGTGTTGATCCTGCAAGTGTGTGAAATTCCTGATTTATAAACTCAACAATGTTTCCGTAAACCATGATGCTTATTGAAGTTAGACACAGGCCTTAGTTTGCTACCTTTAAGTCAGTATTTATTCAATAGCCAAAAAAGCTGAACTACCTGCCTTGATTACATAAGAACCTCAATGCCAGTACTTTGCCACTGCTTTGTTAGTTTTCTGATACTGCTTTCTTTACCCAGTTCTGTGCCTAGGGAAAAAATTTAAGTGGTGTCATTCATCAGTAAATGGACCAATACATCCCAAAATCTTATCTCTACTTGCACACCTGACATGTAGCAAAGTTCCTGTACTATAGTTTGTAAAGGCCAGTGTGTAGATAACCTCAGGCAAAGAACTGCAAGTTAATCACACAGTTGGGCGACTGACATTATCCATAAATTCTTCAGATATAATGGCACCAGCATGCTAATTTATGTGAACTGATGTCCATTTGCTTATCATAGACTGGAAACTGTTTCACATAAAACAAAATTCTAATGCATCATATGGAGTTATAGCCTATGCTAATTGCTTCTGGCATATTTCCCCTTGTAACCATTTAGCCAGCTCTTGGAGATGGTAAATGCAGCTTTAAGAATGTTTCAAAAGAAAGTATTTTTCCTTAAAGTTAAATACACTAACTGTCCTGAGAAGTAATGAAATTTACTTTCATGCATATATTTATAAATTAAACCATCCAACTAATCTATATTGAGATAGAATACAGTATATATTGGTACTTAAATACAAATGGATGCTACAGATGAGGATTTATTACTAAAATCTAAATAACAAAATATAGTCAAATAAATATTTAAGAGCAAGGTTCTTACTTGCTTCATTAAGAGCTTCCTATATCTTTTAGGCAAAAGAGAACTCAGGACTAATTTCATCACTACACCAAACCTAAACTGTACAAATGTTAGAGTCTGAGTATGTCCTTATGTAGACAGAGTTTAGGGTTCAAATTTGTTCTTTTTCATCTCTGAAGGGATTCTTTCAAGCACTTCTCAACATAACTCCTAGGGACTTTACTGGGGACACAGCATCCATCAGACCTAGTGGTTCTGTAGCAGTGGGAAGTAATAGGAATGCTGGAGGAATTTGGCCAATCTGGGAGCTAAAGCCTAGAGTTACCTTCAGTTTGTACAAAGGCATTTCCTTAAGTCTGTTAAGTCCAACAGTGCCATAACCAGTCTGTTAAGTGAGTGGAAACTCACACATAATATGACTATTATTATTTAATTATATTTTAGGTCAATTTCTGTTAGGTCAATTTCTGTTAAACTTAATTACATTCCTCTATGGCTTTAAACTGGGGCAGCTTCTATTAAGTTTACTTTCTCCTGGGGTTTTCACGCTAAAGACAAATGAAAAAGGTCTGGCTACTAAATGAGGGCAGCTATTAAATAAGGACAGTTTGTATTAAAGCTGAATGGTAAAGATGTGGCTACTGGTTGAGAAAACCACTTAGTACAACAAGTGTCCTTTATTTAATAAAAAATAGCGTAAAGAAGGAATGAGAAGAAAACAAACTTTGGTCAATAACTCTCATTCTCACAAGAAACTTAACAGAATGTCCATAGTTTCATGAGAACTTCCTCCAAAGTTTCTCTTAGAAATGAGTGAGGGATGATTTGATATAGGCTCCTCCTTAATGAAAAAGGAGAAAATTAGGTACAAATCCTGGCTCTGGAGTCCAAAAGTTGGAAGGACTTGCAATATGATTTTAGATAGGTGTTGACATATAAAAATTCTGCCAGTGTTACTCTAGAATAGATAAGACAGAGAACTGTACAGTGTAGTTCAACTAAAAATTAATTATAATTCTGGAAAGAACAAATTGTAAACAAATTTTTGAAATTAAAAATATGCTTTCTTTGTGTGAGAGACAGGGGCCAGTTTCATGTATTCATGGGCATTATGTCATGTTCCACATTGTGCTGCTTTATGGAGTTCTGGAGATGTGAAACACTCAAAGGCAGTCTAATCTGAGTGCACAAGTGTATCAATCTCTCTGTCCATCAACAAGTAAATTTCCATAATGTTGATGTTTTAATAAAACCCAGTAATTTCATAAATACATTCCTTCTATTTTTGACAATTCTTTGTGTTTTTTACAATGCACAGTTCTAATAATTTTTATCTGCAAAAATGTTTATGAACAGTGAGGTTATACTTGTCCAGACACAATGTGATGGCTAATGAAAATATGAGGAGAATCTTTCCTCCACCTGGCTCGACATTCCACATAAGAAACACAGTGGGCCACCTTGGGGCCAAAGTAGTTGGCAGCAACTTAGCCCAATGACAGGAAAAATCTGTTTGGCTGAGGGCCTACACCTAATCCTCACTAAACATCTGTTAGGTTTCATAAGAAGAATGTTGAAGGTGATATACATATTAGTTTTCAAATGTACCCCAGTAAAGGGATTACTGCAGTGATTCTTGATTGCACTTGGCAGCTGATGCGTTTTAAAAATTGAAACAATAATAAGATCCATTTGTCCAAATTAGCTCAACAATTAATTTTTAACTTTTTTAAACTGAAAAGATGGATTTTTTTTCACCTGAAAGACACATATTTCTGTGAACTCTGGAGTATAGGACTCAAATTAGCAAAATATCAATATATCAGTTGCCAGATAAGAGCTCACACAGACCAACTTTGACATATTTTGATGTACCTGAAGTCATACTGCTCATCTTACCTGTTAAAGAGCACAAAAGTATTTCTTGGTTAAAATATCTATGCAGTGCGTAAGCTTTATGGTTTTCGATGGTTTTTAACCTAAACTAAATACTAGGGAATTTGATCAACATGCCAAAGTACTGAAAACCAAATATTTTTGTAGTCTTCCAAAGTAAGGTATACCCAGAAGAGATCTATAGTGGGTGTGGGGAAAAAAAATACAAAGCTCCAACCAGTCCATGTTCACAGTGAAGCAGGAATACCACTTGCTATCTTGTTTTGTTGAGACACATCAAAGGTCCATCTAAATAACAAGTTATGAGCCATGGTTTAGGTTTAGGCAGGGAATGAAGAGTGATAGAAGGATTATGAACAGAGAAGCAGATTCTGTTTTTGCAGTTCATCCAGTGATATGGATTTTAAACCAGAGAAGTTATGGCTTCACTTATTTTCCAAGATTTAGTCTAGTCTTCCTAGGATTCTACCTTTTCAAGAAGAGCGAATATTTCAAGGATTTCAGATCAAGACACCATTGAAGATATAATAGAATGTTTAAGTCTGGCTTTGCTGAGTTGTGACCTAACTTTCTGCACAGAATACACTTAAAAGAATAATAATGAGAGATCAGAGGTTGGTGACTATCAGTATGGTTCATTATAGGTGACAATGTAATGCACAAGAAATAATGTTATGAAAAAGAGGATGTAGTACCAGCTGTACTTTGGAAGAATAATATACTTATTAAACAGCATAAAAGAAGCTTGATAATCCTGTTTTTTTTCATGTATAACTTGCATACGCTGCTCTATGTAGCAGTCTTTGCCATGTGATTAGACAAGATTTCTAGAAATACTGGTTTACTAGACTCCCTTATATTTCTGTGCTTGAGAAAGCAAAGATTTGTGTGAGATGTTCTGAATGGCAAACCCTGCATGGATTTTGTCCAACAGCTTTCATTTACACTGAGAGAGTAATGATCTTGGTCACCCAGCATTTCATTTGTTTGTTTCCACTGTTACCTGAGTAATGGTCATGGATCAGGATATCAAATTCACTAGAGGGAAATAATTACCTCTATTTTAGAGAGGTTTCAGCTTAAATACAGGGAAAGACAACAGATCTTTCTATAGAAGACAACAGATCTTTCTATAGAAGAAATAGAGTAAGAACATAGAGTAAGAAAAGTTCTAGACAGAAACCTGACAAGCTATTGGTTCTCTTCTGTAACTATGAAAAAGATCTGCTTTATTGTATCCACACCAGTATCTTTCCCAATTAATATTCATAGCATGGCTTGCACATGAAACTTAAATCCAAATTTTCCGTTGCATTCATTGTCAATAACCCATATTCAAAACAAATTATAAAAAGAAAATTTTGGTTAGCTCGTGTATACTGGGGGAAAAAATATCTAGTTCAACAAACCCTATTTAAGGCGTAATAACCTACAAGTTCTGAGCATAGATGAAGAGCCAAATCTATTTTTATTCAACTAGAATAAACCCAGAACACACCTAATGAATTCAAATGAATTATTCTGAATTCATAACAGTGTAAATGAGAACAGAATGTGGTGCAACATGAATAGGCATAGGATAAAGAGAATGATAATTGATAAATATATTTGATAATGGAGGGGAACCTACTACACTTAAAGAAATAGTTTATTTAGTGCCACAAACTTTCTGCAAATAAAAGAATAGTAAATGAATGCTTTACCACATGGAGCTTTTATCTTTACCTGACAAGCTCGTTATTCACAGAAACAGCATCCAGGTATTTCTTCAGTGCATAAAAATTATGGATATACTTCCGAACGTAATAGCCTCGCCAGGTTTTCTGGATCTGGAGGAAATAAATACTTTCTTAGTATATTTCAAATCAAAATTTTGCATGCATATCGGATATATGTACTAGATCCCAAGTACCTCTTTCCTTAAAAGTGATACCAGGTAGAAACACCGATAAATTTCAATGAAGAAATTAGTGTAGGTTGTAACATATTGTAGCACTGAGTCACCCCTTTACCAACATCTACTGCTACACTTTCACGTTTGTGCTCTACAAAGGTCTAAACAGTATAAAAGCCTTCCCAGGAACTCAATGAATCAGACTTTCTGGAAAGTTCATTTATAAATTGCAGTTCTTTCATCTCCAAGTAAAATGATTCATGTCTATTTGTTCCACATTAGTTTCATTCTTCTCAAGAAATACTATTCTCTTGCATAACAGAAAAAGCCTAACCTAGAGAAAGCCTAACCTGGAGAAAAAAAGCTCTTTATCTGTAGCTAGTTATAAAGTTGCATTATGAATAGAAATTAGGCAGCATCCTCCAACAAAAAGGGTTAATATTTTGGTGCATTTTGAAAAACATCATTTGAAAAAAAAAAAAAAAGACAAAGAAAAAATAAAAGAGGAGAAAAAAAAATACTTAGTCTACCCAACTTTCCCCAAGAACAGATTTAAACTGAAGGTTTAAATGTTTTTAAAAGTTCTGATATAGACAATTAAACATTGGAATGGGCTGCCCAGGGAGGTGGTGGAGCCACCATCCCTGAAAGCGTTTGAGAAAAAAATGAACATGGCACTTAGTGCCATGGTCTAGCTGACAAGGTGGTGATCAGTCAAAGGGTTGGACTCAATGACTTTAGAGGCCTTTCACAACCTAAATGATTCTGTTATTCTGTAATTAGATAAAAAGCTAGCAGGACTGCCATTTGTTGAGTTATATTTATCTCTGTGCCATGACATGCAGAGCTGAAAGATGTAACTTGCTCTATTCAGCCATGCTGAGGGTTGCTCTTGCTCCTGATTCTCCTCACCATAAGAGGTCAGTGTACTCTGGATGTCTACATCTGAAAAACAGACTAACCATCCTTTCCTCTCTTCTCACGGTCTAGCTCGTCCATATTTAAATCCATCCTTGAGTTTATTATTAATTTTCTGGCAAAATATTCTTTATTTCATTGCATTTTGTCTCCTTTTTTCTCAATATTTTTCTACTTTAATATCTCAATTTCTATCTTCTAGTCTGCAGTAGATTCATTTGCCACAATATCCATCTCTTTGACCTTTATAGCTTTGAAATCTTAAAAGACATAGCAGCTGAAAGGCAGAATCTACATTTAAAAAGCAAGACGTTGGAGGTTTTAGTATCCAGAAGAAAGTATCATCTGCATCCCCTTATCTAAATGCATAGAAAAGTAAAATGTTGCAATGTACTAAGAGGTCTCCTATTCCTGTTAGCCCCTAGCTACCAGATTTTTCAAGAAATTATACACTTCGTTGTATCTATAAGGAACATTTTTTTTTACATCAACCTTTCTCTTTCCAGAACCAAGGGATGACTTTTTAAGTGGAGTGAAACCCATGTTTTTGCTATTTTGCTTTTTTTCTTAGCCTACCTCTTTCTAAATATGCGCCTTTTTAAAAAAAATAAGAGGAAGGAAAACAATGTCATGGGTTTTGTGTTTGATTCAGGAAGAAGGCAAATTAAAAAAAGCTGCCAATTGCCCAGATTATCAGTAACCATTGCACTCAGTAATTTCAGAATATTTATCATCAAGTCTTGGGAGTGCTCTTCAGTAACAGGCAAAACTCTCTCTGCTCCTACCAGTTCCAGCACAGTCCAATCCTGTACCACTGTGACAACTGACAAAAGCATGCAATTTTTCCACCTCCAGACTTTTACTGGAGCCATCTAAAATGGCAGGGTTGAAAATTTCATACTTTGGCACCATTTTGCATTCTCAAACCCCCAAACACTATTCTTCAAAGTAAAAACCAACATTTGGCCTCAATTGATGGCACCTTGGGGTACAGTTATAATTATCCTTTTATGCGAGATTTAACAAGAGAAAAAGAATTACAGAAAGCTCTCAGTAATTCTTTATATGTTAGTTATTAAGAATAACAAAATATTAACTTCCAGTGTTAAAATGTTCTTCTATTTCCCCTTTGTGCATCAGCATGGAATTTCCTCCCTTCCCAAATAAGACTTAAAAGCAATTCCAAAAGTTGTTTTTTGTTTTTTAACTACATGTTGTTATTTGTTTATGATTGGCTTTGTTTGGTTTGGTTTTTTTTTTTTTTTGTTGTTGTTGTTTTGTTTCATTTTGTTTCTGGGGTTTTCTGGTTTTTTTTGGTTTTGTTTTTTTTGTTTTGGTTTGGTTTGGTTTTGGGTTTTTATAGTTTTGGTTTTTGGGCTTTTTTGGGATTTTTTTTTTAAGTGAAAGGGGTTTGGACCTCTATTGTTATATATTCATATTGCTATAATATGAACATATTGTTCTATTATAAGATGTTATTATAACATGTTATAATATGAACATGTATTATAACATGTTCATATTGTTATAATATGAACAAATAAGAGTTCTGGGAACAAGAAAGGTTCTGGACATGCTGCTTTGCACTAGGTGATAGTAAATTTCATATTCTTTGCAACACTACTTTCTCATACACAAGCTTATTGGGTTAAAAAGGAATAGAGAAAGAGCAGAGAATCAGTATGCCTTCAGAGATCTGGGATTAAGCAAAATCCTTTGCATGTGAATAAGGATCTTAGCTTTATTTTTCTGTTTGGCTTCAAAATTTCTCAACAAGAGCAACTTGGCTCCCTTATAGCCATGTGCTCATTAATGCAGGATTACGGTCCCTTTGAAACTCTTTCTGACAGTCTTCACTTCACAGTTACAAATGCAGAATTGGATATTTCTGGGTTAAAGGATCAAAACTCAAACTGAAAGACAAAAGGCTCAAATAGTATAAAGCTATAATTACCTCCAATGGGCTCAGTGTACCAATTAAATGCTGCACTCTACCTTTATTTACACCACTCTGTTTGGAATGAACTCACTGATTTCAACTGAATGAAACCTAAGTAAGAAAAACTACATTGTGTCTCAGATTATTTTATGCCTGATTTCTGTTTCCCTAATACTGTTTGTCAGTAATCCCAAAACTGAAGATTAATCTTTTTAGAAAAGACCATTTTTAAAAAACCTTCTGATGATGCTCATATTTTCAATTTGAAAGTTCTAAATGTTTGCTTTTATAAAGAAGTATAATGTTATGACTGCATTTCTTTTTAATTCCAAGGTGAACGTTTAAAAAATTCTTGAAAAAGAAGAGACAAGTGTGTGTATGCCCTTCAAAGTAATTAGCAAGTTTCAACAGTGATTGGTACAAAACAATTATTGTCATTGATCAGCACTGAACAGATAATTTTAAACAAAGTCATTGTGTGCTCAGCAGATTACAGCTTGTTAACGGGCAAGTTCTAAATGACCTCTTAAGCTAGTCAAATCAATGATGCATATTCCTCATTAAGTAACATCAAAATGTAAGTGGTCTTATAAATAATGTTTATTTTAAGCACTAAAACAAATGGCAAAACCTTGATATATCAAAAGCCATCTGCTCGTGGAATTTTTTTTTTGCCGTAGGATTACTTTTGTTGCTGAAAATTTACAGGAACCTTAAATCTTCTAACAGACAGAATCATATTTTGCCTTGAAACTGAAACCAATTTAAACAAGATCTCTGATTTAATTTTAAAAGGTTAAACTGATAGCTCTGATTACAACCAAATGCAATCCAGAAGGACAAGACATGTAGACTGGCTTCAAAACTATGAGCATGTGTATGCCCTCGATACTTCAAATGCCAAAATTGAAACTGCCTTTCTAAAGAGTGACTATAAACTGAAATAAATATCAATAACACTGTGAGACAAAACAAAGTGCTTAAATAGAAAAACATGCGCAGTTATATTTTTAGAACACTGAGTTATATTAATCATGAATCAAGCTCATGATGAATGAACATAAGGAACTGTTGGCTTAGGAAGCCTGAAGTTTGAGCACACATGATCTGTGCAGAAATGCAACAGGCCTGATTTGCTATTAGACCTTGATTAGCTCTTCAAGAAACACAGGACAGAAAAAAACACAAAAGCATTCTGTGTTTCAGACTGGTACCATTTAATGTCTCCTCTGCAGAAATGGCTGCACTAGATTTAGATAGAGGAAAATCAGATTCTGACATTTGCAACTAAATAAAGATCTGTTCTATTGTTTTCTATTGATTTAAATTTCCATTAAAGAAAAGGACATGACTGAAAAAATGGTACTTTGAAGATTTATATCACCTAATGATTCAACATTATATTTCCATTACAAATGAATAGGAACACATTCAATTTCTTTTAAAAATGAAAGACCAAATGCAAAACTCCGTTTGACTAGAATACATAATTAGCTCTGAAATTTGGTCTTCAAATATCTTCTGGAAGTACAGAGGCAACTTTTAAGAGCTGGCTTACATCTTACGTTTTCTCACTGATCTCAGCTGCATGAGTAAATAGCATTTATCCACTGAGGAATACTTTCAAACTAGCTAAGTAAGGAATGAACTATAACCACAACAAAAAGGTACATTTGTGAGGTATTAAACTGCTGTTAAATACCTTCAGTTCTTTAACATGTACCAAATGTAATATTCTACTTTGTGCATTTGAGAGAACTAGAACTAAGTAAAACACCTGATGAGTACAGGTCTCTTAACTATGAGTCATTCTGGACACAGAGAGGCCACAAAATTAAAATCCATCCCAAGAATCTTCTTACTCTACACGAGTTTCCCTGTGTTAATCCCTGGGTTAATCTCCATTGTCACCATATTCCTGCATTTGGTAGAATTCAAAAGGTAAGGTGCCTGGCTTAAAAAGATACAGGCTTCTAAAGTAAAGCACTTGTATATCACAAAATGAAAAAAAGAAGCAACATAAAAAGACTTAATCACAAAAATTATTTTATGTTTTCCCAATATTTGTTTTACATATTTGTTCAAGTGCAGTTTCAAAGTTCAGGGAAAAAAGCTTGTTTCTAGTTAAATATGTTTTGCAGTTCCACCCACAACAAACATAATTTGCTGTAGATTCATTGAAGTTCAAGGTCTGTTTATACACTTCTTCATCTAGCAAAATTCACTCTTAATATCATCAATGAGTTCAGTTCCACCTTTGTGTTTAAGCAATAAAATTGGCCTGTGCTCTCTAACTCTTGAGATCCAGCAAATGCCGTACACTAACAAGAGAAAAAGCACAGCCACATCAACAAGCTTAAAAGCCCTGTAGTTTTTCAGAATTGCAAATACATATCTACTTTTGCAGAACAAATGTTCTTACATTTGTAAGAACACTGGCAGATAGAATGTTGGAGGGTTTTATCGGTATCATACATGATAAGGTCCAATGGGCATTTAAATGGGGCAAAGACACACTGATGTACCTCAAATTCAGCTACAGTTTTCAAATACAACCCTGACGACTCAGTGAAACTTTAATTTTTAACTATGTACTATTTCCTGCTGTTGCCATCAGCATATCAATCAAGTGTATATCATTCTGCTTTGCTCATTTTATTAAAAGCAAATTCGGAGCACAATTGACTTTTCATTTGTTTAACAAGTGAAGAAATATTTACCCTGACAGCCATTTCATTGTAGAATTTCTCCTTCTTAATAAAATATGCTCTCTGTGAATAAAAAAAAAAAAAAAGATGGCACATATTTCAGTTACACAAAGACAGTCCTGCTATTTTTACATATAAAAGATAAGAATCTTTATACATAATACATAATAAGAGTTCTAGGCTAAGAGAGAATAAAATAAAACTTTGTATTGAAGAGATAGGCTTCCTAATACATAATGCAGGCTTAACCAGAAAAATCTATGGTAGTCAAACTAGGAGCTAATGGAGATATATGATCATAAAATGCTCTCCGCTGAGTTTGATAATCAATGGTGCTCTACTGAGAGTAGAATAACAAAGCAGAAATATTCACAAGTGCTGGTGACATGTAGTATTGTATGATTTATTCACTGGGGTTCTTTTAGCCAAAACTCACAGAAACATAAAAGGAATTCATATTTCAAGATGTCTGGTTTAATGAAAAATTCAGAGAAATGCTGTCTTCAGTCGAAATCGTTCAAGGATATGGATGCAGTGATGGAGCAAAATTGTGCTTTCCAACCATCTGTACTAAATGTTATGTACTTAGCTGCCTCCCGAGTAATCGTTGGGAATTTTGTTTCATTTAATATGCATTTCAACATCATAAAATCATAAATACAATGATACCATGTTACAGTGAATCCCCTGATATAGAAAACATTTCCTGAAGTCCTGGTTTCCTTCCAATAAAGTAGAATTCCTCTCATAGTGAACGAATCCCCTATTATACTAAGCAATCACTTGGCAGCATAGGTTATTTTAATGGATACATCACTTTAAACTAAGCTTTCACATCTGTTCCGCCCTCTAATTACAAATGCAAAATGAACATAATTCACAATTGTATCATAAAAAGTAAAATATAAGTACTTTGAATGCAAGAGTATGTCCTTTATTTAGCACAACATGCAGCTTTTATGTGTTTCTCATGTTTTAGACACAAATCAAAGGCAAAAGTGCTTTCCCCTGATATAGTGATTTTCTCCCCCATGGCAAACAGGAATTCACTATAAAAGGGTTTCACTGTAATTAGTGTTATTTGAATTGCCTAGTCTGATCCAAAGCAAATTGTCTGTGGAGAGCAGCAGGACTGGATTATTTATCAACAGTCTGGGCAATTAAGAAACAGTTGGCTGCAATATGTTATTTACAAATGAACACAATGATGCTACTTCATTTTAAATTCTCTTTCTTCATTACATTAAGCAAGGCATAATTCCTGCAGTTTAATTAAGGTGCATTTTAAATGCTCACTTTAATATCATACCAATCTACTAATAATGGAAACAGTACAAAAGATATTTCTTATATGAAAGAAAATTGCAGAATTGTTAAAGTTCAAAGAAGTTTCACATGTGCATGTGGATGTGCATATATACACATAAATATATCCATATATATATATGTATGTATTCAAAGGAAAATCTACCCCAAATGTACAAATTAGAATAAATAATGGACTGTCTCTCTCCCCTTTATTCTCCATAGGTATTTACTGAGTGATACTAACTGTAGATAGCTAATAATGGACTGAAATAATGCTTGCCTGACTTAAGTATATCCCTAAACTGCTTGATTAAATTGATGCAATTTTGGGTTGCAGCTCATCTTTTCTTTCTTTGGAAGGGAACGTAAGAGTTACCACACTACCAAATAGATAAAATACATTTTAATGGAAGCTTAAAATGTTCCTAAGCTTAAAAACATTCATCAGATTTCTGTCCATCAGTGATTAAAAGAAACAATTTTACACCTTTTTGTTTATTCTTCTCATATTTGAAAGCTGTGAGCACTTAGGTCTGAATGCATACCATTTCACTGAAGAACATAATAAATAAATTGGACACCTTACATCATTAATGCTCTTTATATCATCCATACTGAGAGACAATGTGGGACCACTTTGACTCTGAGCTTGGCCAACTATTGAAGAACTCCCCCTACTACTTACAAAAACAGTCAGTGGCAACCAAGGTTTGATCTTGCACACCTCACATTCCTCACACTAAGGTGTGAGGAATTCAGGCCTTACCCTACCACCACTTAAGAGGGTCACCCAAAACAAGAAGGAAGTTACACATTCCTGCTTTTACTCAACTCTTGCTCTAAATCACAAGTCTTTCCAATGCAGAACTGCTGATGCAACTGTCCTTCAACTTTATTCTTGCACCAAAAGCCAAAGGCTGTGTCAACATCTAGGTTCTTTTGCAAATGTATTTGCCCTTTGTTTTCTAATCCTGATTCGAAAGTTCTACTATTACAAATGATAGAGAAGGTGTTCATTGCTATTCACAAAAACAATGTGTCATAATTTAGTGTCATAATTTAGTGCTTCAACACAAGTCTACATTTATGTGCTCTCCTAATAAGCAAAAGATTCTTTCCAGAACTGGGGCCTGCTTGTCCAGAAGACACTTTTCTTATTTTTAAGTGGAATTTCATGCAGTTCAGCCCATGCCCTATGGATTGCCCCTCATTTTTCACTAAGTGACAATTCAAACGTGACACTGCCTCGTTGACTCTCTGGAAATAATTACTTTCCCAAATCATCCATGTACCGTCTCTACTTCTGAGCCAGGATGTCTTTGCCGTGAATTCTGACTTTAGTATACAGGCCTTCCTACCAGCTTATCTTAAGTGTAGGTTTTCAAAACATATTTGAAGCCTTGGATGCACAAACTTTTGTATACTTTCTCATAGTGTATTTAAAAACATGCTTGGGAATCATCTACAAATGATGGTGTCTTTAGTTTTAAAGAGTTAATACAAAATTACAAATTCAAAGAATTTGAGGAACCAGGGATCTGACTGAGTTTGAGAATGAGATCAAGGTTGAGAGAAGGAAGCAACACATGGTCTAAATTGTGAATGTGATCATGGTGTATTTTGGGGGGGTTGTAGAGCAAATAGGTATTTGCCTAATTCCTATTGGACTGGAACTATTTAAAACTTATTGACTTGAAGGTAAATCACTTAGGGTGGTGCCAAACTACATAACATAAAATATTCACTTTTCTCAACTGCATCTCCTTCCAAAGTAAACTGAAAATATGGCCATCATGCATTCCAGCTTCATATAATAATGAAATGTTACAATTCCCCTTGCTTTAGCAAATGATTCCCTGGCACTGAGAAAACAGTAATAAAGAAACGATGCATAGTTTGTTTCATGTTCTGGTGTTTTCCTGGTTCTAAAATTCATACCTTCCTGCAGGTCATGCAAACTTTCAGAATTCAACACAATCAATGCAACCAAGTTGTTAAGAAAACTGTAGGAGAGCATTTCTTAATTTTAGCTTGAGATTAATTAGGAAACAAAGCTTTATATCAAATCACTTTTATTTAGAATAGAAAGGCACATAACTTTAATCATATAAATGCCATCAATAGCTGCAAGATTTTTTAGGTTTTTTACCAAATATTTCTCTTAGCAATCAAAGGAAGAGGCTCTGGAGGAGAAGCAAATGAAATACTAGTGGTGATGCACATATGGACAGCCAATCTGATGAATCTCAGCCTTTGTTATTTTCCGCATCAGTACCATTCACATTTCACAATTTTGAATATAATCATTAAAATGATTTATTATCAAGCAATCGTGGGTATTTTGTGCATATGCTTTGCCTTGTTTGCTGGCAGCAGATACCAATCCAATCATTATCAGCAGACAAATTTTAAAGTGACCATTGTATTTAAGGAACTGTCATGCCAAAGGCATCATTGTCTTTCATAGTCAGGAGTCATTTCAACAGTTACTAGCAAGAGTTCATTGCAAACATTGCCTGATCTTTTAACTTGAAAATTATATTAAGCTGCTGAGATTTTGCTTTTTACATATTCTGTTAATTGAATAAAGATAGCAAAATAACAAATATAAGGTATTAACTCACACTTTATATTTAAGTCCACCCCAAAACACACGGAATACAGCAGTCCAAAGGGAGTAGAATTATCTCATACTTGTGTGGTTCTCAGGTTGGCTTCCAATCAAGCTGTTCTATTTAGTCTTCTCCAATCAAAGTGATGGCAAAACAAAACAAAATGTAGTGTTTAAGAGGAAAAGATCATTTCCTGTGCTGATTGCTGTAAAATTTGTAAGCTTTCTAATGAGATTCTCTTCCTCTAGAGCCCTGGCTAGCACTGGATAAGTACTGGAATCCAGAAACTGGATGAATTCATCATCTGATTTAGAATGTGTGTATTAAGTTGCAGAATTTTTTGTCCTACATTGTTCCATAGACTTCAGATTTGGCAAGAATTTCAGTTATGTCTTTTTGAAAAACTAAATATTCATAAGTCTTTATTGATTAAAGACAATTTTACTTTTCAGAATTATATTCAAGAACAGAAAGCTGAGGAGAGCTTTATGATGTTAGCTCTCTCAGGTCTGTAATTACAGGCAAACTGTTTGATCATGTTGATTTCTTCTTTCCCTTGTCCCAGTGACTGCACAGATCCTTTCTTTTCATTAACAAATTTTAATATAGATTATCATGTCTCTCTTCTACAGAAGCTTTCCTAGATTAAACAAACCTTCCTTATACTCAGGAATAATATTCAGCTGAAGTCCTACTTTTTTCAAAACAGAACCCAATGCAACCATGCAGCTATCTGCTCTGTATTCAAGAATTACTTTTAGAAGATGAGTGAAAACCACAGACTGAAAGGATGGCTCATCATTTATCAGTTAAGCCAGCTAGTAAATTGGAAGAGAGAAAATCTTTACATAGATTATTGATAGACTAGGGGAAAAAATAAATGAACTTTCAGGTAAGTGAGTCCTGATACTTGAAAACATAATTTAGTAGGGTGTATGAACTTTGGTTGGGAATATATGGTTTATTTTAGCTCTTTTTTTACTTCTTTAATCATCTGTTTTGACTTAAAAGCAGCAATTTAACAAAATTAATCAAGAATAAATGACTAACAAGTTTAACAGTATTGTAAAACATTAGTATAAATTGATAAATTAGTGAAGTAAATCACATACTTTATGTTAAATTATTTTCTTCTTAGTCCCCTAAACCTTATAGCAGAGGTTTTAGATTGTGTGCTATCACACACATTCACTCTCTTCAGGCCCATCACAGGAATTAGACCAACTACAATCTGCTTTGTGCCTTAAGGCAAGACCTCAAATACTTCTAGGTTCATTAAGTAAGAAATTTAAACCACTAAAACATAAAATAGCAATGTGTAGACACATTGGCTTATTTTATTTTCAAAATTAAAAGTTCTGCCAGAAAAAAAAAGAAAAAAAAAAGGAAAAAGAAGAAAAAAACCAGAAGCAGCATCTTGTAAATCTCCAATCCTGCAATTAATATCATGTGGGCAGACTTCTGCATGAGCAGATCTCATTGCTGGTTTGGGGACCAACACTCCAAGGCTGCAAACACTTAAACACTGACTTATCTTGATTTTTAAGTGTAGGCTTGCTCAAATTAATGATGCTTTTCATTGCAGTACAGTTAAGAGTGTCTGTGTGTATAAAAGATGGAGTTTCAGCTTTTTAATTTCATGATGAGCAAATGAATTATTCATACGTATTCTACAAAAAACCAAACAAAATTTTAAAAAGTACTTTTCTACCTCCACTACTTCTTTGAAACTTTTTCTTCTTAGATAACCTCTCCACCACTTCTGTATCAAAGTCGCCATTTTGCTCAGATATCTAAAATTAAACATATTAACAAAGTAATTAGCTTTTCAGACTTATGACCCATTAAAATTTCATTATAATAAAAATAACATACAGTGTATTATGCATCACACAAATGACCACTACAAGCATACTTTATGCATATACATGTATATATATACATATACATATACATATATACATTTGCACACACACACAGACACACACAGACCATTATATACATATATTTATTCATACACACATACTTTTGTTTTTGGAAAACATGGGTTACTGTAAACTTACCTGTATACTATTAGAAAAGATCAATGAAAAAGCCTTACAAATTTAATTTGCACAATAAATTGTTTCATTTTCATGGTTTTAACCAACAAATCTGACCAGTTCAGAATTTTTTCTGTCATACGCAACATTTTCACATACCATTATACCATTATACTATTTCATTATACCATATACCATTTTTAACTATTTGACAAAACCTACTGACACTTGAATTTTTAGATACTTTTTCACTTTTAGACACCTTTATGATTTATAAAATTACGCCTAGCTTAATTGTGAATGTTTACTTTGTCCTTAATTAATTAATTTTTATATGGACATATATGTTGCTACTAAAAAGTTCATAATTGATGTCACATAAACTTTTGCAGAAAATTATTGAATCATTACTTTGGGAAATGGAAAAAGCTGTACAAGGGATCATTCATACCACCTAACTATGGACATCAAACTTATAATCCTGCACTGCACTCAGTGAAGGCAGTCTTTGGATAATTCAGAACACTGAGAATTGGCAACATTGAGCCTGTGGTCCTAAGTAAGCCAGAGACAATCAAAGAATTATAGAATCAATCAAGGTTGGAAGAAACCTTCAACATGATCTCGTCCAATTGTCCACCCAACAGCACCATAATCACTCCTAAATCATATTCCCAAGTGCCACATACAGATACATCTTGAACTTCAGGAGATGGTGACTCCGCCATCTTCCCATGCAACTCATTCCAATGCCTAATAATTCTTTTATTGAATTTTTTTTCTAATATCTCATCTGAACCTCCTCTGATGCAGCTTAAGTACATTTCTTCTGAGTGTACATAATGACTGCAGCCTATCTTCCTATGGGGGAAATATTGGCCATTAAGTAGCAAATGTTATTTAAGCTAATAATTCTTTAGGTTTCATACAGTAGGTCTGGATGATGTACAATTAATTCCAACAGGCAAGAGGTCAGACTAGAAGGTGTAACAATCCCTCTCCCTCAACCGCCCTGTTTTATGAAAATACAGAAGTTTGAGCAGATGAGTTTGGCCAGCTTGGCTTATAACATAGAAATGGAAGAAGGCTTTCTGGGAGAATGGACCAACCACAATTTCCAGGAAATTTCTAACAATGTTATAAAATCATGGAATCACTAAGGTTGGAAACTACCTCCAAGATCAAGTCCAGTGTTGATACAGCATTTCCCAGAACAATGCTGGTGAAGGGCCTTGAAGGTCACTTCTGTTCAGCCTGAAGGAGACTGAGGAGAGACCAGTGCAGTTCACACCTTCCCAACAAGGGGAAGCAGAGAGGCAGGCAGGCACTGATTCTCTCAGGTGACCAGTGACAAGGAGGGAGTGGCCTGAAGCTGCGTTGGGAAGATTTATGTTGGATATTAGAAAAAGTTTTTCACTCAGATGGTGGTTGGGCACTGCAAAGGCTTCCCAGAGAAGCAGTCACAGCCCAATTCTTCCGGAGTTCAAAAAGCATTTTGGACACTGTTCTCATGCACATGGTATGACTCTTGGGACTGTCCTGTGCAGGGCTGTGAGTTGGACTTTGAAGACACTTGTGGGCCCTTGCAACTCAGGATATTCCATGTTTCTACATGAAATGTCTCTGAAACAGCATATCCAGGGGACATCTAGTTACTTCTTTTTCTCCCACTTATAACAAGATTTCTTAAACAATACTGTGTATCTATCCTGAAGATAATTTCCGTGCTTTCTAGCATCATGACTTTTTAATTGTATACAGTTCTAAAAGCCAAAAAATTGTTATTTCTTACAATGACACAGCATATATTTAGTTCTGTTGAAAAACTGGGTAACAGTTATTGCCTTTTTTTTTCCAAAATGCTCCAATTTTATTAAAATCAAGTAATACCATGAGAAATATTGAGGAAAAATTCAGTGCTTAAACATGGATTACAATAGGCTTGATATACTACCTCAGATAGGCTCGGACACGGCATGCTCGAAACCAGCGCTGGATCCTGACAGCAGCTTTGTACTTTATTATTCTGTCTTCATCTATAGCTCTGAAAAATATAAAAGTAGTAATATTTCTCAGCATGGTAATGTAGAACCAAAGCAAAAATATTATTCTAAATATATTTTATTGTTGCAGCTTGGGATCATTTTCACCAGGTTTTTCACTTTTAATTCTACATCTTTGCTAGTGCAGAAAAATTTAATTTACATTAGTTGCATAGTATGCAGGTAACAAAGAATATTGCAGCTTGTAGAGGATGTAAGTTTTAGGAATGGGCATTTCTTATTCCCATACAATACTCAAATACATGTCAGCATGTAACATGGACTTCATGCATTGTCGGTGAAATATGTGGATAATGCTTTAATGATAATTAGGCCTGAGTTACAATAAAAATCACATAACTGTATAAAATTGTGAATCTACAGTGTTTGTGACAAAGCTAAAAGTCCTGTAAGGAAGACTATGAAACTAAAAGAGATTAAAGAAACGTATTGTCAGTCTGGAGGAGACTTTTCAGAGAGTTCAGAAAGAAATTGTTACCATTATGAGTTTCAATGCTGAGGGGTAGAACTCAGCTATGAGATTGCCTCTAGCTTTTATTCTTCTTTTGTTTGTTTCAAAATGTCAGTCTGACAAGTCTTTGAACTTAAAATTAAATTTTAATTTTCATTGATTTTTATTCTTTCCCATTTTTATTAGGAACATAGTCACCAAATTCTTTAATTTGTTACCTGACAAAAAATAACGTTTAGGTTACTATTAGTTAGTTTTCTTAATTAGTTCTCCTAACAAAGTTTCATGTCAACATTAATTGCCTCAGTAAATCCAACAAGATCATTGTTTATCTGATAAATTAGGATTATCCTCATTATATGTCAGAAAATGAAATGAATTGCAGATTTACTACCAGAGATCAAGAAACATTAGCTCCACTCATTTTATATCATCTGGTGCAGCATGGGCTCTCAATCACATTAAATGGGCACAAATTTTCACTGTCTGATCTGCTTCAGACATTCTCAGTGCCTGAAAACTCTGGGAAACAAGCTTCTTTACCTAAAAATGAATAGTTTTCAAAACTAAGAGAGTTTTCTTGTTCCTTTCCTGCGCAGCTTCCTAGTCTTCAACAAGAAGCAGACACGTGCAGAATACTTTTCCTTAGAGGAAAATTATTTTGATCAAAAGGCTATGAGCGATTTGGGCCTGGACAGGCAGCCACAATTACAGCTTGGAAATGAGGGGGATATGGGACTGGCCACGTCAGAGGTGCCAGCTCCAAACCCAGTCCTACGCACTTGGCAGTGACAAGAGTCTTCTGGAAGAGCAGAAGCCTTCTCCTCTCTTACTCCCTGATAGATTTTTCCTAGTTGCCATTCAGTCTTGCCTGGCCAGGACGAGAGAGATGTCCTTGTAAAGTTTATTGAAGCAAACCAACAACAGAGTTGTTTTTCTCACAGGATAGTTCCACAAACACTCCCAGCTGCCTTGCCAGCAGAAGTGTTTTGAGGTGGAAGTTTCTCAAGCAGCTATCTGCCCTTTTGATCAGATTGCCCAGTTGTCATACTGCTTGAATTAAGCTCTTGAGAGTCACAGATACTTCACAAAGGCTGTACTGAAAGTTTAAAAGGCCTACTCAAGCACCTGACATATAGATACTACAGTAAATAAAAGTAGGTTCTTGAATGAGTAGAGTGATAAAATTGTGTAACACTTAAAAGAATGAATTAATGGAACTTGTATAATCTTATCCTTTTGCTAAGGGTATTTCTCAAAATGCAGGCTCGTGGTGTTCTTGCACTGTGGCATCATTGGGGAAGTTCTTCCCTAGAAAGGTGCTTTCCCTAAATAGCCGGCTTAGGACACCTTATACACCTCACATAAACAGAGTTCTGCATAAAGCACAACAGGAATGTTATTAAGATCAGAAAAACATTACTAAGACTTGTTGCTCTGCTGGACTCTTTGAATGCTCTCATTTGCATTCCCAGTTGCAAATCTGAATTTTCTGAAACTAACAGATCATAGCCCATCCTTAAAAGGGAAACAATTCATTTTTGGAGAGCTCTGCCAAAAAAAGAAATCCCCAAACAACAAGCATGCTGCCCTCCAATGGATTTCCAAGTCTGGCTCAGACTGTTCTTTCTAACCTGAAACATGTGAAAAACAAGCATAGCCTCCTGCAACTGACATTTGTTTAGTGAACTGCTGTGTGTACAGCCACAAGAGTATGAGTGAAAGTTCAGGCAAAGAGCAGAAAAACACAACACTGTACATGCAGGCAGGACTTGATCTCTGTAACTTTCAGTGATGTTCAGGAGCTTTGTTATTCATGCTAATGATGTTTTAATTAGATTCAAAAATAAATGATTCATTAATTAGTGAAGAAAAAAACCAGAACTGTGCTAAATATGTTTGGTGGTTTTTTATGTTTGAGCTTTTTCATTACACATACAGGAACAGTGCAGCTGAATAAAAGGATTTATGGGACAAATCTCTGCAATATTTAAGTAAGTCTTACAACTTTCAATTTCCAAAAACCTGGTCTGGGAAAAGTTGGCCACCACCATTCTGGGAGTCAGAAAACTCAGCAGAAACCATCCCGGTTGGTGAGGACAAGGGTAACAGATCTGATCTGATCTCTTTCAATTAACTTTAAAAAAAAAAAAAATATATATATATTTAAATATTAAAAAATAAGTAGTGTCTTTGCAAGAGGACAAACGTCCAGGCGCAGTCACAGATGGGAGCCAAGAGAGCAGGGACTCAGCGCTGGGCCCGCATCTCCAGGGATGCTCAGGGAACAGCAGCACCTCTAGGGCGGGACAGAGGCGGGAGGCTCCAGAGGCGGGACCGGGGAAAGGAGCTCGCCTCCCGAGGAGGGAGAGGGCGGAACTTGCGAGGCTCGGCGGGTTTCAGGATTTTACAGAGGCTCCTTTTCCCTCAAAATTATCGTGGGGCGGGGAAGAGTGGGACACTCAGTGTTTTCTGTGTATAAACGGGCCACCTTAAAGAAGCTGCGCTGCGGCCACCAGGTCTCATCAGATCGCTGTGGAAATATTGGGGAAAAGGCGATGGGTTGGTGCTCTCGGGAGGGATTTAAAAGCGAAATAGTTTCACAGAATCGTATAATCACAGAGAGGGTCAGGCTGGGAGGGACCACAGTGGGTCATCTGGTCCAACCCCCCTGCTCAAACAGGGCCACCCCAGGGCACAGGGCACAGGATTGTGTCCAGACCGTTCTTCAGTATTTCCAGTGAGGAAGACTCCACACTCTCTGTGGTCAACCTGTCCCAGTGCTTGGTCACCTGCACAATAAAGTTGTTACTCATATTTAGATTGAACTTGCAGTGCATCCAGTCTCTACCCATTGCCATTTGTCCTATTGCTTGGCACGGCCGAGAAGAGCCTGGTCCATCGTCGTCACGCTTTCCCCTCACATACTTAGAGACACTGACGAGGTTCTCTTTCACTCGTCTTTTTTCAAGGCTCAACAGGCCCAGCTCCCTCAGCTTTTCCCCGTAAGAGGGGTGCTCCAGTTCCTTAATCATTTTCATAGCCTTCCACTGGACCTTCTGCAGGAGCTCCGTGTCTCCCTCGTACTCAGGAGCCCAGAACCGGACAGTTTCCAGGGGGGCGGCCTCCATCGCGTTGCCGGCGGAGAGCGGGGCCCGTCCGCCCCAGCCCGGCATAAGGCGGTGCATCCCGCCCCACCACCGGCACGGACCGAGTACCTGTTCGTAAGGAAATACTCCTCTCGGAGTCCCGCCATCCTCTCCTGAAGCCGGGCCAGCGCGGCCATGCTGGCTCGCTCCTCCCGCCCGCAAGACGCTGCCGCCATGGCAACGGGACTGTCCCAGTGCGCTCGAGCGCGGGGGTGTCGCTGCTGCCGGCGGCCCCGCGGCGCGGCACGGGCAGGGCTCCGGGGGCAGCGGGCGCTCCGCGGGGCTGCACACGATCCGAGCCGGGGGTGCTGGAGGGAGCGCGGCGCTTCTGGGCAGCGGCCGGGCCAGGGAAGGGAAGAGGCGAGGTGGTCGCGTCCGGCTTCCTCCGGTGCTGCGGCTGCTTCCGGGCTCTCATCATGGGGGACTGAGGAGCAGCGCCGGCCGCCCGCGCCCTCCCCGCCCGGCCCGAGCCCTCCCGCCCTCGGCCCCCGCCCGCCTCCCCTCGCCCAGTCTCTGCGAAGCGGCGCCAGCCTCCTCGGGGAGCGGCCGGGGGAGGCGCCGGGTTCATGTTCCGGGTCGCTGAACCTACCCCGACCCGAGCTCAGGCGGCGAGGAAGAGCTGGTAAGCCCTGGGGGGGACAGACGTGCCCGCCGCCCCTGCCCGGCCGCGGGGCCGCCATCTGCCGGACGGGGTCCCCACACCGCCTCCGCGCCAGGAGCGGGCCGTGGGGCCGAGGGGGGGCCCCGCTCCGGCCGGGCCTCCCTCCCCTCCCCTCCCCGTGCGGCCCTTTGGCCGGGGCAAGGTGCTGGAGCCCGCCCCGGGCCCCGGGGACCAGGCGCTGGGGCTCCGAGGAGTGCCGCTGCCGTGTCGCGGCGGCTGGACGTGTTTGTGACCGAGCAGCGGGCTGCAGGAAGAAATTTCCAAGCCTTGTTGAGAAAGGGAGAGTGGGGGAAAGATGAATCAAAACTTTTGTCCCAAGCTTAGTTAGGTTTTCCTGTCTGTTTGTGCTTTTCCAGTAGTGGTAGACTCTCTAAGGCCCAAAGCCCTCGGAGCGTGTGCAGCTGAGCATCCAGGGCGGTGTGTGTTTCCTCCTCTAAAGCTTTCCTGCTGCAAACCAGGAATCAACAAGTGCTGCTATAGCCATCGAGCAGGGAAACTATGGGTAGCTCTCCTGCAAAAGAAGTTCCTAGATTTATTGTTTTATGTAATTCCTTATGCTAGCATAGCGACCCCAAAACCCATTTTTTTTTTTTTTATTGTAGCACTGTAAAGAGGGAAGGCTGAGTAACAAAATAGAAAAGCTCCATTCTGTTAGGCTGTGCAGATATAAAGACTGGTAGTGGAGAGACTTGATGGAAGCAAGATGTTCCAAACAACCAGCTGGAAACAGTTCATTTTTTTCCTGAAATCTTGTGATATATTTGGTATGGACTGGTGTATGTAGCTTCTCTCTTGTTTCACTTACTAATGGGAGCAAGGAGGATTGTGATGGGGTTTTGTTTGGGGGTTTTTTTGCAAAGGCTGATAACATTTTTTAGAGGCTATGTTACCTGCACAGATACCTGCTGGTAGATTTCCCAGCTGAAATAGACTTGAAATATATTTCCTTTCATCTTTTTCTTTGTGCTTTTCTGGGGATGGGGAGGATGGGGGGAGGGAAAGGTTTAGTGCTTCATTTCTCCTCATCTTTTGCTGATACCACCTTTTTTTTTCCCTGTGGGTATTTTTTCTATGTTTTTCTATGTGAGAAAACTTTCAAAGAGAGATTTTATTTGCCCAGCTGCTAATTGTTTGCTAGAACAAGTTTTCTGGTGTTGCTAAGCATCCAAATTTGCCTGGTGTAAATATAACAACTTCTGTTGGTGCAATTCAGAATGTTTCAGAGAACGAGGTATACTCCAGTGGCACAAGTGGTTTTTTTTGAGTATTAATGCTGCATACAGTGGAAACATTGGCCAAGATATTCCAAACACATATCTGTGTTCTGTCAAAGTCTTCACTATTTATTTGACCTGTCATTTGTCTTCAAATTTTAATATTTTGTGTCTGCTTAAAGTAATTTAGTTCCAGAGGCTTCTAGAGTAGCCCTCAGCAGTATGAGGTGTAGGCATATTTTTCTGTAATTGTCATCATACAGTAATGATATTACTTATGCTAGTACACTGCTCAGAGGAATTCACTACAGAGGAAAATATTGAAATTTTGTCCATTAAAAATCTGACCACTCCTCAGAGCTGCTCTCTTATTTTTCTACACAAGTTATTTCAGAAGCTGTCTGTTAAAGGACACCTGTTTGAGTGGGATGCAGGAAAATACTTTTTACAGTGTCTAATATTTGATGTAGAAAATTAAGAACTTGTGCTTTCTAGAAACTTAAGATCCTAAAGAGGTGAGTAGTTTCAGAACAGCCACAGAGTAAAATTTTTCACTTTTGGTGGTAAAGCTCCTTCAAAGCAGAATGGTTTTTTTTAATTGTGAGTTCACGTGGCAATTTAAGAATAGTTTGCAGTTTGATAGTTGCTGGGCACTCTGATTCTTTTGATAATGACTGTGGTGCTTTAGTGTATTACCATGATTTGACAGGTCATGTGGTTTGGCACCTTGGCAATTAATTAATGAAGTCATACTTCTGAAAAGGGCAAGCATATCAGTAAATGGCAGCAATGGGATTGCAAGAATTGCTCCCTCTCATGATAAATTGCTCCAAATCTCATTTCTGGCTGACCAATTCATTTGTGTTAGAGCCTTGTTAAATGTAGTTCATGTCAGCATCTTTCTGACTGAATGCTATTGCTCTGTACTGAACACTTTTTCACTGTTTAATATGGGTAGACTGATAGTATTTATATATTGTGCCTTTTGAGATCAGCAGCAGTTTCAGAAGAGTCAGATATAATTACTGCAAGTTAGCCTGGTCTTAATTTTTAGGGGGATCAGCAGTATAATAGGTGATAAAATTCCATCATTCCTGAAATACTTTGTATTGTATAGGACAGAATTACAGAAGTGGTCATCTGGTCCAACCTCCCTGCTCAAGCTGGGTCATCCAGAGCACAGGGCACAGGATTGCATCCAGATGGTTCTTCAATATCCCTGGTGAGGGAGACTCCACACTCTCTGTCAGACTGTTCCAGTGCTCGGTGCCCTGCACAGTAAGGAGGTTCTTCCTTGTGTCAGGAAAATCCACAAATGCCAGAGGCTTATGTCCACAAAGGAGACAGAGGAGTCCTGCAACTTCATTCAAATAAAGAGAGGGAGAAAAAAATGTGTCCACCGGGGCACACATCCATGGCATTTTCTAGAGGTTTTGGAGGGTGCAGCCTCCTTACATCCTCAACTCCCTTGCCCCCTTCCTTTCCCCATTGTCTGAGGCACTAGGAAGGTACAGCCTTCCCAAACTGCCGACCACATATTCCCCCCTTGAACCTGCTATTTTACCCCAAAGTTCAGAAACTCAGGCTTGTGCAGACCCCTTTGTTTGGTTCAGGAGCCAAGCTGTCTGGGCTCTGTAAGGAACCTGCTGCCCACAGTTAGCAGAGACATTGAGCCCCTTTTCAGAGATGTTAGCGTCCACACCTTCACCCGTAAAATTGTTTGTAAAGACAGTAACTTTCCTCTCAATCTCTCCTCTTCTTATTTCTCAGTTTGTCTTCACAAACTCTAGTTATTATTACCTTAACCCTTTCTAACAACCAGGAACATTTGAAACACACCCTCCCAACTTTTCCATGTCTTGTTTCTGCATCAGGTGTGGCAAGTAAATACAGGTAGCTCTTATGCCCTGCAGTGCTGGTTGATATAGGATGGAAAGGATGGCTTTGCATGCCTGGTGGTCCAGCAGATAGTGCCAAAGGACATAACTAGGTGTGGATGTGGAACTGGATGCTTTGTCCTCCTCTCAGTGATGGCTTTTTAATGACAGGGAGTTTAAATAGTCTAGGCACAACTTCATTTTCTGCTCATAGAATGGTTACGTTTGGAAAGACCTCTGAGGCAGAGTCTGTTACTGCAGCACTGCCACATTCACCACTAAACCCTGTCCTCAGGTGCCACATCCACACGGTTTTTGAACACTTCCACCAGTGCTTCCACCACTTCTCTGGGCAGTTTGGTTCAATACCTGACCATTCTTTCCTAATTTTTTTCTTTGTAATGAAGAAAGTTTTCCTAATATAAAATTTTTTGAACTACCCCTGGTGCAGCTTGAGGCAATTTCCTCATCTTGTTACCTAGGAATGAGGGAAACATAAACTTCTGTGTAGCAGAGGTTTATCAGTGATTTCATAATCTACCATAGTCTCTTGCCAACTTTTTAATAATTTTTACTTAATTGTGTTGCTTTGTTTTGCTTCCCCCTTTGTGTGTCCCAAGAACCATGATAAGTCTCTTTTTTGATTATGTAAATTCTTCAAGTAAAGCAGTGGGATTTGTCGTGTGCTCCTCTCTTCCAAATACTTTCACCTCTTCAATCCAAATTTCAGTCACACTCATTAATAAAGCAGAGCTCTCAAAATCAGTGCTTCTAGCTAGGGCTTTGTGAAAATAACTTCTGAGGTGGAGAAATGGGATTTAAATTAGTGCCTGTCTGAAGATAAAGGTACTCCATGGGTACAGCTGAGACATCAGAGAGTCTGTATGGGAAAAGATTATTGGGAGTCAGGTTTTTTAATCCCAAGGTTGAAGGAACTATTTGATTTCTCTCGTGCTTTTAGCTTGTGATCAAGGTGGTTTGTGAACGAAGCAAAACTCATGGTTCTTCTTGGAATTGATGAAGCACAGATGCAGCATGAATTTAGCTGCAAGAAGCCCCAGTCCTGTTTAACAGGAAAAGGTGTAGAACTAGAAAGTAAATGTAAATTCATCTGTGGGTTTGGCAAGATGTAATGCCTCTTAAGAGTTGTGCAACTAAATTAACTTTTCCATCAGTGTGTGTTTGTTAAATATTTTGTAAGCAATCAGAGCTCAATTGTTATGTGCTTTAGGTGTGAGGTGAACACAAGTGATTCTTAAGTTTCACTGAAGAAGTGAGTGCCCATCATTTCCATTAGGATTTTCGGTTTGAGTATTACACTGAACAGAAGCTGTGTGATCTGTTTTGGAGCAGCTGAAAGCAGTCATGCTGTTCCCTGCAAACAGAATTTACATGGTCTATTCTGGTAAGGGTTAGAGAGGAAATGGGTCAGCCTTTGGTGAACTACATTAAAATTGCTTCAGATAAATGTAAAGGTCACTGTAGGCAAACTAGATTTTCTTGTAGTAAAGTAGGATCCTCTCTAAGTGAGGACATTACAGTTTATTGCTAGCTGTGGGCTGTTGCTGTAACAGCATTTTTATAGCCTTATGTGAGTTGTGCTAAACTGTGGCTCATCTTAATATTTTATGTACCTCAATATGTTGTTCTACATTCATTGTTACAACCTTTGAAATTTCTTATCTTACTGAACACTGCTGATACTCACTGGTCATGTCCTCAATACTTTTTGTAGTTATTTTTCAACTTGTTTCAAATGCAAATATTTTTGTTACAGTCCCATCTGCAGCAATGATTAAAATTGCTTCATAGGCTTGACAGCTGGTTTCAAAACTGAGTTTGTCTGATAAATAATGCTATAATAAAAATGTGCTCCTGAATTTTTGGAGATAGAACAGTTAATCTGAAATCTATCTGGCTGCTGCTACCTGTGGGGTTTTTTTTTTCCCTTCAATTATAGCAGGAGAAATGAGAGCACCAAAAAAATTAAGCAAAAGAGATTTTTTTGGGTTTTCAGGAGAAGGAGTTTTAATGTGGACCGCTGGCATGTTGAAAGTGGAATGTGAATAGAAACCTGAAGTGGTTTGTATTTGCATTCTCAATCTATTGCAAAGAAGCTTGCACTGTCCAAATTGATCAAGTAATTTTGTAATCATCCTAAGGAAGCATGTTGAAATAATTAAACTATTAATTTGTCTGATCTGTGTAGGAGGTGATGCAGTTATGATACATTTATATTATACATTGGACCATGGCTGCAGTTTTTAGGGCAAAGAAGGTCACTGTACAAACCTTAATTCAGGAGTTTCAATGAAGAGACTTGGTATTCAGTAGAAGAGATTAATTGCAGGAATGCATAATATTCAAAGTCATAGTCTGCTGGAAGTGAAGTCCCTTTACTGTTCAGAGTCATTTAAGAATCTTGTTATCCCTTAACTTCAAAACACTTGAAGATGTTCACTTTTCTTGCGTTTTGTCTTTCGATCTGAAACCATCTATATTGCAGTATTTTGGGAGGAATACAGGGCAAGTTTCATTCAGGTATAAAACTCTTAACTGGATATATTGTGTTTGATCTTGAAGTATTTTGGAACTGAGGCAATTTTAACCACCATACTCGTGCCATTATCTGGAGTAAATTGGTATGTCCACTCTAGGAGCTACATTGATTTTAGTGACATAGTTATCCATACAGATTAGGGATACTGAATTGAAGGAATTAATCATAAATTATGGTGCAAGGCATTAGTCTCCCTGTCTTCTCTTTCCCTTTTGCTTTGTGCTGCAAGATGACTAAGAGAATGGGCAGCAAGAGATTTATATAAGCTAGTTCATATTCTGGCAGGTTAGCAGAGATCTGTTCATTTGGTGAGCTAAATCTAGGTTTAAGCCTACAAGTTCATGTTTTAGTGCACCTCCACTTCTATCAGTTTGCCATAAATGCAAAAGTGTATGGCTTTTGCAGGAAGGGTTGGGCAGGTGTTTGAGGGAATTGGTGTCTCAAGTTAACCCAAATGTGCTGCCATTTGTTCGTTGAGGTGTTACGGTTTCTGTACAATGAGTGCATGTCACTTTTGATACGAGCGTCTCTGGGGATTGCCTGTCCGCATGGGGATCTAACAGGAGGGCTGAAGGGGTGAGTGCCTCCCACTGCAGCCACAGCCATGGGGAAACATGGGCTAGTGCCTCTGGTTAAGCATCTTGTGAACCAAATGGATTAAGGAGAAAGTGTCACACTTTTCCAGAGCTGTCTCACCATTTACAAGACAGTATAATTCTGCTGTACCGAGAGCCAAGGAAACATTAAGAGGGAGTAATATGACTAGAGGTTACATGAGGACAGGAAAAGAGGTATGGGAAATAATGCAAGTGACACAGCTGTTTCGAGAATTCAAAATAAACTTGTATTTCTACCACTTTCTGTGCTTTTATTGTTCCTGCAATTGAAATCTTTAAAGTAAGTATTTCTGAAAATGGTTTAAAAGGAGAATATATAACTTCTTTAGGTAAGATATTTCATGAGCATTTGGATTTCTTCTTAAACGTGTTCTTCATTTCCTCCATTAATATTTAAGACTGCCCATCACCATTAGTATCTTTGATGGTGGAGTTTGTGCTAAGTGGCAGAGGGAAGCTGTCTGTGATCTGTCTAGGTTTTCTCCACAGCACCACTGAGTATGTGTAGAAAACTTGTTATTATAGGTTCCTCCAGCCATTTATATTGTAAAACGAAGTGAAGGGTCTTGCTTTTAAATGTCCTCTGCATAATTTACTGAATGTACAATGTACAATGTATTCCACATGTATCAGTTTGTGCAATGTAGTAGCAAGCATGAAAATTATTCTTTGCTTTGCCTCAAGGAAAGGGGTCTTCTGATGTTTTGATATGAAAGTCTGATTGCTGTGTATATGGAGAAGGTTCTCATCCTTCAGAGAGGGATTAGAGTTCAGCAGCAATCATTTAATGTTTTTGTAATTACATTCATGTAATGCATGGGTGAACTTACTGAGTTAAAGATGTGCTAAATGCTAGTGAAATTTGAAGAGGAAGAAGCAAAACATTAAGGCCTTAATTTGACACTGTATCTTTAGGAATTGTTTTCCTTATGCGATTATGGGATTCTATGGATGCAAGTGCCTACATGTGGTAGCAAACTTTTACATTCAATACTCTAGAATTACCTGTAGTTGGGTATTCTCTCAACCCAATATAACTTCATTGAATTGCTATTTTTTTAAAATCAAACAGATGTCAGCCATTTGGAAAGACAGACTTATTTGCTAGTAGGAAAAAAGTCATTATCCAAGAATTGCTGTCTTAACTTAATTTTAGCATTTAGGCAACATTAGGAGATAATCATCCTTAAAAATATTTTCTCATAATGAAAGTCTTAAGCAGAAGTCATTGTTATACATAGATACAAGGAGAATATTATGTATTTCATTTCCCATTCTTAAATTTAAGATGTGTCCCTTACCTGCAGTTAGAGTGAATGCTCACTGTTGATGCTCTTGCCATGTGGGATTCCTGGCAGTCTTATAAGTGTGATGAAATTAGTTAAAACCAAACAACAACAGTGAGGCCACAAACCAATGGGGGGAAGCCCCTGGCTGCCTTTTCTTTCCAAGACAGAAGTTTGGGAAGATACCTTTTAAAAGGAACACATGCTGATGTGCTTCAAATTCTGTAGGACTGGTTGGCAAGGTTTTGTCTCTTGGCAGAAAGAGTCAGTGGCCATCCTATAAAGATTATTCTGCTTTGCCTAAGGTGTCTAAAATGATTTTGTCCTATGAGGTTGTTGTAGTTTATGCTTAGCACTTTTAATTAATTTGTTGTTTTCTTGTGTGCTTTTTTCCCTTTGAAATCTATAGGCATTTCAGTAGGACTATGGAGGAGCTGGTTCATGATCTGGTCTCAGCACTGGAAGAAAGTTCAGAGCAAGCCAGAGGAGGTTTTGCTGATACTGGAGATCATTCTCGAAGCGTGTCTTGTCTTCTAAAGAGGCAAGCAAGGAAAAGGAGGGGACGGAAAAGACGTTCATTTACCACCCATCACCCCTGGGAGACTGGGCACTGCCTGAGTGAGGGCTCTGATTCCAGTTTGGAGGAATCAAACAAAGACTACAGGGACAATCATGCCACCAAGAAAGACCACAGCGATTCTGATGACCAGCTGTTGGTTGCTAAACGTAGGCCCTCCTCAAACTTGAATAACATTAGAGGCAAAAGGCCTCTGTGGCACGAACCAGATTTGGCTGTGGACAGTTTGGGAAACAGAACTTTGCGCAGGAGGAGGAAGGTAAAACGCATGGCGATAGATCTGCCGTCAGAAGTCTCTAATGCACTGACAATAACTCAACAGCAGGATAACAGCAGAGATCAAGAAATGGACAATAACAATAAATCATACCAGCACCAGGAGTTTTCCAAGAGCAAAGTGAAGAAAAGAAAAGTATCTGCAGCTCGACAAGGTCCAGAAATCTTGGATGAAGGAGTAGTTATAGAAAATGAAGAAGTGAGTCAAGCAAATAAGGACAAAATGGAATATGAGGAGCAAAAAGGCTCAGATGAGAACATGAGTGACAGGTTATTCTTCCTTTTTCTTTTTAGAGAAACTTTGGATAATATTTGTTTGCATTTATTACTGTTCCTTGTATTGAGAAACTTTAGATTTTTTGTTGATTCCAGAGTTTAAATTCTAGCATCAATAGTATCTGTTTTAACAAGTTACTCTTACTTTTTTTACATCTACTATTTTTTATGTATTAGTTGATCAAGTTAAGGAATTCTGCATAAAATAGTGACGTAGCAGAGGAATAACCAAGAAAACAGTTTAGAGAAATAATGCATTCTAATTGTTTCAAGATCAAGAGTGACAAAATACACATATGAATGACACAGGTTTTTCTGGATATTTCAACTGGTAACAGTTGTCAGATAAGAATTTAGTGTTTTTCCAATTTCTAGACATTGGTACTTTGATTGTTATCTCTATTTGTCAGAAGGGTTGTCAGTGTTTAGATTCACCATTTAGACAGTATGTTCTGGTGTGTCATGGGCATAAAAAGTCTGCAGGTTGCCAAGGATATACATCATTTACGAAATGCAAAAACCAATTTACAGTTCAGAAACACCTGAGCTTACCATTAGAAAAATGGAGGAATGATGACCCTTTGGCAGTACACCTCATCCATCCATTCCAGACAACAGTCATACTACAGTGGTAATTGTTTCCAAAGTACTATTTTGACAACACAGTAAGGTATAAGTCATTTTTCTACTGTACACAGGGGATGTTAACTGCAGGGCCTAGTAAGGCTGGTTTTGTTTGTTCCACAAGCCAGGTTCTGAATGCAGAAGTGTCAGCAAGACAGACACGTCTTCAAAGATATTATTTTGATCAGTTCCCTGATGGCACTGGTGTCCCTGTTGTCTTTGTAGGAATTTATCTATAAACTGTTAAGCCTTTTCCTTACTGAACAGATAGAATTGAGGTGCAGAGAGTGGTTTTGACCAGAGCAGTCAGATTGGTTACTGTAATAACAGCAGCATTGGTAAGTGACTAACTCCAGTTATGGTCAGAAAAGTCCTAAGTCTTTCTGTTATGTACTAGCTCTGTCCCTCACCTGTGAACAAGAAGGAGCTGGAAGAGCTGAATAAATCCCAAACCTTAAACATTTTTCCTTACATGTTAATTACTAGAGCAGAACTCATCCTTCAGGGTAGCCAGTGTAGACATCTCCCTTTGGCATGCAAGTTGGAGTCTGTGCTGTTAGAAAGCCTTTAGAAAACTTGTCTTTTCTTTGACAATACTTGGAGTCTGTTCCTCCATGTCTGGGACAGATGTTTAAAAATTTCCCTCGCACTAGGAACCATTGTATAGCTTTTCATATGTCCATATTCTTGTTACATTTCTCATTTATGAAAGACTTTCTGTTGTGCTATAAGGGTAACAGTTCTTCAACTCAAAAGTTCTGTAGCTAATTTTTGGATGGAGAGAAGAGTGTTCAATTAGGATATTCTCTTTTAGACTCCAAGAACCAAACTAATCAGGTCAGTCTGAATCTTCTTTCTCAAAAGAAACATTATTGTTTTAAAAGCTGATCTTCCTCTTCAAAATACTTGATGTTTTGTTACCCCAAATGCTGCTTTTGTTCAAGTCATATTCCAAATGCTTGTTGTATATGGCCCCAGTATTCCAAATGCTTGTTGTATATGGTCCCAGTAAGTAGTCTTTAAAACCGTTCTCATCTTCATAGGGTTTTCTGCTTATGCAAACAGTTGAGGTGGTCTGTCATTCTACTGAATAGAAAGCTTTGAAATCACTGAATTAGAAAACTTGCATTTCATAGTGTGGCTAGAAATCTGCCTAGAAAGCTCTCAGGTGATACAGTATCAGAATATTTCGTATGTGCATAATTTTGTTTTAATCTAACTTTACTTAGATGCAACAGTGCCTTTATTAGAGATCATTTAACTAGAAGAATTTCAAAGAACGAACAAACTCTTAAGAAAAGTCTGCTCTGAAAGTGAAAGCTTAGATTTTAAAAGGGAAGATGGGATTGTACAAGATGCAAAGAGGTAACAAAGCATCTTGGATAACACTTGCACTTCAGCAGGGCTTGCTGGAAGAGGAAGAATAAAAAGTATACAAAGTTGCTTTTGTTTTGTATGCAGTAATGTGTGCAGTAGTATTCAGTGTAATAGTTCAGTAATTCTTAAAAATAGGACTAATTTTTTAGAAGTTTGTTTTTTAGAGACAAAACCAAGCTGATAATTTTTAATGGGAGTTAAATTGATTGGCTCTAAAACCAGTCAAAAGTTTTCAGAGTATACATGACCTTATCAGAAAATAACACGTTTTGGAAGTGCACATTAAAAATGTTAAATGGCCCTTCTTTGGCAGTCTTTTATCTCTGCATGTGTGTGTTCAAGCACCAAAAACCAGATTTTAAGTGCATGATTCTGAAGTTGAAAGAGGAGTCTTCAAACTCTTGAAATGTCAGCATCTAAATGATCCCAAAGATGAATTCCTGGGAGGATTGTTTTAAGCACTGGAAATGAGATTTTTGTGATCAGAGCTTATCCATCTTTATCCTCATTGTACAGCTTTTGGTCAGTTTCAGCCAAATTCAGCAGTGTGTGATGTTCTGGGTGCTATTTGATTCCCACCGGCTTTGGCTCTTGTTTGTGTTTGAAGTGACTAAAGAGAGGTGAAATCTCAATTGCCTGTTTTGAAAGAGAAGCAGCAGTGAAGCTCGGAGGCACCACCCACTGTGGCTGGGGGGCAAACAGGAGCTGGTCAGGTCCTGGGGACAGCACAAAGCTCCCATGTCTCATATAAAACCAGGGCACCAGGCAGCTCATTAGTCATAGGAACTGCAAATTACAAGTATTTCTTCTTTATTTCCAGAAATACAGAAATAAAGATGTGAAAGCTTTTTGGATAGCTTAGCTGTTCTTCCAAATTTTTGCTTGCACACACTATTTTATAGGACTAAAAAGAGTCTGTGGATTTTTCTGTTTTCATTGAAGTCTTACTGGGAGTGGAATTCTCATTATAAAGCAAAGGAATAAGCAGTATACTCTGCAAAATTATATTAAAACTGGAAATATATTCCATCATAATTTCAGTTTCATGTACTTATCTATTAATGTATTAATTCCAGAAGTTTTGAATTTATTCAGTGAAATGACTGCCATCTAGCAATTATCTCAGCTGTAATCCCTGCCCAATGTGACTGTGGTCTGAGGAGAGTGAGCACTGTGGCTGCCATGGACAAGCCAGTGTTAGTTTGAATTCTTAAATTTTTTTAGAATTTTTTCAAAAATTTCAAGTGGTTATGTTTTTATGTGCTGACTAGTCCTTCAGTGAGAATTTTTTCACAATTTAAATATCTTAAAAAAGGGATCGAGCCGGTTCTCAAAATTGGAATTTTTGGTTGGGAAATTGGCTGAAATATCAGGGTTGAAAGGATTTCCTGTCTTTATTTTAAAACATGCAATTAAACAATAAGTGCACAAAAAGAATCTATGAAGAAGGGATGTTGTTTCCTTTTAAATGGATGATGTAAAATTATGCACAAAGAAATCTAGGGACAGTAAAGCCATCTGTGTTATAAATAAAGTGAGGGTGTGATGTTTGCTAAAAGGCAATTACTAGGACTTGCAGTATTAGAAAGTTCAAGTCTTGGTGTCCCTCACAAAAGATGGTTCCATTCTCCTTGCATGCATATTGCTTTACTTCTGCTTAGGGCAGTTGTGCAAGTGCTGAAGTCTGTTCTGATTTTATTATGTATAAGATATAGTGTAAGTGTTGCTTATGCATCAAGAATTTGGATAAGCCTAAGATACATAAGATACAGCAAAGATTAAGGCAACTTAATCTTCAAACACAGAGCTATGTCTCTCTCTATACATATATGCTTTAAAAACTCAAACACTACTTTGTGTCATCTGCTACCATATTGTGTTTCAAATCTTGTTGGGATGCGTCCCAAAGGAAGATACTAAAAACAAATATATATGCTTATAATTAAATATGAATTAGATTAATTTTATATAGTTCATATATTTATATGAATAACTAATATATTAAAAAACTCGAGACTTGCTTTTGTAAGAAATTAGAATTTAAAAGGAAATAATTTCCTCAAGTGTACTAGTTATTTGATGTACAGATAAAAATAATTGAGTATTAAAATTTAAAAATAATTGGAAATAGTTTTTTCAAGTATAGGACAGCATGCAAATTGTAATATGAATGAGTATACAAAGGTAAAAACAGACATGAAGTTCTTGTGAGTGACTTGTATGGGGACATCAAGAGTAGCCGTAGTATTTATAAAATGTACTTGAATTTTTGTGCTGAAGTGTTTGAGTTTTTTTCTCAAGTTGTTCTACATCTCAAACTAAGTAAAATGTGATAAAAATTTTGGTGAGAATATTACCTCCATAACATAGCTACTCTCTTGATAAAAAGTGAAATAAAGGGTTTACAGAAAAGTCCTTTCATGTGAAACTCAGCCAAGTCCTATCTGTGTTATTAAAAGACCAGTCTGATTTACTGTTTAGGGACACATGAGTTATTGTATGTAACAGTGTGCATACAGCAAAGAACTAAATACCTGCTCATGTCTTTTCATTTAGAGATGTGTGTGCATGTTGTATACACACATTCTAATTTTAAGGCCATGCTGGAAGTCATAGCAAAGTAAACTGTGCCTTGTTTTTTTTGTTGTTGTTGATGATCCTGAATCATACTTACTTTCTTCAGGGTGACCTTTGTTTTGATTTAATTGGTTACCTTTATTAGAAACTTTTTCTGTTCCCCCTGAGTGGAACATCATGAAATCTTGAGCAGTATCTTTTCCAGAATATTTGCAAATTATGTTCAGAAAGATAATTTGATTTTCAGACTCTTATATTTCATGTGCTGAAGGAAGGCTTAGGCTGCTTTTGATTGAGACTTTTCCTATTTTATTGAGCAGTGGTGTTCCAGGATCAAGCTGAATTGCTCAGTATAAGAAGGGAGCAGTGAGCATTTGATGGAAGGAGATAATAAAATGCATCAATTGTGTCAGCACCTCGTTGCAGTCACATCTGGCTTACTGTCAGGGTACCATTAGATTCCTATGGTTTTATGTGCCAAAAATAATACGCTTTGTAGTTAATGGAACTGGGATATTTGCAGTTTGATTAAAAAAAATCATCCTATTTTCTCTCTGATCTCTGTTGGGCTTAAGTTCAATCTGAGCACAGCCTTGTCTCCTTAAAATTTTACGACTGAAAGATCAATTGTTCTTTTGATCTGTTTCTCTCTTTCTCTTATTACAGTGAATCCAGCAGTCTGAGCAGCAGTGATGCTGGTTTGTTTACCAATGATGAGGGAAGACAAGGTATTGAAACAATCTTTCCCTTCTCCACCCCTCAAACCACATCAGTTGAAATTCTGTAAGCGTTACAAGTTATTTCATAGGTTAATTATTGTATTTCAGTTTCTATTACTGTTTTACTGAGTGGAAGTATAGCTTGCTTTCTGTTTTGTTTTTTTTTTTCAATGTTAACAGAGGGTGTCTTGACTACATGACTTAGTCAAATGCTATGTTGAGAAACAGCCCCTGTAATATGATAAAGTTACTAAAAACTTGAGCATCTCCTAAAAATCATCTATATTAATTGCTTAGTTCCTCCAATTTTCTGACAGGACTCTGATTATAGTACTACTTCTCATACTATTCTTTTGAGATGGCTTTTTTCTTTCTTTTCCTCCAAACTGGTAGAGTTTTTTAATAGTTCTTTTTCATTCACTAATTTGTTTGAAAAGTAATTTCAAAGTAATTTCAAACAAACTGCTGTTTCTGCAGTCTAAGACTGAGATTTGAGCTGTTTAACATCTTCCCTCTAAAAAACATTTCTTTAATCTGAAATGCGGTGAAGATTAAAACTTTTGTTTTAGTACACGTAATGCTTTCACATGTTTTTCTGTGATAAAACTGTTGAGGATGGAAGTAACAGTTTGGGGTTTTTATCAGCTTTAGTCTGTGTTGCAACACATTTACCTGTATTATGCTATATTGGAGTAGAAACTTGCTATCTTTGACAGGATACAAAAATGAGACAGAAAGTAGTCTCTCAAGTATTTAAGACTTGCTTTTCTGTTGGAAATTTTAGGTTAGTGGTAACAGAGGTATTAGTTTGCCAAGGACTACTTGAGTGTGTGCAAGGAATAAAATCCTGACCCATTCCACAAACCTAGGTTAAAGGAACATTTGGGGCTTTTTCTTTTTTTTTAGTTTCTCATTCCATCTGTTTTTTTGGGGGTTGGGATTATCTTCAGTAGGGAGAGGATTTTTCCTACTTAAAACAGAAGTGTTACCTTCCTTGTTCAATGATAACTTGTGCTACACAAACTGTACCTCCCAGCCTGAGTATCTGATTTTGGTTGTGCTAACTCATGTTTTTTTAAGAGTTTAGGTTCTCTTTGAAAATTTAGATTGATTTAGGTTGATTTATGTTCAGTGCTACAATGCATGAAGTCTTTAAGTATGAGTCAAACAGATTTGCTTTTACTTCCCTATTTGAATTTCTCCTCTGACTTGGAATTTTTAAAGCATTTCTTCTCTACATTTATATGTAAGATGACCTATCACACTTCCTAATTGCACATGTTTTTCCAGTACCTTTCTGATATATTTCTATAAATATTTTTATCCTTAAATCCTGAACTATATTATTTAAACCTTTGAATAATATGACTGAAAACATATTGGTTTCTGGTTTTCATATATATTTTGTGGGAAAAGAAAACAGGAGGGATCAGTGACCGACTGTGTTTTCTCAGTGGTATGGTGTTACCTTTTTAGCGTTGGTTCGTTAAAGCTGTAGCTCTTAATTTTGTCTGGTATTTGAATCTTGTTTCAGTTTTCAATTTTCAAGCAGAAAGCATTAGACCTGAAAATGTATTCTCAAACACAAATAAAAATAAACCTTAAAAGGATATTGTCATGACAAAACATTTTTTCAATCTCTCCTTTGAACTAATAATTTTGTGGGTATGATCAGAAGACTGTTAGCTTCACAGTGGAACTCAGACACATCTGCATTATAGCTTTGGTTTTGTGAGACTTTTCTATGAAAGTACTATCAGAGATCCTACTTCAAAACCAAAATTGTTGATTTTCTAATAATGTTTATTCCCCCCAATAGTAAATACTAGTAATTTGTACTCTCCTTAATTGAGGTGAGGTTATTTTATCTCTGTGAGTTAATTTGTAGCTGAACTGAGACACATACTAAATTGACAAGAATGAAGGAAGAAGAAAGTCAGTCTAATAGAAGCAAAGGAAAGGCCTAGGTGTGATAAACAAAGCTGGAAGAGGACAGGATGGAAATGTATTAAGGGAAGAAATTGCTGGTTTTATTTTGTAGTTTTAAAGCTAGACTCTTAATTTCTGTCTAACCACTGTCCCTCCTCCAGGATATCTATATCTTATATCTATATCTAATCTTTAACATCTCTATATATCTATGTTCAGAGCATCAGCATCTTGACCTCATTTGTAGTTCAAATTTTCTGCACTTCTGACTTCAGGTTTCTGCTAAGTCAAGTGGAGAACCAGAGATTGATTAATGTTGCCTGGTGAAATACTTAGTTTAAATGATATGCCTGCCATCACTTGCAAGTTTGGGTAGCAAAGGACAAGAGGTTCCTTTTCTTCTGGGCAACATTTGTTTGTTTTGTGTTTCTGAGATCAAGAACCACATCTCATTTATTGCAGACAAGTAATATCTATAAAACTTTATTTAATTCCCAAAATCATCCTTTGGGGCACATTCTAGGAAAGTGACTAAAGCAGCAATTTCTTGGAGCATTTGACCAGTTAAATAAATAATTATGAACTTTGGAGTGCCTGATCTTGTGACCTTTAATGTTTTCCAAAATTTTTCAGAAAGGATATGGAGATAAATTTTGTTACAGTATCTAATTTTCTGTGGACAGAATCTTAGAAGAGTTTCAATTTTGATAATTTGATTAAAGAAAACCAGGTGTAGCTTTAATTGGGATAGTTCTCATCAATTATGAGATATGATAAGAGAAATTGTTGAGACTTGAAAATCCTCTCTCCAACTCCTAATATGTGCTGTACCATCTAACATTTTTTTAAGACTTCTGTACTCTTTTCCTTTCTCTGTTCCAGTCTTCCAGCTTTGTTTGATTTGTTTGGTTCCCATGGAGTCCTTATCTGAGCCCAGCCTTGTTTGCCCTCCTTTTCCAAGTTACCCAAGTGCTTACATTAAGTCATGTGAGAGAGCACAAGCAGCTCTCTTGTTGTGCTCTGTCCACTGTGGTAATTCCTTCTGGCAGAAGTAATTGTTGCTCAATTTTGGCAGGCCCAGTGTGGCAAATGTTTTTATTCTGTGAAACATTGCAAACCCTGAAGAGTTAGTCAGCAAAAGCTTAAAGATAATGGTTTGTGATGGTACTGTCAGGGATGAAGGTAGCTGCTGAACTGTTAACAAACCTCAAGTGACTTTTTGTGGGTTGTATTTTCTTCAGAGGTTTTCAAATTGGGCATTTTAGGGGTAAGATTTAACAGATAGAACCACAGTATTTTTTCTATCAAGCTCTTAAGTATGGAGGTAGAAGAATCTGCCAACAAAGTAATTGAAAGACCTAAGCAGCACCTGAAGCTTATGTATGAGAAATCCTCATGACTTCCCTTTTTTTTTCCTCTTTTTTCCTTTTGTTCCAGGTTGTATTTTCTTGGCTGTTTTGCAATTATTAAAAACTTTAACAATAAGCAGTGTCATGCCTGGTATAGGAAAATTTTAAGAGAATCTTGAGCCAAAATGTCTAGTTATGCATTGCAGCATAAAATAGCAAATCTGTGATAGGCCTAACTAGTAGCATCTCCTGCAGTTTCAAGGCACTGCACAGGTCAAAGACACTTCACAAGTTAAGCTTTCAACACAGTGTTAACAAAACTATTGTTATTCAGACACTAGTGGATGATACCCTGTTTTGGGTGAAGAAATAGTTAAATTGCAAGGATGTTCTTTAATGAGCTTTATAGCTTGGGTATAGCAAAGAAAACATAATGTGTGTTCCTGGTTCATCTATACTTGTACATTTGGGGAAATTCAGAGTTGACTTAAGACTTCTTAAATCATGGCATGCAACACTTGAAATGTCCTGTAAGATTTAAGCAAGTAGGAAGGAATATTATCTTAATAAAGTGTTAAACAGTTAAAATTGGAGAAGGTCAGAGAATGTCAGAGTTCCACTGTGGATGTGGCTAAGCGTTTAAAGATAGCTGTTCATTATTTTACCATTAAACATATATTAATTACTGTGTCCTTTATGAAGATGACCCAGTACTGATTCAGTAGAAGAATTCTAGTGAGGAACTAATTTGCACCTTGTACTGCATGTAGCTGCAGGTGACAGGGTGTGTTTCCCCATATAGAAGACAATTAGAGTGTGCAATGGAAAGTGAAATCACACCAGGTTTGAACTGGTGTGGAAAATAAGTTTATAGTCTTCACAGATGGAAAAGAAATAAGATGAAGCTGTTGCACATGACCTGAGTAGTTGAAATCCTAAATATTTCTATAGTGTACCTTTTACATGTATAGCTTCTGTCAGGGTAGTTCTGTAAAGCACAAAGAGCAAGATGCAGTGTTCCTCTGTGAAGGGGTAACTTCAGTTTCTGTTTTCCTGAAACTCCTGGGATGTGTTACAGTGAATATCCTGATATTTCCAAATGATTATTACAGCTTAGCAGTGGGGTTTTTTTTTACCTAGAAAGAGATACACTGGTCCTGGAAATGACACTGAAATCCCAGGATATTCACAGACCCTGTGCTCTTGTTCTCTGTGTGTGGGTTGGTGGATAACAGAGCAGCACAGCATCACGTGGGGTTTGTAGGACATTGATGCCAAACTTTTCACAGTAACCTCTCAAAGTGTGTTGTGATTGTTCTAGGCAAGCACATATAATGGCTGCTGGTGAGCCTGATCTGGCCATTTTGTAATAAAACAGAAAGGGAGGTAGGACTCTCTCTTAATGTGCGGTGGAAAGTTTGTTGTAAAACTGCACTGCTTTAGCTAAAGTATGATTCAGGTATAGTTTTTCTGAACATGAAAGTGATAGTGATGCAGAAGGGGTCTTCATCCATAGGAAAACCACCAGAAGCTCATATAAAATAATTTTCTAAACTTCTTAAAGAAGAAGGCAAGGAATTTAACATGGGAGCAGTACTTACATAAATATATAGACGTCATAATACGGAGTGAACTTTAGGGAAACAGTAATTGGAAGGAGGGGATGGCCTAAAAATAACTAAAAAAAGTGTGTTAAGCCAGAAACTGGCCTGAAAATTTTAGGATTGAAGTTGACATTTCTGAGCCTCAAATTGACTTTATTGGACTGATCAGTGCAGTTCTAATTCAATGTAAATTACTTTGAAGTAATTCATTGAAGCATTAACCTTACACATAAACAAGTTTGATATATTTTTAAAATGTGTTTAGGAGGATGCATGGGCTCTATTTTTGAATATCTGGTGATTTTTCTGCCTTTCCTGTACCTTGGAAAAATATCATAATTTGCTGTAGTCCTATGCTGAATCAGCATCCTAGGAGGAAAGGACAGTGTAATGAATCTTTGGAAGGCAAAAATATTGTTTTCAGCTTTTAGTATGCCTAAGATCATATTTGCTATGAATACTGTGCTGCCTTTTGAGAGCTGCAAATTAAAGTAGGATAAAATCCAATTGTTTGGTTACCAAACTCTTTGAATGGGGAGGCCTCTGTGTTTTATTGCCTCTATGTATGAGGTAGGGAATGAATTAAATGCAGTGGTCTCCCCTGGCTCTGAAAGTGGCATCCCTTCAAGGTGAAACAACTGGTAAGTAAAAGACTTGTGAGTGGTATCACCTGGATAAGAATAGTAGTAATAGGCTTATACTTGCCTCAAGGTGATAATATGATTTAAAATATTCAGAGGATTCAGAGTTGTTTAATTTCACAGACAAGGAAGCTAAAAACCAAGTATATCTGGATGCTGCTGTCATGTGGAAAAAGACTAAGAGGTTCACATCTAAAGTCTGCCTTTGGCTGTAAGCAACAGAAGTGCTTAGGGAAGTATGTAATAGTATAAAAATTAAGGTAACTTAACAGAAGATTGTTTGACATACTAATATTCCTGTTGCACAAAAAGGAAAAGTAATTTCTTTTTTTTTCCCCCAAGAACTGCTATTGGGTATATAGCAAAGATATCTGTTTCCTTCCATAGCTGCTGTTAGTTTTATTGCACATTCCACCACCCCAGTCTGAAATTGTAGCTTTCTCCCAAGGCTGCACTCCCTGCCTCTTACAGCTTCTGTCCCTGAACTCATCATGGACCCCCATTTCAGAATTCTGTGCTTATCTCCATGGATGAATTATGAGTAAGAAGACAACTTTTGAGCTCCTGATAGTATTTCTTGTTAATGAAGGCATCTGGAGCTCTCATGACAAATATAGAGAGGAAGTTTAACAAACAAAAGTTTGGAAAGTGTTTCCAAACATAAAGATTTGGAAAAAGTGTTTCCAAACATAAAGGTTTGGAAAATCAAAACAAGCGATTTCAACCTTAGTTCTGAACCACAGACCAATCTAATTAAAAGGTGTGGTTCTCCTTCCACCACCACCAGTGTCCCTCTTAAGTATTCTTAGAGTTCCTCCAAAAAGCCCATACCTGGCTGTAACAAAATGAGGATGGAATTAATGGTGAATGCCTCTGTGAAATGTCATAGCTATAAATGAGGATTAGAGTGAATAGGGAGAGCAGGTAGAAATGCTTCAGGAATGCAAAGAAATTTAAATCTTTTTTTGACCTATGTATCTCTTCTCACCTTTGTTTTCACCGTCTTCCATCTAAAAGTTCCTGTTCTGTAGCCTCTGCTAATTTTGGTTTTAGTAGTCATCATTAAAGGTGTAAGGATCCCATTTCACCTGCAAGTGACCAGTGAAGGCCTTTAATTATTCTATATTTTCTAGAAGTACTTGTTCTGATTGTATGTTTACAGACATTTTCAGTTGTGCTTGATTTCAAATATTATTTACATTGTAACAGTTTGTTTGGAGAAAGTGTGTTGGATTTTATTTTTCATGAAATTTTGGCTTTGGTTTTCATCATTTGTATTTCCCCACTATGGCATTGAGTGACAGTGAAACTTTGCACAAGTGCATTTTTATTCTTGAAATCTGTGTCTCACAAATCTTACATTTGTATCTTGCTTAATTTATTTCCAAATAAAAATGGAAATGTCAAACAAATAATTTATGTGCAGAAATAATGAAACATGGTTGGATAGTTTGAAGTAGAATAAAATGTATAGCACATACCTAATCTAAGTTTTGGGTAGAGGAAAGAAAATTTCCCATGTCTTTTGAAGCTGTTTTCTGTTCTTCTGAAACTAGATGGTGTGTATGAAAGAACATGTTTTAAAACAAACATAAACATTTCTTTTTAGTTGCCAGTGTGGTTATGAGCTAATTTTAAGATCAAATTTTCAGTCTTGTATTTTCAGTCCTGACTTATTTCTTAATTTAAATTCTACATAGATAAATATTGTCAGTAAAAATTACCAACTTTGTATTATAATGCAGTATAATTCTCAATCATGTGGTACTGTCAGTTTTCATTTAAAATCAACTTTTTCAAAACTTATTTCTAAATGAACTTAATCAGATTAACTTCATTTAGTCACATCTGTTCATGATTGTTTTCCCTTTTTACTAGCCATACAAATCATGAAATTAAGCTAATTATATACCATTATCAGCTGCAAAGAACCAGTTTCAGTTTTATACCTTTTAATTCCCTGCAGGAGATTAAGGCTTGTTTTTTTGTTAATATGTAAAGTGCAGTAACTTAAATGGATTTCCCCACAGTTATTGCCAAAAGGATTAACTAGTTTATTATTGTTTTCACTATTGTAAATTGGTTTTAAAGCATTACATTTTATGATGTTTCATTGATGGCAATGTTTGTCATGCTATTGAGAAACATTTTCCAAACAAAACTGCTATAGAGGAGTAATTGTTATACAGCTATAAAGTGAAAGAAATAATAATCCTGTCAGCGTATTTATTGATGGTAACATCTGATTTTTATTTTCTCTGCTCCTCCCTCTTTTTTGGGGGTTTGGGGGACCCTGCCCTCACACAGGTGATGATGAGCAGAGTGATTGGTTTCATGAAAACGAATCAGGTGGAGCATGTGGAATTACAGGGGTCATTCCATGGTGGGAACAAGAAGACTCCACAGAACTGGACAGAGAATTGCCTGACCCAGTCTTTGAAAGTATCTTAACTGGTACTTTCCCTCTTATGTCCCGCTCAGGGAGGAGAGGTAAGTAGCAAATCCAGCAAATGCAAGCTGTAGAATGACTTGGGTACAGTAGAAGGATATCTGTGGATTATATTAAATATGTAAAATGTGTACAAGTCTTGGAGTTACCTGTTTGTTTCCTTGAACTGTTAAATTTTTAAGATATCGTTAGAGAGAAATAACTCAAAGTCAATTATTAGGAAAGTCAGAAGATGCAAAATGGCTCATTTTGATGACCTGCTGTTTTTATTTCTCTCAATGTTTGCATTGAGAATTTTTCAACATTATTTCAAGTGAAACCTGATGTTCCATTTTGCTCCTGGCCTTTGCTGTAATGTATAGAATACTATAGAAGTTCATTAATTTAAAGGCTGGAAAGACTATTGTGACCATCTGCCTTGCTTTATGGCCATGTTGTTTGTACAGAAGCGGGAAGGGTACTTCTGGAGCATGGATTGAGATTGTAACTTAGAAAATACCCTTTTTCTTTATTTCTAAAGTACTTCCCACCACTGTGGATCCAGTGTTACCAATGGTAAACTCTACCAGTGTTGGACTGCATTTACAGCTAGGAACACGCTCTTGTCCACAGATTGAAGCTGTCAAACCTCAGCTTGCTACCAAAGAATTTTGTTGTACCTTCCTCTGCCACAAAGATCTTCTTTCCCATTCAAATACAAATCTGAGCAGTGGTCAAATCACTTTTAAACTACTACACTGAATGTATTGAATCCTTCTGTGAGGATTATTCTCTAGACACTTGGATTGCTTTGAAGGACTTAGTCTCTGCAGATTGGCCAGATTTAATGTTTCCTAGTGATAAGGAAGTTGTAAGTGATGCAAAAATCACCTTCTACTATAGTTCTGCTATGCTCTGCTTGTGCTGCCAATGGTGCATCGATCCAGGATGGCAGTAAGAATAGCTGCAGAATTTTAAATTTTCTTGATAATTTATTCTTTCCCTTACTTTTCCCATTTTGTGCTCTGTTTCCACCAGTAAAATGTTTGCCAATAAAATGATTTTGTTTAACAGAGTTCATATTGATAGATTGGTGTGTATTGGTGAATTTTATTGGTTCCATGGTCGAGAAAATATTCTTAAACAAACTTGTATTTTTTGTAGGTTTCCAGAGTAGATGTAGTCATCTTCATGGAATGCCAGCAAGAAACATAAAAAAGGCTTCAGGAAACCAGAATGCACTGGTAGGTGTTCTCATTTTTGTAAGCTCGTGCACTGCTCTCAGGGTATGCTTCTAGAAAAGCATATTGTTCTTATGCTTGTTCCCTGACATTATGGATGGATAATGGAACTGGAAGACTTGCTGCCACTGCTCCCTGAGTGTATGTTTACTCTTTTTAAATATTCTGACATTCCACTGCAGAAGAAAGAATCTGATACTGTTTCTCAGTACTTGTTTTGAACTAAGCAAAGGAAAAAGTTTTCAGTGCGGTTGTGTGTATATATGTGTATAAGTTACTATTTTCAGTATATGTCTTATGTCTATATGAAAACATGTTTCACTTCTATGATGAAAATCAAATAAATTTCTTTTCTGATAATAAAAAAGCTTTCAGGATGCATTTTAGTGCAATTCAGGTCATATTTTTTCCCAAAAATCTGTTTTGAAAAATATGTCCCTGTTTTCTTTTGTTTGCTTTACACCTGTGTGGTCAGGCAAAAAGGGTGTATACAAAAGAAAATTAAAACAGATTATCCAAGTGCCTGCCATAGAGATCATGCATTTCTTTGTACTGAGCCTGTTCAAAGCTGGCACTACAAATGGGATGTTTGGGGTTTTTTAGTACCTACATCCCTAGGAGCAGTGTTTATAAGTGGAGGAAAAAATTCACCTGTCTTTGCATTTCTGTGCAATCTAATACCTGGATTTTCCTACAGCTTTTGTCTAAAATAAGTTTCTAATATTTTTTTTTTCAATTTTTCCTTGGAGAAGGGCATGATGAGAAGAGAAATTTGACTTTTTAAATTTAAATGCTAAAATGTATTAATTATATCCCAGTCTATTTCTTTCTTATAAGAAAAATGTTTGGAAGGGCATGTTTGAGATCCTTTATCAGGTGTAATAAACATAGGCCAGGACAATAAATACTGCAACATGGATATTCTTTGTTGTTTGACAACATTAAATGTTTTCAGATTTAAGTTGCCTAAAAAACATAAGTTGCTTCTGAGAAATGTCATAGTTATTATATGTGGAGAAAATAGAAAGGACCTGCTAGAAATTTAATTCATTTTGAAGAGGCAAGGTTTTTATAATTGAAGTTACTGTCCAATAATTGCCATTTGGAGCTGAATAAGATGCTTTAAAACCTTGGCCTGCGATCTCTGCTGTTAGTGGTCGTGAATTAGATGAATGCTATCTAGTTCTTGGTTTCCTATCTACCTATTTTTATTTTTGGTTCAGTGCTTGCTTGAGCATATCTGGGATTTGTAGCCCATTTTCTAGGCTTATTGCAATTTCACTCTGGTATTTTATAGGAGCTATTATAACTGATAGGTTAGCTTCATGGTACTGATGATACATGGCTTAACTACCCTAAAATCTTCCTTTTCCTCTAAATTGTAAAAAGGGGATTAAATTTCAATTGATGAAGATATACTGTGAATGCATATATATAATAAAAAATCCTAATGTTTATTTTCTGCTGGATTGTCCTTAGGAGTCCATTTTGTCTTCCACTCATGGTATCCCATATATAATGATGGTATTGTAGTTCCCTTTATAACAAAAATCCAAGCCAATCTACTAAAGACTGATAATTCAGTTACCTCCAGTTATTAAATATGTCATTTGCATGGTGTTGTGGAAGAAGGTTGGCATGTGAATGTAGCTTCTGAGTCACTATGTTTAGGCAGGAGTCACAAATTGAGGGGATGTGCTGTTAGCTCTGCAGCTGCAGCTTTCTGACCTCCTTAATGACTATTTATGTTTGTGGTCACATCTGCTGCATCTGTCTTTGCAATATAAACCAGAGCTCATGTGCTTCCTTTTGTCAGTGATTGCTTCTTAAACAAAATCTTCTTTAGATACTTAAATTCAATGACAAAAACGTCATTTAATACCTGTGACATCTGATAACACAGAACAAGAAGTAATTGCTGCTATTAGATGGTAACAGTGAAGAAGAGCAAGAATGCTGTAAGAAAGATTAATATCCTGAGGAAAGAACACTGCAGACTCGAGTTATTGAACAGAATTGCGGTGTGAATGAATTCTCTTCTAGCAGGAAGGAGTCTGATGTCTGTATCACTGCTTTTACACAGACCTGAAAGGGAGACAATGTTAAAAAATAATAGATACAGTACCTAAAAGATACACATTATATCTTCTGTTCAGTCTTAGGGTTTGTGATTTGTATCCACAGAATGTGAGCATGCAGTTGGCTTTTTGCCTGCGGTCAAGGCTTAAGGTTTTTTGAAAAGCTTGGTTGAAGGTTCACAATTATAGCAGCCAGCAAAGCCTGGGTGAGATCACAGGTTTGGGGAAGGCAGAGAGAGGAGCTATGATAATGGCTGGATATACCCTCATCCTCTCTCAGAAAGTGTTTAATGCCCAACTATTTGAGTGTTTTCTTGTAAGAAGAATAACAGGCTAAGAGTGGGAGTATTTCTTGCTGCAGACCAAGGAAACTGCCTGCTCACATGTTCACAGCACGGTGGGAGCTGAGGATCAGAGCACCAATGCTGCTCTTCATTGACCAGGCAGCAAGCTTGAGGTAGCCACAGCTAGCACTTAGAGTCTCTCCAGAAGCTCTTCCTTTGTTTCATGGATGAGTTGCTTAATTTGAGCAAACTCATGGGTCTTTCTTTTATCAGGTGTACTGCCTTTGAGTCAAAACACTTTTTTTATAATCACACAACACTGGACAAGAAAGAGAGAAATAGAAAACCTAGCAGGCATGTACTTTGAAAATCCTTACTTACTCCAATGTCCAGGTTGAATGAGTTATACAGCAGATGACAACTGAAAAGGCTGAGCATGAAAATAAAAAAAGAAATATTCAATACAACTGGCAGCCTTTCAATTGTCCAGTTCATAGATAGACAAGTTTTTAATGGGATCTGTAATTAAGTAGTTTGCAATGTATATATTTTGGGTTGCAACTATAATGGTGGCTTTTATGTCTTCATTGCTTGATTTTGTGATAGCATTGACTGTAGCTATACATGAAAAGAAATAGAAAAGTACATGGTTTCTCTAATACCATGCAAAGTTGATAGTAGTAGCTTTGTAGTTAAAATTAGGACAATTATGCATTTGCTTTCATGTTTAATGTATTCTTTTAATAAGGTGTATATTGCACCAAATCTTATTGTGGTTGAGTTGAATTGGTTGATTCTGAAGTTACAGAGGACCTGATGAAGTAGTCCCAAGCCTCACATTGCTTTGTGTTAGGAAAATGCAGAAATCCTGACATTTAGAGGTAGTGTTCCATGAATGAAACACTGATTTCTAGAAGGAATGCTTTTTTCTTCTGGTCTTTATGTATGTTTGTAGACTTGGCACTCATCTAGTGACATATGGTTTATATACATGTCACTTTTCTAGTACTGTATCTGTGTTGATTCTAGCAAATTGCAGGTGAAGCTTTGGTATTTCGTAGAATAAAATCTGAAATCTAACCCTTTAGATGTGTTGGAAGTGTAAAGGTTTGTTTCTATGATCTAGAATACTAACTTGCCTCTTTACCTAAAATGATTGAGGTTGTCATTTTTTTCACAGATAGATTCCTGGGGAGAGCATAAAACCCCTTTTAAAGAAAATAAGAGTTAATTATAGGTAGCAAAACCAAAGCATGACTATTTTCTCATTTTCTTCAAATTGTTTTGCCCAACTTAGTATTCAACTGAAAATTTTGACTTTCATTCGCAACTCCTCCGTACAAATGTGGAAATTTTAATAAGTTTGGAAAATGAGTGCTACTGTTTTAGCTACTCCTTGTGTGGTTCTAGGCATTGTTTCTTCCCTGAGACAGAGAGAAACATTGCAAGGTTTTGTTCAAGAACTCTTCTGTGTCGCCTCTTCCTGCCTGTATTCCCTGTCTGGGCTGGAAGCTGGTAAGTGATTTCACTGAGCTAAAGTGCAAAAAACATGACCAATAAAAAAAGATGCTTTCTTTGACTCTGCCAGTTTTTCCATCCATCACCTTTGTGTCGTGGGGATTGATTTCATTATATTAAAGACAGCTTGTATTAAGTCTTGCACTCCTGGATTGATTTATTTTTTTTGCACAGCTGTGCTACTGAGCTTGACTATACACAGTTGTAATTATTCAAAATGTGTTTAAAGGATGAAAGCTACATTTCCAGGACCCGTTATCTGAGGATGTCTGGGTATTTCTGTCAAATCCTGTGACTTTTATTTTAAAAGTTCAAAGATAAAAGCTTTTCTCAAAAAAATTGTTGACAGATGAACAGTCTATTGACATTAGGAGAAAAGATGCATTGAGCACTCGTGCTGTTTTAAACAGCTTCCAAAATGTAAAATCAAATCAAACATTTCTGCATCTAAGTTTTTTTTAGCTGAAGAAACAGCCAGGTGTTTTCAGGAGCTTTTTTCTTGTCAAAATATTTTGGAAACAAAGTGAAATATTACTAGGAAAGAAACCTTGCTGTAGATCCAAAGAATATTTCCTTAAAGAATAATTTGGGCACTGTTTTTACAATATTGGTCATAAGCCTCTTTGTGGATACTCTGCAACATTTGGAAGAACACTGCTTCTCAAGTTGAAGTGTATTTGGTGGTATGGAGAATTTCTTTATGTTGGATGAGTGGTATAGTCAGATAATATAGTAAAATATAGTATCAGCAAGGTGCACAAAAGAATTTATCTGTGATGTATTAATTATTTTCTTCAGTTAATGATTTTCTGTTATTCGGAGTGATAGTCTCTATATCAAATTCTGTGGAAATGTGATGGTATTAGATTATAACAAAACTAAACTCTTGTTGAATTTCACACTTTGATTCATTCATGATGAGGAATATTAAGCCTCTGCCTGAGGGTAGCATTTTGAAACCTTATGCTGCTAAAACTGCAAATGAATTTACCTTTAAACAAGTAGGAGAGTAGGGCTTTTTTTGTTTTGTAATGGTTTTATTAAGATTTCCTGTCATCACAAATACTCTGAGCTACTGAAAGCCTTTCTTAGTATGCTTTTCCCTTTTTTTTTATTTGTAATTACCTTAAATTGATACCTATTTATGCAAAAATCTAGTCAATGTCATGCTCTTTTAATCCTGTCTTTAACTCAATACCTTAGTTTTACAGTGTAGAGGGATAAAACTTCCTTAAGGAGTGGATGGTTTCCTGCACCTATGTGCTTCTTGCGGATAAGTTTTTTCAGGTAGAAAAATTCAGATTGTTAGGAGAGGAGATGCTGCTGGGATGTTGGTGTAAGCCCCACCTTGGATTCTTCTAGTGTTCAGTAACTATCTGCAAACATACTACAGTTTTCCTGAGGAATGAGTCAAGTGGCACACTTCTAGACTTCAAACCTAGTCACATTGAAATAGCATTATTTTATGAGAAAACAATAGTTTCACATTTAGCAGAAGGTGTCTCTTCCCATGGCAGGGGGGTTGGACTGATGATTTTTGGCTTCCAACACAAATCTATGAACCAAAGGGAAAAAAAGAATCAGTCAAATTTCAAAACCTCATCATAAACAATGTAGGTTTCAGAATGAAATGTAAATGTCACAGACATCTTTTGTGAAAAATCCTTTCTTGAGGATTTTTCCCCTTTCTGAGAAGCTGTGGCCTCAGCAACAAAATGTAAACCATGGTTATCTGCTGCTGTGGAATGCAACAGGTGTGTCCGTGATTGGTCTTGGGTGAATGTTTGGATTTACTGACCACTCATGGCAGAGCTGTTCTTGCTTTCTGCCTGGACACAGAACTTTGTGATTCTTTCATTTTTTATTCTTAGCTTGCTAGCATTCTGAGAACTTTTCTCTCTATTCCTTTTAGTATTGTCATAATGTAATATATATCATAAAATAATAAACCAAGCCTTCTGAACATGAGGTCAACATTCTCATCTCCCTCTTCACCCTGAAAGACCCTTGCAAGCCCTGTAACAATGTAAATCTTCTGGAAAATGCTGAGGTACCTATGATGTTTTTAACTTCGTGTATCTATACATTTTTGGAGGAACTGCTCACTGTTATTACACCTTTTAATCCTCACCATGTATTCCACATCGCAAGAGCTTCTTTTTTCCACAAATTAATTTTCCAGCATTTTTTCTAAAGCTTTCACTTACACCAGTGCAAGCCTAATGTAACTTCCATCTGCTATGGGAAGTACCTGATGGAGGACTAAAGCTGCTTAGTGGCTTTCATAATGGGTTAGTGTACTTCCTCATTGAAAGGATCCTAATTACACCTGCATCATTTTTCACGGTAGGTCAGTTCTCAAAGTGGTTCTCATCACTAATAGCACCAGCAGTGGTATCCGTATGTAAGGCACAGTTGGTTTGTATGTGATTGTTCAAGGCAGAGCACTGCAATTAATAGGTCAAGTTTGTCAGTGTTGATATCACTGTTATGAAGGGTTGTGATTTCTACCTATCACTTTTGAGATTTGTGGTTAAATAAAGTCTGCCTCACAAGGTGTTTGCATTAAGTGACAGTGATTTTTGTGTGACCTGAAATTGTCTAATGAAAATCTTCAATTATCATGGTGTCATCAAATCAGTAAAGAGACACAAATAATACCACAGCATTTGTCTCACTTGAAGCTGCACTTCATTAGCCAGAAAAAAGTTACTGGTGAAGGTGAGACATGTGTCTTTTATTCATTCTTCTGTACCACTTACCTTGTAAATCAGAGTGTAGAGTCTTGAGTTGTGTCCTGCCTTGATTCTTACAAAATCTGTGACTATCAAGAAAAAAAAAAATAGTTTAGATGCATCAGCCAATTAATAGCTTTTGGAGATAACAATTGTACTTTGTCAACAAAATGTAAGTATCTTTTAGGTATAACCAGGAAAAGAGATACTATGTGTCACAAAGCTCACAATGGTTTTTTTATTGGTATAGTTGACCTACAGTGACAATCAAAGCATACCCTTAAACTATCAAAGATTAACTTCTGTCTAGCTGAAGTGACTGTGGTGACTTAGTCTCTTCTTGGACTCTCAAGTATAGTGTCAAAACCAGCATCCCACTTCAGCAAAGCAGTTGCCCTCCAGCCTTAGTCTCAGAAATGCCAAATGTGCTGCTTAGTTTTTTAGATGCGTTCTGTGGTTTATTCATGGTGACAAGTGCTATGAACTGTTAGGCTAAGCAGTATTTCTTGTAATTCACCTCACCCCAACCACTCCAGTGATTGTCGTCTACAATTTCACTTAAGTTTATTTTCAAGGAGGACAAATAGCGTTATGATATCCCTTTCATTCTTCAGTTAGTGTCTGTCTTGAAAACACATTTAATACAGTTTTACAGCAGTCTTTACAGATAATAATGATTTTTAAAACCTCTGACCTCAAAATACGAAGCAACATGATTATTCCTCTTGTTTTCTGCAGCTTTAAAAGAAACCCCACTGTCTGGTGTGTGACTGCATAAAATGTTTCTTCTCTAGACATTTGGAGTTTGCTTATTTTGACTTCCCAAGTGCCTATGGGTTCTTTGATGTTTCATGTTTTTGTGCAATTCTAATGGAAAAAATAAATCCTTTAATTGTTATTACACTTAGTATCTTTCCTGCAAGAATCTCACTGTTGGATCTCTTTTAGAAACTTCTTAATGTCTCAAGAGCAGCATTTCAAATAATTTATGGTAGAACAACATGCTGTATCCAGAGTCGAGTTAGATTTCCTAAATCTAACTTGAAATCCTGAGCTGGATTTCCTTGTACTGAGCTTGATGGGGGGAGTTGATCCTTTAATGCTGAGAAGAGATAGTAAAACATGTGTAATAGGCAAGGAACACCTGCACAGATACTATGGTTTACCTGATAAGTAACATCTCATTTATGTTGTAATAACATCATAAACATTAAGTAAATAATGAAAATCATGCCAGTGATTTCAGCTAACATGTTTTTTAACATTTTTAAACCGAAAACAAGTGCAGTTCCTAAACACTTGGAAGTTTCTTCTTATTCAACCCATAGTAACTCATTCACATGAATAGGTTTTTCCATCAGGGCTGCTGATGGGTGGACCAACTTGAAAATGCATTTTTATGTTGCCCTTCATATGGTGGTCATCTGTAATGAATGCAGCCGCTTTACATGTCTAGAGGTAAGCAGAGTATTTCCATCAGATATCCAGATTAAGCCTATTAGGTGACCACCTAGATTTGTTCTAAGATAAGCAGGTTCTATTCAGATGTACTCATTTGTTTTGTTCACCGGTTCTGTTAGAATTAGTTTATGTAATTCATATTCTAAAAATCTTGTGTGAAGTGATGGATAGCATTAACGGCTTATCTTTCTAATCATTACTGTAAGGCAAGGATGAGAATATTTTAATGTTGTTTGATTTTTAATAAAAGCAAAAATACAAACCCTAATTTAAACTGTGGGGGCGAGGGGTGGGCGGGAGGTTATATGTTCCGTTTGAGTTCATATGGCTTGTACCCAGAGTAAGAAGTACTGCAAAAAGAGTGAATTAAACTGGATCTGTAGTATTCTCTCCAGGAATTCATCATGGCAGTGCATATATCAAATTACTTCAAAATACAGGACAGAAAATCAAGTAGGAAACATACATGATGTATTGTATTGAAGTTGAGTCGACCAAGAAAATTACTTGGCTTCTTTTCTGATGTGAGAGATTATACAGGAATGGAGAGGTCCTCTTCTGCCCTTTTCTTTGATTGCTCTGACTTCAGCTGGATGTAAAGACAGTGTTCTGTAACATGTTAAACACAACCAGAAAGGACAGGAGCAAACCACAGTTGTTGTACCTACCTTACTTCTGAGTCAGCTGGAAAAGTGCTTGCTACTGTTTGGTTTCATGAAATAAGACAATCAAATGTCCATACTTAGAGTGCAGTTTTGAGAGGGCAAAAATTACTCAAAACTACTCAAAACTCTTCCGACCATTACCACATGGTATTTACAGCAAGTAAGTATATAACTGAATGCAGAACCTTTTCTTTACAGAAATGTAGGCTTTGTTTATGTTTCTGCAACATGTTGAATTTGAAAACCTGTTGGACGTGGGCACTTTATAAAACGTGTTTATCCAGAATCAGAGACAGTAGTGCTAACTAAATAAAATGGTGGTAAGCAATCCTAGATTGGGAAGGTTATTCCCCATAGATAATCAGTACTTAAAAAAGTTTCATGGGCTCTTGATGTGGGAAAGCCCTACATAAAACACTGGTATGATGTTTTCAAAAACATAATAATTATTGTTTTTTGTGTACTTACACCATTTGTCCAGTTGCTGATATACATAGAGTATCTAGGAATAAAGAAGACAAAAAGAAAAGGTTTATTATCATTAGCGCTTGCAGCTGGAGTGGTCCAAGAGTGTATTAGTCCTTGCATGTTAATTACTGTCCCTTCAGCTGCAACATAGCAGTGCTTTTTTAGCTTCTTTTGGAAGTGAAGTGTAAATGCTTGTAGCTGATCAAGTGAGCACTTGAGTCCAACAGTTTTGGTAACAGCTCAAAATCTGTCCCACTCAGCCCTTGCAATTAGACTCAGAAGACTTTTATACTTACTCCTGATCTGATTTTTGCTGTGGATAGTTTTTCTCATTACTGACTTGGGATAGGTAATTTGACAGGTGGTTTTAAACACCTGCATTCACAAGTAGGAGACTAACTTTTTCATTCTGTTGTTTCTCAGCTCTGACTTAGTATTCCTGCAGATCTTGGTTTTAAAGGTCAAGGAAGAAACTTCTCAATTCAGAGATCTGAAAGTTGTTTATTTAGGGAGTCATCTTTCCTTACTATTAGCTGATGGGCAAACTCTGTTTCAACTGTCTTGCTTTAGATGTGTATTTCTTTAAACACTCATGTAGTTCCTTTAAAGAGCTTTTTAGAGAAAATGTGCCCCGTTTTCCCTTTGCCCTGACCTGTTTGCTTTGGACAAGGCTTCTAAAAGACTTTTTTTACAAAGACCTAAACAGATACGTACAGTATGTTCACAGTAGGCTGCATTTTTATTCCCTGAAGAATATGGTCAAACTGGAGAAAACCCTTTTTCCTGTTTTCTTTCACACTGTTATGCTATGGGAAAGAAAGCATTGTACATGTCACAATTGAGATTTTGTTGGCATACTGCACCTCTTGTGTTTTTTTTTTAAACCTAGGATCTACATTTTAGTATAGCTATAAGGCATTTTAAGACTTTTTGTACTATCTAAAAGAATTCTAAGAATATTGGTTCTGAAAAGTTATTCTAAACTCACTTTTCCATGCAGCAAAATGTAACATTAAAGCAAAACGTAGGCAATGACTCCATAAAAAAAAAAAGGGAGGGAGGGAATTTGTTTAAACAGAAGCTACCATTTCAGAGTTAAGTTGGGCATAAATATTATAAAATATATTGTTATGCCTTGTTCAGAGGAACGTTTAACTGTATTTTTTCTGATTGACGGTAAGTATTAGATATTATGTGACTGTTAAGCTTAAAAATTCTGAAGGTTTTATTAAAGTTTTCTTTGTACCCAAAGCAGTATTATTATAAGATTTCTTCCCCTATATCAGTGATGCAGATGCATATTTTCTTTAGCATTTATTGTGGGGTATTTTTTGTTTCAGGAAAACAACTTCATTTATATAGGATGTTTTACTGAATCTTATATTAAATATTACTAGAATGTGGAAAATATTTTTTAAATATTTGGAGGTTGATGGATTGGTTCTCTTCAAAGGGAAACAAAACACTAAATATTTCTAATCCTGCATTATTTACCGCATGGATGGTTAAATGCTACTTTAAGCCCCATAAAATTAAAACGGAGAAATCTGCCAACTGTAGCAGGAATTGGATTTAGGAAGAGTGGTACAGAGCCAAAATATTGCTACAGAATTAAATGTCAAAAATCTTCTTTAATAGTAGATATATAGTTCACAGTGTCTGGTTATGATTAATACATTTAATCTAAATCACTGAAAGTTGCTCTCTCCTTTTCCATAAAATACAATAGGACACAAATCAGTTTTAGTGTAGGTGGATAACAATTGGAAAATAATGCATCTTCCCGCCCAATAAATTGTCAGTTATACCTTTTAACTAAAATCGATTCATCTTTCCAAAATTTATTACGATTTCTAATAATAAATCTTTTCAAATGTTTATTCATTTGCTTTTTGATACATTTGTGCCACTTTTGCTATGGTCTAATGTTTTTTCTTTTGATTCATTGTAAATTAGAAAATCTATTTTGAGTCAATTTTCTAGTTAAGAAGTTAAAATCTATAACCCAACCATTTTTTCATAGTCTCCTTTGCACATTTTAATACCCTTGAACTTAGATCCAATCCAGTAAATTCTGATCAGAAGGTGATTAAAAGACTTTTCGCGGCAACTTCTTGACTGAGGGCCAGATTTGTAAAGCAAGTACTTATGGGATTGTTAGCTGGGTTTTTCCTGCACATATCTCTGAGTCAAAAATGAAAATTGAAACAATTATAGCAGATGAACAGATACATACATAGGTTTTGGTCAAAGGTTTTTAATATGGGCAGTCAGAATTGTCCTAGTGATTGAGAGCCCAAAGATGGTGTGATAGAAGCTTCCTTTTGTTTTCCCTTTATGGCAGCAATGCAATGGCAAAAGTGGTGATTGCTAAAGCATGCTCTGTGCACCGTCATTTGGGGTGTCTGTAATTATCCAACTAGCCTCTTCAAGTGTGGTCACCTGCTGTGTAATGTTTATAGAAGTAACACTTTTCTTAAGAACATATTTTAAAAGAAATTTCTCTAATGTTTGATATTCTAAAAATCTGTGAAATTGTGTTCACTGTTCAGCAGTTTCCTGCTCTGTATATAATAAAATATGTCAGAGTGGGATAGTCTTATTTTTTTACAAATCTCCCAATAAGCATATTTCCTGTTATGGTCCAGTTAAAAATGTGATCTTAATCAGATTTCTGACAAGAATTATATATGAGAAGGTTAATTGAGTATGTAGTCATCTCAAATCTCTTAAAACAACAAATATGTTTTGTTTATAAAAGAAATGTGAACAATGGCAGAATAGAGGAAGAAGGCTAGAAAATGTTTGAAACATAACTATAAGAAAATTACAGTTGTAATTTAAACTTGATCTACAGTATCACGTTTTGGCCAATTTGTGTAGCTGAAGGCATCTTGGGCTTTAAAGTGATTGATTTCAAAGTTAAAAAAATCATTTGTGCGGATGGATTGGAATTCATTAATTTTACTAATTACACAGTGAAGAAAACAGATGTTTTCTTAGGCAAAGATCAGGCTTTAATTACAGGTCTTACCTGCTTATCTAAAAATAGTGTCAATATGTTCATGTCTCTCAAAGTTAATTTCTTATTTTTATATGGAAATAGGATTTTTTGCCCATTTTAAGCCTTACTCTAATTATGTACAAATACAAATCTGATACTTAGAGTACTTATTGAGGGATACATATGTCATAATCATGTATTAACCTTCTTCAAGAGTAAGTTAGGTGAAAAATGCCCCTTTAAATTGTCAAAATCAGAACCATCTAGTACTACTCTATTTCTAATTGTAATAATGTGTTATAGAAAGAGTCAAAAACATTTGCAACAGAGCAGTTTCCAGCAGTGATATAAATCTCTGTGACCTCCCCTTAGGACTTTTTATTCTGAGCTATGTACTGGGTAGGACTACAGCCTAAAAGAGAAAGGCAAAGAAAGCTGCCACAGAATTAGAGAAACAACAGAGGGTTTATGTGTGCTTGTTTTGCGCTTTAGCCAATCACTATAAATGTTGTCTGTTTAAATTGCTTTAAATGTGTATTTGTCACTGCCATGGGGAAGTGGAAATTACTTAATTAGTGCTAATAATTGGCAAGATCCAGAAAGACATGGTCTTCGAAAGGAACATTTGCAGCTGAAGATGCATGATCTATTACAATAATTCTTCTTGTGCCATATTTTTCTGTGTTTGGAAGAAGCACATGAGCAAACAAGCATCAGTAAGTGTAACTGGTAGAATGAATATTTAATAATGTATGCTGATGCAAGGCTGTAAACTAACTCTGATATGTAACAATTGTAAAATTAGAATCGTGATCATTTTAACTTTGTGTAAACTCTTTTAAGCTTTAAAATATGATTTTCTCTGAACTACATTTGTACTGTCATTTCTCAGGGTTTATAGTTGCCAGGACACTTTAGTTATTTCAGAAAGTGTGTATGTTGCATGGAAGAGAATTGTCATGTCCTTTCAGAAGAAATGTGTTTTCTTTTGGATTAGAACAGTGAGCACAACTTCTAAAACATAAAAAAGTATTGAGATGTGTGTACTGTAAAGCAACACAAAATAACAAAATATAAGCAGTATCAATAATAACCCATTAGTAGCAAACTCCAGTGGTTGTCCAGATGTTCAATGACAATCTTCTCTTCCTTTTAGATGTTATGGGGTGGGGAAAGGTACTTTCTGAAAAGCAGTCTGCTTGGGTGTACTTTCAAGATTTTGGTCCGGGGGATTATTTTTGGGGTTTTTTTATTATTTTTCTGTGGAGGGAGGTTTGTACCTCACTGCTTATTTCAGGGGAGTTACTGCTGGAGGTGGTATGATCAGAGCTCTTCAGCAGTCTTAGAGGGCAGCAGGCCCAAAATCTGTCATAAGCATGGAAAATTTCATTATGACTACCTGTGTCTAGTTGTAGTGATGTATTGAGTGGTTGTGGGACCTCGGGGAAGTAGGTCCTTAATTATTTGATGACCTTTTAATTCTAGGTTCATAGATATGAGACTGCTGTTCACAAATTTTGGTCAATTGCATCCATTGTATCTATAGTCTGCTAGACTATAGACCCAATATTGTTGCTAACAATTGATACATTCTTTGTTGCTGGTTCTTTGAGAGAAATTGGTGACCCTTCAGTTAGCATTATTGTATGGTTTTTTCTGTTCAAAATATTTGGATTTCTTTTGGATGTGTGTCTTCTACAGTTTTTCCATTAAATCAGTAAAGAAAAGAAACTTAATCTCAAAATAATTGAAACAGGAACATAGCAATGTAGAGAATGTGCTTGAATGAATAGCCACAAACAGTATTTGTGGTAGCTAACTGTTTTGATGGGATACTGAATGTTGTTACACCAACTGCTTTTAAGTTTCGCCTTTGTTGCCATGGAGATCAACTGTACAAGTATTATTCTTGAAAGGAGATTAATTCTTGCCTCCTGTGCATAGAAGTGTTTAGGGAACAGGTGAATGTTTAGACACTCTTGCTTTGGAAGGTAAATAATATCCTTGAGGTATTGTACACTGCGGCTTTCAAAATGTGTTACCAAGCGCAACTATTTCTTTCGCCTTCAGAAGAAAATAAAACAGGCTCTGGTGTCTACCTTAACCTAAAGGGACACAGAAAAGTGCCTGGAGATTCAGGTACATCTGGTGTCCCTTTTATTCCTGCTGTCTTGCTGGAGGAGCTGGAAGTGGCCAGCCGTGCTGTCAGCCTCCACATAGCCCAGAGGTCTCAAATGGCCTTGACTTGCGCAAAATAGATTGTTCCACTAGGGTGACAGAGCTGGTGGGCCGTTAAGAGAGCTAATCAGAGCAGACACAAACCCAAGTATAATACTGGTTATTAGAAACTCTGCTGGCATCAGACTAATTAAATGTAAACACCTAAAGCATTCATTTATTTCATTATCAAAATTATCAAACTGGTGAAGTGCCCACAGCTGGGGAGAGGTGGGACTTTTTGACCTCACTTAACCTCTCTAGTATAACTAAGAGGATTTGTCTTGGCAGCCCCCTCTCCAAGGGGAGATCATCAAAACCATTAATGATCTGTCCTTTGGCAAAATGCCTGGCACAAATTCTCTCAGAGCAGACTTTTTAAAGCTTTGTGTGCTTTTCTTAGCGTACATCTTCTAACTGAGCATTCTGAGGAAGCTGGTGGTACTTGTCCAGGTTTGTGTATCAGTCTTATTAAAGTTTTTTTGGTTGTATGCTTTATAGAGATCAGCCTTCTTCATCATCCATGTGTCCAGTGTTGTTTAGTGTGATCTAGATGTTGTGTGGCCTGGAAAACTGTATTGCTTGTTGTTTGATCAGCAGCACTTTAGAACTTGTCTGATGAGCAATTTGGAGAAGGCTGGCTAACCCCAGGCACTTTGAGTTTTCTCTCATGAAGGTGATAACCCAAAGCAGCAATCCTCATTAATTAACCTAAAACAGGAATCCTCATCAATTCTCCCAGTTCTGATTATTCCTGATCAAGGGTCTCCTGATGTTTGGCAGGGTCTCATTTGCTGTGCAGCAATAGTGAGATAAGGAGGCATTGCCATGAGTTTTTGTCTTGTGCAGCAGGATGGTAGATTGTGAAAAGTTGAGACTGGGGAGAACGCATTTGAGATTTTCCTGTGTCTTGCCATGTGCTTTCTTTATAATTTGTTCAGCCTCTTTCAGGTGGAGCAAGTTGACCTAAGAACTATGGATTATACCAATCCTTGGCTTGTTATGTTTGTTTCTTTGTCTTCCAAGAGATGTTCTGGCTAGGTATTGTGTGCTCTCCTGGCTGTGGATGTCTCTGAATTTCGTATGTATTTTTGTTACTATTGGGAAGCACTGGCTTGTTTTTGTGGGTTAGAGTGTTTACTGTGCCAAATTTCATATGGCAGACTTTGAACATACATTTTCAACAGGTTGAAGATTTAATTGAGTGCCATGTTTGCTTGTTGGCAATATACAAAATGCAGTTAGCAAATACAACTATTCTTTGCCATCTCAAAGAGCTTTCGTTTCTATTTAAACCTGCATACAACATCATAACTGAACTGCCTATTTGAAGAGGGGCAGTGTGTGACATGAATTGTTCCAGGCTCCACATGTGAGTTGGCTGAGTTTGTGCTGATGTCTCCCAAAACACAACTTCAAGTGCCTGATTCTGTGTGGATGTGGAGGGAGTAAAATCCCTTCCAGTCTAAGCAAAGAGTAGATTCAGGATCACTGATGAAGCTGAGCAGCCACAAGCGACCTGATAACACACATCCCAGGGATGGGGGAACTGACAGATATTGTTGCCAAGGCACTCTCCATCATATTTGAAAAGTCATGGCTGTCAGGCAAAGTCCCTAGTGACTGGGAAAAGGGAAACATTGCTCCCGTTTTTAAAAAGGGGAGAAAGGAGGATCTGGGGTACTAAAGACCAGTGGGTCTCACTCTCGCATCTCCTCTGTTCAGCATTTGTCCCCTTTCTGGCATCTCCTTTCTGCATCCTCTTGCGTGTGTCGCCTTTTGGCTTTTGCCTCCCATTCCTAAGTACTCTTTTCACAGAAGCAGCAGGGACTCCTGGTTCCATTCTGGTGAACAGTGAGTTGATTTTGTCCATCACAGAGCCAACTGGTACCAAATGTGACTGGCATGGGCCAGTCCCTGACCACCACCTACACTCTATTGACACTGTTAACAGGATTCATAGAAGCTAATATTTTTCATCCAGTCAAAGCCTAGTATCGTCTAATAGTGAGGTATCTCTGAGTAGTTAGTGCTAATGAAGTCTAAGGAACAGAGATTTTGGTGAGTTTATACTCATTATATCTGGATTTCTCTCTATGTGAGTTTTTCATATATCTGGCCTAATAGCGAGTAACACCCTCTCTTTTGTTTGATAGGAATGCAAGAAGAAAATAATGTGCAATGCAAGTTAAAATTAATGTGTATTAGGGTATAGATTATAAATATGGAATCACGCAGCTTCTTTTGTTAATTTCAACTATATCTGTTAATTTCTAGTAAGACACTATAGGACCAACTTCTTAGTACTGTTTGCATGGATAGCAACAAGCTCTGCTGAAGTTCTTGTTTAAATGTATCAGATTTTAAGCTTTGATCTGCAATAGTTTGTGAATTTACTAAAATGGATTCAAGTAGCATCTTGGAAAAAAAAAATATAATACTGTCAGAAGAACCTTGAAATTGAATTACAGCTTTAATATTCAAACTGGGGCATGTATTGTTATTTGTAGTATATGTAAAATGACTTTTATAGATGAAATTTAAAATCGGTGGCGCAGAATAGGGTTTATAGTGCATGGTCTTTAAGAAGAACAAGGAAGGATCTTTGATGTAGAGCATGTAGCAGAAAGATGCATATTTATTAAATAAAGGAATTTTTAAATGGAGGTATGGTAAAAGAAAAGGTTGTTCTTGCCAATGTGCTAGATTATAGTATTCGTTGCCAAAGATAAATGCTAAGTGTTTCTCTGTGCTTATGTATTTATTAAATAACTACTATGTAGATTTATTTAAAAAATTAAAATTGTAAAAGATTTGTTTTATAAAACAATGAGAAAGATCCTTTTCAAATCTTTATGCCCGAGACTCTCATTTCTAGGAGTCTGGTTCTTTGTGCTGTGCTGCCAGTATCCCCTGTGCTTCTAGCAAGGTGCCATGCGTTTCTTGTAGGCACAGTTTGTGGTCATTGGGAGGGGGCTGTAGCCAAGCCTCATCCCTACAGCTGTGAGAAGCAGGTGAGCAGCGTTGAAGGTAATGGGACCTGGAGTGCCCAGGTGCACTGACCAACCACCAAAGGTAACAGAGGGCACACAGCATGAGGGGTATAAAAGGCTGGGCTAAAGAACAAGAGGGGCAGATGCTTGAAGCCTTCTGAAGTGATGTTACTCTGTATGGGCAGATGCCTGAAGCCTTCTGATGTAGTATGGTGTTACTCTGTTTGGGGATGCTTCTAGCTTTCTGAAATTTTATGGTGATTCTCTGTGTATTGTGGCTGTCTCAACTGTGACATATGCTGTGACACTTTCTTGCCATCCTTGTCATTCTGCCCAAATTGCCAGACTTGGCCAGTTAGGCCTCTCTCTATCTGACTTAGATGTATGAATTCCAGATACTGCAGGAAATCTGTGTAGTATTCCTTAGGACTCAGGAGACACAGGCGTGAGTAGAAGCAAGTGTTGGCAGAGACGCTGCACAGAGTGGCAGCTTGCTGGCTCCATCGTGCTCTGTCTAGTTCCTGTCCTGTAACCCACTGCATGCATTCATCACCCCAGACCATTAAGCTTCATATATTTAATGAGAATGTTAAGAGTTCTGTGTTGTCCAAATATAAGCTAAATATGTCTGGTTTATGTTTTGCCTTAAATAATTGTCTTATTTAAGGCAAAACAAAAACCAGAACCTGCCTTCTCTCTTGTATCAGTCCTGCCTGGGAATGCGCTTAGTGTCACTGCAAGGGCAGGTCTGGAAGAGGATCATGGGAAAACCACCTGCAGTATTGTCATATATATTGTTTCCTGGACTCTCATTTCTCAGAAATGTTTCATGGCATTTTCTCTTTGTATTTTTTCCTTTGGCATTTTCATGGCATTTTCTCTTTGGGCCTTTTTACAGTATTTTTTATTTATCATTTTCTTCCTTACCACATTGTTTGTACTGGTTTTGGTAGTTATTTTAAATAAATTTTTTTGTCACAGCAAGCCTAATGCTTATTTCTGCAGAGTGGTGACAGCAGAGACTGAAAAGCAGTAACAGGCTTTGCTTGGCAGTGCATCAATGCTGGATACAGCACCACAGCTGCTTAGGAGCATTATGAACTCTGGCCTTCCAGAGACTGATTCAAGGCAGTCATCCCAGCAGAAGGAATTTACTTGGATTGCAGAGGATAGAGTATTGTAATCACCAACCCTCTCTCATTCGAAGGGGAAAATTCTTAATACTTTGATAAAAATCTTTGGCAGTTTTCCAGGAAAAGGCAGATTTATTTTTTTCCCCTACTACTCAAATTACTTCAAAAACTTTGTTATAGGATAGGTATGCAGGCTGAGAGAGGAATGTGGTTTTGAAGATAGAACCCAAATAATCAGGAAAACAGTGCGGTTATTTCCAATATACTTCTGATATTTTGTACTTTTCATGTCAAGTGATAAGAAAAAGATAAATGTTCTTTCTGAATTATTTAATCCTCTATTCAACTTAAAATGTCATGAGAACCCTTTCTAAAGAACAATCATGATATATTAAATACTCTTCTCACTGTCTTGCTCAGGGATATCAAACTGGCTTGCTGGGGAGTTATAACAATGTGAAATTCTGTTACTTGACAAGTATATTTGGGAGTTCTCATATTCCAGTGGAATATAGAGGTATCCTAAAAACACCTTTTCATTTTGTTATCCACAACCATTTCCCAGAAGCCATTTATGAATTTAGATTTTACCTTTTGATAGGGGTGAGCTATTAGACATTAATGTATTTCTGGTTGCTGTTTATAGGAAATGGGAAGGAAGAGAAATGAGAAGTATTTTCTCATTCTCTTTAACATCCTTATTGTTGAAATCCACTTGGAATGATTTGTGTTGTCTCTTGCTTCTAATCTTTTCTGACTGTAGTCACAAGTAAAATAATTATCAGTCTTTTACCATTCATCACAAATCTAGCATATCACCATGGTGAATGAACAGTTGGCCTTATTAGCACTAATTTGTTATGATCAAATTTGTAGTCCAATTTCAAATTACTAGCAACTTGATGAATTCATTTGCAGAAGCAGCTGAAACTTTGATTATATTCTAGGCCATAGCAAGTAGGGCAAACACAAAGAAGAGCAGTAGCACTGCCAAGAAAATTTTTGGTCTATCCGAGTGTATGCAGTGAAGGTGACATCATGGTTTCTAATATATGCTATTATACCTTTATAAATTTAAGGCTATTCTGAAATAATATCTACTGTTTTTTCATTTTTTTAAGACTGGTTTGTCTGCCTTTATCCTTTATCACTATTACCTTTCCATTGTGATAAACATAAAATGAGAATGATAAATAATTATTATGGAAGAAATTAATTAACACTTCTTTAACTTGGGAAACTTGAGACTGTCCCAGATTGCTTACTCCTTCTCAAATAATTACTCTGTCAATACATAGCTAATAGAATCCTACCTCTTCCCCTTTTAGTAAGGATATCCTACCAAACTTTTATCTTGAAATTTGCTAAAGATATATTTTGCAGACTTGAAAGCAAACTCATATTTTCTGTAGTATATTTTTAATAGTAACAATTATAATAATTAATTCCTGGATATTTTTTCACGATATGACATACTTAGGTCCATGTTAAAATGTGAAACTGAGTAATGGGTTTTAGATTAGCATATTTTTATTGAAAATTTTTTAAACTTAGTAAATTTTAAAATTTTTTAAACTTCAATCTAAGAGAACATGTACTTAGTAAAGGTGGTGAGGCAGTTTTGAAGTAGCATGAGGAGAATGTATGGGGGCAGTATTATACCACAAGAAAGAAACAAGGTATCTTTATTTACATTTGAGACTTCTAGATTTTTTTAATAACTCTTCTTCTTTTCTCATTCTGATACTTATTTTGCTGAGAGCTACCTGAGTCTGAACTTTATGACAGTAACAAGAAGTTGGAATATATTGCAAAACAGAAAACTGAGAGTTTTTCCATGGTGTCTTTTCCTTGACTTCATTAGGTAAATTCAAGCCAATGGTAATAGAGTTCAACATATACTACTTTTAGCTAGTATATTTTTCAAAATGTTTGTGATGTTACTTGCATCTGAGCTTTGCATAGCATCCTGTCTTATCTTGTCAAAAGTACCCAACAAGCAAACCCCTCTGATTTGTATGTGCTAAGTGCATAGATTTACTGCTGCAGTTTGAACATTTTTAAATTAAAATATATTGCTTGTTCCAAATGTATTGATTTACACATCTCTTTGTCAATATTAAGTAGAGCAACTTTTCCAATAAGTTAAAAAAAAATCTGCCAAGACGGGTTACATTTAGTGGATTGGTTGAAGTTTATATTTTTGCATTTTACTTGTTTGTGTGTTCTTGCTCTTTTGCCCTTTATTCTCAATCACTGTTACAGATACCTGTAATGTCCCTTAACTGAGAAGAGATGCTGCCAGTTGCTCTCTGAATTCATACAAAGTTGTAGTCATTTAAATGTGACTCTTCTTAAGCTTTCAACTCCTGACAAGTGCTTATATATGAAGGTTCTGCCTGAGGTTGGGGTTTTTAAAATGCCTAAAAGATCCTTACACAGGATCAAAGTTCTCAAGCTTAATGGTGGTGTAATAGTAGTGAATTGTCAGAATGGTTGTTTTTACTGTAAGTGCTCCTCAGTGCAGTGTTTCAGTTGTATCATTTTTGAGGAGGCTGTGTAATCCCCTTTTTTGTCCATTTCTAGTCATCAGCCAGCTGCTTGTGCAATAGTCATTTATTTTTAGAATATGTGTACGAGTTACCAATGCAAACAATCTTGCTGCTGCTCTCTCATTTCAATTCTCTTGCACCTGAATATGAAACTATTCATTTGTTCTAAGTAAGCAAATCAACAAGTGTGTAGTAGTTCATAGGCTATAGGAGCATTCTCTGACTGACTTTGTTAAAACTTTTGTCCATTTTTCTGTCTGCTCTGCCTATCCTGCTGATTGCTGATCTGAAAAGCAGCTGAGATGTAAAGATGGGCAATAACATCTAGTGGGCATAAGCTTGCTAGGGGAACATGGGTCTGGTGCAGATTTAGGAAACATTGTAAATTTGCCTGGCTGTTTGCCTGTAGACTGAGGTCACACTTAAGTTCATAAAAATCTTTTCCAATGCCAGGTAGATCCATCTGGAAACTGAGCAGTTTCCTAAAAACTGTTGTGATGTATTTTTGGTTTTAAGTACTGTCATTCCAGTTGCTTGATCTCTAGAAAGTCACTAAGAGATTATTTTTGGGGATGATGGGTGCTGAAAAAGAAATCAGAGGTACTTTTCTTCTCACTTACAAAAGGTCAAAATTCTCTCTGTGTGGTCTGGTTGGTGTGTATCTATTGGTATTAAACATGCATGTAATTCAGGAAGTAAATACCTGTTTAAATACAGTACTGATTTTTAATCTGAATACTTGCAGCAAGTTGAAAGAATGGATTATGATAGCAGATGGTTTAGGAGTGGAAATGGTAGATTAAGGAAGAAAAGGAAAGTTGTAGAAAAGTTTTCATGTGCTGTTACGAAAATCTTGATTTGAGTGACATTGGGCAGCTACATTGTAGAGACACTTAGGAAAATTTGGTGAGTAATTTCTGTGTTTAGGACTAAGTTGAGAGTGATTGGCAGAGCCTCATAGCAGTGGAACATGTGAGGTCCATGCTGTGAGGTCTGCAGTGCTTCTGCTGTACAGAGGTAAAAAAAAAAGTTTGTCCAGAGATGCTGTATATCAGTAGAGCTAATATAACTTTGAAACAAAAAAAACCCCAACAACTTTCTTTGTCTCCCTAAATGACATTACTTTGAACTTCTAGGCATCTTATCCTATATTTTCTCTAATAATTGAAATGTACATCTTGATTTGTATAACCTCTGTTGTTGATGATATATTCTGTGGAGTTGGTACCTCTGTTTTATCCACTGTAATAAATCTGTTTTGTCAAGAAGAGGGAGAGAGGTGTGTTATCCATTGTCATTCTCTAGTGGAAAGCCAATTTTTTATTACATTTTTTTTTTACCTGGGTTTTCTATGGAACTCATGTGAGCTGTCATCACTTTTCTGTCTTCCTTCTTGCCTCATTCCAATACCTTCAGGAAATTCCAAGTTAATTTGACATTCCACTTAAATGTGACAGTCATTCAGATGTAAATGATTATTAAATGCCTCAAGTTTTGTGAAAAGATGTAGCCAGCTTAAGTGACAAACCTAAATTTATTAACTCCCCTGAGGAAAGGCTTTTGGCATAAACTTAGTTATTAGCATGAGAGAAACCCATATGGGAGTAACCTTATAAATGCTTCAACATTTGATCAGTGTTTGTGCCTTTGTTAGCCCTCAAAGTCACTTAAATGTCAGGTGTAAAGTTATAAGAAACCAGGCAGAGTTGCTTGATTTTTATTCCTCCCCCCCTGCCCCCCATTTGCTTTATCTCCCTTCAGAATGCATCATGAACAGGTAGAGACAGTTAGAATAGAAACTTAAAAGCACTGATTTTATTGATTTGTTGGCCAGGTCATTTATGTTTAGTAATTAGTATCCTCTGTTATCCTTAATTATTTTAGACAATGTTATTTATATTTCAGTTAATTAAACTCAAAGCTTTGCTCTGAACAGAAACCTTGCTGGTTTTTTTTTTTGTTTTGTTTTTTTTAATGTCTTGAGCTCTTAGAGGTCTTAGTGACCTCTAAGACTTACTTTAACTTTTGTCTGAATATTCTAAAAATGTTGTGTTTTCCTGTTTTAATAGTGTCTAAGGTTAAATTTCCCTGAGGTACTGATAAAAGATAATGTCAAGAAAATTCTTGGCAAATTTTCAGGAAGGGTAAGTCCTTTGAGTTCCAAGAATGATGGGTCAAGGTGGAAGCAGACATTTGCTTTCTGGTAGCCCAGAATAAGAATTGGGTCTCTGCTAGGTTTAGTCATGTGAAGCACGAACAGAAATGACAGCAGACTGATTCTTTGAATTTGTACTGTATATAAAGCACATTTACATCCAAGAGCACTATTAACTAATAAAATAAATACTGTGCATGCATCTCCATGCTACCTATGTTTACGCGTCACTTGGAATTTTAATTTTCAGAAGCTTGGTGATTTCATTCCTTCCGATTTCTTCTTCCCTTATACTATGTAAACTGCCAATCCTGATGTTTATTTGAACCAAAAAAGCAAAATAATTATTAAAATGCTAAAAAGTTGCTTGAATATGCTAAGTTTCTTCCTTTGGTTTGCAGAGTTCATGGTTGAGTGCATCTGATCGTGAAGGAAAACTATGTTGTAGCAGTGTAATTCTGCAGGAACTTAACACTTTTGCTGGAAATAAATGCTTTTCATTATTTAAAAATAATGACATTCAGAGATAATAAGGTGTTTACTCAAAATAAAATTTGACACAATCTGAGGGTTTTTCCCCTATATTTTTCAGTGTTACTAGCATCCTCAGTAAGAACTGCAAACAGTTAAAATTTTTAATCCCTTCACACAAGTTTGTTCATTCACACTGATTGACTTATGTCCTTTATATTACATTAAAAAAAAATGAGTGTTTGGGCAACCTGGACCGCAGGAGGAAATTTTTTTGCCAAGTTTTTGTGTAACATTTGTTCCCTGTAAAAGTACACTCTTTGCATGTGTGTTTGTGTTTAAAAAGAAATTAATGGGGATTGTAGCCAATACTGAAGCCAAATTGCAGCCTGATAGATGTATCAGCCAAAATGAGTATTCAGTAAGAATTTCAAGTCTGCCCTTTCTCCCATTACTAGGAGTATTTAAAAAGATTTACAAAACAGCTGTGAAGTTAACTTCTTAAATGTCAGAAGTCCACTGACTTCATGAAGACTGCTTCATTTAAGTGAGAAATTTTTATGGTTTCATTTATTACACTGAAAGAGTTCTTAAGAACTAAGAAAAATACCTCTAACATAATTTAATTGCATTACTATGTGGCATTCAGATAATTGAGGTTGAAGTGAGTTGTCAAGTTAATGTCATGTCAAACTCTTGCCTTAGTGAACTCCAATACTGGGTTTGGCCTGGTTTTGTGATTGGCTGGAAGGCTGATGTTTATAACTGCTACTTCAGGACATGATCAGAGCTACTGCACTGGATTCTGTATACTATATTCCTTTCCCATCTGGGGTTTTTTTAAGGCTTTCTGTAAGGGGGAAAAAAAAAAAGCCAGAAGAGCAATGCTAGCTGTATGCTCTGTCATCTGCTTAATCCTTATCCCCTTCACATTGTCAATACTCATCTAATTCCACTTTAACAACAGTAATTGGCTGATGGAGTAGCAGATATAGATTTATTTTCCTGATGACTCCTTGACTTTTTTCCTCTGGTAATACTAATAGAATTCCAAATCCTTACTGGTGTGATCATGTCATGAGTAGGTCAACAGTCATGTCAAGGTCCTATTGGAAACTTCATAGCCAACATCTTAATTTAGACTTAGCTATCTTTTTCTCTTGTATGTGCAATTGTTAGCAATTCTTTCAAGTATCACACTCATTCCATTATAACACAGTTTGTTTGATGCAAAGGGAGGCAGTTCTGCATGTGAATTGTTTACTGAGTGGTAGTGGGTCACACAAACTCAGTAAGCCTCTTCCAGATGTGATGCATTATCTGAATTATGTGGGAAACTTGAAGGAAACAAAATATTGCTTGTTTGTTTTCAAAGTTATTTCAGTCTTGCAGTTAATAAGAATTGAAACGGATACTGTGGCTTTCTAATATTTAAGGAAAACATGTCTGAGAATTTGAAATGTCAAGTCGCTGGGTAGCTGAGTTGATCTAGTGGTCTCCTGCCACTGGAAGGCAAAGGCTTGCTTAGTTTCTTGCTTTCTTTAATTCTATCCTAGCTCATAACCTACCTGCTCTAGGCCCTGTGATTCCTGTCCTACATTTTACCAGAGTTCTGAATTATAACTGACTTCTGAGTTGTCTCGATCCATCATAGCAAACAGTAAAAAACCACAGACTTTTCTTTTGAGGTTAATTTTGCCATCATATTTGTGAGCTGGAAGTGATCTGGAGAAGGGGAGAAACATAACCTGTGACGTGAATGTGGAAGAGGGTATGCAGGACAGCCCATTTTAGCAGTAATGACTTATTTAGGACAAACTGTTTCCTGGTGGGATTTTACCTTTAGTTTTTGATTAAGTTAAAATTGAGAAATATGACTATCAAGTTGTTTGGAAACCTGTCTAGGTTTGATGGACTAATGACCATCCAACTTTACTTTGTCTTTCCTATTTATCTGAACCTTCTTTTTTTTTTTTTGCATCCAGCCTGGAAATGGGAAGTATGCTGTGTTATCTTTCTTGGACTTGAAGTAATACTGCAGAAGTTTTGGGGATTGACTTGAGTAAGAACAGAGTAAAGTGCATACACTCAAGCTGTCAGAAAAATCCGTAACAACTGATTAAACACTTTTTGTCTCTTAAAGCATGTCAGACTTAATTGAGTGGTTAAGAACCGGTTTTGGCAGAGACTTAATCTCACTTAGTCTTTTGGCTAACTGAATAGTACTCAATATTGAAAGGGTGCATGCAGTCTCTTGATAGAGATTTATGCACTTGACCAAGTGCTTAAATTTTACAGGGAAACATTTAAATTCAAGTGCTTTGGTAGTCCTACATCAGAAGCAATGCCTATCTTGGGAATTACCACTATTAAATCAGCAAGGAATATTAACCACAGTCTACAGCCTGGCTTGACTGCCTTATCAAAGCTGCTCTTTTTATCCTCTGTCCAAAATCTTTATTCTATGAAGCTGTTGACCAATTACAGGGAGCTCATCTACTAACAGTCTACTAATACAATCTACTAATACTACTAACTAATACACTATGTCTAGTGTATTAGTTTGGCCTCTTAATATTTCTGTATGAATGATAGGTAGAAAGCAGGAAGGAACAAAGATGAGAAGAAATACCCCCAAACAGAGCATTTTCAGTTTAGTGGGGAAGTTATCTTCAGTATAAGGCTTCTTGTTGCCAAGCCATGCAGGAGTTTCACCTCCACTTTAAAGTGAGGGAAGGTCCCAAAATGGTAACACTTTCTAAGAACTTGGTCTAGTATATTAAATGTGCTTATGGAAGTATTCCTTTAGTCTAAAAAACAACAGACTGCTTTTCTGTAGATAAAATGCATATTATTTTTTGAATTCTTGATTATATCAATTTGCTGCTTCTGGAAAAAAAGCCCAGAAAGCATAAAAGTAGTAATCTACACTTAACTACCTGTTTTATTAAGTTTTCCCCTGATGTGTAACTGAAGCAAAATCCAGTAGTTTAGGATGTTAATCTGTAGTTATAGAAACATGAATTGCATCAATATCTAAACTCATAATAGCAGTGGTACTGTGTTATGCTAAGTTCTTGTACTGAAATATTTTCATTTCATAATCTTGTGTGTGTAGTAACATATATTCTTAATGTATGAGCAGGTGAAACTGCAAAATATTTTGGAAGTACTGGCAAATGCCACATCCTTGCTCTGTTCTCTTTTTAATATACATTAGCTCCCTAGTTAAATTAATTTCATCCAGCCAGTTGTGAGGTGGACAAGAGAATGTAACTGGGGCTTCAATAAAGTGACCAAACATATCTTTCATCCATATCATTTATTTGTATTTCCTCATTGCAAGTAAGTCAAAAATTAATATTTTTTAAAGTTTAGCTTTGTTTTCCCTTAAAATTACCATCTTTCTGTCAGTATATTCTCTAAAACTACTTAATGTGCATGAGGTTATTTAAAAATTTATTTTGAAATACAGTTTCAAATTAATAATACCAATAATGTAAAATAATTTAAAACTTTCACTATAATAATTCATCTAAACTGATTTATAATGTCATTCTTAAGGGAAATGTTTTGTTGGATTCTTTTCCCTGGTATACATTAGGTTTTCTTGTGGTTAAGCTTGTTGGCTTTTAGATTTTATTTCTTTTTTTGTTCAAGGTGGAATAGTAAGTAAAGTTAGCAGCATAGGCTTGTTTCATTAAAAAATTTGAAACATTTTTATATTGTAATCTCCCCCTCCCAGCACCCTGAGGGTTAACAATTTATTCAGTGTCCTAAGTTAAATTGAACTGCCAAACTGGCTTAAAACAGCTTGCCGTCCCTAAAGGAGGAGGGTAAGAGGATGCACATCCTTGGTTGATCCTGGTCTTTTCCACCTAATGAAGTAGTTGAGCATTTCACTGAAATTTCTCAGCTTGAATTCGTCCACTTGCTTGCACCATCCCATCCAGCTTCTCAGCATTTGGGTGTGTTGAATCATTTCACTAAAAAAAAATAATTGAAAATTGCAAAGCTAGACCAAGCACTGTCTATAAAAGATAGCAAAGACCTTAGCAGATTTAATTTTTACTATTTCAGTTGGTGTTTATAAGTCATTATAAACAACTGGGGATTTTTGTTCCTTGTGGACTTAAGTCTCACATACTTATACTTGTTTTCTGTTATTCTCACAAAGTAAAAGGTACTTTCCAAATGTGAAAAAACCACTGTTCCTGCCACAAGGAGATAAAAACATACATGCAAAGGAGATTGAGGGAAGTAGTATGGCAGGATATGTGACTGTTGGCTGGTAAATAAGAATAAGCTGTTCTGTTGGGGTTTTTAATTAACTTGTCAGTATAAATCAGCTGGATTTCCCATGGGCAGCACAGCAGATGAGGGTCTTCCAAAGGGAATTAACTGGAGGAAGGGTGAAAGCTGTACAGATGAGTTTGTGAAAAATGTTCTGTGCACAAGAGACAGGAAGAAGTCAGAGAACTGCTAATGATATAAACATTAAAAAAAATAGTTTAAAAAACATGGAATCTGGTTTCTCTAACAAGGGAGGAGGAGATGGCATGAAATAAAATGGATAAAAATGTCTGAGGGGCATGAAAAATGATGGAAGGCTTGAATTAGATTTCTTGATACTGGTGGTAGAATTCAACTAATACTGTAATCTTCACATCTGCAATCTTTTGACTGAGATGAGAATAGCAGGCAAGGAAGCAAGGCTGGGCCATCAGTATTGCTGCTAGTCACAGTTCTGTAGGGTTATTAAAAGCTGTCTGAACAGGAACAAGAAGTAGGCGATTTGGGGTTTGGGTTGTTCTTTTAGAACTCTATTAGTGTTAGACTGACACCGAGACACCAGCGTGAGGCTTCAGGAAAGGAGTTGGGATCTGCGTTAGATGAAAGCTGACAGCTGGAAGATGAGCACACTTGAGGACCATCAACCTGGGTGCCCTGTGCTGCAGAACCTCAGCTGCCTCTGTTTTTCAGGCTGCAGAGCTAAACATCCTCCAGCATGCAGGCCTAGCTTGATATAAAGCCAGCAGGAATTTGGAGTACTTCTCCATTTTATTACACTGCCACAGAAAGTAGCTGAACACTGTTTGGAGAGAATTTTGAGTGTGTTGTTGAAACTACCTCCCATTTCAATCAGGCAGAGCACAGGATCAGTCATGGGAAGACAGTGTTTCTCCAAGACTTTCTGCCTTTGAAGAAGTTCAAAGACAGTGGGTGTTTGGAGCTCTCTGTCACAGTGTAGTCGAGGTTATTGTATGATGTGCACAGTCAAGCTTTAACTGCATTGGAGATGGTGTCCAATAGTAGTGGAGGAGCTGGATCTGGGGAAGCTGTTTCATAGGGTCTAACTCTTAAGAATTCAACTCTGAAACCTCAATCCTTAAGCACTTGGTAAGTAGTGGGATTCTAAGAGTGACCTACAGCACTGTATGTTTCAGCAATTTCCTTTCTGTGTCACCATTCTATCCCAAACAAACTTGCCTCTCTCTGTTGGCAGGGGCTCTGCATTCTCTATACAAGTAGATAGTCATGATATGAAATACAACCCTTGTGTTTTTGAAGCAATGCTATTTGGTTTACAATATTAAGATACCAGCATGAGCAGTTTCACTTTGCATGTATTTTTCAATTATTCTATTAAAAGAAACTTCTATTTCTGTGAAGCTGAGTCTTACAATCAAGTGAATTTAGGAGCTCACTTATTTGCCTGCTTGAGCCTGAATTTGGTATTTCCTTCAGAAATCTCACTATGAGTTTTCATACTGTCATAACATTATTCTGATTTCAAGCCTGATTTTTATGGTGGTATAATCAACAGACAGAGTATGTTGATACAAAAAAAGACATCTACTGCTTTTGACACTGAGAATTAATTATGAAATAAAAGGCAGATTTGTGCTCAGGCTAGCATTAGCCTAACAGTTCAAAATATAAGCAGTCACCTTGGAATCATGTAACAAAAAGTGACACCCTTTCTTTTACTATAGGCTAAATATATCTTGTGAACTTTAGTTAGATAAATCATCTGTGTGTCAGTTCTATTTGTTATTCTATTTAATTAATTTGGAAAGTAGTTGTTGCTTTCCTTTGACAAGCAGAAAGTTCATGTTTGTTAAATACTTTAAAAATGGGTATGCTTTTTTATTGCTTTAGATTATTATCAGAGAGGTTGTTCATTCTTACTAGAAAAAGGTGACATTCAGCATATCATTGGTAGCCAGTTTTAAATGAAGTTTCAAAAGACTACATATAATACAGTTTTTCAACCCCTTTAATTAGTTTTTGCATGGAATGCGTTGCCTGAAGTGCTGGCATCATCTTTTACTCTTGTCCCCTACAAGTGAATACAATTCGGATGCCTTTATGCAACTTCCCTTATTTTATGTCAACAAAGACTCCTCCAAATATCTCGTGCTGGTTAATACAGAAGAAAACATTGTGTTGGTGTGTTAATCTTGAGTGCACAAAGAACCACCGGAGGATAAGAGGAGGGCATCTGTTGGATAAGCTTTCAATATGATGGGAATGATAACAGACCTAAGACTAGTGCAAAAACCAGCTAATCTTTTACAGTATGTGATTAAAACCAATGCATATCTTCTCAAAATTTGTTTATTGATGCAGATGGGAATAGTAGACAAAGAAGGACTTTACTTTTGAAAAGCATGGTCATTCCAAGCTGCCCCAATTTGTACTGGCTGCAGTGACCATTTCAAGTTTTTAGGCCTATATGTTCTGGGTGGGTTATTTTTGTGATGGATTGTCACTGTGATGGACGATCCTCTACTACCTCCTCTATGTATTTGTCAGTACAATTCTAGCTGTAGTAGGTTTTAGGCTTCTATAGTAAGAATTCTTGGGAAGATCAAGAAGTTACAAATCATCTTAGAGTTTTGCATAACTCATGAAAAAGCTTTTGTTGCAATGAAGGTATGGTTATGAGAAAGAAAATGAAGATGCTAAGAAATTTGCCTTAGAAATGTGTAATTAATTTCTTCATTTGCTTCTGAGTAACAGGAGAGACAGTCCTTTGTGCATTTTATAGTTCCAGTGTAATTGACATTCTGATGCAGATTGGACCTTTTTTTAAGAAGATTTAGAAAAGGCTTCAAACTATTCATGTTACTTTCAGAGAAGAGTTTAGCAATTGTGTCTCTTATAAAGATAGTAATTTAAGTATTTACAAAATGGCATGTAGTAGTATGTAAACACCTTCCTAGGCCATGAAGTATGGCAATTTTCAGACGTTTATGCTACCTTCTGCTTAGTTGGCAGTGAAGACACCAGCAGGTGATTGTTGATTATTCTCCAGACTTACAGAAACCACGTGTAGAGCTAACTGATTGCTGCCAGGAAGGGTCGTCTTAGGTTTTGCACATGAGGGTTTGGTATGTGTGCTGAGGAGCTCTTCAGAGCTATATTCAAATGTTATCTCTTCCTATAGGTTGGCAATAATTAAGGTAAGTCTAGAAATTAAGTTAGTGCCTATTCAACTTTGTTGGAAGTTAGTTCTGGCCCACAGTCCCTTCTTAAATGCCAATTAAGAAGCTGCATGCATTACAAAAAATTATTGTGTGTACATGTTTTCTGAAGGGTAACCAAAGATAGGCATGGCAACCTGGATTAAAGTGTTTGGGTCTCAGTTTTGTGCAGAAACTTGTTACATTTAATAATACTTCCATTTAGCAATGTGTAACATTTTAGCTACCAGTGCTGCTTAAGTTTCATTTGGACTTGACAGATATATGTGAATTCACATATTTTTCATAAAACAAAGGAAATTCATGCTTCTGGTGTCAACTACAGTAACAAAATTAACATGTAAAGGAATCAGGTCCTTGCTCATTAAATTCAAAAGGACCTGCTGTATTATTATTTGACTGTAAACCAAAAAAAGAATGGTTTAGTTTAGGCTGACGGGAGGGAGGAAATCACTTAATCAAATTTATACAGCTTTCAGAAAGTTACTGGAACTAAAGTAGTTGGTGATGTAATGTATGAAGTCAAAGACTGTTTTGCTATGCTGGAGAAAACTAATGGAAACATTCACTTGGGGTAAGACAAATGGTATTAAATGAGAAAACACACCATGAATTGCAAATGGAGCTGAGTTAATTTGTTGCTACAGTAATGTTGCCCTACTGTTAAATGAAGGCTGTGTAATTATCTTGCTGGCAGAGATAATGTCAAAACCTCATTTCTCCTTACATGCCTCATTTTTACATGAGGGCTAATTGAGCTGCAAGGTGACAACTGATTATATATAGCTATCATCAGGTCCTCTTGCTCAATTTGCAAATAATGTTATCTTTTTTAAGTGATGATTTTTATCACATGTCAAATTAAGGCATTAAAAAACTTTTTATAGCTATTTTACTAATTTGTAGCATTGCATTTCTGTCACCATTTTATTTATTTTTTTAGTATTACTTAATTCTTCTTTCAAGATTCTTGACATCCATTTACTTGCTATCCCTTTATTTAAAGCAGAGACATGTACTAGTCACTTTTTCATGCCTCCTCATCATCATGAATGAAAGAGCACCTCATATTCCCAAATAGATGAAGTTTTCCTAAACTTTCTGTTGTGTTTTCTTGTTTATTGGAAATGTTGCCAAATAATTTTTGTTAATAAATTTCAGACTTAACAAATATCTTTTCCTTATGCCCAAAGAAGCCAAACAACACTGTAGCAGCACCATTACCTGCCTTGACACAAAATCACAGAGTGGGTCAGGCTGGAAGGGGCCACAGTGGGTCATCTGGTGCAACCTCCAAGCTTAAGCAGGATTATCCCAGAGCACAGGGCACAGGATTGTGTCCAGATGGTTTGTGAATATCCTCAGTGAAGGAGACTCCACAGCCTCTCTGGGCAATCTGTTGCAGTGCTCAGTCACCCACTGTGAGGAAGTTCTTCATATTCAGGTGGAACTTCTGTGCATCAGTTTCTGCCCATTGCCTCTTGTCCTGTTGCTTGGAACCATCAACAAGAGCCTGGCTTCATCCTCTTGATACCTTCCCTTCAGATACTGACAGACACTGATGAGATCCCCTCTCAGTCATCTCTTCCTAAGGCTGAACAGGCCCAGCTGCCTCAGCCTTTCCTCATAACTCCAGTCCCTTAATCATCTTCATAGCCCTCCACTGGACTCACTCCATGTTTGTCGTGTACCAAGGAGCCCAGAACTGGACACGGCATTCCAGGCCTCATCAGGGCTTAGCAGAGGGGCAGGATCACCTCCCTTTACCTCCTGGCAATGCTCTTCCTGCTGCACCCCAGGACACCACTGGCCTTCTTGGAGATGGGCACTGCTGGCTCAGGGATAGCTTGTTGTCTGCCAGGACCCCCAGGTCCCTCTTTGCAGAGCTGCTTCCCAGCAGGTCAGCCCAGCCTGTGCTGGTGCTGGGGTTATTCCTCCCCATGTGCAGCACTCTAAGGATGATCTGAGAGACAAAAGCCTTGAGGTCAAGGTAGACAATATCCATTGCTCTTCCCTCATCCATCCAGGTAGTTTTCATTATGGAAGGCAATCAAATTGGTCAAGCTTCATGATGATCAAAAGGCATCTTCACTTTGTCAGCCTGGCATCATTTGCCCTGCAGTTTTTTCTTGGTCTGTTCAGCCTCTGATTTACCTGTAGGTGCAGTGCAGTCTCTTTCCAAGATCTTAAAGTTTTTTCACTCTAGCTACATTCACAAGTACTAAAATAGAAGCAGTTAATTTTGCATTCCACAGATGTAAATAAACCAGCCTGGATTTCCATGTTCTTGCCCAGCAGTGCTGAGCTACAGAAGCAATATGTGAAATGAGCCTTAAGAACATGCTTGGAAAAAGAAAACTTTCAAAATCTGGCACTAGTGCTGAAAAATAAACAGTTTTCACAACCGTTCACTAACTTCTTGCTTTTTTTGGAAATGCTATGCATAAAGTATTTATGACATATCTGAAAAATAGGCGAGCCTGAAGTCATCTTACTATATTTGTTTATTTTCGCCTTGTACACACAACTTGTATTGAAGTGGGACATGGAAAGTTTTATATCCTTGCAATGACTATCTTGTGTTTCAGAGTAGTCACAATCTTAACAGGGAGTTGGTTGTAGTCTAAATAGTATTTAAGAATAAATTTAGAACAGGAAAATATTTTCATTTGTAAAATATAAAAATGGGCTCAGTTTGTGTTGCATTAAATAAATCTCAAAAATAAAGCATCTTATCTTCTAACTGGCTAACAATGTGGGACTCTTATTTGCTAAGGTCCTGTACTTAGGATTCTCAGATCTTTTATTAAACTTCAAGATGTGGGTTTATATTTTAAGTAGATATACTTCTTCATTGGACATGAAGTACAGCCATGACTTGGCTTTTAAACAGATGACATAATTATGCAAAACTATCTAAATATAGTCTTTTATCTTACTGTATATTAGACAGTAAGAGAATAAAACTTTGCTTTGACATGAAAAAATATTTCCTTATACTGACACTCTTTTCCAGATTATTTGTATCTTGTCAGGTAGGAAAGATACCCTTCTTTATTGGAAACCTCGCGACTGAGACCTTAAATCATTTTACTTTTTTAGATCATTCTGCATTTGGAAATTAAATAATGCTGCTCAAAAAAATAATTTACTCCAAGACAATTCTGTCTCTTGCTTGTCTGACATCAGGGAAGAAGAGGAAAAAAAAAATCAGAGCTTCTCCTGGATGAAAGGAGTTACTTGAAAGTGAAATGTACAAATCCATCAGTGATATTTTAATAATGCTGGGTCATGTTGAGTTCTGAATAATTTAATCATTTGGTGTATGTTTGCACTTCTGTATGAGACTTTGTCAGAAAATACCTTTTTAATGACTGACTTGAATCCTGAACTATTTTTTTAATAACCTCAATGTTCATGTGATAGTTTTATAAATCTGAGTGTATAGTAAATTTATACTTATTAAATTCTTCATAAATAGAGCACACTTCTCCCTCATCCAGTATAGCTATTGTAGCAACTGAAGGATACTGCTGGTCTAACAATACCAGAAAAGTTAGGTTTTTCTTGGGTGTAGGCAACATATGTAGCCATTTACCAAGTCAAACTGGCATTTGATTTTATTTTTTTGAAAGTTTTACTTTTTGAATGACTTTTAGGTAGAAACATTTCTGCTGTGTTTGTGTAGTACTTACTGTGAGGTCCTGGTTAACTCTCTTTACTAGTGACCTTCAGCCCAGTTTAAGCCTGAAAAGAATTTCTGGGTTTTTTTCCTTCATCAAGCCACTTGACTAAAAGCTTGAATTTTTTGCTCCTGCCCGAAATGATTGCCTGTAATGTACAGTAGAAGCATTACTCTTGGTTTCTATATATTGAATTCTAGGGGGTTTTAAACACTGTGGATATCAGACAAATTGTCAGATTTTCTTAATGATATATTCATGATTGCCAATAGAAAATATATACATGCTTCACTAAATTTTCACTTGGATAAAGGTAATTGTTTTAATAATGGAAAAGAAGTATTGAGAGTATTATAATAAAACTGGGAAATATTTTTAGACAGCATTTGTCCACTTAAATATTTACCAGTACTGAAGAAAACATCAGCAGTGAGTAACCAGTTTCCCCTTTTAAAATATTTATATAATAAGGAACCTGTGGTAAAAGTACATTATTCTTTGCATGGCTTTATTTTCCTAAGCCACTTATTTTTTATTTGCTTAACGTTAGCACATTACTCATTGTGTTCTTTTGTAGCCTGTCTGAAAGGTACACTCCCACTGTACTTAGATAAAATGATTTCTTTACAGATACATAAAGTAAATATTAGTTTACAAATACAAGTTCCAGCACTGACTCGCTGGATTCTGAAGCAGGTGTAAAGTTTTGCTATGCTGTTAAAGAATTGGAACTTCAAGGATGCTCTGAGGCACAAGTATTCCATAACCACAAACTAAGTCTGACGTTGCAAAACATTCACGATAGTTGCTAATATTCCAGGAGTAGCATTGCTAGTATTCTCTGCAGGTGCTTGTGGAGACTTGCAGAGCTCTGAGGATGTGAGGCTGCCCTCCCTGGTGACCTCATAATTTCCAGAAGCAGGTGGAGGTGGCAATTATCGCTATGGCCACTATCTTGAACCTTCTGTAGTGGGTGATGAATTGTAAATGGCTGGACCCAGTGCACAACAATAAACTCAAATAAATCTTCAATGTGTAATAATGACAAGACTGAAAGACTGGCAGTTATAACAAGGCTGCTGTTGTCACCCACTTTACTGTAGCCTTGATATCCATCATTATCAGCTGGAGCTAGCTCAAGAGTCGGACAAGAAGGTCTGAAGAAGGATGAGTTGTTTGCGCTGAAGCGTCCAGTAGGTCCCATCTGGCAGAGTGTAAATGGGATTTTTTTGCCTGTTCACTGGGCCAGAGCTGTCCATCATTTTGGGCAGATATCTGATCACTTCATGCTGTGGGACAATATGGCTTTGTGCTGTTTGGTACAGCAATGGCAATTAAAATAACTAAGTTTTTCATTTATTTCAAGCTTTTGTTTTATGTTAGCCAAAGGTTATCTGAAGAAGGGATATTTACATTAGAAGAGCTTTTTATTTCTTTGATTCAGGAAGTCAAGTGAGACTAGTCAATGCCAAGGTACTGGAAACTTTAAGGTAATAATGCAAAAAGATTTATAAATACATTCACAATCAACTTTTTTGTCTTTGTTTTCCCAGTCACATGCTTTAGAGTACCTGAAAATATCAAAATAGAATGTAGAAACTGGCAGAAATGCAAAATCATCTTGAATGCTTGTACAGAAGTAGCAGGGTTGCTTAGCCCCTGGCAAGTTTCTTGTAATTACTATAAATCCTAATTGTCTTAATGCATCTTAACTTGATACTTTTCTCTGCTAAGTACAACTCTGCTGGGTTTACATCACATGAGTAGCTTTCAAATGAATTTATCAGACAAGCATGAAGGATTATTCCCAAAAATATCGTGCACAAGAAATAAAATGTGAAAACTGAATACTGCTTAGTTTAACATGGCAGCTTATCTAATATTCATTTGATCTTTAGACTTTTCAATCAGATCATAGGATTAATCAACATAACATGTTAATCAGCAAATCCCAGATTGATTCACCCTGCCTTAGAGGTATAACACGTTTTCAACAGAAGACAACTTAGTTTATTGAATATTAATTTATGAAGTCAATATAATTGCACTTTGTAAATTTGTTTTCTACTTTTTGTTTTAAGATACTTAGTTGCAAGGAAAAAACCCATCAGATGTCATAATTTTAAAATGAAGGTGATTTTACTGGAGGTTAGAATTTTATAGTATCTAGATTGCAAGCTGCTTAACATCAGTTTGTTCTGTAAAGCTGTCTTATTTTGCATTCAGGGTAGTTCTTACAAAGCTTAATCCTGGCTTTAAAAGATTCAGAGTTGTGAAGTGATGCATTATAGATATGCAGATCAGGTGTTCTTTTAATTTTAAAAGTATTAAGTGTGATGGGAAAGTGTTTTTCAAGCTTGTATGTTTTTTGTTTGTATTTCATACGTTTTAAATTTTATACAGCCTCAGCTGCATGATAGTGGTTATTTTACAAACATTTTAATGTCTGTGATGATTAAAAGTCTATAATGCAGGTTCAGTAACTGATGTCCAGGCTGACTGACATACCATCATTCATTTTTTCTTTATTTTGTAATAAATCTTGGAGCCTGAAGGCATTAGACCCATGCAGATTTCCCTGCATTTTCGTGTCTTGACAGAATAACAACTTCCAAATTTGAAGTAGTGGCATATTGTATTCCATCTCTGTAGACTTAGCTCAAAACAGCGGTAGCCACATGAAAATATACGTCAAGAACACTGTTTTCTCATATTGGAATTTAGGCAATTTGTTTTCAGTCAGAGAGCTGTTTCTAACCTATTTTTGGAGCCCCTCTGTGGCCTGACCATACGTTCTAACATAATTTATGGTGGCACTGTAACATATGGACTTTTCATCATTGTCCAGCTGAAATCCTCTGTTGGACACGGATGCAACTCCATACACAGGCTCCCAAGGCGGGTATTTCAGAGTACTGTTTAGTTTTGTGTAAGCTGAATTCATCAGTGTGTCTAGCATGCTGTCAGGGTTGTTTTGTGCTCTTTCTTTTTAACAGTAGTAAGAAAGTTTCTTACGTGCATTTTGTCTACAAATTGTCGATTAAATTTGGAATTTTTAGCAAATAAGCTAATTTCTGAAGAGCATAAGCATCATGAGACCCCAAAACTTCAGGTTCTTATTGGGTTGGGCAATACAGAAATAGAAAGCAAAAGCAGTCCTAAACCCAGGGAGCTTTGCAGTTTTAAATACCCAGAACAGTAGAAGCAGGAAGCAAAAATGTTAACTCCAAATACTGATACCTTGTGACTGAAACAATATTGTGTTTGTAATGGGTGGGGGGGGGTTTCTATTGCTTTTTGGATGGGAGAGCATAAGTTAAAGGAGAAGGAAAGAAACCAAGGGACTGGTGTTGGAAAAACAAAGGAAGGACACTAAAATAGAATGGCAAGAATTTGGAGACAGGTGACAGAATATAAATAAATTGAAAGGCAGAAGGGAAGGTCTTAAGTGCTTTTGTTATTCTTGCATGTAGGAATTGATATGGCTGATACTGAGACTTGACGGCAACTGGGAACTGTGAAGTGATAAAAATACTACTAATAAAGTAATACTTACTATTGTTGTCTAATAGTTGTCTTTTAAAAATTCTTTGAAAATCTTTCTCCATACACTTGTGCTTCTTAAAGTCTGTGTCCAACCAAATAGAAGAACTAAGATTAAAAATAACTTATATTTACAGAAGGGTGGTTCTCTTAATTCAATTTTTTTTTTCTTGGTGTCTTTGCTTTCCATATCTAGTAAATCTTAATGGTGCTAATTGGAAGATGAAGAAGATGAAAGGTGGTTTTTATCAACAGTGTGTCTCAACAAGATGAGTTTATTTTTCTTTTAACCAAAGACATACTCGTTTACCAAAAGGATATCAAGCCAAAGATGTCAACACCTATAAACTACACTTCAGTAAAAACTTAGCTGGCTTTTGCTTGCTACAGGAAAACTGATGTTTTCTCTTAAATATTTTTGCGTGTGTTGGTCATTGGGCATTTCAATGCCAGGTCAAAAAGAAGTTACATGCAAAAATATACAGAATTAGCAAATGTACAAGTATGACTGAAACCCAGTTTTTTGTACTGAGCTTAGACATTTCAGGATTGTAGGCAAGTTCTCTCTCACGCTGTTTATGTGTCACTGAGCAGAATGGAAAGTAGGACCTGTAGGCAAGAACCAAAGCAAGGGAGGATGTAAACTTTAAACTCTTAGATTTCCTTTCTTTGACTACTTCAGGGTTTATTTCCCATCACTCTCTATTCATGTGCATGAACTGTTTGTACAGTTACATACATAAATTTGTATTGAATTTATCCTTTGGTGAAAGAAATATGTTTTTATAAATACTGTAGTTTTGCACACTAATTCAAGAACTGGAAAGGGTCTGTGTAACTGCAAAAGATCTAGCTTGTGATCATGAAGGTGTGAAAATTTGTGATAGGAAGAAATTCCCAAGTTCTTTTTCAACCAGACTTTGAGCACACTTTATATCCAATTTGAGAAATAAAAGTATCTGGATTAATGCCCTTAAAGGAATTGCAGGCTTTCCTATAGCTAGTGCTCTGATAACCCTGCACCTTTTTGTTATCTGGCTAGGTTTTCTCATTTAAAAAATGAAACAAAAAACCCCAAAAGCCTACAAAGAAAGCACCTCTAAAATACTGTAATTAATTTGTCATCAGAGCACTGAACTGTAGTACTATTTATTAATTGAATCAGTGAGTGTATTTAGTTTGTCGTGAAATTTGGAGTTGAGGTACTGCAGTGATGGTTTTGAGAACCTGTGTGTAAAGTGTCAGTATTCTCAGGATCAGACCAATACTGATGGTTTTAGCAATGTGTTTATCACCTGTTGTACTAGAACAATGTTTTTTCTCTCTTCTGCAGCTGCAGTTACGTGGTTTTTTACACAGCAGGTCTTTTATTGTGTAGAGAATTAGTACAAGAAAACCTTAAGAATTCATAATTTTTTCATAGACACCTACTGTTTAGCAAAAGTTGCAGTGGGAGCAAAAGTCTTTTTAGTCTGTTCTTGGTGTTACAAGATACACACTTAAGGTTGTAGCAATTGCCTCAGTTTTTTTCAACTGTTCTCTGCTTGATCATCATACTGTAAAAAAAAAAAAAAAAACAAAAACACTCAGGGTTTTGAAATGTGATAACCATCATACCGATCCAAGAAACTTCAGACAGATGCATTCTTGCTTTGTTTGTTTACTTTGTTCCAGTAGTATTTGTCTTTAGAAAGTTAATAATTCTAAACAAAGAATATATGGAAAGAGTTATGATAATACCTTGTTTGGCCCAATTTGTACAGATGTATTGCAGCTCACCTTAGTTTTTATTTAGTATGGTAGAGTAATATCTCGTTACTAGGAACTGTCTTGTAAATCTGAGCTAGTTTTATTATAAAGCTCAGACTCCTTACTCAGATATCATTGCTGATATTTTTAATTCCTAATTGCTCTGCCATTTCTACTGTTTGCATTTGCAGACAGTTTATTCTTGAGAAAAAACATTCCATCAATTAAATCCGTGATATGAGCTGATTATTTGGATGTAATCCGCAAGATAAATTCTGAAAGACTGTGGAATCTCTTAAAATGGTCATTCATCATTTTGAGGAAAATTTTTAGAAACCCTGTGTAATTACAGGATAATTGTATAATTGCGCGTCTTAATTATTATATTTCTTACTTAACAAGTTATATATATTTGCACTAGTTATGCTACCAAAATTTTAATTACTAAATTATAGTTGCATGTCGGGGAGACTAATCTGCCGCCTGAAAACAAGTTTGTAGCTTGTATTCTGCAAGCAAAGTTTTGTTAAAATTAAACATAGTTTGGAAAAATCTTGTATACTATTGTGGTGTTCTCAGGTTGAACAGAAATAACAAATGGTTGTCTGAGAGAAGTATTCATATTTCTATAGCTGAAGACAGAATAGGGATATACCAGCAGATGGAATAATAGAAAGAATTTAATGGGCTGGTTTGCTGTTTAATTATTATAGCAAAGAATAAAGAAAACCAGTTTTTACAACAAGTCATCTATAACTACTGTTGATACCCACATCACACAGTCCTTCACTCTCACCTCTAGTATTTCAGTATCCCATCTGGACTGTCATTATTTTATTTTATTTTTTCTTAATATATATGGCACTTGCTCATTTAATCACTGTGGAGAATGCTCCCAGCCTTTGTCATATCAGTCAATAGTGAGTGTCAGCTTTGACTTAGCTTTCTTTCTAAATCGTGTTATTTGGCTGTCTTGCTAAAGAAACAACCTTTCTTTTTCTGTCTTTCTACACAATTTTCATCTTTGGCTCAGGCTCCCATCTTTCTGTATTTTCTGTTACAGTTTCTTGTCTAGCCTTGACAAAATCATTTTTGCCTGTTTATATCCATTTAGAATGTGGTGACAAAGATGGTTTTCTTAGGTGTATGTCTTTCCAGTATTATCCTTCTACTGCTTTCCCTTTCCCAATTTTTTTTCTACATTTAAGGTGCTTTTCTTTTTCATAAGATCCTTTCAGGTTGGTTTGTTGCAGACAACAGTCCAGGATGGAAAGGTTTCTGAATTTAAATTGTAGTTTAAGATTCATAGCTTGCTTTTAGGGCTTTTATATGGGGTTTGGGGTTTTTTTTGTTTTCTTATCAATTGTGCCGTGTAGCTCAAAATACAAGGTACTAAGAAGATAATTTAATCCTCCTACATATTTTTTCATCAGTTACCCTTAATAATGAATGTAGTCAAACTGACACCTTAAAGCAAAAGCAAAACCAATTTCTCCAATATGATAATATAACAGTCATACTTCTTTGTACTGTCACTTTACCTTTGGTTTCAAAACAAAACAGTTCTTGGGTGTTTTTCTATAAAGCTTAAAAACCTCCATCATTGCAGTCTCCCTATGCATTTTGCCACGTGGTCCATGACCTTATACTAGGAAAGTTATTTTTTCATGTATATGAATCTACCTTCTTGCAATCCTGAATTTATTACATTATTAGTAGAAGATTAAAATTTACATGGTTTCTTACTGTCTTTGAAGGCCTGCATGTCATTCTTTCCCTCTGTGTCTTTCACTCTGAGTCACCAATGTGGTGTGTGAGGAAGTTGTTATAGGAGGAACCAAATTCATTTCACCACAGTTCAGTGTGCTCCCAGAGCACAGGATGGGTCAGGCTGGAAGGGACCACAGTGGGTCATCTGCTCCAAGCTCCCTGCTCAAGGAGGGTCATCCTAGAATGATGCCCTCTTGGTGAATTCATCAGTTGTTCCATAGCACACAACTTCCACTGCTTTTTATAAGAACCAACGGTGAAAGGCTGGAGAAAGCCCTCATGGGGGTAGTTTTACAAATGTCAGTCCATACCCTTGAACAGGGTTTTGATAAACCAGAATTCTCTCAGGAGGGGAGATGGGAGTTTAACAAAATAATTCAGAGTTGGCAAAACCCAGCAACCTCTTCCAAAAGGACAGCTTTAGAGCTGTGAAAGCTTGATTTGTCTGCACTTGCCAGAGTTAGATTGCCTATGTGCTTCTTGCTGTAACTTAATGGGGTTTTTCAAAGCTTTGCATTCTTAGCTTTTTGCTCTTCAGTATCTTAATCAGGCTCTTTGTGGAGTGCTGGAAGGAATATGTCTATTGGAAAGAGATTCCCCATCTGTAATTATTTCTGAAGATGATCAGCTGTGGTTTTAATCCATTTTATATACTATGTGGTGTATTGATTTTTGACTAATGATAACTTTTAATAGACCTGTCATGGAGTATCAAGTCATATTCTTTAGAGAATTCTTTAGGCTTAGCTGTACTTCATAACCTCTATATGATGCAGCAAGTGTAGTCACCTTAAAACAGTTGTGTTATCTCAGTTGATGAGACTTAAGACATTCGTCCAAGCATGTCAGGAGGATCATTGTCACAGATCTGTTTGTTACCTAAGAGATGGGGTCTTGCTCCAAAACCAAACAATAAGCCTCACTTTTTTTTCCCCACAAACACCATTAGGTTTCAGTAACACTGTGTCTGATGGTGTGTTTGCTCAATTTGTTTGATTAACACCTAAGAGAATTCAGAGTCGGATAAAGGAGAGTTTTATTTTTTCCAGAGAGATGTATATGTGTTCTGTGAGAATAGGAGACTTCTGAGTAGGGGAAGTAAACAAATGGTCAGTTTTATTTATCCTTCAGTTTCACTGAATGGATGTAGACAAGTGATATGTCCTGATAGTGAGATTCTTGGTCACAGTTTCCATGGATGAATTCGTGGTCCTTCCTGTACAGTCATTGCTAAGAGCTGCTTACTCTTTGTTTCTGAAAATGTATTTTTCTTTCAGTTCCTAACCTAGAGCCTATTTTCACTCTGGTACATGAGTGTATGTTTATGGAACGTGTTTTCTGACACCAATTCTTAAATGTCTCATTTTGTGGTAAAGATGTTTTTACAACTTTGAGTGGTTAAGTAGTTATCTGATTATTATCAAGAAAACTTTAAAGGATCTGAGAAAAAAAATAACCATTTGTTCTTAAGTATTTCCTCTTATGACTACTGACATTTTAGTTTGTTTCTATGATTGCATGTTCCAGTTTTCAACTGAAATATTTTTGTCTAATAATAATCTTCTGTTCATAAGAAATATGACATAGTTTACATCTAAATACATACTTTCAGAAAAAGGAATCTTCCTTTTTAGAGAACATCTACAAAGACATATATACACACCTTATGCACAAACATCTTAATTTCTTTTTTCTTTTTTACAGTTAACTGAGGTAACATCCTAATATATGAAACAATAAAAATCTCAATATATGAGATTGTTGTTAAATTCGCAAATTTTTGCCAAAGCCATGTTTTGTGGAGGATACAAATCTGAAATAGAGTGTTAGAAAAGCATTGTGAGACTCTTCAGATACATTGTGCTTTAATTTATAATGTATAATCTATACATACTGTATAAACTATATAAAGAATCAAGCAATCATGTCTTTCAGTGTTATCTATTGCCATCATTCCCCATGCATTGAGGCTCTCACTATAGCTATTACTATAAAACGTTCCCTAAGTACATAAAGGCTCTAATCGTTAAGATTTTTATTACCAGCCACACATACAGAGCTGCAAATTGCCTTGTTTCAGATTTATTATGTATTACTCTAGAAATTCTATAAAGATCAAAAGAACTGATTACAATGTTGACCTTTGCATTAACTCATCTGAATTTAAATTCAAGTGTTTGATTTGGGAAAATAAGTCCATTTATCATAGGTCTGCTACTGAGGGGATTGTGCGGCCCTGATTGGGAGTGCTGAGACCAAATTTATTTATTGAGCATGGGCTTGAAAATTGTTTGTAGGACAAGAGGAACGAAAGTTTGACCTGCCATTGTGTTGCACCCAGGGAACAATGTGGCAGCTGCCCTTTTCAAATATCTAGCAGTTTGTTTTCGCTGAACAGCAAACAGATATTTATAGTTTAAATACATTTAACTGCTTCAAAAAAAAGGAAGCCAATAAGCCTTTTCTCCTCATGAAAGAATTGATTGTTAAATACAAATACTACAGTCTAACTATGTGGAAGGGAATGTGACATGCTAGATCTTGGCATTTCCTTTTTCAAGTCCTTTTGAAGTTTGCTGTCCTGGAAATATAAATATTTATGAGTGTACATTTTAGAATCGACTCCTCAGCTAGCCGAAGGATGGTAGCTTTATCAATTAATTAATTGTAGCTCATTTAATGTGCATATCTATATCAGCTGAAAGGCCAGTCCCTTCAGAAAAGTAAATAAGTGAAAGAAATTAGAACTAACAAAGCTGGAAATTCTGTATCCACACAGACTCTCTGTAGTAGTGTTCACTTTCTGAAGTGAACTTCTAAATGTGGGGATTTTGTCAAAGAACTGCAACTTACACATTAAAAGGTTGGAGTTGGCAGTTTGGTGGGATTAGTCTGAGGTACTCATGTGTGAGAAACATAATTTACTACTTAAAGATATCTCCCCTCTGGTTTGGAAAAAAATTGTTATATTCAATATAAACTTAAAGTAATTAAATTTTGATAAAATGCAAGTCCTTACTCATTCGTCAGATAGTGACAGCAGGTGTACAAACAGGGTGCCATGATGCACGAGATTGTCTGTAAAACAAGACATTTGTTGTTTGCATGCTTGCATTTTTACTCAAGAGCTGATAAAAGCATTGATGCCACAGTGATAATGCCAGTACATTTATTACTGTTTAATTTGGGGTTTTTTTAGTTTAATCTTAAGGGAAATGTGTATTATAATCATTTCACCAGAAAATGCTTTAGTTGAAACTTCAGTATGTCAGGAATATGTTGATATCCCACCTTTCTCCTCAAACTATTCAGTTAAAAGGAGAGACAAGTGGAGATGAAATACCATTTCTGGCATGAAAAGAGGCTTATCTTGGTATGTGAACTGCAACACTTTAGTCTAAAGTCACTCCAGAGAGCCAGTAGGAAAGGAAAATTAATATTTGTTACCCTCCTAAAATGATACATCCAGATCTGTTTAAGATGCCTAACAAAGTCTGTGTTAGGAAATTATCGTTCAATGGAGGCATTTTTATTTATGGATCTGAGTCATAAGGCTGAGAAATTAAGTACATTTAGTGGAATTGCATTTTTTATTTATTAGGAACAATCCAGCATTTAAGATACGTATATCATACGTTAACTAAAAGTGACACTAGTGCTTAGGGTTCCTAGGGCTTCCCACTTTCAAGCACTTTAAAGTTTACCCACCCTATAATTGTGTTGCTGCATGGCATCTTTAAAACTTCATGTTGTGAACTTCAGATTTTTGCTAGAAGAGCTGAATTTGAGTGATGATCCAATAATAGATGAGGATTGCTGTAATGCATGCAAAGGGCTGTAAGGTCTGTACGTACATCCTGTCCTAACCAGCCTTGAGTTTTATGGTTTCTGAAGTCAGCAAACTTTAAAAACATTTGTGAGGGGTATTGTCTCATCTCCAGTGTTTATTCTCTTTTAGACACCTAATGAAAACCTGAGTGCTCTATTAAAATAAATGGCTGCAGCCTTGGGGAAATTAGCGGGCTTTTTGTTTGACGTTTGCTAGGTCTTTTTAGTCTACTGCACTGCATGTTATTTGCACCATGGTCTGCAGGTTTACATTTGTGCTATGTGAGGAAATGTATTCCAAAGTTGAAAGGAAAGTGCTCGATTGTATTAGGGGTAAGATTTCATCTGCTCAAAAGCTGATAGACATTTATTTAATAAGGATTCCTGAAGGACTCTGCAAACTTGAACTTTTAGGAGCTTCTTTTCCAGAATTGCTAAACTGGGAGGCAGTGGGAAACTAACTTATCCCAAGTGTCCACTTTCTTTACTGAGGCCCCGTATTTGTAATGTTTTACTTAATTTCATCAGTAGGAACTTTGTAACTCAGCCATAGATCTCTCACAGTATTTTATCTGGTTTAAAAAAATAAGTATCTTTTAATAGAAAGCAAAGCCTTTTGAGAAGGATGCAAAAAAGGTTGTTTATTTCTGTATTGATCAGAATCCTAAAGCACTTCTGGGAGAAAATATTGTTCATACAGAGAAGAGTACTCTTTTGTCATGAAGGCATTCATTGGTTGACTCTGTCAGATGAGGGAGAACACTGAAATGTTTGGCTTTTAAAAGTGGCTCCTTCATTTAAACTGCAGTGGTTTCCAAGCATAGTTTGAAAACCTGTGTTACTACAAATGTACCTACAGAGTCAGAACAGAATCCCTTGGTCCTCCTGACCCTTGGTCTTTTAAATTGTAAAATGGTAAGCTTGTTGGCATGGTGAAGAAAACATACTCCAGTTGCCTGAGGATGTTCTGGAAGGATGTCATGTGTCAGTCTTAATGTAATCAAGGGTTTTTTCCCCTCTATTCTCTGTTTCTGTGTTTACCATTTGACTAAACCTTGAAGATAGAATTCTTCCTAAATATTTTTAAATGGCAGAAATAGCACAAATATTCAGGTTTAACAAACCACAATGCTACAGAATTATTGAATCAGCCCAGAGCACTGCATTGTGTGATTTATTTATTATGCCTTTCAGTAGATATGTTTTTAACATAGTGAACTATAGTCTTACCTAAAGATGAATTAAGCCTATTCAAAGAATTCCAGGGGCATGGAAGAAGCCCACTATAAAAAAGAGGATTTTTTTCATCACAGTAGAATGGTGCTGTAATGATGGATTATACAAAATTATAGGAAAAAATATCGGAGTTCTTAAGGTAGGATAAAAATGGAAAATGTATGCTTGCTAATTTAGCCACAAAATGTCTCTTGAATAGTTTTATATGAAAGCTTCTGTAGGTGATAGGCTTTCACTTTGAATCAAAGAAAACAGTAGTACAATCCCCATATCTATGATAGAAGTAAGTAGGTATTTGGTTGGAGCAGGAGCTTCCAGAGGTGGTCTCTCAGATCTGCAAGTAAAAGCAGGAAATAACTCTGAATTCCTGTAGTAGGCTGAAGGCAAATACATTTCTGGAAAGGTTTCATGGTAATAGTAATTTACCCTGTACCAGAGATCAACTATTTAGCTGTGTAAGGAGATGAGGCATATATTTCTAATGGTGTCTTTAAAAAGAAAACGGAGGATTTCTTTGTGTTCCAAGTTAGATGAATATGAAATTTTCAGGGTTCAGGATATTTCATCATGTTTGAACCTCTTTTAGTTGATGTTATGGATGATAAGCTAGGTAAATTATGTATATCTGCATCCCTCAATTTAAGAATTGGAATGATGGTTTAATTTTTTTTTTTCCCCTGAAGATTGTTGTGTGTGAATGTTGCTTTTCCAGGAAGGTGCCATGAACCATGTGACTAATGCCATATTTTCCCCCACCCCACGGAACAGGCACTCCCTCACTATGCACCATCTTTTGATGGGCAGATGACCTCTAATTTAGTAGTAAGATGTTTGATTCTTAATGAATATGAACAGCTTTGATAACTTTCTAGAATTTTCTGTAAGTTTTCCTTTTTTTTCATTCAGTATTTTCCTCAGTACATGGCTATATGCCTGAAGAACTTGAAAAAGTTCCCAAGTACTTCATGGCACTTATGGCACCTTTTCAGTGAACATCTTTTTCTTGCCAACAGCATTCTGCTTAATTAATATAACACTGTATTTTTATTATTTTTAAAATAGTTTATAAAATGTCAAAGTTTATTTTGTTTTGTGCTGCTTAAATATTTGTGGGTCATAATGCCAAATTCAGATTACTGTTTCCCTAAATTTTTCTTCTTGGCAGTCTACACAATTTAATGCTATTGGGCATATGATACATACAACAGAGTTTTCTGCCAATATATACAATTCAGTGAATGCTACCATCAAATGTAATTTCATAAGAGATTCAGCCAAAGTTGTGGATGTGCCTGGGTTTTTTTTCTCTTGAATTGAGCTGTTTATAAATTCTTCTTAAACTCAGAGTTCTTCTAACTCTTTATAAATGTTACGGTTTCCAGTTAGTTTTGTGGAATGCAATATTTATACGATTGGTGTCCAGTTAGTGAGTGAATAGGTGAGCTTTATCTTGACCATCAATTTGATATTTTTTATTTGGAGAAATCTGAGCATCATATCAATAGTTTGGAGCATACCATGTTTTCTAGTGTTAATCCTGCCTGCAAACTAAACCAGGCTTAATAATGTGCCAAGTTACCTCGATTCAGCCTTTATTCTGCTGTTTAAACTTTTGGTTGTTTGATAAGAAATGGAATAGTCTATCAACATAGTATTGCTTCATTAGCTAAATTAAAGATATCGATGCTAAAAGTTGCATTTAGTAAGCAAACATCACATGTATGCTTTGGCAGCAAATGAAATGAAAACTTAATAACTCACTTCAAAAATTTTGTACCACAACCAACTTGAATGGCAAGTGGTGGATTCAGTAAGGCTTTGTGTTGGTGCTATTTACTCAGCCATCTTGGGGATGGTAGAGAACATGAATCTGATTATAATGACCTGATGTTTTTGACCCTTGAACAAAGCAGAGAGATTCAAAGAATTCCTCAAGCATCATTTAAAATGATTATTTTAAATAATTATTGTTATCTTTAGACAGTATATTAGTTTTTATCTTACTGACGATTTCTGTGTAGGTGTTCTTTTCCACATACTGTCATTTTTCGTAGTAATATTTGCACACTAAATTCATTCTGGCTAGTTTTCCTATTCCTTCCCTCCCAAACTAAAATCAAATATGTATTCCAGCATCCCATAGGAGAATGCATATTTTTTGTACTGATGGTAAAAATACTTCCCCTTGACTGAAAGTGAAGTTTGCATCATGGAGATAATCAGATTATACCATGAATAGTCTATGAAAGCCTCTGGACATGTATAAATTTCAAGCAGCAGGGCTGTCCCTCATAAATAGCTGCTGAACACAATGTACTTCCATTTTCCTGTCTTGGATGTTGTTTTGGTGAGTCATGTCATACTGCTTTACAAGTTGTAATTTTTAAGGACAATTTGTCTTTATTAGGGACTAAGTTAGCTTGAGGTGTTTCTGTCATAACATGCCCATAAAAACATCAAATGTTGGGGTTTGGTTCAAGATCTTCTCTGTGTAAAGACTCTCTCTTTGGTTTCTCTGATTTATTTTTTTTTTCATCCCTTAACAATAGAAAATATAATCTTCTAACTCCTCAAGAGCAATTTAGGTTTTCCTAGGTTTTGCTAGGAGTTGATGATAACCAAAGGCCAGAATTCTGTGATATATGATGTCTGCCCTGAGGTGGGTAGAAAGGCAGCCCTCTCCAGGACCTGGCAAAATGTGCTTTACATCTTTGTGTCTGAAAAATAGTGTCATTCTCTGTGCCCTGCAACACATTAAACACTTGCAACAAAGAGAAAAATGTTATTTACTTGATCCTCAGGACCCAACAAGCCAGGTACTCCTTTTGTTCTTGTTTCTACAGTGATGTTTTGTAAGTAGAAGATACGGTTTTGGTTGGAAGGTATTTCTTGTACCTGGTCAGGAATTTCAGAAGCCTGAGGCAACTAATGTGTTGTAGAGTTACCAAAACCTATTCTCATGGATCTGGCCAGAAAAGTAAAATTGATGCTGCCAGAGTCATCGGGAAGAGAGAATTGTCTTTCCCTCATCTAATTTCCAGGAATAGAAGAGCCTGTAAATGACAACAGTGCCCTGATTTCTGTCCTGCAGCAGAGGCAGCCTCTGTCCTCACTCACACAGACACACATCTAGGGACTACTTAAACTCTGTTTTCTGTACATTGTTTTAAATTTTCTAGGAGACCAAAAGTTTTTCACATACTGAACACAACTTTATGACAGAAACGCTCCAAAACTCCATTTCCTTGCACAAAACCAGCAATGCTGCTTCATCCTGCTGGAGGAGAGGATAGCAAATAGAAGCAGCTCTGCTCCTGGAGCACAGGCTTCCCTTCCTTTGTGAATTAATATTTTGGAATAGTTATCACTGTAATGCATTAAAAGTTTAAATTACTGTAAGGAACTCGGCTCTCTTAAGATCATACTGTGATGTTTTCCATCATCCAGGGCTTGATACCATGCAAAGAGAACTTCAGAACACTCTTACCGATAAGGAGGGATTTGAGAGTAAGACTATACAGTTTAGTCTTTAAATCAAAGTTGATGATGACTTTGCACAATCCATCCATGACTTTAGCCATCAGTAGGACAGATCTTTGGGATCTGCATTATGTTAGAAATTAGGAAATGCAGTGCAACCTTATTCAAGTGTTGATACCTTGTATGGCACTGCTGTTAAACCTAAAAAGCTTGAGAGTTTATTTTAAAATGTATGAGTGGAATTCCCACTTTTGATTCTTTTTTCCTATTAGAACCTCCTGGTTTCCATTTCTTCTATAGCAGAAGTTATGAATATTTATATTTGAAGACAACGTAATGGAAAAGCTAGAGAATGTCTTGCTAAGAAGAATTATATTTATTGTAACATGTTTTAAACTATGTTTTATTTGTCATTTTGCTTGGTGAGAAAATTTGAAAATATATCTTAAGTCTGAATTTAGCTTGACCTTAAAAATGCCCAATGAAAAGTTGATTTCTGAGCTTCTGTGTTCTTCTCCTGTTCATCTCTACTGGCATTAACAATCTGAAACAATGGTTATAGTTATATGTTAGAAGCTCAGATGGCAGAAGTGGCAAATACAGAAGGATTTCTAAAATTTGTTCATGTAAGCTTGTAGTGTGAAGCATTTATGTACAGATCAGTTCAAAATAGTGAACTGATAATGAGATATGATAATGAGAAATGTCATCCACATACAACAGTGAAACTGCCCATGTTTGTGACTGAGGCTCCCCTACAGCCTTCTTCCTGTTGTTTTCCCACTGTCATGAGCCCTTCTGGTGAGAATTTCACTTGAAATGAAGAAAAATAGTTTTGTGGGCACTAATTATTTAAATGTCATCTAACCTGAAGGGCAAAAGGTCATGCTTCTATTTTTGCAGTTCAAACGTGTAACTTTCACAGCATCTGTTATTGATCAAACTGTATGTATTTTATTCCAAATCTTAGCAAAGTGTAACCTTTTCATCCACAATCTTCAGAACTGTTTTCTTCACATGGGAAATTTTTAATACTGCTATCAGCATTCTCATGTGCTCAGTCTTCTTATCATGTTTTTCCCCTGATAATAGTTCGGGTACTGCCTGGTTTTTGTTGTCCAGGCTGTAATACATCTCATTGGGTGCCCTTTGGCAAAAACAAAAGGTATTAAGTTTTTCATGCAAATGAACCTTCAACAGTTCAAGACTTTTAAATCCATGCAGGACTGTAGGTGTTATGACAGGAAACCATTTGGTGGCTGAGGGGAAGAGGAGAATTATCCTAGCAGGTCTGTTAGGGGTCAGTAATCCTCACTGTGGTATGGAGAAGATGGGATCTCACTGTTCTTCTGTTTGCTACAAGTCCTTTTTCTGGAACACTGTGGGCTTCAGTGCAAAACAGGCAGTGAGGCATTCTGTTTAATTGCAGTGATTGGCCATTTGATTTCCATTTCATTCATAAGCCAAAATCCTTTGTCTTTTTTGTAAATAAAAAGGCATTCCCTGCAGGCTGCATTCCCACCAGTATTTTTCATCCGTTTTCTGATGATAGAATCTAACATTAATACATCTATGTCTGAATATGTTCATAAGTGTATAGATTAATGGAACTCATGTCAGCATGTTTAAAGTGAGTTTTAATGTGTAAGTAGAATGGAAAAACTTTAAAGCAAATTATTTGGCTCAAAGCTCCATTTATATGGTGTATGTTTCAAGCTAATAATCAGGGCTTGCTGTGGGTCAGCATGTCATATCCCAGTGGTGTCTAGTGAGATGGAGGGTTATCTTCTATGGCAGCTAGATAACCCTGTGAACAATTTGGAGCAGAGGAGATAATGGGACTGAATTCTGAAATGAGGTGGAACTCTGAGATGGGGCACAATTCAGAACAGGAGCTGGAAATATCAGGAAATACAGGGCTGCATGTGAGCACCATGCAGCTGCTCATGAAGGCAATTACCTTTTGGCATCAGTAGTCACTTGTGTTTGACTATAATCCTTGATATCCTGTAATTTAAATGTGGGGGAATGGCAAATCAGGTACATATTCCTAGGAAAAAGAAAAGTGAAGTTAAAAAAACCACTTCCTTGCTACTGGCTCTATCTTTATTTGTCTTTTTTTTTTTTTAAATTTTGATACAGAGATTGCACAATAATCTAATAAGTATATTTGCCATGTTTTGGACTGCTTTTCTCTAAGCTGTGTTGTTCACAATTATTGTGGTCTTTAAAAAAGTTAGAGTTTGTTCTCCTTTTATTCTTCACAAAATATAACTTTTATGTGCTTGGAGGAAATTGTAGGTCATCTTTGTGGTAATAGACACATTTTCATCCTTCTGATTTTAATTTTTTTTTTTTATTTCTCTGTATTTTACTGATTTTAATTTTATGTATAAGGAAAAGGTCAAACCTATTTTACATCTATGAAGAGAATGGTTATGTAGTCTCTGGTTTCATATGTTTCAGATGATGCAGCAAGCTTTCTATTTGTGCATCTAAATCAAACAGTTGATACTGCAATTGAAGTAATTCTGTTCAAAATATGTAATTTATATGAACAGATTATACACTACTTGAGTTTCAAGTTTGTGTCTACCTTAAGAGCTAGCAAAGTACATCCTGCTGAATTCCACTGCCATTTTGGAAACTGGACTGCTGCATGTGTCTATTTGCAGCATGTATTGGACACGTTTGGGAGCAGTGGTATTAAAGGCATTTTTCCTGCTGCCCGTTGTATCACCCACCTTGTGTTTGCCGTTCGTTTTTAGCCCCAGCCTAAGTGAATGATGTAGCAGTGCTGAACATGTTCCTTCTGTTCCATTTCTCCCCACACTAAAGGGTAACCTCAGCTGTGACTCGGAGCAGGAGCTTGGTGACTCCTGTAGCCTTGGGTCAGCCAGCAGAGGCCACTCACAGCTTGCGGCTGACGCCGGGCGCCACTTGGAGCTGGGGGTTTGTTGCGTGCTTGGGGTTTGAATCCACACCCAGCCAGCTCAGGCTGCCATGAACTGGCTTTGTACAACCTGCAAAGGGCTCTGCTAGGAGCAGTTCTGCTCCAATACGGGAATGAATTAAATAATGACGTTTTTCTGTTTCCTCTAATAAGTCCCACGGCAGCAGGAATAAAGATCACCTTCTGTACTTCAAGCAGACTCAAAGCAAATGCTTTGATGACAGCCGTTGTTGTTGGTACAATCTTTACTGTCATTATATTATATTACTTTAACAAAGTACGGAAATACTGTTACAGAACCCTTATGGAGGAAGGGAAAGGAGGATCTTAAGTGTTTTTTCCAAATGTAGCCAGCATCTCGCAGATCAAGGCTAGTTGCCTAATTGCTGCTCCGCTACTTCCTCCTCCCTGTATTCCTGTTTGGGTAACTTATTTATGATTTTACAAGGTAAAACATTATTTCAACATTGTAGATTATTCTTAGCTAATAAGGGTACAGTCCCAACACTACTGAAATCAAAATCCTGTTGATTTAGTGAAGATTTCAACTACGAATAAGTTTTATATCTAAACGGACAGCTAGAGTATCACCATAAAGATTTTATATATGTATATATATATATGTTTATATCTATATTTATGCAGCATATTATTGCAGCATTTAATTAGTGGCTCCATTTCCCAAATTAGGTAAATCTGGTTTACTTAAGATTAAATTTATTAAATACTAGCTATTTACAGAGTACTGAAGTTACAAACTTCTGGCCATTGTTTTGTTTCACAGCTGCCCTGAATATTTCCCCTTTCCTGATGTAAAATATTGAAATAATGGTGCTGTCTATTGTATTTTTGCAGCCAGGAGAATCTTACATTTGCCTTTTTAGAAGGAGTTGAATTAATTTGAATATTAAAAACTACAAATTTCTGGTTTATATTTTCTTCTTGAGACTTATAAGTCAGTCCATTTTTTGCAGTGTTGTGAGCTATTATTGGAGGCATAGTGCCACACAGTAATATTTCATATTAAATATTAGGAATCTCAGAAGAAACTTCCCTACTGACTTCCTTGCAGATGGGAGACTTAAAATTCTCAGTTTACCATTGCCTGCCCCATAGACCAGTTTCTTCTGTTACATTATATATTAGTATTATTTCCTCTAATAGCTCCTCCAGTGTTACTGTATTGCACACCTAAAGACAGCAGGAATGCACTAATATAGATCATTACAGTGCATCATTAAACTTACTCTGCCTATTCTATAGTGTGTAAAAACTGGTCCATTTGACAAGGATTCACAACCAAACATGGTGTGTGATATTTTCTCCTAATGTTACAATTTAAAACAAACAGAAAACATTTCTATTTTCAAAAAATTACTTTTTTTGTTTTAAGCTTACATTTATTTAACTTCAAATTCAGATTTTGTCTTAAAGGTAGCAGACAAAAACTGTGAAATAGCAAAAATTTACAAAGAAATTCTGTTCTTTGCTTTTATATGTGGGATTTAAATTTCCCATTTTTCTCTGAAGTAGCTAGGTTCAATAGTAGAGTTTTCTTCTTTTAGTCTCTAATATTGTCATGGTATTCCTTTCCATCTGTTAATCATTCAGTTGAAAGCTATCTATCAAGAGATAGAGGCAGTTTGATCAGTTGTGTGAAAAGAAATGTAGAGAAAACTCTTAACAGTGTGTTAAATCACTGGAGAGACTGGGGAGCTGGGACATATTCTGTCATGCCAAGAAACTTACTAATTCTTACTTTTCTTTTTCTTTTTTTTTTTTTTTAATGTGTAAGAGAAAACAGTAAAACATGTACAGGGAGGTACCTATTTGCTTTAGGATAAAAATCCATGTCTTTTGAACTATTTTTCTTTTTCTTTTCTTTTTTTTTTCTTTCCCTGTCACTCGCATGTATTTTGTAAACAGAATGGCAATGATCCATTGATTTTTGCAACACTGTGCTAGTAAGAGGCTAATTTTAAAGAAATATGACTAGGGTAGCAAGAAACTGGTATAGAAATACTCTGCCAGTGAGCCATATCTTCATGGAGACTTTGTAGAGTTTGACTGAGCATCACTTAAAGGTAATCTGTACATTAAAGAGATGCTTCTCTGGAATGGTCAGTTTGGGCCCTTCAGCAAGAGTGTGCTTTCAGAGGGAATAACAGTGTAATGGTAATGTCAAGGATTATAGCACTGTTCCAGTAATGTACACTGTGAAAGCTATTTTCGTTTTCATCATTTTCTATATTGCTCCAAGTCAAATGTGCATCTATATTTTTTAAAGATGTATTTTAAATCCAGAACCTTGTTTAGTGTATGTACTTCCCAAGGCTCCTAGTGGAGAAGGGGTAAAAAATGAGTAATACTAAATAGGTGCCGAAAATAGTAAGGTATTGCTTTTAATCAGTGCAATAAAATGGGGAGAACAGGTTTTACTGTATTTTTTCCCTTGATGTAGTTTGATTTAATTTCCTATAAAGTGACAGTTGCAGATCTGTGAATTATGAATTTGACATTGCCATGCTGTAATTTCCTGCAAAATCCCATTCCCCGGGATTTGAATTTAGTTGCATTTCATTTTGGAAAACAACTTCTGTGCAGAAATCCTGCCTGAGAAAATTTGGTTTGCTATGGAACTTTTTAAGCTGTAGTTGATCATACCAGTTAATTTACAGAGCAGACAAAGCAACCTGTTCTTTCATTTAGGACAGCAGCTAGCTTATTTGTGTAATTAGTGTCCAGCAGAATTTTACTGAAATTTTACTGGTTTTACTCTGCTATGAATGTGACATATTGTGACAACTAAGCTAAGCTTTCAAGTACTTTTATAATTATTTATATGACTTTTTAAAGCACATCATAGACTCATTTAGATTAGAAAGGACATGTAAGAAAGATCAAGCCCAGCCATAAACCCAGCACTGCCAAGTCCACCAAATCATGGCAAGGAAATAACATCCTGTAAAACATGAGCTCAGTAATATCTTTTCATTGCCCATGCTGTGGAGTGCTTGGCATAAAATCTAATTCAAAATGCAAAAATACCACTTTCAGTGTTTAAAACCTATTTAATCTGTAATAAACTTACTTTTTAAGTAATGGAAAATATATCTCAGGAACAGTTATGAATAGGACATAGTCTATGTTTTTTCAAAAATATTGTGCCCTACGATAAACATAAATTATGAACAGGGAGTGTATTTGCTCACTTGGCTGTGTGGTAACATGGGAAAAAATAAGGGACAAGAATGGATGAGCATGCATATTAGGGTTGTTTATACTATTTAAAATACTAAGAAGTTATTGATTCTTGAAAACATCCATACTTGAGAGCTTTGCATCATAGATGTCTTTAAAAATAATTCATGACTTTTCCTGGGCTATTCAGTAACTGAACATTAAAATATACTTCAAATGAAAAGTAAGCAGAATTATTAAGTGCAGTGTAACATTTTTGTTGTGCATTAATGTTTTGCAGATTTTTCTTGGTGCCTGGTAGTAACTTTTTCTTTAAACTACAGCACATGTAAATTAAAATAGCACTTTCATATTTAATTAGGAGATGCATAAATTGATTATTTTTTTATTTCTCCAGTCTTTGACACCGTTTAGCCTGTTCATATAAAGTAAGTGGTGGTGTTCAAGCACCCTGTGACTGAGCTGTGGGCACTTTGCTCCCTGTCCCTCAGTGGTGTGAGCCTCTCGGAAGGGGGGATGATCTCGCAGGGTCCAGCACTGGTGCAGCCTCCCCCCCAGTGCTGGGTGCAGTTCTGGGCTCCACAGTTGAAGGAGGACATGAAGGTCCTTGAACATGTCCAGAGGAGAGAGCAAGGCTGTTGACAGCCCTGGAAGGCATGTCCTGTGAGCTGTGGCTGAGGGCTCCAGGCCTGTCTGCACTAGAGGAAAGGGGACTGAGGGGTGACCTCTTACAGCTTCCTGAGGAGGGGAATATTGATGGCCTGATCTCTTATCCCTGGGACCCAGTGATACCATGTGTGGGAATGGTGCAGAGCTGCTCAAGGGGAGGTACACACTGGACATCAGGAAGCATTTCTTTACCAAGGGTGTGTTCAAACACCAAAGCTGGATTCTGAGAGACTTGGCTGATGCCCCAAATCTGTTGGTGGTTTTGGACAATTAACAATGTGCCCCTTTGTGCCCTTAACAATTGCACTCTAAACTGGTCAGCCGAGAATTGGTCAAGATGTTCACTGTAGGTTCCTTCCAGCCAAAATGGTCTATTTTCTATTATTTGCATTTTAAAATGACAGTTGAGGTGCTTAATATTATTTTAGCCAGAGTGAAGTCCTCTGACTGTCTTGTCCTTTTTGTGTTTATTCCCACCATCTTTCCTTGCGTCACTTCTGAAGTTTGTCACGTGTAATATCTTGCAGGGGAGGATCAGGTTGCATATTAGGAAAAATTTCCTCACTGGTGGTGGTTAAGAATTAGAGCAGGCTGCCCAGGAAAATGGTGGAATTGCCATCCTGGGAGGTGTTCAAAGAATGAAACGTGCCACTTCTTGACAGAGGCTTAGTGGGCATGGTGGTACTCAGTTGAAGGTTGGACTTGATGGTCCTGGGGGCCTTTTCCAACTGTGATTTTGGGCAGCAGTAGATGGTGTTGTGTTTTCTGAGGCAGAACCCCTTAGTGTTGAGTACTTTTTCTTTTTTCCATATCCATGAGTTTAGGTCATAATTTTGCAGGCAAAGAAATTTTTGCAAATCAGGAATACTTTGTCTCTGATTTGAAGTACCTGTGTCTCAGGGATTCTATGAACAGGATGCAGCCATCACTTTGTCTTCTTATTCAAGCAGTGGTGAAAGGACTTGTAGCCAGAAGAGAATAAAAGTTTCAAAAATGACCCTGAACTTTATTAATATTGAATATTTTTGTAATGGTGAGGTAGCAGATGAAGTTGGGCAATGAGGTTTGGTTTCGTTTTTTATACCCTCGGTATGTTTTGCAAACAGGAATTAATTTGCATTAACATATTGGGAATCTTAGAGTAATTAGCAGCAAGTTTTATGCAAAGGTCTGTATGTGTGTACCTTGTGAGTTTAGTTTTACAGACATTCTGTGGCTGTGTGGTAGCTGAAGCCATCTGGGGTGTGCAGGAGAAACCTGAACACTGTGATCACTTGTAACTGTATTCCAAGCAAGTTCATATTCTCATAAAAAATTGGTGGAAAAACCTACTTCTGTGCTTTCTATATTATTTTAAAACTGGCAATTTATCAAGTGAATTTTCTTGAAATTTCCATGCTTATTAAATTTCAGATTATGTATTTTGAGTAAGCTGGAAACTTAAACTTGTTTCCATAAGTATGGCTGCAGGTAAACAACCAATTTTAGTCCAGAAAATAGCTTTTGCTTCTGTCAACATGTTGTTTATTTTCTCCCTGAGATAAAAAGTTCAGTTTTCTGATATTTGTACCAAGATAAAGTCTGTAAACAAGATTAATATAGTGTGGAAAAGGTTGTCAGCAGCCCTGGCAAAGGAAATAAGTTGCCTGTACACAGAACATACTGTAAACTGAATAAAAGTGTCAGGTCCACCATGAGATAATGTGATCATGAACCTCTAACAAAGCATGACATAGGCACAGTCCGCTTTTCTTATAGCCACAGTGTAGAAAATGGATTACTATATTCCAGGGATACCCACTGGAATAGCATGAAAACCTCATTTTGAGATTAATGCAGGATATAACTCTCAAGAGCTGAGCTGCATGCTTACCTGTAGTTTTAAAGTAAGAGTTTAGTTATTAATCTTAAAATTTGGAAATTACATATTAAAATACTGGTTTATATATCCAGGTCTGTCTTTGTGAATGACCATTTCTCAGTTTTAGTATTAGATGAGCTATGACATTGAAACAGTGGCATTTCGTCAGTGTTTTATTATCATCCCATGGCTGTGTAAGGTCTTGATCAGTCTAGTAAAACAGTAAATTCCAAAAGGGAATAAAGCAGCAGGTGCTGTTCTCCTATGTAGCTGTCGTGATTTCCTCTACTATGATTTGTATGGTTGCATAGATTTTCAGAGGTAAGGTATTACCAATGCTTTTTTATCCCCCTCAGCCAGAAAAGTGACAGCACTTTATTGTTTCTCAATTCAGCCCAGAGTGACATCATTCTTCAGGTCAAAGAAGCAGATTTTGGTCAAATACTTTAACCATGTGGAACTCTCAAATTATTCAGTGAGCATTCTTTGAAAGTCTTCCAGACTTGGAGCTCTGACTGCCCTGCCTTTTCTCCATTACAACACCAGATTAATAGGGAGGTTTTACTTAAAGAGTTGAGCTCATTGTTCTTGTAATAATGAGTGGGCTGCTTTTATCCATGAATCTCCAGTTTATGTACTTCTGGCAAGCTTGAGCCATATAAATGTATTACCATTGAGTTTTTGTGGTCTCCTGTCAAATCTGCAAGAACATCTGACTTCATTCCCTCCTCTGGTCATCTCCTGACCGTAAAATTATCTCCAAGGAATGGAAAATTTGCTGCTTCATTCTTTCCATCAGGAATAGTTTGCCTGCTACTCTAGTTCCTTGAGCATGTGTATCATGAGTTGTCTCTTATTCTTCTGCTTTTATTTATCTACATATGCACGTGAATTAAGCATTTTGCAAAAATAAAAGCAAAGCTGTTTGAATCGTTTCTTGAGCAATATCAGTATGTCATCACCTGCAAAAGTCTGCACGTGCTCTTGTGCATTCTGAAGATCATTCTTCAGCTGAGTATAGCACATATTTCAGGTTACAGTATGTATAAAACACTAGACAAGGACTACAGTGCATTTGGTAAAAATAATTTACCTTTGCTTTCTATCCCGTGTACACTTGAATTTCAAAAGCTTTGTGTTGGGAGGGTTGTTTTTTTAATAAATGTATTGCTGTATGAGCCATGTTGGCTATGATTTTCAAAACATCTAACTTTCCTTTTTTTGCAGGTAAAATGGACTTTACAGAAAAGTAGCCTAGGTCCTTGAAATCTGTAAATGACTTTATGTCTGATGTCCAATCAAAATTGTTCATAAAGGGTTTTCCTTAATCTCATATAGCGCTTCCTGCACTCAGACTTTACTGAAAAATTGCAGATATTGCTGATTGCATTTACTGTATCTAGTATACTGTCTCTATTTTGTATTTAATGTTTTTGATGTATTTTCTTAGTAAGCAATCATTTTGTGCATATGCTGCCCCATTATTCAAAGACTTCTTTTTTCCTTCATGTTTCCATTAGATAACTTCAGGACCAGGAGGTAGCAGGAAAACAGTTCACTTGTCCCAGGATTCTCTTCACCATGAGTAAGTATCAGTGATGGGAATTACAATTTTTTTTGTTATTATTAGCTTTACAATGGTACCTCTGCCCCAAAGCCACATTTTACAACTGCACAAACATCTCTTGTAACCTCAGCTCAGTTATGTGATGGTCTTTATTTAGTAAGAGTACTTACAATCCTTTTTACTTAATTTTTTGTTTCTTAAGGAAACATGAAAATCAGTGCTTTGTAAGTATGTTTTTATTAACTTCCTAAATATCCTTTCCTAAAACACAAACTTGTTTAAGGCTGGATAGCAAAAATGGGATGTATGAAAATACATAAGCATCACATCTTCTAGTCTTTCATGTGAGGAATAAGTTTATCATACTTTTCACAAAAAGATATTGAATTCATTGTTTAAATACCTGTAAATAGGGAGTGTAATTCACTTTGTTTAGTTACTTTAGTGTGTCATTATTGTAAACAATTCTCTTCAGCTGACAACACTTAACAGCATTATTTATTGGTTACATCTTTTGAATACTTTGAAGATTACATTTCCTTTATTTTTCAAATCAAAACTCTAAAACACAGACATACATGATGAGGAAATAGGATATTTGGAGGTACATTTATGTGTTCTAACTGCTGCTAAATATATCATCCACAGTTTAAAACAAAACTTGCCAAAGCAGAGATACTACAGACATCAGCTCCTCAGTACCAACTTTTACACCACTGATCCACCTCTGTTTCATCTCATAACTTGATAAAGTGTGTGTAAATTCAAGAGGTTTTGATTTCATAAGTTATTTGTACCATAACTTTTTATTACCAAGTAATAATTCAGCTGGGCTTTACTTTTGCTTATTTAAAAAAAAAAAAAAGCAGACAAATAATATTGTAATTAAGGGAATGGGCAAAAAGTTTAAAATGAGTGTGATGTATCACTTTCCCATTTAAAAAAGTCTTATTCTCTTTGAAGTGTTTTTAATATCTAAATATGAGGTGTATTCCAATTACTTTGATGTACTTTTTCACTAGAAATATGTTTTTACTGATCATTTAGTCTGTAATCAACTGGTTTGGCACAATCCACAAGAGTTTATGTGGAGGATGCCCCAGTTTGCTGCTCCTCCTTGAGCATTTGCTGTTCACACTGATCAGAGACAAGAGAAACATCTATGTAGAATTTAAATCTAACACATTATATTCTGATTTTCATCAGCCCCTGGACAATTCTGACCTTATTTGTTGAATCACTTGCAAATGTGATGTTTTTACTTTCCATCCACTACCAGCATCAAAGTTGTGTGTATATAGAATCTCCCAATTTTCACCAGATTTTGAGCTATTGAATGCAATTGATGAATGTTTTGTGTCCAAAATATATAGATGTATACTTTGTCTCAAGGTATACTTTTGACTTCATTGCTGTAATTCCTTTTTTATTTCCAACTCCTTTTCCTTAATCACCATAAAAGTAGAAAAAGCAGTATGGATGTTCTGGTGACAGCTGGTCTTTTATGCAAGAATTAGAGGGTTGACTGTTCATTATCAAACTCTGAAAAGCTGAGTGACAAAAAGCCACAAAATTTTTAGATTTGTGACTTGAAAATAAAAGAGATTTAAACCAGACAATTCCATGGAATTGGAATCTTCTCAGTATACTAATTAAAGTAAAAATTTAAGTGTCATTATATGGCTGCTTAGAGGAGAAAATTGGACTAAATGATACTGAATGGAACTGTTTCAGAAGAAGCATGGCTAGGTTAAGCTGTAATCTTTGGTTACACTTCTAGAGGAACATGCAAGCGTAATAGCAGATTGTGGGGATGTTCTTTCCTGTGCAATATTGTGATGGATGGAATTATTTTATACTTTGTTTAAAAGCTATTGCTTACTTAACCCAAATAGTACATAGATGCTACATGTAACTTGAAATCCCCCTTGTTGTATGGGGTTTTTTTCTGTCTTTTCATTTTGCAAGTGTGCAGGTTTGTATGATGCTTGCTACAGCTCCATTCAAATGGTAATTCAGTTCTTTGAGACCAGTGTGTATGTGAACCAGTATTATGCTTTTACTGCTGTTGAGGGAAGAGGCACATTATGGCAGCCCTGTGTGTCAAAATCTTACTCCAAATTTCCATCTCTGTGAAATAAGGCTGCCAGTAGTCACAGTTTTGCAGTTGTATGGAAATACGAAGCCACTGGGTTTTCAGACTTAGCATTTCGCTTTAGATTCAATCTCAGACCTCAGTTTGTGAAATAATACATTAACAGGTAGCAGGTAGTCCAAACTACTTGAAAGTCTTTTCAGCTATAATCATTAATAAGTACCACTTCAGTACTAAATATGGAATTACTCTAATTTATGGCATGTGCATTGTAGTATATTAAAATACCATCATTTACGTATTATTTTAGCTTGTTTTACAAAATATTATTACCTGCAAAGCCAGCAGCTATTCAGAAGTGAAATCGGTGATGCATTCTTTCACAACTGTTACAAACTTAGGGAGTTCAATAAAAATAGCCCATTAAAATAAACCATTGCCAAAGGCTGTGTTTTCCTGGCAGGCAATAAAATACCCAAAAGCACGCACAGACTGGTCATATGACAGCATGTGCTTTGTTAGTTATATTGTTAAAACTGTCTTTTCTTTTTCTCCCACAGTCACTGGTTTAGCCCTGGGGCTAGGAAGGAACATAGCCAGGTAAGAACTGCTTTGATCAAGAACAGTTTACTTGAGATCTATAAAGAACTTTAACTACCTCTACTGCAGAGGTAGTGGGCTAATATTTTAAGAAATTTCAACAAAGGAGGTATAATTTCATATCTTCTTGGGAGCAAACATACAGCAGTGCATTTCCAAAATTCTCTTAATTAAAACTCTTTAATTTGTCACTTAATTTCACTTAAATATTCTTGAGGTTTTAACATTCAAGTGAAAATTCTGATTTTTTTTTTTTATAATTTTGTCAATGGTGGTATCTCCAAATGTTACCTTTTCAAAATGCTGGAAAGCAAAACATTTTGCTGCGAAAATCAACAAACACAGAACGAGTTACACAAGTGGAGAGGCTTCAACAGGAAGATCTTCAGTTCCATTTTTCTGCATTTCATTGGTTACAATGACTACAGCAGAAAAACAGGAGCTGTTAAATCTCCATCGTGGTGCAGATATTGGTGAAAATACCTTATTAGTTTGTCTGCTGAGCCCCCACAGTGCAGTCCCTGGGAGATCCAAGCCTAGAGATGTAGTTGCAGGAATGTGAAGCTGTATTTATTATTTGAGTGGTAGCATAGCACTTAGTTCTTTAGCTTGTCTTCAGAGATGGAGGAATACCTTTATGAATGGTAGAATGGTCTAAACAGAACTTACTGTCCAAAACTATAAAATGTGAAAATAAATCTGGTTTCATTTCACAAATGTGTAGTTAACTTCACCTATTCAGTTAAAGTAGCTGAATATATCATCAATGCATTGAAATTTAACACAAACGTTCCATTTCTTTAAGTTGGAAAAAATCTATATAACAGTTGATTTCCTTAGATCTGTCCCAGTTTGCTGGTACTTTTGCAGATGTAAATAAATTTGAAACTTCAAAAGGAAGTAAAATCTGAAGAGTCCTTGGAAGGTTAATTTTAGGATTATCCATCATGAATACTTGTAGCTCCAGTAAGTCATCGTTTAAAACTTTCCTGTTCCCTCCCCTTTCTTTTGAACTCCAGAGCAAGCAATGCTGCTTCTCCAAAACTGCCAGAGTAGATAAAACATAGTAGTTTTAGCTGTAAATTGTGAGATTCCAGCATGTTACAATAAGTTGACTGACACTTAAACTCTAAGTAGACAGCTTTATATAATTCATATTTAACAGTCATTATTTTGAAATAATTTTCCTAGTTGAAGAAACACCTAAAAATAATTAGATTACTATGAGTTTGAGTAATTTTTTAAATCTTGATCGTGTCATGTAATGGGGTTAATTGAAGTTGTACTGTTTACTTCCTTAAAAGATTCTAAGCTGAAAAATAAGGAAATTCCCAAATGAGAAGTAACTTAATGTATATCGTACATGCCAGCACTGATTTTCAGCCTGGAAGATGAGAAATGTCTGCCTAGCTGGTATAGAATGAATTAATCAATTTTTTTCAGATAATAGTAAATTTTAGGTAATTTTGTATTTTACATGGATTTTTTCATCTTTCCTAAGAGCTGTGTTGTCAGAGGTTGTTGGAAGTTAACTGAATTTGTAACTTACAGATTAATAAGGACTTGTGAACTAGAGCTGATGTTATGAGTTATAGATGTTATTGGTGCATAAGGGGGTTGAGCTTTTTGGTAAGACAGAAGAAAAGAAATGGTGTAATGGTGGTGTAATGTAATTTTGACAACCAATGAAATTCTCACTAAATTTATTTAAGTTATAAACTATTTTACTGCATCTGAGAACAAGATAGTTGAAATGACAGGAAGCATTCCTTGTACAGGAAGGAAGCTGTAGAAAGTGGGGGAAAACTGTTCAGTTTTTCAGACTGGTAGCAGTTTTTGGAGTCTGTGCTCACTTAAACCATGAAGGTGAGTGGCCGAGTTGGCCGAGTCTTGAAGTTGATCATTTCCTAACTTCCATGGGATTTTGAAGTGTCTTCCTGTGAATATTAGGTCAATTTATCTCTACTTTATTTCTCAACAGTCTTTCATTCTGTTTTTTCTTCAATATATGAGCCATTTCAAACATTTGTGGAGGTTTTATACTGTCCAGTTTTAATTTTTTTAGTATAGTATTCTGATGGTTGTTTTTTACTTAGTGCACCTGACTCATCTGACAAACATCATAATGCTGGAAATAGACTTTAGAATGTTGGAGATAGTCTGAATGAAAAGTCTTACTTGTCTAAAAATAAAGGACAGCTTGTTTCAGAAACTGAGTCATCATTTCAGTTAAACAAATCCTTCACTACTCCTACTTCCTCACTATTACAGGAAACTTTAATACTGTGTTTTTGTTTATTCTGCAGCTTGCAAATTACTAAAGCTCCTGGGGCTCAGAAGAATTTATAACTGTTTCATAACTGCTTAGACACAACTGCTAACTTGATTAGTTTTTTGTAAATTAAGTGTCCTCCAACACTTCTAATTATACAACTTCAAAAATTTGAATTGAAATTGTGAAAATCATAAAATTTTACACATAAGTTTATTGTGAAATTGTGAATTGCATAACTTTCTATTATGCTTTGAAAATGCTTTGATTCTTACAATTTCAATTATTTAGGCATTTTAAATTAGTGGATATATATATTTTTGCATATATATATTTACATATTAACTATTATTGTAAAATTCTATTAATATTCATCTCAAAAGTCATGGGTGAAAGCCATTGACAGATTACTCAAGAGAGGAAATAACTGCATTGTCCATATAGCAATTCTAAAGAGCAAATAAAGGCATTGTTCGTGAGAGTCTTCTGAATTTTTATTTTTTAACAGCTTCAACTCCTGCGAGACAACCGCTCAGACAGGGGACACAAGAAGAACAGCTCTGTAAAAACAGCCAGCAGGTAACCTAATGTGGTATTTGCATTTAGTACAGTTTAGGAATTTATTGATTCCTTAAATCTTTATGTAAAATTTACACTATTCTTTGGGGGTATTTTCAAAGGTCTGGGATTTTTTGTGACTTACTTTCATGAATTTTTTGCATGGCATAATTTTTGCCTTATATATGAGTATTAGACCTTTTTTGTTGACTATGCAACTGCACTTTTATCCAACTTAATCTCTTTAGAACATCAGAACTAAATGGATGCCAAAGTAAGGTTTGTGCTTCTGGCATGTAAGTTAAGCACTGGAAATATATAAAATTCTATTATGCATATCTGAAATCAAGAGGATAATTTAAATGCTATAATACTTATTTTGTTCTTGTATTTTGACAATAAACATTTCATTGTGAAGACTTAATAAAAACAAATCGAATTCTATTCTCCATCTTCTTTCCTTCCTCTCAAAAGACAAAAATTTCAAGACTGAACTTGCTAGTCTAGGAGTCTGTTTCTAGAAGGGTTTTTTTATGTACAAGTCACCTGCTGAATCTATTCTACCAAATAATTATTTTAATTCTAGTTTTTCTCAAATGAGAATCTACAGAAATGCTTGTCTTGCTATGCACAACACCTTACAGAATTTTTATGTTGTCCTGTAAAGATGACAATGTGCTATCAAATCACTTTCATCAAAAAGTTTTAATAAATTTATATCCGTATGTAATTCTGTGGTACCACTTGAGAAAATTTCCTGTCAGGCAGTTGAATTTCAGTATATATGTGGTGACCCAGACCACAGTTTTTAATATTTTTAGGTACTTACCTTGATGATTACCTGGAAAAGTATGCCAATATTTTTTTAATACATATATTAAATAAGAACCTGTTTCATTGTATGCTAGTTCTGGTTACATGCTCTCAAACATAGGTTACAGAAGTGTCAGTCATTTATCTATAGAAATTTTGATTATCTTTGTGTACCAAACCTCTTATATTAAAATTCTGAAAAATTCTGCACAGATTTTCTGGCAAGTTTACTTGTTAAATGATATTTTCACTGTGAATTTTTGAATTACTTAACTTTAGATATAATTTTCACCATAAATGCAGTCTTACTATCAGACTGCTTGCACAAAACTGAGAGTTTAAAGTGGATTTAAACTGAGCAGTGAGAAACAGATTATATTCTGAGTCTTTTAGGTTCTTTTTTATGCTGTAGCAAAACAAAACAGAGTTTGAGGAATTCAGAATCATAACTTATGTGTTTGTTATCCTTACCAGTGAAGCTCTTGGGAACTGATGTTTACCTGCACAAGCAGTTAGAATAGAGACTTGTAAAATGGCCTTGAAAACCTGAAGTGATCTTTAACCACTCTTCACATCCAGTTGACAGTACCTTAATTGACTCTTATCCCAATAAATATGTGGCAGGTTCGTGTACAGGTAATAGGTGGTAAATTCAAGACTGAAGATTGGCATTTTCTAAAAAATATCTGTATTGTTCAAGTAGAGCTTACATAAGAAACTAATATTACAATGTACATAAAGATTCATCCAAATGAGCCAAGTCATTTCAAAATAATTACTTGTGCTCTTTCAGAAAACCACAATTCTCTCTGTCTGCCATGGAAACTTGAAGTGACTTTAAAAAATATTTCAAACTACAAACTCTTGTTTTTAATAGGCCATCTGCTGTCTTAGAACCTCAAAGCATGCAGTCTTGTTTACAAGATAGATAATAAAAATATATGGACACCTCAAACTAATTCAGATGAGTAATCCCCTTAAAAAGATGCACATGAAAAGCAGTGGCTGTGACCTTATATTGCCTTACTCTTTGTTGCTAAATGCAGTGAGACACAGCGGCAATGGAAAAGTTTTGGACATTCTATAAAATTAGTGTACTTATCCAGAATACAGTCTAATCTGGTTTTTTAGCAAGACTGAATTTCTCTGGATCTTTTTTGTATGGTTTTCACGTATTTGTATTTCTTCTTTGTTTGCCATTTTGGAAGAGCTTGTTTCTGGTTTTCATATGTGTATTGAGATATGTACATATACACAATTTTCTATGCTTGCCTTGACTTTTCTTACCCCTTCTGGATGGCTAAACACAGTTCTTGTTTAAGCATGTAGACATTACATTAGAACAGTGACTTGTGGAATCATTTACTCTGTAAATACATCAGAAAGGTGTGGAGCTCTAAGCGTGGCAGTGGTCTGCAGCTGTCTAGTTCTGGTGGAATCCTACTGTCTGGGATGAGCTTTACTGCACTTGCTTTAATGTCTTAGGTTTCTTCTGTCAACATTAATGATAATTGTCTAATCGTGTACAAACTGTTGCTAGTGGTAAGATAATCAGTCTGTAGAGAACTTTTGGTATGGCTACTGATGGACAGATGTTAAGGAGGGGGACAGTCCTGCACCACAAAACTTAGAACCAGAATAGATTATATTACTCATGATGATACAATTCAATATATATGTCTATTCTGTTCTAAATACTATCTATACTATGTACAGATAGTATTTAATCTGTGAATATGTACTTTTCCCATTCATTTTTTAAGTTATTAACAGTACCAAAAATACTCTTTTAAAAGCTGCATTTCCTTCTCCTGTAGAGCCTTGAAAAAGTTCTCTGTTTACATTATCTCTTTATATTAGGATGGGAAGAGTCTCCTCCCCAAGGCAGCTACACTGCTTAAAGGTGATAGATAATTCTTCTGGCTGCTTTTTTTTTGCTCCCTATTCTTTTGCCAGTAAAGAAGGGGGTTTTTTTCTGATTTTTTTTAATATAATTTGGGCTAAACCAGCCTGGCTAGCTCAAGTCACCTATTTAAATTAAATTGGCTGGTTTTGTACAAACCATATTAAGGCCTGCTCACATGATTTTTTCCTCCAGCAGAGCTGTGGAGATGATAATCTCCAGCAGATGTGTGATAACAAATAGCTTGGGATAGTAATGTCTTCATCTGGCGCAGTTGTTAGCAGACCAAATGTCTGTCTGTAGCCCGAGGCAGTGGGCAAACAATTGCACATGATTGAGTTACAGGGAGTTAACAAGTTGCTGCTTGGCAGCTGAACTGCCAAAGCTGGTCATGGGCTCTTTGCCTGCTTCCCTCATAAGGTAAAATATGTTTTCTTAAGTCACTTCCTTAAAATTTTACCAAAAAAAAAATTTACCTGAAAACTTACCTAAAGGAGATTTTTCCGTGGCTAAGAGATTCCTTTGATTGGCAGTGGGGACAGTGCTGAAGGATATTTTGCTGAACTGCTGTAACATGATTTTGAACATGTATTTTCATTGTTTACTGTGGGGGTGGACCTCCATCACACAACTGTCTCTGTCTTTAAATACATAATGTACTTTTCTTCACAATACCATTATGAAGAGGGGAAGTACCTTTGGCCTCATTTGACAGAATAACCGGAATACTTAACCACCTTTTGCCTTTGGTCATACAGTTGCTGTGATAACTAGGTAATTTATCCTGAAATCTGGAAGCAAGAGAATTGCAGGTTGGGAAACCCACGGACTGTGAATAAGTTACTCTCATGTAATTATTTCCTTTACATAGAGGTCTTGTGTTATATTTCTTTTGTAGTGTGCTCCTGTTAACTACCATGAGTTATTTCATCTACATATTTATTTTTTCTTACTGTATTGTAACTATAATTTGATACATGCCTGAATCGAGAAACTGAAAGGAAAATAGCACCCAAATTCTTACCACTTAGTAATTTTTTAGGGTTGAATCTTAATAATTCTGTATTGGCTTTCCACGTGCCAATGTTCCCCCAAAGACCTCTGAAAAAGGAAAAAAAAAATCTACTTTTAGTTCCTATGCAGTTCAATCCTGGCTTGAAAGAAGGCTAAGTCATACTCATGAAAGGTTTCAAGGTGGAGTAGAATTTTACATGCCAGGTTTCACCTACCTAACTGAGGCTGTTTTAAGAATTTAATCAATGTGTGCCAATCCTCCAGTGATCACATGAGCTGGCCAGAAGTCTTTGAAGTCTTCTCCTGCCGTGGTGAACAGCACAGTCTGAAATTCTTCATGGTTTTTTTCTACCCTCACTTTCCCTCCTTTCCCTAGTTGCTCTCAGTCCAGTTTAAATTTGTGCCTTATGCTGATACAAGAGGATGACTCTCACGTTTTCACTTCTTATAACTGTGTTCTCTGTGAATTAGTATTTAAAGAAAGCTTGTAAGAGAAAGAATTACACCAAACCTGAGAAGAGCTTTTCAAAAGTGTGTCATTATTTTGGTTAAGTTGCAACTTTCTGTCTTTCCTGGTTTTAAACATAAACCCTGTTTGTGTGTTTGTACAGCACTTGTTCGTCTCCATCTGATGATACGGAACATGGTAGTTCTTTACACAGATGTGACAAATAACATTACAGCTGCTCTTTATTTGATCTTCTAAAGAGACAAAGATGTGCAAGGATTCTGCCTGCTCCCACTTTCCCATCGTGTCATCTGTTGTTTGGGAAAGAGTCCTAATTTGCAACAGATACAAAACTATTTGTCGAGGTGCAGGTTTGCCAAAAATAAATGAAACCATTAATTACTACGTTTTTTGAGCAGCTGTTAATGGATCGGGATAAGAAAACTGTACATTAGACTACTGGTTAATTACAAGAACTGTAATTGTTTAATGTGGCTTTTGCGGAATGAAATTACAATACCAGAGGAGGTGAATTCAGCCAGTTTTTGGAAATTATATACCAAGATGTGCACATACTTACACTGCAGAAAAACAAAGGAATGCATAGCTGTTTTATTAGGTGATTTGCTTCTGCCATTACATGAATATTATGCCATCATATTCTCAACAAAAATACTTTATTTTAAAGTAATATTTAAACATGCCTTTTAATTCAAGTGTAAAATTATTAAAGGTAGTAAGTTAATGTCTTATAACCCCAGAGCTAATAATGCAGGAGATTCAGATGCAACATTAAAATCCAAATGTGTTTACATCATTAGAAATTAACAACTAAGCAGTTTTATCTCCTCTTTGGAGTGCCATGAAGCAGTAACTGTGCTGTTATGATTGCTGCTTAATAATATTTGCAGTTCCAGATTAAATTATGTGAATGTTTGAGGACACATTGCTTCCCTCCCTTGCTGTCACCCTCAGGGACAACATTATTCCATCAGTTTGGTATTCTTCTTCCCTGGAAAGGGTAAAAGATGGTGCTGTTTTGGGAGAGGGCAATTCCTGATTGAGTTTTCTCTACCGTGGCCTTATTTTTAAGGTGCTGAAAAGATTTTCACATGGGAGAGGAGGACAGGGCCATGACAGTTTAATTGTTGTTTCAAAATGTAGCCAGTGTGTGATGCTTTAATTTTATGGAAATCTTAGAGCCTCAGTAGTGGTTCATGGATAGATTTAAAGTATCTATTGAATAAATGCTGATTAGTCATCTAATGTCCTGAAAGTATCACCTTTTAATTTGCATAATGAGAACTTCTGTAAAAATAGCAAAAATTTTGAACTGTACTCTGTTTTGCAAATACGTTTCTTCGTGTGATCTGAGCAGATTTTTTTCCATCTTTAACATAAAACTACTAGCTGAATTTTGTTGTTCTGGCACTAAAATCTTATATACTTTATAATAAGGTAAATGGTACGGAAAATTTGTCATTTAAAATGGAGTTCCAGGTATATGATTATGTTAACTAACAGGAAGTTATGTTTTCCTGATTTTAAAAGCATGTAAATTAAAAAGCAAAATCAGATAACCTCTAGAAATTATGTAACTCTGGATCCTTCTGATGTACTATCTGGATTGAATTTTCAACCTGAATGAACTGATAGCAAATCTCTCACTTTGAAGTGACCAAATTTTAGCACATGGTGTGCTTGTTTCTCATGTTCCGCTGCGTTAGATGCCATGTCTTGCTCTCTTGTTGCACAGCTTTGTGTTCCAGAGCTTAAACTTTGTCTCATCTTGCCTGTTAAAATATTAATGGCATAAGGATAAAGTTAATTTATACTTCAGATGTCTGAAGACCCTTCCTGCTGTGTAAGGTCTGAGGAGGAGCTGTGCACAGGGGCTTGCACTGTCATCCCACAAACTGTTTAAGCTGTGGTTGAGCAGCTCTGCAGTGGAGGTTGTTTTGCACTCTGGTTTTCCACCTCTGATTTGTCCCATCATCTCCCCCACCACAAGAAATTTGGTTTTGTCTCTCTGCATTTCTCCACAAAGGCACATGGAAGCTGGCTATTGTAAGGATGAAGATGAATAGCCGTGCATGAAGGAAGGGTGGGTTTCCCTCTTTCTGATTTTATTGCACACTAAATTCTGCAATTTTTGCATCAGGTTCCTACTAATCTCGAAAGGATCCTTGAATATCATATGTGTAAATCATTATCCCCTGGTGCATGTTAGCTAAAATTCTGAGGCATAAGCACACTGACTTCTATTTAGACTGTGATTTTGTGTGGTGAGAGAAAGAGTATAGAAAAAAATTTAGATAGTTTGCTTCAAATTACATAAAAATTCATTTTCGTCTTCCATTTTTGTGCTACTGTATTATGTACTTGAATTTTTAATGTTGCTTCTTATTCTTTACCTATTTTAAAAGATGTTGAACACAACACTAATGCTTGCAGTAATTTAACTTAACTCTATATGGCTGTAATCCAGAACTTTAAAATGTGTATTTTTAAATCTTTACGGAAAAATACATTTGTTCCATATTTAGGTTATTTTCATTCTTGGTAAACAAATATGTATTCAGAAATATCTGGAAGAAATAGTATAGCTGAGTACATTAGCAAGTCCTTCCATTAAAGAATCTGTTCAGATCCATGTTTATGCTCAAGTCATAAAGATATTTTCTACATCTCTGCAGAGCTGGACTGAGGCCCAAATCTCTCAAATAGCAAAAGTGTTGTTGCAAGATGCAGAAGAAACCAAAGAATATTTGCTTTAGAATTTGTGAAAAAATGTCCTATAACAGGTTGATGTTCTATTACTGCAACCTATTTTCAAACTACATTTCACCTTTGCATGAATGTGAGCTTTATTGTTATAATGTATTTCTTCACACAAAACAATAATGGAACTTGTCATCAAAAATATTTAGAAATATTCTAAATTAATATGAAATTTATATTCTGAGCTACTGTAAATATTAATTTCCTGTATTGAAAATGTGAAATCATGTCATTTGTTGAAGAAAACGGAAAGTTTTTCCTATCTAATTCTTGACAGAAGTGTATTTTTTGGGTTTATTCCTTCAGTGTTCCTTGGTGACTTGTTTGTACACCAAGATATTGGTTTGGATTTGCCTTTGTGTAATTCATATACTTTTGATCAATTCCAACTCATGCCCAATTATATTACACTAAATTAACATAATTCAACAGATGTTGATATTTAAATGTTTTCTGGCATTCACATCTTGGACAGCTGTCTTTGAGCTTGGGGAAAAGGCAAACATTTAGAGTTAAATGCTGAACATATGCTTAAATTACTAATTAGAACCAAGAAAAACAATGCATTATCCTTTCTGAGGGAAGTAGGCCTCTACTACTGAACTATTTTTTTAGGGTCTCTTTTCACAAATAGAGTGCTTAAGTGACTTGAGTATGGGTGTCAAATCATACGGAGTGATGCAGGTTTTTATTTTCCATCATGTGCACTAAAATTATGCCAGTGTGGAGTTGAATGTGTCGATTTGTAGTGTTCAGATAAATTTTGGACAGCTACTGTGTCTGAATGACAAAAGTCCTGCTAAAGACAGCAGCAAGGAGTGTGTTAGGATATAGTATTTATTAAGCAAGGAGATAGTCTCATGGGCCAGGGAAAGATTGTATTCTAGCCCTAATGGGATTGCACCAGGACCTTCAATAATACAGGTATGTCACCCTTATGTTTGAAGTTATGTTGTGAACAGATTGAGGTTGTATGAAAGGAGTTTGATAGAGTTGTATGGGCTTATCACATCTTTTTAAGATGTAATAAAAGGGAAATAAAGTGCACAGCTCTTCTGGTTAATGTAATGGTTTTCACTCTTGCAGAAGTAGGTGAAGCAGTCTGTTGTATAGATGATGTCTTCCTTTAGACAAGTTTGAGGAAAAGCTTTACTGTTTGTAAAGGATGAGGAGGAATAAGCATGGAACTGATTTCACCTGAATGTTGTCTGAGAAAATTGAAAAGAAAGCAAAAGAGTAAAAGAAGGCAGGTGAACAAGGAACCATCCCTCTCTAACTGTCCATGGGACACATGCATTACTGCCCATGCCACGCTTCTCTGGATGTTCAAGTAGACACTAGGGGCTGCATTCATGCTTTGACAAGCTGTGTACCACAAAGGAAAAAATTTGCTTATTTGCTTATTATTATAAATTTGCTTAGCCATTGGTTTTCATGTATTTTCCTTAGAAACAAATATGCCTTGCATATTTCAGTGTACTATTATGAAATCATCATGCATCTTTTCTGTGGCTATATTGATACTCATGCCAGAGGCAAAGATTAAGTATTCATTATACCTAGATAATACATAATATTATTTACAGCCCCAGTTGCTTAGTACGTGTATTTGGAGTGATGCATTTTAATTTAATCCATTATTCTGGAGACTCAATCAAAGGGGAATGTAGAATTTCATGTTCATCTTAATTTAATTAGGTATTAGTGTTATGAGATGTTTAAAAAGACATATATAATAGGGTTTTAATGGTGTTTACCTCTAAACTTACCATAAACTGTTCCGTTGACTCCAGTGCTCCTGAAGGCATCTGTCTGCCACTTGTGGTAATTTAAGAATGATCAGTAAGAGTTAAAGTTCCTCCAGACTCCCTTATTTAAGCAGCACTAATGGATGTGTTCCACTGGCCACCAGATACAGCAGTGTCTGCATTTTAAGCCATGTAAAAACAAGATAGGCTTCTGTGTAAGGAGAATCATTTATGTGATGTTTTTGTGTAAAAGATACTTATATAAGAGGAGGTTTGTTCAGGATATTTTTGGATTTTCATAAAGTTGAGCTGTTCCACAGATTCAATTTTTTAATCATTTTGTTAGCTTGTTTCTCTGGGTTCCACAGAAACAGAATTGAATTCTGCTTTCTTCATCCTTAACTGCTGCTGTGAACATTGCTTCACACTCTCCCTGCTCCTTTCAGCTTGTAAGAAATTGTCAGGTAATTTCAAGCTTAAAGTGAGTTAAGTTGTCCCTACCACATCCTCTCTGCAATCATATCCATATGAATATCTATTTTTTATCTATATTTTAGGACTGAAAACTGAGAGTTTCAGTTAGATTTCCCCTTCAAAATAATTCTCTCAAATCCCTTCTAAAATACAAACCAGTTAACTTTTTCCTTTTCGTGATGTCTTGCGAAAAAGTTTGCTTAAAAACTTTGATCAGGCCTCTCCATTAGCTGAAGCATCCAGTGGTGATAAACTTGCAGAGTTCTACAGCCATCTGCAGGAATGCACTGATACTGTGGCAGAACGGGGTGTCACTGTTTACTGTGAGTTTCTTCCTCAGGTGGGAGATGTTAATAGCATTATTATGGATAGGCATGTATTGATCTTTACCAATTCGTCTAATTATAGAATAGAAATCAGTCTTCTTGAAAACATTATTCATTATTACACCATAATAATGTGCTGTATCCAATTTTCCAAGTTAGTGTACAGAAATGTGATAAATGCTGTTAGATAAAAAACACTCTTCCACACCTGCCTTCATTAGTAAATTTTGTTTTGTTTTTTTTACACCTGAGATGACAGTGAGTACAGAAGCAGGTAATAAATCAGAGAACTAGAACACGTGTTCAGGAGTATCTGCTGTCCTATAGCCATCCTATTGTGCTGTTCTTAGTGACTGGTCAACTTTTAACTCTAATAGTGGCAAGGGTGAGAACTACTGGTGAAAGAGTGAAGAACCCATTGGGTCCTCAGTTGCTCAGTAGGTTTACTGCATTTAAAGCACCTTGGCTTGGCTCCCCCACAGAACAACATGTTTCTTTGGAGAATGTGACCACATGGTCCATGGACTGCAGAGGTCAGGGTAGACATAAATTTGACATAACCTGTTACAAATGTCTTCGAGAGGTGAATGTGTGTAACTGCTGAAAAGGCATTTGCCAAAAATATTTGCCTGCGGAGCTATGAAAATTATGGAAAAAGGGATTGTGTTGTGTAGGCACAGATATGCTTGGGGAGCTTAAAGAGACAATTCTAGACATGTTACCATGGTAAGGGAAATTATCTTAACTACCTTGAGAAAAAGAAATGATAAAGAGACTGCCACTATTTAAAGAGGAAATAACAAAATTTCTGTCAGAGGGAATGTTTCACAAAAATGCATAAATGCTTGTGAATTTCTTTGCATGTTATCACATCTATAAAAGTGTTTGCTCTATCAAATCTGTGGGATTTTTTTATGGGATTTAATAACTAAACTTTGTGGGGTTTATTTAGTATTTTAATAGCTTTTTTCAGTTATTTTTGTTATTGCTGCCTTCCCAGTCCGTCTTCATTTTTGAGACTTATTTACCATGTAGAAAGCATAATCTTGCACTGTGTGCAAGATGAAAAATGAATAAAAATTGACAGCAGCTTTTCCAGTGTTTTGCTTAATACGTTGAGGCATGACACAACAACAACAACAAAAATTCTTGGCATGCTAGTGTAAGTTCGCACCAGCCTGGCTTTTGCAGCCCTCTTATTTCCCTCTGCCACAAGTTTGCCGCTGCTGTGACACTTGCAGGCCTGCTCGGCCGTGGTGCAGCTGATGCCCTGTCCATGCTCATATTTTTCCTATTGACAGTGAGTGTTCTTGCCAAACGCCAGGGACCATAGTCACATCTGTTTGTCTCCCAAGCTTGTCTGAGGCTGCTTGGGAACACTTTTTATCCAGAGGGCAGCTTTAACTAGGCCTAATACTCTGAAAAGCCTCTATTTGTAAATGCATACAATGAGGCGACAAGTTCCTGTTGTCTTTCCTTAAAAATTATTCCATTTGACACTGCTTGCTCCAGTCCCTGTCACCAGCACGTCAAAAGCCAGGTTTTCAGGCAAGGTGGTCTTAACAAGTTTTATTTTTTTCCTAATAAAATGCCTAGCTTCCCTCCAGAGCACTATTTATAAATGATAGCTGGAAGCAAGCTAGGGGTAAGTAGAAAGAAGGCAGGCAAATAGCTTTCTTCCTTTCTGTAATCCACTCTCTTCTGATTTAATGCTAAGAAACATAATGCTGAACCTAGCCTGATTGAGGGTCAGAGTTCTCCCTACTTTATAATACCCCTATTACAGGCATTTCAAAATGTGCTGTGCAGGTTCACAACTCTGCTTCTTTTTGTCTAACCTGCCAGTTCCAGAGCAGTAATAGTTCTTATCTGCTCCTCTCTAAATAAATAAATTAATAAATAAATATGAGCTTTTTGTTTTGCTGTGACTTACACTGGCAGAGCATATCAGATGTTAAGCCCTGGTGAAGGCAAATGCAGCTTTACAATCACAAGCTGGCCGAACATTTGATGGTAGCCAAAACCAGACCGGGCTTGACAAAGCTTAATTGGTGCTCCAGCATATTGTTATTTATTTGTGGTGTAGGGAATTTTTGACAACAACAAAGAAATACCCACGCTCACCTTGGCTGGTGATGGGGTTGTTGTGATCGGCAAAGGCATATGATTCATTTATGCTGAAGGAACAAGGCTGCCTTTCAGACGTTCATTGATTTTAAATTAAAAAGTAACTGCTGTGTTCTACATGAAGGGTGACAACAATAACAAAGTAGTCCTTACTTAGTGTTATTTGTTGCAACTCCATTCCCTGTGCCTGGAGGAGAAGTGGGGAGACCCCAGTACCATAATCTTACAGATCAATAATCTAGATATCTCAATGTAGTGTAACAGATAATCAATTCTGGTAAAATAACTCAAATGCTGCTCACTGTTACTGCTGTGGCTCAGGTCTTCAGGTTCAATTGCCTGACTTTATTAATTTTTATCTTTCATCCTATTTGTATTCCTGCAGACTTTCTCCCTTTTTCATTCAGAAAACAAGAGTTTCACACTGTAGAATATATAATTTACGAGTATCACACAACTTATTCTGCATGTTTGATACCATTGTTAAATACTGATCCACTGCTGATCAAACATCTCAAATATATTTTCTGTAGTTAATGTTGCCCCATATTGTATTTAAATATTCATTTTCTTTATCATACAATCAGTTATGAAAGGGTTACACTTTTTGATTTCTTGCTAAATTCAGAACTGAAAATTATCATCCTGTTAGTTTACTAGTCCAACTGTGTTGAGTTCCTGATATTAAATTGGATAAAATTTTATGTTGGAATTGGAAGGAAAATGTGGCTTAAAACAAAGAGAGAAAAGTGTTGAAATAAGGGTTTACTAGGTGAAGCTAGAGTGCACTTCTCTGTGAAACATAAGTTTCTTGGAATATTTTATTATTTAAATACAAGCACTGTTCTACTTGTTAATCTACTGTATCTTCTTAGAAGAAATATGCAGAGCATTGTACATTGTCATCTTACTCATCAAGGCATTGTTGTCATTCTTTTACATTATTGAGCAGATCTGAGGTCTCTCCACAGTATATGACCATTTGTTATTCATTTAGAAGTAGCCCAGCTTTAAAATGTTTATAAATGCCATAAAGGGTAAGTCATATATCCACACTGAAACCAGATCCCATGAGTGACAGTGTTACTATACTGCTGTTGATTGTCAGATGCAATTTTCAGCTTGTAACTTTATCAAAATTCACTACACTTATGTAGTAAGAAATGCATTTCTCAGTAACATTTATAGATACATATTAAAATTACTGCATCCTCCCCCCCCCATTCTATTCTGGTTCTTTGAAAAAGAAAAGTCAGCTACATATATTCAATTCTGCAGGCATTCTATATTGCTTTAAGAAAAATAATAACTATAATTGTCCTTTGAGATTCTATTCCAAAAGCCAACACTTGAAAATTCCAAATTTACCATTTCCTGTGGTACTGACTTCTAATAGCTGGGTTTAATGCAATAGCATTTGCTTGTTTGCCACCCTCTGCATCTCCATCAATTTTCCATCCTCCAAGTGCAAGCTCATAATTGTTCAAGAAGCCTAACAGATATTGTGCTTCCGTGATATTCTCACAACTTGCCAGTGAATTAGAAGAGGATAAATTGTTATGCTACAAGTTTATTTCATGCACCTTTGAAGAGTTTACTGTTTCATGTTTTCTCATTCATTCTTCATCTTGCCTTAAAAAAATTGATAATATTTTCCATGTAATAAATGCTGCTCTGACAGTAAAGCATTACCAGCCAATTGATAACCTACAAACAGCATTGTGATCTCTTTAGATAATTAATCTTAGCTATTTTCCTGTCAGGAGCAACAGTGTTTTTGTTTTATGTCGAGCTAGACAGATTGCCAGTTTTGAAAATTAAAAAGCATTCCCTTTATATTTATATTTATTCATTCCAGTAACAATTTATGATGCTGCATTTAGATACTGAGCGCTTGTCAACAAACATAATTATGTTTCGATATAAACAAGATTGGTGGCTTGACTGTGCAGCTTCATCTTGGTTGAGAATGTTTTGATATAGGTTCAGATTATACAAGCTGTGTATTTATGTGGCAGTTTTCTTCCTTTGTTAATAGTTTTCTCCTATAATTACTTGCAGGCAAACCAGTGTACATTTAGGATCATTGTGCATGGGAGACATCAAGCGGAGAAGGAAAGCTGCTCCCCTGCCAGGACCCACAGGTAACCAATTTCCCTGGGACAGAGCACAAACCACAAGATGTTAAATCTCTAAACACAAAGCAGTAGGTCAGTGACCTGGGGAAAAGCTTGATAAATTCAGTAACTTCCCATATAACTTCAAATATGTTATATTCTTATTTATTAATAAAGATTAAGAAATAAATAGGCTCCCTCCACTCTCCTGCAATCATTGCCAATTTCCAGTCTTTTGTAGAACAGCACTTCTTTAAAGACAATAAATTTTTTTTCATATACTGAGACAGCAAAGATTTCTGCTTATGTCCCTTCAAACATGACAAGGGAAGAGACCTGAGGCATCTTGTTTTCTGCATATGAATGCTCTAAATACCCTGCACAATAAAGTTAGGATGTGAATTCTTGGGTAAACAATCGAAAATATGATGATAAAGCTGTGAAACACAGCTTTAAAATTAGTGCTGTAGATTAACAGGAAGCCCTTGCAAGCACATTTCTGAAAGATTTTTACAGATGCGAGATCACAACCATTGGATGCATTTTGCTGATGTCACAGCTGTGAAATTACTTTTTCAATACTTAGCAGTGATTTATAGGACTCTCATCAGTTTATTGTATTAATTATATATGTGCATACTGGAAAGATTAGGTTGTATGTGAGCCTTTATATATATTTCTAACATAGAAATCTGGACTGCATGTCCTAGTCAAACATAAACTACAGCAGCAACATTTGCAATACATAGAATTTTCAAATATATTTCAAGTAGATGTCTTTAGAGATGCCTAATACTTGTGTTCTAACTGAATTCCCCTCCCCCGAAACTTCTTTGTTTCAAACCTCAGTGGCAGAAACAGACCAGGAATAATATTAACAATGTTATAAAAGTACCTTAGTGGCAGCAGTATAAAAAAAAGAGAATCTATGGGTCAGCTTCTAAGACTCTGAACATATGTGAACCGAGAAAGAAAAATACTTAATGGCTGAAGAGAGAATAATGTAATTATTTCTACAAGGTGATTTTCACTTCACAACTTTCAAGTACTAGAGGATGTCATTTTGTACTGAGAGGTTATCAAGTATTGTGAAATTAATTTTATTATTCACTTTACTTAGGGCTTTCAGTATTCAGAATTTTATTTTACAAGCTAGATCCTCTGCATAACTTTACAAAGCCAATATTTTGATACTAAGGCAAATATGTGGTCATTCAATGTTATGTGTCCATGAACTCACAGTTTTAGAAATTGTTTTGCCCCAAAGTTTGCCTTTATATGAAGAGCAACAGAGAATAATGGTGGATAAGGGATCATATAAGGTAATTTTTAACTGATGTGCCTTCTTTTCTTTTCAAGTTCAAGGTAATCTTTTCAATTTTCTTGTGATCAGGAGGATTGAGAATTTTTTTTTTTGTGGTCTTAGAAAAGTTGTTGTTTTTCTGCACTTCATCCTTGTAAGTTTTTAAGCAAATAGAACCTTTGGTAAACATTGAATAGGCTTGTAACTGTATAGCATGCTACAGATTATTATAGTTTTCTCAAAGGCTAACCTTTCTACAGCTAAATTATTGTTTGTCTGTCGCACGCCTTGCTTTTTGTCTGTGTTCCATAAGGTTTTATGAAAGAAACAGGGTTTTCTTTTAGAATGAATGTACATTTGGAAATTGGGATTAAAATAAGAGATTGCTTATTTGATTATTCTTCTTTCAGTAGTTTTAGTTAGCTAAGATATGGGAAGAGAAGGGTTTGTATTTATGTGGAAGAATTTGTGAGCTTCTTTCTTGAAAGAAAAAAATAAGCAGTTGTTTAGATGAGCAGAAGTTAGAAATGAAAAAAACATTCTCGTCAAAATTGTTTGTATTTGATATCATAGTGAAATCTGAAAGGCTGTCTGTAAATGACTCCTCTGCTGCAAGTGTTTTCTTACATGGACTGCAAATTGGCAATGTTTGGTCCGAGTCAATGTGTTGGTAAGAGTGTTTCCTAAATTCCCATTTGCATTTGGAAAAAACTACTTTGGTAAATTAACTCTTGTGAAAATCTGAACAGTGCTGAAAATGGTAATTTGTGCCTTTAGGTCCAGTAGTACTGATGAGAATGATCCTAACGAGGTGTTGGAACACGTTCCCTGGGTTTGAGTCTCACAAGGGTAGCACCTGCTACTTTCAGACACCTTACAAAGCCACAGACTTCTGTAGCAAGCAGTGTGATTGGTTAAACATTTATTAATTGTGACAAGAACACCCAATTTATTTCAGTACTCCAGCTTATTTACTGCTCTTTCACCTTTGTATTTTGTATTGAAAAAGTAAAATGAATATTGATAGAGGTAGATATTGATTTCTAAATTTATAGCCCCTTCTCAGCCTGCAATCAAAGTCACATACCAATAGGTTTGTGTATATTAGTAACAAAGGATGTAGCTTTACTTGTACAGCATTGAAGCAAGAAAGTTTGAGCAGCACAGTGCATTTTATTGTTTCAAAAATGTCATTTGTAAAGGTGAAGAAAAGATGTGTTGAATAGCAGTAAAGAAAATGGGAGATAATATAGGCATGGGTGGGTGGGAACTGACAGTACTGATACAGGAGTATCATATTCTGTCTTTTTTCCTAGGATGAATTTTCTATTTTGTGGATGTTTCATATATCCCATATGTGTATTGTTAAACCTAGATAAGTAATTAATCAACAAAAAACTGATACTAGTAAAAATTGATTACTTCCCACAACTGAAGTATGAGGTATTGTACCTTTTAAATACTCTTTTGGATGACTTCTTCCATGAAACCAATATTATTCCAGTGATTCTGTTCTCATGTGAGAACAGGTCATTTTCAATGACCTTCTCTCCCCTCTGATTACCTGAGTGGTAGAGCTATTTCATGTGACACCCTGACATATTTCACTGCAGCAATACAGTGCTCTCAAGTTTGTAAAAGGACCTCTTAGACAAACAAATTCATTGTCATGGAATTAGCCCTTCTAATACTGGGTCCAGTTTAATGAAAGTGATAATAAAATAGCAACAACAACAAAAATTTTGCTAGAGAAAGAACATTCTTTGCAAGGTAGTGTTACTACTTGAAACACATGCACTGAGAATATTTGCAGCAATTTCAGTCTTAGATTATCTAGTTTAAGTCTCATATCAAACCAATAGGTGCTACATAATTTTAGATACCATATACTGAATATGCATTTATCCCAGTTTCTTTCTAATTGGCTCTTCTGTACAAGATTTTTGATTTTTACCATCTCCTGTTAAATCTCAGAGATATTTTAGATTTTTTTTTAAATAACAAACCTCTAAGTTGGGGAAAAAATCCCAAATTCTGCTTCACATCTCATATTTGTATGCCTTGTAAATAGTAATTTATTTCTATTTCAAAACAATCTTTTTCTCTGGTATTGCATAGTGTGGTTTACAGTTTGAAGCAGTGTTAAAAACCTGCAAAAACCAATTATAAGAACAGGAAACTATTTTTTATTTAAAATGTAGAAAATGTTTATATAAAATAGATAAATTACTATGCATGTAATGGGCACTTTAATGCTTACCTTTTTACAAAAACAAATTTCAGATGTCATATTCTTTATCTAGTTGGCATGTTGCATGCACATGCTACACTTCAGGCTGGTCCTGATTGAAATGACCAAGTTGAAAGTCTCATTTTAAAGAATGTGTTTTAATGAAAAATATGACAGTTTCTTAATTACAGCAGAAATAGTGAGCACTGCTATAATGCCATCATGACTCACTTTAACAAGGTAATCAAAAGGGTACATGTTTTCATTCCTTTTTAAAAATTGCCAGTGGAACAGCTAAGCAAACTATTTTGCTGATGCTTAATATGTCAGTGATTAAAAATCAGACCTGAATATCTGCAGAACCAAAACGATGATTTGAAAAAGATTGTGATTACAGTGTGGTAACAGAGGTGGCTGAGGCTGAGTTTGTGGTGAAGGTCAACTTAGTGCAGTAGTTTCAGGGAAAAGGTAAACTTTGGGGTACTTGGATGAACTGACCATAAATTTCCAAAACTCTAGACAATAAGCCTATTTTCTTTTAACTTGATTCACTGCTTTTCTGTCTTCCAAATGTACAACTCTATAGGCAGAAATCCCTTGTCACAGGGCAATTCACAGCATTGGCATGTTGTGAATCCTCTCCCATATTGCATTGCACCATTTCTTACCCTCAGTCTGCCCAAATCCTTCCTGGCATGCACTTCATGCCTGCTTGGTTGTGCAGCCCATGGACTCTCATTTTTCTTTGGTTGGTATGTAACTTGGCAGCAAGTTAAATTTTAGGGACTTCTTTCTGTTTTTTGGTTCTTCTACCATATTGTCTCACCAAACTAGAAGTTAAAAGATTGCAGAGTGCCATCCAGTATTGGAAGCTGCAGTCCCTTCAGAGCAAAAGGCTTCCTGTGTTGAGCTTGAGGTGGCTGGTTCAGGCAAGGCATCTTACATACAAGGACCAGAGTTCAGAAAGTTCAGTAACAAACTTCAGAAGACCTGCAATTCAACCAGGACAAGCTTATCCTGCAAAATTGCTGATGGGTTTCTTGTGATCTAGAGAGAAGACAATATTCTACAGGCTGTACACACAGCCACTATAAAGTCAAGAAGAAACATTCAGATTGATAGAAGATGACTGTGCCTGTTTTTCTAAGGGTTCTTATCTTGTGAAATGTGGAAGCTTCAAGAATGATTCCCTGAATAACTCTGGGAATCTTTCATAAGGTAGCTGTTTCTGGTTATGGAAACCCTTCAAATTGCCTCTACTGGGAGCTGAACTTTCTGGTTCTTATGGGTCCCTTCCACCTTGAGATTTCTGTGATTCCATGGATTTTTTGGCTTCACTTTCAAGAACCATAAACCAGCTTACTGGAGAATATAAACAAAGAGAGTACCCTTAATATAGTGGAAATATGAGGGGGAAAAAGGCTAAACCAGGCATTATTTTCAAGTTTCATTAAACAGTTGTATACTTGAGGACTGGCTTTGAGTGAGGCAGAGATGTCAGTAGGGAGACTCATCCTCAAGGGCAGTTATGTGCTCTGCAAGTTCTGCACATTCTCTGCCAGATATCATATTAAAGTGGTTCCCCATGGAGAGGAGCCACCTCCTTTTTATGTGCAGTTTGTTAGAACCATCACCTTCCTCAGATGGGCAAATGGATGTCCTGTAGTTTTCCTAGAATTCAACCAATAAAAGAAGTACCTGATATTTCTGTCAGTCAGTTTTAGGTAATTGCAAAGGATTTTTGTTAAAACATGGACAGTTTGGCAGTTAAAACATGGACAGTTTTGCAGTTAAAACATGTAGTTTTCTCTCAGTCAACATTATTTCTTATCCCATCTCTCTACAACAACCTCTCAGTTGTTGGTGACTAGTTTTTCCTTCTCCTGAGGGAATAGGGAGCACTGCTGCAAACAGTCCCTGGTATTATGCAAAAACCACTTTTCTTAAAGGTTTGTCAGCATATGATTCACTTTCTGAATAAGGAAGGAGGTCTGTGCATAAACCTGATAGATTTATGCAGAAAGTTTTGACCCTTCAGAGGAGTTTACCATGCGAGGAAATAAAATTCATTGATCAGGTTTCCAGTGCAGGCAAGATTTCTGTCTTTTTGTAAAAGCCTTGCAATTGGTGGAAAAGTTCCTAATAAAATCTGTTGTATATACCTCTGGGTTTCACAAAGAAAATTTTTGCTTTGGATTTCCACTGGGTTTCATTGTAAGGCTGCGAGTCTTTCTGTAAAAGTGAGGGAATGCTTATCAGATGGGATTCATTTTGCTGAATTTTGGGGGAGTTAAACAGAACTTTGCCATGTCCCCCAGTGAGAATGCTTCTTCCAAAGTGCCATCCAGTGACAGTGTTTCTGTCATCAAAGACAAGGCATAAAACAAAGACTTTTGGACTGAAGTGAAAAGACAGTCTTGGATATTCAAGAGATTCCCCTTACAGAGGGATAAATTGCAATCTAAAAACACCAACTCTTCCAACCAGTTTTATAGCAGCAAAGACTGAATGGGCATGAAGTTTTACTCCACATACAGTGTAACCCAGTAAAGGATGGAAGGAGAAGAGCACCTGCAAATCCAATTCCTAGTGATCTGTGTTTCTGGATAACCAGTTGTACCTAAAATTCAGTGTCACAGTCTTCATTGGTGTGTGAATTTATGTTTATATATTCAGGAGAGTTGAAAATAAATTGAAATCTAGAGCCTGTGCTTCAAGATAGGGTGTGTTTACTCAGGCCCTTGAGATGGAGTAGTAGGAATGAACTATGGCAGTGCAGACATCAACAAAACTCTGCTGTGGATACGGGATAAATACAGAGGCATCCAGCACCTGCTGAAGTCATAGCTATGTCCTCTCTGCTATTCTTATCTCTCTGTTAGAATAAAATTCAATGCAAGCAGACTTACCTGAACATAATAATTCTAAAGTTATTCTTTAGATAGTCTTAGATAGCTCAGTGTGAGGGATGTGTTAGTCTGGTGAAATAAAACAGTCTCAAATATTAAACTAAACAATTTTCATAGCATTCTCATAGCTGAGTTGTTTTAGTTTTGGTTTGGTGTTTTGTGGGTTTTTTAGTAGATACACAGCCATATGTACTGAATTTTGAAAATCACTGCAGGTACCGAGTTTTAAAATCACCATGCAGCTGGTGGCTGTGCTTCTGAAGCTGTGTTTGTGCAATTACCCAAAACAATTTTAAGAACATAAACATCTAGGCAGTCTGATTCCCATTTTGCTAGTTAGAGAGAGCTGGCATAAAAAGACAGACTGCAGCAATGTATTTTTCTGATTGGTTTCCTTGTGTATCAGGATCAGTCCCTACTGCTCTGAGCTCATCTGTCTGGTGAGGAGTCAGAAAAGAAAAAGAATAGATGAAATATTAAATGCTTTCAGAAAATGAGGGGGAAAGTGCACCAGCTTTTAAAGAGAATCAGCATGTATCATTTCTGCTTCCATTGGCTGTTTATCCAACATCAATACAACACTTTAGGAGCCAAATTACTAAACAAGCTGCCAATTAGGCTTGCAGTCAGCTGGATAGATTAGTGGCTAAGAGAGGCAGATACAAGATTTTCATCTCTTGAGCCAATTACGCAAGTGAATTACCATCCACAATGCTCCTTGGAAGATTTGAGGTAGAAAGACTGACTCTGCTGTGATAGACATAAGTGAGATCCAGGGTAGGGGGTAAGGGTTAGCAGGCCATGTATTGCAAAAATTACCCAAGCAAAAAGAGATCCTTCTAGGAAAGGATTTAAAGGATTTAAGGCTGCTGGGAGCGATAGAAGAGGAAATAATAGTTGTGGTATGCTCTGTGAAGGCATTGCTGTTCTGCTCACAAGTCTTAATCATACAAAAGAAAGATGAAAGGGTAAAACTATATTTATGTACAGTGCCATTTTCTCAGAACTGTTTAAAACCCCGTTTTCTTAACATCAGAAATAGTGTGGTGGCCCGAGATGAAATTGCTTCACTATGCCTTCATTTGTTTCTTACAGCTTGGGAGGGTTGAGAGGGAAAAAAAAGAAACATAACAAAAAACCCACACATTTTCTTAAATAAGGTTATCTGAGAGCTTGATCTTAGCTGTATTCTGGTTTTATTCAGCCCAATATAAGCCAAACATGCTTGATGCTAGTCTTATCCAGCAATTGGACCATACAAATAAATATTGTGACAATAGTAGTTTATGAGGTCATAGCTCCTTTATTATTCTGTAATAAACGATAACTTCAATGTTGAGCTTTGAATCTGTAGAAGCATTTTGCAAATAAAATGGGTCTATCAGATCAAAACTGTTCATAGGCTCATTTGTTTCCTGCTGACAATGCTGTACACTGGTGTAACATTGTTTCTTAAATATGAAGCAAATTTAAAAGCTGAACTTTTGCAAGCTGCTGTATCCAAAAATGATTAAACAGATGTGAAGCCTGCAGCAGCATTAGACCTCTGATCTGATTTTAGCTTACAGATGGAATTAAATTAATTCATGGCAATCACTGTAAAATCAAGGGTATGGCACTGAATGCTAGTGTACTGTTTAACCAGGACATACCTGTCTCAACAGCTGTTAAGAAAAAATTACATACCTTTATTTTTCACTGAAACCTGCCTTTCATGCCATCATAAGTATCATACCAAAATTAAACAAATGTGATGAGTTTTTTGCTTTCCACTTCCCAGTTTTGTCACTTGCTACTCACTGACTCTATATTCCATGTATGTAAGGTCATATGCATAAAAAATGTAGACCTTGAAGTGTGTCTCTTCATATACACAAAGATTTGAGAATTGTCCTTTTTTCTTTCAGCTGGCAGTATTGCAGAGAAAAGGAACATAAGCTGAGGGTATTTTACAGAGCTGCCTTTTCAAACAAGTTAATATACCTTAATATTTTCTCCTCTCTCATATAATGGCAGCCTCTTCTACATGCAGACTACTCATCTGGTAGATCAGGAATCAATTGTTAGGGTTGCTAAAAACATTTTCTATCTGTAGAAAAAAAAAAGCTGTACTGCACAGGAGATTCCTAAAAATTATTAGTGCAGAGGCATCCTTGTAACTTCTGGAAACCTCATACAACATTAAAATTACAAAAATATATCCCCACTTTTTTTTTTTTTTAATTGGATTCTGCATAGTTATTTTTTGTGGGACAGCACAATGGGTTGGTTTTGCTCTTGCTCCTGGGTGGGTCAAGACTGAACACGTCCCAGAGGTAGCACAGCCCTTTTCAAGGCCGTGTGCTTGGACCATTCTCTCTAACAGGCCCTACTGGCTAGTCCAAGAAGTGCCATAGGCATGAATTAAAAACTGAACTTGAAGATGAATATTACAAGGACAATTACTGCTTTTAATTAGAAAATAAAAGCCCAAAGCACAGGAATGGGGGTCAGGGGAATAGCTCACCGTGTAGCATGATTTTTAAGAGCTCTCTCCCATCATGCAGTCTATCAGCAATGCAAATGTTGAGATTTTTTCCAACCTGCTGATTGCACATGAAATGGAGGAAGAGGGCAATACCACTATCCACATTCTTTGGATTCAAGTAAAATATATTGCATTACAGATAAATTTTTCAAGTGATGGGTGAGAATTGCAGGAATGTTAAAGGCAGACATAGATAGTATTCATATAAAAACTATACTGCAATGCAATGGCCAGGGTATATTAAGTATTTTTCACTATTCAAATAAATGCAATCTGAATTCACCTCATTTATGAGAAGGAGTAATTAGTCAATTACTAATATAGGCAAGGTGGGTGGGGTTTTGGTTTTGCTTTATTCTTGCTGTAGTACAAAGCCTTCAAACACATTATCCTTTGGACAGTGTATGTTGTTTGATTGTTTGCCAAAAGTGGGTTGTGAAACCAAGTTTATCGTGGCTTCTCTTTTCTTTCTTTTTCTTTTTTCTCCTTTTTTTTTAATCTGATGATATACAAGAGTAAAACAGGTCTCTAAGGGAGAGCTTATGTTTTAATAGGAGATATAAAAGTATGTACACTGGAGGGAAAAATAGGTATCATATTCTAGCAGTACTTATATGTCTTTAAAAACAAATAATTCCAATTATCTTGTCAGGGAAAAACAGCATTGAATTGCTTCAAAAGGTATCAAAAATAGAAGCACCAGTTTACTAAATAACATGTCAAAGTACAGAGTGTTGTTTCTTATATCTTCTTTGTGGGGTTCCTCTGGCTGTCTCAGGAATTGAAATTCATATAGAAAGGTACATCTGTTACAGGAAGAGCTCTGTGGGTTTTTCCCCTGAATAGACTAAAACAAAAAAGCTGTTTACGTTGTCTCAGGCTATGCCTTGCATACTGTTCCAGCAGCATTGCTGCCTCTGCCTAGGCAGCATTATGAATGGTTTCATGTTTCCAGTTTTTAGGTGTCATAAAATACACTCTTGTGCTTGCTCTTTCCTTCTTGGCAGGTCTGTTGGATCTCTCTTCTCCTTGAAGTTTTCCCCCTAATTGTTCCACAAACATTTACTGGAATGATTCTTCATTTTTTGCCATCACTTTTTACAAAAAGTGGACCAAAACACAGTTCCAGGGTTTTACCTATGAGGTTTGCCAGAATTTTTGTTGAACAGTAACCTTTCTTCCTTCCTTTTTTATTTTTTTCTTTTTTTAGCTAGAAAAGGTTACAAAGCCCATGTTGTGTATGCCAGGCTGTGCCAGGGACTCATTTGTATGAAAATTGCCTCTGCCTGTGGGGGCCTGAAAAGAAAGGAAGTCTTGGACATTGAATTTTGTGCTGGTCAGTTCAAGAAGAACCCTCTCAGGGACTGGAGGCTGCTGACTTAAAAGCCTTTATTTTAAGCCTAGCATTAAGCATAGCTTCAAACCAGTATTAAAGGATGCCTTCCCTCAATGCACTCCTTTTTTTCTTTGACTCAGGAACTGAGATACTAGAAAGCAGTCTGCCTTTTATGTAGCCAATGTTTTACTGAATATGAACAGATCTATAGTGGATAATGCTGGAGTACTATAAATTCATCATCACAATCATCATGAGGTTTTTAATGTGCACTTCTCATTTTGAATTTCTCTCTGTATATGCAGTTTCCACTGTGAGACCTTGCTTTTTTGTGTGTGTGGGATAAATTAGGCTTTTTAGAAGCTCATGTTCAACTTTTATGTGTTCTTGTTTAGTAAGTTAATATAATGATAAGCCAGCTGCTTGTCAATATTATAGTCTCCAAGAACTCAAAATCACAGGCTTCTACTACAGTATTTTTTAAAAAGTAGCAGGCAGAATAAATAGGTAGAAAATCAAACAGATAGTTTGGAAGCTGGGCACATTGAGGGGTTTTTTTTATTTTGTTGTTGGGCAGGGTGATGTTGAATAATGCTGAAAACAAAATCCAGCTGTCTACGTGCAACTGCTTGTGTTCAAAACCTTCAGTCCTTTTTAAATTGTTTGCATGGTGGAAGTTGATAAATTTTAACACAGATTCCTGAAATAAATATCCCTTGTGCAAGATACTTACATTTAGAAGGCTTATCCATGCATTGTCTCTAAACTCTGGTTTGGGGAGTCTGGAAAAATTAGCTTTATTATTTTAACTTCACTTTTTTTTTTTTAATGATGTATTCATGGGGGGAAGAAAACCTTTCTTATAAAAAAATTAATCTGTTATTGTAACAAATATATACTAACACTTGCAATGTTGGTACTCTTTTCTGTGGTATGTATGCAGCATTTCTCAAAGATCTCAATGCTAAGGAGAAGAGAGTGTAAATGACACTTAGTAAAATTGAAAACACCAAAAGTAACGTTGGACATATCGAAATTCACAATGTTCAATAAAAGAGAAACAGTAAAGGTATAGTTGAATATGAATTACAGAGTGGTTGACCATCTGTCTATACTGTTTCTGTAAGAGCTGTAATTGTTTAATAAGAATGTTTTTATTGGGTTTTCTTGAGGGAGGTCATTGATAAATATTACTAAGAACAGAGTGATGGTCATGTTACTATGATGTGTCTCTCCGTAGTAACTGCATAGGACTAGAAATTCATGTGATCTTGGCAATATACTGGTAGACATCTGCAGGTGATTTATATTCTTTGAATCTGATGTGAAATCCACCATATTGGAATACAATATGATACTATTTGTCATATGTAAAAACAGAATGAATCCTCAAAAGCATTAAAAATAAAAGCATTAGACTGTATTATTTAGAATCATATGTAGTCAAGAGGTCAACATGTGCAAAGGCAGCCTGTTCTAGAAACCTGTTAGATAAATTAGGAGAATAAGAAGGTTTAAAGCTTTAAGGGAGATTATCCTGCTCTTCTCCACATGGCAGGCAGTGCTGATTAATGCTGTGTATTTCTTTAATCTCAGGGTTTGTAGGTGAAAACACCCAACCAATCCCAGAAAACAACATTGGAAACAGAATGCTTCAGAGTATGGGCTGGACCCCAGGCACAGGTCTCGGACCAGATGGCAAAGGAATAGCAGAGCCCATACGAGCCATGCAGAGGCCCAAAGGACTTGGACTTGGATTTAGCTGACAGAGATAAAAATAAAGCTCAAAATTAATTTAAAAAGAAAAAAAAAAAAGAAAGAAAAAGGAAAAAATGGCAAACATATTATTTGTTGTGATCGGCAAATCCAGTTTTTCTTCTCTCAAAGATGGCTGAAGTCAACGAGCTTCACACAGCTCCCACCAGCTGCAAGGTACAGCCGCAGTGACAGAACCGGCATTCGAGTCTGACTTCACAATGGTGCTAAAATGTACAAAAACTTCTACTTTTTTATTTTCTGTGGTCTTAAAGTTTGTATTAAGCATAAAATTCAGTGTACTCACTTTTTTTGGTAAAAGCTTCTGGCACAGCAGGTTTTTTTTAGTATGTAAGGAAATTTTGTTTTGTAGGTATAATTTCATCTCAAGAGCCTTGATAAGATTTGTTGAGGAAAATGGAACTTTTTACAGCTATTGTGGCTTCCCCCTTTTCAGGCAAAATTTCCAAGCCTGGTATTTATAGTGTTTAACAGTATTTGAGTATAAGTTGTCATTATGGCCATAATACATACATGTTTCCCAGTGGAGGGTGATATGGTATGCAATTTTGTCTAAGAGCATGAAAAACAGCTTTGTTGTCATAGGAATCTCATCCCAACACCATTTTCTGGCAATGTATTACTGTCTTCCACATTCAAGCTGAGAAGTAATGCTTTTATACTTGTTTTTATGTTTACAAAATGATCTTTCCTCAGCAAATACTTTACAGAGTTAAAGTTTACTCCAACTTTGGCTTTCCCTTCATATTAATAATCCTCAGTGTTGCCACATTTAAGAATAGTTTGAGCTTTGAAACAGGAAATTGTATTTCAGGGATGACTGTGTTTCAGTGTTTTTCTGGGGTTTGGCACATTTTAAACAATGCAGTATTCAACATGGTGTTAACATTTGGTTTGTGACTGAGCTGTTGCCAATGAGCCACAATCTTTAAGGATCATGAACAGAAAAAGGGCAAGGAGAAGCAGGATTAGGATGGAGGAAAGGAAGGAAAAAGATGCTTTGATGGCATCTCACAAATCTAAGCTAGCAATTTAAAATCAAGAGGGATCATTAAGTGTTTTAATCAGTATCCTAATGTATCTAATGTCAGCAGAAGCAATTTCATTAAGCACCAACCAATCAAGCTCCTAGGGTACTTATTAGTCTGCAGGATAAAACAAATTCCACTTTAAAATTAAATGATAGGGCTGAAGGAAACTGTTTTTCAGATGGACTAAGGAGAAAATCGTGCTCCTCTCACCACCCATGCCTCTAGTAGCTGGCAACATTTACCCTCATTGCAGAGGGAACAGGATTTGATTCTGCAGTCTTTTTTTTTTCTTCAAGAGGAGGATCTCCCTTCCTCAGCTCCCAGGCTGCAGAGAAAAATACTTAGTTCCAGATGCTTGCAAAGATATTTCTTTAGCATAAAAAGAGCACAGTTTTACTCATGCAACTGTGAAATATAGTGATTCATTTTAAGACGTGTTTTTATTACTTTCCTTTTTCTCTCAGCTTCACCCATTTTTCCAGGAAAATAGTAGCAGGAAGAGGAAAACCAGCAGCATTATAGCATTAAATTTGCTTGAAAGAAATGTTCATATTTTCCAGTGCAATTACTGTCTGTTTGGGGACGTTGTTTCAGCATACCACCATAGTGTAGAGATTACAGATTAGTAGCTGATGTTGTTTTTATGATAGTTGAATGCACATGTTCTTTGAGTTTCAGGAAGACCATTTATTGCTGTTTAAATACTTTGTATGATTGTGTGGTTTTACTTTTTAAAATTATAAGAAATTTTAAACAGAATTGGGATTTATACAGCAAAAGATACGTTTTATTGTAAGGTTTTGAGGCATAGCATAATGTGAGTTTGCCACTTCAAATATCTCTTGCACAACTGAACTTGGTTAAATACATTCCATATCCAAAGAATTTCAAGGCCACATAGTTACAGAGGGCCAAGAGCCTGGAATTCTGCAGCTGGCAGAGGTGCCCACTTGTGTGTTATTCCAAATAATGCATTTCTGTGGCCTGCACCTGTTCTGACAGTGCCATGTGCTCCTGAGAGCAAATGAACTCTGACAACCTCTTTGTTTTGTACGCTGCAATCAGAAATCCCTTAAAATCATTTTCAATGTGTGAATTGCAAAAGTGAATATTTTAAGATCTGTTTGTTGTAGCTCTATCTGTAAAACTGTAAAAGAATACTCAGTCTGTTAAAATTCCACTGTTCTGCTATAGTTCCAAAACCTGCATGTCTTGGACTGGAAGTATGGCACCTATAACACTTCTTTGAAGTATTTCTGTACAATTTATCATAGCAGTAGTTTCTCAAGAAATAAGTGTAGAGCCCCAGAAGTTCTTGAAACTGTTTCCTGTTTTTAAAAGGTAAGAGGGAAATAATGCATACATATTGAGGAAAAATATCTTTAGCTCATTCAACTCTTTTTTCATGCATTCCTACAGATGCAGTGAAGCAGCCAGCCTAGTAGACTGTCATAATGGATGAACTATGTAATCAGATTGAAAACCTTAAATTTTTTTGTTCTAAATCAGCCTTTTAGTGAGAATCTATTAGACATTAAGGTTAGTTAAACTGGTTTTGATATAGAGATAGATGCACTTGGTTTTCCCCAGGTATTATCAATAGATGCCTCTGCTGACAGTACACGTTATCTGTTAGAAGCTGTAGAACAAAGTGATTTATTAAAATATTTTAATGTAGTGTTTTGAGATATTTTTTGTGCAGTAAAATTCCCTTTCTGGCTCACACTGTGGTTTCATTTTCAGTTTTCCACATCTCACAGGAGTGGTTTTAAAGATACTCTAGCAGTGTGATTTCATACAGTTAAAACTAGTGTTAAGAAACAAAACAAAAATTAATTGCAGATTTTTTTTTAAAGCCATTGCAATGTTATTTGGCTTTGAAACAGGTCAAAATACTTGGATTTACTGTTTGTTTTCTTCAGATCTTTCCTATGTCTAACCTGCAATCATACTGTGATACCTGCTATAAAGCTGGAACACATTGTTTTAAACTACATATACAAGTTTTTTCAGATAATAATTCTTTATGCCTGTGACACTGAAGTTTTTTGCCTACATAAATAAATACGGGATCATCTTGTATCTAAAAGTTGTCATCCATCACTTGCCAGATTCTTTCCATTTAAATATTTGAATCAGTAGCTCAGCTGTTACCATGATATTCTTCCTCTGAAGAATGTGTAGTGAAGAGAAGAGATGTTGCCTATTATCAGCACTGTGTTTTGCTACATGTTCCATGGTGTCTCCAAGTTCTGTGAATTGAGCCATTAACTGTTAATAAAAGAAACCCATGAGCAGTGTCTTATATCTAAATGAATATTTGTCAAAGTCAGAGAAGCATTATCAATATGCTTGTTTAACAAGTTTGTCCCTGCATTTGTCTTTCTGCAATTAGGTCAATAATGGGTGTAGAACAGCAGTAAATACCTAAACGCTTTGTATAGAACGCTTTGCTCTAACAACACAAATGCAAGATGGAATAAAATAAATAGACTCAATTCTTCATGGGCTTTGATTGTTCTTTTCTTTAAACTACCCTTTTTCAGTAGTGCTATTGCACAGGTGAGTACAAAGGCATGCTGTTTCTGGAAATATAATTAAAGTGGCTTACCCCATGTACCAAGTAAATGCATACTAGGTTAAGCTATTACACTGCCTTTTGTGTACTTTTTTGCTAGTACTTCTTTCCTAGGCTATTATTATCCTGCTGAAGAGGTTACACCACAATATCAGGAAATGCCTCGTTTAAGATGTTTGCAATACTTTTGTTATCATATTCTTCTAAGACTTGCTACAAGTCTAAGTACAAGTTCCCTTCACTCCTTAGGTATGTGTATGCTTTGATAACCATGACATGGCCTTGTGCTTTCTCTTCCAACAGTTCTGCAGAATTGTTCCTCCAAGGAAAACTCACACAGTCTTTGTTTTATTTTCCCTCTCCCCTGCTCCCAGGGCACTTTCAATGAAGGCATATCAGAAATGGGAATCCCTCCCCTCTTAATCAAGAAACTTTCTAATTACACTTCCATCCCTAACAGAGTTTTCAGGAGCAGTGGAGTAGCTGCAAAAGGGTTAGCACACATTTACTTGCAATTGATCGCATTAAGTTTTTTGGGCTTCTCATGATTCTCTTCTGTCCTAGAACAAAACAGATAATGGAGCTGTTTTCACCATGTTGCTTGTATTTGAATATTCAATCATTAAGTAATAAATTATGTAAACTTGATCTCCCTCACTAATGAGAACTGGTTTTTAACAGCTATGAAAAGTGGTTTAAATTAATATGAGGTATTCTGTCTATAGAAGGTTGTTATTTTGGCCTGTTGATGACATTCCTATGATGAATTTAAACATTGGGGAGTTTGACTTCTGAAAGTGTGAACGTAAGTCATTAGCCTCTGAGGTATGTATGTGTTATTGTAAATATATGAGCTTATTAAAATGTCATTCAGAATATTTCATCATAGATATGCTCATTTCAGTTGTGTCTTGTCTATAATGTTGTCTTTTCTTCTTAATACTTGTCTATTTTTCTGAAAAACTGCAGCTCTGTGTGTGTTTTTAAGTGACAATACTCAGTGTTTCCTCTCTTGAAGCATAATTTCTTGTAAGTGGCAGGCCACTCAGGATTTTCTGTGATTTCTGCTACTCTACAGAAGTTCCTTTTCCATCCCCTTTCTAAGCCAGTTGCCTGAAGGGCCACATGTTGCCTTCATCAGTTGTAAGAGATTTTGACACTGAGAACTTGGGATTTCTTTGTCCTTGACGAGGCAGTTGTGTGGGTCCCTGTCCTTCCTGTGGCCCCGAGTCAGTGAGAGATTTGTCCACGTATCTGCCATTGGCTTCCAAATGTGAAGTACTGTCTAAAAATAAGCAGCATGGAAGAATTTGCAGACTGAGGCTGTGACTTTCTTCCTTGTAAAAGATACAGGTCCTAAATTTTCTGTGGCATCAGAGTTCCCTCAGGTCCCAGCTGCCTGTTTGCACGATTGTGCTGGCCCATCTTCAGCACTGAGCTCTTATAGAGCTGCTCTTTGGCTGCAGGAATGTACAGGTTAGCAGGTGGGTCATGTCAGTCTGTCTATCCTTGCAGTACCCACACCAATACATTCCAGCATTGTGGGGAGTCAGGCTGCCATGTCAGCCTGGAATATCTTAATTTTGCAGAGCACAAAATAAGGCACAGCAAGCCACTCATAAACGGTTGTCAGTTTAGTATTCAGGACGTGATTCTGTAGGTGGGATGGGATCTTGTCAATTCAAAAAGAATATAGCAGAAAAGAAAGAGTTGCAGGTAATGGAAAGGAACAAAGATCACTTCTAAAGCTGTGATACAGTGAGAAGTTTGAAATTTCTTAAATTTGGGGGCAGATGAGTAAGGGAAGTCATGCACCAGGTACGCAGAGAAAGAAAACGTTAATGTTCCAAGTAATATTTTCTTTAATTTACAAACAAGATGTTAGTGTTTGGCAAAACAGGCTCAACATTTTGATCCCCCACTGAAGGATGCTGGAGGTTTTAATGCCTGAGATAAGCTAAACTTCTCATGCATCTGCTATGTTGAATCCTACAAACTTTCTCTGCAAGTCATCTTATTCTACACCTGTCCACACTCCATCTTTCTCCATCTTCTACTCAAGCACTTTATTGTTTGTGCTGGACCTCAGATTGCTCCCTGCATGTCCATTCCCATGAATTTTGTTTTCTTTTTAAATGAGGTGTGATTTTTTTAATCCTCTTCCTTGGAAGTTGCCTATAATGTTGTTTTAACTTACCGTCCTACAAGGTAGATTTGAGTAGTTTAAGGAGATTCTTTGAAGAATCAGCACAAAGAGGTTCTAGTTTTTCCTCCCATAAAATGTTTCTACTTTTTTTGGATGTCTTTGAAGACCCCTACTGCTATTCACCATTGCTTTCTCTCTTGCACAAACTTGATTCTTTTCTTACAGAATATTGTGGTGGAGACTACAAGAATTTTTCTGATTGCATTTGCAAGTGTGCAGATTTTCAATTTCATGCCTTTGGTTTCAAGTCCTCAGAACTGAGTTTGAATTCCACACTTTTTTTTCCCCCAAAAGTTTCAGGTTATCCAGATGTTATACCTATTGTGAAGAAAGTGGAATGTTTCTCTAAAATTTTCTAGATGCCAGATTCTCAGTAGATGTGGTACTGGCTCACTCTTCCTCTAGTATCAAATATGATCTGCAACATGAACCATACATATGTAAATACAAGATGCAAAAGACTGTTGAATGAAAATGCCAGTGATACTCAGTATGTTAATTTGGATTAAACTCAAACAGTTCCACTGTCTGGAAGAACAGTTTACAGATTTCTTTTTTATATGCCTTATTACTGAAATAAGAGATTTTGAGCGTGAGCCTGTAATGATTTTAAGGGTTTTCATAATGTGATGTAAATAATAAGTAACACAATTACATAGTTGCCTTTATACTTACTGTGGTGTGTAAGCTGATTTATTTTTCATCTTCTTTTGTCAGTGAGCATGTGAATTGCAGTTCTGACTAACTGAATTTGGGCAATTTCTATCCATTGCCCATGAAGATATGTCAGCTGCTAAACAGTAGCTTTTAACCAGGAATTTTATAGAACAGAGATATGGACAGGAATGATAGCACTGGCAAAAGTGTTGGAATAGAGAAGATCACCTTTCAACCTCTATGTTGTACCTACCTGCAGTTTTCTCATTAAGCACTGGATCTTCCTTAGTAAAGGTTCACTAAGAAATGGTGTCAGGAATCAGACCTGCAGCCTGGAGTCCCAGGATTTGATACCTGTTTCATTGTTATTGCTAACATTAGAAGTGTTCCTCCCACAGCTGGCTTCCCTCTGAAACCTCCAGGGCTGTGAATGGTCACCACTCCAGGAGAGCTGCTGCTAGGGGCACTTTGCAGTGGGTGGGGTGCCTCAGGTGCTGACTTCATCTTGGGCTTTCCTTTAATAGAATAAATCCTGAATTTGCCCTATGGTCAGCCAAATCTGTGACTTCAGAGGAAAAAGATCTGCTCCTTAGGATAAGGGTATTTTCATATGAGATCTACATCTATATTAATCAAAAAAGTAAAACTTTTTTGTGTCAGATAATGTTTATTCACCAAAATCTAGTGGCTTGTGGAATATTCTAGTAAACTGCAGCCAAGACACAGTGTATTCCATGGGTTAGTCAGAAACTAAGTTACGCCAGTGTTCAGTTCTGGGTTACTAGTCCTTCTCCATAGGCTCAGGTACAGCCTCTCTTCTGGAAAATGAAAGAGCCTGGAAGCCTTGACAGTTTGAGGCCCCTGAAACTGCAGAGAAGGTCTCTCAGTGTCTCTCCAACCTTGAATGCTCCCCACCAGAGAGCAAAGAACTGCAAAACCTGAAATCACCCTGTGGCTTTTGTGGTTCTAGTGTGGGTCAATCATTGGAGGTTGCCCTTACAGCAGTTTCCATGCTTCCAGCTCAGAGGATGTGTTTTGGGAGGCTGGGGAGGCAGAGATGGCCAGGCTTCCTGCAGGGGAGCTGCTGACTGGGCAGGTCTAGAGGCTCCAAGTACACAGCAAGGAGCACCAGCTCAATAAAGTGTGATTTGGACAACACATTCTTGCTCCTCAACTTCTTTTGGAATTGTTGGAATGTCCTATGAAGAACAGCATCCAAGGCAAATTTCACTGCAGGTTTAAGGAAGGGCTGGCACATCTCAGTTTCTGAGAGCATTCTGAGTTAGCGGTAATGTCCTGGTAAATCAGTGTAAGTACAGGTTTGGACTTCCCAGAAGGGTCAAATGTGGTGATTGTGGAGTTTGCAGCCACTGCTGTGGGATTTTGTTGCAGGCACAGGCTGCCATCTCACCAGCCGTGTGAGAGGTTCATGCACTTCTGTGCAGATTGGTTATACATGCAGATTTTTAGGCAGTGGTTTGAGAAAGAAATCACTACATGACTTAATTATACTGGCCCATGACAAAAAGGTTGCAAGAGAAGTGTTGGCAAGAGAAGTATTCTGTTATGATTTTTGTCACCATCCAGGATAGTGGATCTTTGAATATTTTTGGCCAGAACCACATCCCTTTGCTGTGTTTGGACCAGGTAAAGAAAAAGAAGCAAGATATTAAAAAAAAAAAAAAAAAAATTTAAAATTGAGTTTACTGTGTAATTGAGAAAATTATTTGCCTGCATGAGTTTACACAAACAAACACATCTGTATGCATAGAGGTGTAGCTCTCTGCAAAGAACAATGTCATACATAAAATAATGGAAACCATGGTTAAATACTGGGCCATTAAGTACGTGGCCACCCCGTGAACCTCACAGAAGTGTTACAAAACCTCTGGTTCTGCTGAGCCTGCCTGGCTTAGAGGGGTGTGTTGCTTGCACAAAAGTCAATAAATCTGCAATGTATTGTTTCATATTCTGCCTTTATGTAAACCTAGCCAGGTTTTTTAGTTGTCTTCTTCCTAATCAGTGGTAAAGTGCATTTAATAGCTCACTTAAGGTGTCATCCATTACTATGAGTTACTGTTAGAACTAATTAATAGAGCTGAAATTATTTTGTAATGAGAAATTGAAGTATTGCAGTGTTGAAAAAAAATTACCATTCATAGCTAATTAATGTTTAACAATGCAAATAAGCTGATAATTATTTTTCAAGCCATAGAAAAATCCTGTGACATTTTATATACTACCTTTGTGATCTTAATTGTTTCTGAAAAATACCTTTAGAGATAAATTGTCTGAAGAAATTTCCCTGGATAAAAGGCGTATTCTGAAGTGCACAATGAATGAAAGCTCTCCATTGGTTCATGTGGGGCTGCATTCAGCAGCTATTTCTCCCTGTAAGCACTGATAAAGTGAAGGAAAAATAAAGGGTTCCAAAGTCAGGTGGAAGAGGAAATTATGTGGTCTTGGGGAAACCTTTCTGGCTGCTCCAAATAAGTCATTGTTCTCCTTGGCTGATACCATAAATGTGGTGCCAGTGGGCTGAGATCTTTTGGATCCTTCACAGGAGAAGATGGTAAGAAGTGAACACAAAATTCACAACTGCTTTTAGGTCATATATGTGTTAAAGGAATGCAGAAACCAAACAGAAAACTGAGTCTGACCTTGTGTGGCAGCGTGTGGCATGTGAGATCATAGTCCCCTGGATGACAAGATGTTGGTTCTTTCCAAATTTCATCCCTTAGGATGCTACTTGAAGCAGAAGTTTTCAAAGGAAGCATTGAATTGTCAGTGTCCTTTTAGGTGCCCAGCCTGGTGCCACAGGCATTGCCTGCTGATCAGGCAGGAGCCACTGCAGGCACTAAGTTTTGTTCCATTCTGTGGCATTTTTCACAGTCCCAAGGCACCATTAAAATCTGTGCTGGGGTGGCACAAGTGGCCTCTCTTGTGACTGCTAATCTTGATAAATGAAATATACTCTTACTGTGCCCTGATTTTTATCCTAACTTTGTAAACTTTACTGTATTTTAGTGTGTCAGTTTAATGCACCAAAAACTTTAGTTTTATCACAAGTTTTCCTGAAAGTGTTCAGGTTTTGGTGGTAGGTTTTTTTTTGGAGTAAACTGGCAATAAATGGTATTTTATTTAGCAAGTAATATGATCAGCTGGCAAGTGAATCACAGAGGCTCCTGATTGTGTCCTACTAAACACACACACATTATGCACCTGGTGTTTTTCAGTGTATCCCAATTTCTCTTCAGCAGGATGGTATCACCAGCTGCCAAGGGTGTGGCTTACTTTTAACGATTTTTTACCTTTTTGTCTATACATTAGAGTCATCTTCTGCCTTCAAGTTGTGAAATAGCATAAATTATCCAAACACCGATCACACTGCCACAGAAGAGCATTCCTTGACAGTTCTTAAATTTTCCAACAGAACACAGGGTTGTTTTTGTCATCCTGCTCTCAGATGCTTGTTCTTCCCCCACTGTGAACTTTTTCTTTAGGACTGTCCTTTTTAACGTTGAACTGGTATCAACCCATCTTCCTTAGAAATGGATTTCAATTTTTGTGTTGGTTTAGACCTCAGATAAGGCCTTGTGGTCATGCCCTGTATAATCTGGAAAGTTCCTGTAATACCAGATGTATTGCTGAAAATCACCACTTCTGTTTGTGTATTATCCTGCAAAATTTTTACCTGGAAAACCTATAGTCCTATCATGTCTGGTGTTCCTGTGCCAGAGGAAAGGGAAAAGAACAGTGAAGGTAATGTTTTATTTTATTAAGTTGTTTAATTATCTTTAATTGAAATTATTGATTGATGAAAGACAAGTTCTGAGTCAAGACTTCCAAAAGTTTAGTGTTGACAAAATTGATCCTGTGAGCCAGGTTCATCCTTTGGTTGGCATGTGAGTCATGTAACCTATGTAACCTCTTAAAAGGGGGGAAATGCTTCAGGGCAGCAGCAGGTTACTGTGCCAAGGTTTTCCTGCCATCAGAAATGTTTGGAACAGCATTCGATGCTGTTTTCACCATTCTGTATGCTGCTTTAATGATTAATATACTAAACTCATTCCCTAGGTAAGCCTGTCTTTGGACAGTATTTTATACAAGCTCACATTAAGTGTTTAATAGCTGTTGTGGTTGAAGGGTGTGACTTTTAGGATGTGTGGCCAACTTTGATTCATGTTATTTTTTTTAATTATGAGGTCCTTCCTGGGTGGTTTCCATATCCATTTTGTGCCATCCTGCTTTTTGTTCCCTCCAGCACCAAGCACAGACTTGTTGGCCACCTCTGGTAATTATTTTTCCTCAGAACAGTTATTAATGATAGTTTGAGCACCTCTTGGTGTAAACTTTGTGGGTACCTCACAATTAAACATTTTTTCATATTTTAATAGATATTTGAGAAATGTAGCATGAGAGTTAAGGCTTTCAGCTGTTTTATTCTCATCAGTCTCTTGTTGTGTTTATCATGTTGCAATGATGGTGTCTGAGAGCCTTTCCCCTGTGTTACAGAGCAGTGAGGCAGTTCAGAGAGGATTTCAGGGCAGCTCGTAGCTGAAGCACACAAATCTTTGCAACCTGCACCTCTAGTGCAGCCATAGGATATCAAATGTCTGAAGGTGTGGGCTTAATTGCTGCAGCTCAGAGTGCACACCACAGAGCCTGGATGCTTTCAAACACTTTAATTTCTGGAAGACCTCGATCAAAAAGGTGGGGGGAGGCTGAGAGGCTTTCCTGTAGCGGCTCTCACGCCGCTTGTGTTTCTCCATCACGCCTGTTAACAACTACACGAGAGAAACAAGCAGCAGATTTTTTTTTTCCACTCCACAAGTAATTGTCTGCACAGCAGTGACAGATGTGCAATATAGCAGCTTCTTCAGGAAAAAATTAACAGTTTGTCCAGCATGTCAGCTCGCTCTTTTTAGTGCTTCGGAGGTCTTGGCCCCATTATGGATGATTTAGAAATTGAGGCAAGCTAAGACCAGCTGCCTGGGTGGAAAGCCTTAGTTAGTAGCCCTCATCTGCATTCCAGTATTCACTTACATCTAGAAATTGGTAGGGCCCCTCTGGCCACGAGATGAGTATGGGCTGACAATGCCTTGATTTGTTGAGAGAGAGAATAAATGGGTTTTTCAGAAGATGAGGAAATATCACCATTACTGGCCAATTTACAGCATTTTATCTGTTCTTCAAACATGTCACTTTTGTTATTGTTGCATGGTAATTACATAGTGAAACGGAAAGAAAACAAATTCTGGTTACATATTCAGATGGATTGCAAAATCATATAATCCTGATAAATGCCCATTTATGATACACACGGATGAAAGGTTCATTTTAATTTTGAATAGCTAGCACAGCCATAAATAGGATATAGGATTAGATCTCACAGAATCTGATTACCTAAAAGCAAATAGTATTTTTCTTCACTTTTTTCATAAGCAGGAAATTCAGTGTGTGCAGGGTATTTATATAAGCAGGTTTTCCACTAAAATATATGAAGTATATAGTTCAATAATTTCTATATTTTAAATATAATAATTTAGGACTATTCAGCTAAGTCTTTTCTGAAGTACTTGTTTGTAAAAAGACATCAATCCACCAATAGTGCTGAGAGAGGTATCTCACAGCTGTACCCTGTAGCAAGCTGTACATTTATGACAAATGGAAGCAGCTTTGCTTCTCAGGTATCAAATGCAACAAAGCAAAAGATGGTCAGTATTGGACATTTATAGGGAATGGCAACTGTTGGACCTTCATAATTGTTTTTAAGAAAGTTTCCAGGCAAATCATGACTTTTAAATAGCAAGTTTTGACAAAACACAAGGCAGCTGCAGTTTTGGCAGTAGCTTTTACACTAGAAATAAAGTGCAGGAAGCTCCATTTTCCCCAATGGAAAGGCACAAGGAAAGGAGTGGTGTGAAAACACATACAAAGATTAGTGGAAACCTGTGCAATTGATTCCTGATCATTAAAGAGAAGAATCTGCTTTGTAAAGCTATCTGCTTCGTAGCCCATTGGTGTCCAAATGATCTTCATGAGATGAGACTTTGTTTTCCCAACTTTAGGGAGGGTTTATCACTGCTCAAGAGCAGGGATGACAGGTCCCAGGGTTCTTTCCCTGTCTCTGTCCCTGAAGGGCAGCCAGACTCGGGGCATCCTGACAGATGTGGCACAAGCTGCCTGAACCACCTGTAGCGATCTCCCTTGCAGGAATGGCTACTACAGCTTGCAAGTGCTTCCAAGAGGGTAAGTATTTGAAAGCTTCAGGTTTGGACATGTCTAAGTAGAGTGCCATGTGGTGCCAGGCCAGTCTTCAAGTTAGAGGTTATGTTCTGCAGCAGAGAGTTAATGAAGATGGTTCATCAGAAGGAATGTAATTAGGTCTCTACTAAATGTTTACCTGTAGCAAAGTCTAGCCAGAATTTTTTCAGCTCTTTTTATTCAAATATATCAGAAGTGTAAGTAGGTTCTAGCAGTCTGAGGAAAGAGACCTCAATTGGATCTGGTCTCAAACGATGAAATTTCATCTGTCCGAACATGTAATCATTTAAAGGTTTATAGTTTGAGATCAGTTGTTACAGTTCAGTTTATGACTGAAATAAGCCTGATGTTATCACAGGTAAATGTGACTTAAATGACTGGTATTGTTGTCTTTCTCAGTCTCACACAGTATTTGTAATAACTTTTCCTTTCTCTTGGCAAGTCCTTATCTATATATAGCTATGGACAAGGCTGGTACCAATGGGAGATTTCAAAAGGAAACTTTAGTGTGGGTCAACTTTCTGATAGTGGAAGAGGGAATATATAAAAAGCCTGGATAGTTGGTCATCACCTGTGAAAAGACTGTAGTTTTTCCATAAGCAAAAATATGAAAAAATCTTTATTATTATTATTATAATCTTGAGTTTTGCAGTGTGCCTGAACCTTCCATAATATGCAGCCATCTGGAACAATTGCTTCCAAATGCAGCCTTACATTTGATTGTAGTGTCTGGAACATCAGTCTGTAGGAATATGATGCTAAAAGCATCTTCCCTTATTGTCTGATGTGAAACAAATGTAGGATGTTGCAGTTTATTCAAAAGCCCTGGATTTTTATAGCCTAGACATATTCAAAATAGGTGGGATTGTGCAGGTGGTACCCCAAGAAGTCAAGGAGAAAGCCACACCAAATTCCAATAAAGCACTGTAAGGATGTGGATGTACTTCATGTACAATTAAGATGAAGTGCAGTTATCTCAAGGGCACTTCAAACCACTTGTTGATTAAAAAAAAAAAAAGCTCTTTTACTGGGAACTGGTGTAAGGTCACTAAAATGAGATGCAGCAGCAGCAGGAGTTAAAACTATACCATCTCCATCTTAGTGAGAGAACATACAGTATCAGCTTTCCAACCTCTGCCAGGTCCTGCAGAGAGAGGTCTGGAGTAGGCAGAAGGAAATGCAAGGCTGGCACAGTCCCCAGAGCTGGGAAACATTGATTGTGCTGCTGCTCCTCAACCTGTGCAGCAGGACAGGGATGCTGCTGTGCCCTCCAGCCCTTCTCCTGCAGCAGCCTGCTTGGAGCAGGTTGGGAATATGTCTATATGGACAGGTAAAAGGCTGCAGAATAGTTTATATAATGCCTAAGGAGTAGCCAAGCTCACAGCATAGAAGGATTTGCATTCCTGTTCTCAAAGCCACCTCATTTTTGCATGGCTATCATTGTGTTCAAGGGACTGCTCTTGAGTTGGAGATCACACCAGGCTTTCCCTGGCACCTTAGCAAAGGCATTTAATCTCTGATACTATTCTTCCAGAGAAAACCCAGATTATTCCTCTGTGTTATTTGTCTGTGTAGCCATTTGTGTCTCATTTTCTGTGACAGCTTCAAGGTGTAACCTTAATCCAGCCCAAATACAAGAGCAATCCATGGGTTTATGTCAATCCTGATTTCCATTCTCCCCTTAAATATTTTCCTTTATATATGTCAACATCAAGATGTTAGGAGGAGATGTATCTTTGCAAAAATCAGGAGCATGGTGGTCTAAAGGAACTGGCTACACTGTTCATAGCAGATGCTTCTGCCAGGTAAGGGGTTAATGGCTAGTCCTCCTGAAGTCACAGTTTGTTTTGTTTGGAACTCGTGCCTTCAACCTGCCAATTGCTCTTCATTTCCTCTGATATTTTACTTACACAGTTAGTCAATGGGGCAGTTTTTACTGCAAAGCCATTTTCATAAATTTTGTGACTAATCCAGTGTAATATATAAAAATATACACACAAAATACAAAACACACCAAAGAAACAGAAGTGCTGTTAAACTAGAGTAGATCATTGTGCTGCCTGGTTCCCAAGTCCTGTGTGCCTTGTACCAACACCCAGAGCCTTGAAAAGCCTTGTCACCAGCTTTGAACATAGCTATTTTCCCCCGAGGTGTGGACTTCACATCCATGGCTGGCATTAGTTTGGTTACCCTGCATGCTATTCTTCCTCCTTATGTGAAATGTTTTGGTTTACAATGTGACCTGCTATTGAATGTGAGACCTAACTCCCTTCAGCCTCAGAAAGAAAGATAAAATAAACCTTCAGAGATCCCAGAACTTGCCAGGTGATCTCAATGGCATGCCTTAGAGACAAATAACAAACAATACTCGTGGGGTCTGTGGAGCTGCTGCAGTTGCAGATTTTTATCTCCACTGCTGTGCATGGGGCCATGTCCTCATGGTAAGCTCTGGCAGAGCTCAGTGAGACTCCTGTGGCAGAGGGAAAGGGGGTGCTGGTGGTGGGGGGCTCCTGTCAGCTCCCTCTCACCTGGGGGAGCACTCACTGATGGAGACAGCTCAGCAGCATCACATGCTATTTAAAGAATAAATGCTGCAGGCTCATTTTTAAGGGACTGGTGCCTGGAAGAACCCAGTTCTCTTTCCATAATAGCAGTCGTCTCTGCTGTTGACAGATCACAAAACTGAGTATAAGCAACAGCTATTTTTCATAGTGTCCTCTGCCATTCCCTCCTGTAAACAGCAGGGCCTTGTATGTTAATGTTTCTATTGTTTTAATATTCTTGTTTTCCTCATTCATATTCGAAGGTATTATTGTTAGTGCCAACTCACTTGATTTATTATTTAGAGCAAGGATTTGTTCAAAAAGTCAGCGCTGGATATTAAATGATGATTGCTTGCAATGAATTTCTTCTTAACATCTGCAAAGACAATTTTTCCCTTTTCTTCTTCCACTTAGCTCTAAATGAGAGATCTTAAGCATAGTTAAATAGGATTCATAATATCATGCTGACTGAAAATCATCTTGAAGTAGGAACTATGAAGGCAAAAATTTATCCGCATATAAAGTCCTCTTCCCTCTGAATTTTAAAATGAGAGGCAGGGGCAGAGTGTTTGTTCTGGTTGTACAGTGCTGCTCCTGGTAATGGATGTAGTGAAGAGAGAGGAAACTCCAGGGTCAAAGCCACGGGTGTGCTGGAGGTGCAGGTCAGAATCACTGGCATCCTGTCCCTTTCCCAGGTCTCAGGCTGTTGTATGCAATGCTTTAGTGTGTGATTAGCAATTGGGAAAACCCTCCATGAAATAATGCAAGTATTTTTTATCCTCTTAAATTACAGGCTGCCGAAAAATACAGCTAAAGCCCAGAGGATTCAGGAAACATTTTCCTTTGATTTGTGTAAATGTATGAGGTTAATATTCAGCCAAAACTTTTCATCATTATTAGTTTTTGGCCCAGAGAGTAACATCTCAGTAACTTTTTCATTAGCATCAGCATCATGGTAAAGAAGTAAGATAATGCCTCCATATTAATTATCATATTAATTATCATTTTTACAAAGCTTCTTTAAAAACTCTTGTGCAAGCCGAGCTGCTGAAGGCACTTCATTTCATTATCCTTGAGAAAAAAACATGAAAGTAGCTGTAAATAAAGGTGCAGTCTCCATGTTCACTGCTACTAGTCAGGTTACAAAGCTGGACAAAATGAGAAAAAAAGATAATTAAATTACAGATTTAAATCGAGATTACCATCGAGGAGGCTGGTAAAACAAACAAGTATAGTATTTTATAAATGTCCCAACGGGAAATGTACGAAGAGACTAAACATTTTGGCAATGCTTTTGGCATTTTTGGTTTTATTAATACAACTATTTTTCCCCAAATGGGAAAATACTAGTGATAGCATCTGAGTGCATTGATGTTGTACTTTTCCATAGGGGAAAATTTTTTAAAGCAGCTTTGGTTTAAAATAGTTGGCTCCTTTAAAACATACAGCCACAATAAAACACTGAAGCAGAAAATAGTTTCTGGCATAGGATGCAGCATTGTATTTCTGAATATATTATTATGAAGCTAATTGTCACAGAATTATGTTTGAATTTTATGACACATCCTAACAACAGTGACATGAGCTGCAGAGCAGGCATTTCTTACGTAAATATTTTGCCCCCTTTCCCTTTAGACTGTGACAAACAGCAAAAATAACTCCTGCTACAGCACACTGGGAAGCCACAAACAGATTGTGCTCTCACTTTAGTTTGATTACCTTGCTCTTCTGCTAGATCTTACATATCTGCTAGAGAAGGGGGAAACATCTTCACACAAATTGATTTGATACTTGGTAATTATAAGGGAATCAAGAAGGGCACAATAATAGAATATTAGCCTAATATTTTCTCATTTTATTCATAAGATGTGGTTATTTTATTAAGTACCAGCATGCTTGATAGTGTGACGTGACCTAAAGTTTCATTCATTACACATGGTTTTCTTACCAAGAGGAGAATTCAGACTTAAACCTGCCACCTATGTCTTTTTTTTCTGAACCATTATGTATTCCACGTAGGCCACACAGGTTGCAAAATATTATTCTGCAAACAAATTATTCTGTTGCATTGGCTTTTTTTACATGTCTCTTCATACTCCAGTTTGCCTTATTTTCTAAAGGCCATATTATGGATTTTCAAGAAGATAAATTGAAAACTAATGTATTTTAGAAGTCTCTGTGATTACTTTGGAATGGGTAATTCTCAAGACTATATGTAAATGTGCATATGAATATAATTCTTCTTATCTTGATTTCTAGAGAAATTTTTAAGCTGTGATGTGCTGTCATTGGGAGAGATGCTAACAAGCCTATATTTAAATCTCAGTGACTTCAGCTGAAACGTGTGCCCATTAACATTGTCCTGAGCAGGAATACTTACCTGACCTAGGACTGTGTGGAAAAGATGCTTTAGAAGACAGAGGCACATAACCTGGCATGTTTATGCACCTGTATTCCTGGGACTTGGATATGGATCCTTGGCCCGAGGTAGGGCATCAGAACGTGCCGTGCTGGGAAGGAGCAGCTGGATGCCCATGGAACCACCAGTGCAATTTCTGCCCAAGGCAGGGCAGGGCTGGCAGGGGCTGGGCAGGGCTGGCAGCCTGGAATGGGAGCAGAACATGAGGCTTGGTGAGAGCTCCTGGGTGCTGAGCTGGACAAGGGTGCACAGGGACACAGCTGGGGAGCCTCTCTCACATGGGGGACACCAACAAGGCTACAGAGATTATTGATCCCATGAGCTACAATGGCTCCTTCTGAGCCAGCAGAGACCTGATGCATGGATCTGGAATTGGGGACCCTTAAATGAACTCTGTAAATCACCTGACAGGCTAAAAGTGCTTCCAAAGTGATGCAGCAGTTGGTGGTGTAAATTCCTAGTTCTCAGATGGCTGAGCATCACCTCAGAGACTGCCTCACACACCACACCCAAGAGCTGAAAACATTATTGTTAGTGCTAGGGTTTGTGATTTCCTTAGTTCATGTCACTATTGTCACACTTTTTAAACCTCTTTTTTAATATGGTCAACTAACAGCTACCAAATTAAAGAACTGAAACCAGCTGGACATTTTTTTGTCACAGGAAAGAGAAAACCTTCATAAACCAGTAAGCCCTTTAGTTGTGTTCTGTAATTTAGAGTTTCTGTGTACACAAGCTGCTTTTTTCTTTTTTGTTTTCCTCTTTTTCCTTTTTTTTTTCCCCCCTGTAGTGCTTCTGGATCGCATCTTTGCATATGAAATTTCAGCCTAGAGCTAATTGTTACTGTTGATGAATTATAAACTGCTTTAAAATAGATTATAAAGAAATTCTGACACATTCTTAAGTACAGTAGCATGATCTTGCTTCCCTGCGACCAAAATAAGCCATATTCTCCTCCTTAAATAAGTTCTGTTAAGTCATCCACAGTTTTCAAATCCTCATGCATTTCTTTCATGATTCCCCTGTGGAGTTATCCTTGTGGTTTTGAAAAGGATAGTCTCAAGTCTGAGCCTGTACTTCCAAGTCCTGCTCTCTGTTGCCTTAGGAGCATGCAAAGGTTTAGATTGCATCTTTTCAATGCATTATGGCACTGCAGCCTAAAGCCAGTGCTTGTTTTTTAACTGGCAACCTGCCTGTGCGAATGGAGGAAGCAGATTGCCTCTTTGCTGAGCACTTAGACAAGGTACTGATTTAACAACAGTGGACAAGCAGCTGGGAGCTGGGCTGTCAGCCTGTCACACACTGACAAATCTGTTGTTCATATTCAGGCAGGATGTTCCAGTTAGATTGCCATCAGTACCATCCATCTACCACGGCCGCGCCGGCGTCTCCCGCATGCCCACGGACCAAATGCTGGTGATTCAGCTTTCTGGGGAACCTCAAGAAAACAGATAATTGCCCCTTTTTTTTTCTTTTTTTTTTTTTTTTTTTTTTTTTTCTTTGCAGTGGTCTCCTGCAATAAGGCCAGGAAGGCAGCAGATTCAATTTTTGCCTCTCTCTTTGTTCCCTCATTTTGTATGCTGGAATTATGTGTGCAAATTGTTGGTTGCTCCAATTTCATGTCTCAGGCATGAAAGGAAACCTCTGAATGGAGCCTTCCCACTTTTGATAAAGCCATGAAAGCTTTTTCAAAAGCCAATTCAATAAAATGCAGTCTAACTAAACCAGAAATAATAAAACCAAAAATGGTGATTAATAAAGATACACTGAAATTTCATTGTTCTGGCTTCCAGACTAATATTTAACATATTTTCATACAGCTGCTAGATTTGTAAGACTAAAATAATACAAACTCCAGAACTGTTTCGTTCTCACAGTCAGGCCTAGTCTGTGGGTGAACTCTGGGCTAAAACCTGTCTGTTTTCTGTCTCTCAATTCATGTTAATCAGTTGAAGTTAATCTCTATTGGCTTTGTGTGTAGGAGTGGGTGAGGGGAAGGGGTGATTGTCAAAGCTGTAGAACACGTGCTGTAATAATTTTATCACAGACCTATACTTGCCTTTTTCTTTTTTAATTTGGAAAAGCTGCTTTTAAATATGCTGATTATATATTCAACAGATTATAGTTTTATATTATCTGTCCTTATGTCAGTTATCCAGTTTGTGGCCCTGCATGCCCGTCTCCTGTTCCAGCTCCAGATCTGTAATCCCAGAGCCCACAAAAAGAACGCCTGAATTTAGCTAGGGGGGGAAAACTGCTACAACTGTAGAGTTTCATCCGAATTCGTCATCTGATTTTGCTGCTGCCCGTTCATCACCTCTGAGTGATAGAAATAACCCACAGCTTTCTCTGGGAGCTGACAGAGGAAGGACTTCAGTTAACTTGATGCTTATTCTCACAGTGGTATAGACAATTTTACATTTTTAGACAAGCACTGATGTAATTTAAAACAGCAATGGCTCTGAAAAGTGCTTAGTTGAATTCTTACTATTAATCTATGTCTCTTTACATGTTTCCTCAGTGCTGTAAAAATCAGAATGTGACATACATTTACATAGTGTGTAATTTAATCAGCTAAGATCTCCAAGTGCACTTCCCAACCTCTTCAATGTAATACCTTTTCTGGTCAAGACAGCCATTCACCTTTTTGTATTTTTCACAGTAAGGTTCAAGATCTTCTGGAAAACACCAAGTTTGTGAAGATTAGTAAAGTCATCTGTCTAAAATCTTGCAATTTTTTGCCACTTTTGTTTTCGAAGTATGGCTGTCAACAAGAAAACTTGTATGTAGAAAATCATGTAGCACAGATTGCAGTAAATTTTCACACAATACTCAAAACAATATAAAAAGTCAGTAAAAATATGCAAAAATAAGTCAGGTGGACAATAATCTGTATTTCTTATATGGTGTGCTGTTGATTTTTCATTTTTAGAATTAGTTAATTTCATGTAATCTTTCTTCTCTCCCTTAAAAGAATCTCAGTTATTATTCCACACATAAAGGTGTAAAATCCGAATTCTCTTTAAATTGTTCTTTTTATACATATAGGTATACAAGTTGTTTTCCCAAATATGAACATTGGAAAGAGTTTCCAGTTGAAGATGCTTTTAAATTCATTAAATTTGGTCCTGCTTTCAGTCATATTGAGATGAATGAACTACATAGCATATTTCACAAATGGTGAGCTACAGCATTTTGTAATTTGTTGAATTCTACTGATTGGTTTTCTAAAGCAGCCCTAAAAATTCATCAGTAAGCAGGCAGAGAAAGCAAAAGTATTTCTAGATTCTTGTTTAAAAAAATAAACTCTAAGGGAATCAAGATGCTTTTGTGGTGGAACATGAATAAAAAGCACTCTTTAAAGTCTTTAAAGTACATGGCCACATGTCAAGACAAAGCTCCTACTTTTCATACACAAAGGCAACAATATCAATTCCTTGTGTTTATAAAACCTCTGGTTTTTCTTTGCTCAGAAACCTCTGTGATTTTTGATTGACAGAAAGATTACCTAATAAACCTTCACCACAAACTAATTAATCACTGTGAATACAACACTAAATTGGCAAGTATAAAAAAGCAAATGAGATGGGTGTTAAAGACCGATTTCAAATGACCTTAGTTAAAAACCAAGTACAGAGTGTTGAAAGCATCAATAATACTGCACTGCTGGTAAAGTTCTCTCTTTACCAGAGCTGCCTGCTTACAGGAGGCAAGGCAGGGTGAGATTATAAATTGCACCATTCAAGATTGCACAAATCCAGACACATTTTGGTGATTGGGACCACAGTGAGAATGGGCATCACCTCTGCTGAAAGGACATGGGCAGGATGGGGATCTGGGTTCCAGTTCTTCTGCACTCCACTTGCAATTATTATTTGCAAATATTTTTCTCAGAGAAAATATATTGTTGTAACATTTATCCTCATGTAGAAATGTCACTGCATCCTTGAGCCAACGTTCAGTTTTGCTGCACGAGGGTGGCACATCGGCAGTGCAGCAAGTGGGGTCACAGTGGCTCCTGCAAGCTGTGAGAATGCATCTTCCCCATGCACAAGTTTAACAAAGATAAAGTCACCACAAAGTGATATTGCTGACAAGTTTATCTAAGTCTGAGGCTTAGGTCAATATAAGATCTTAGTTCTCTGCTTTCTTTTTTCTTTTCTGATGATTGAATACCACCACAGTCTTATTTATGGCTCAGGTATAGGGTATACTAGCTTCACCACAGGAAATACACTTGTCAATTTTTTAAGCCTTGAAATTAAAGACAGGAGAAAGCCCTGATGGTTTTTATCCTACTCAGATTGTAGCCTCTATTCAGGGAGGCTAATATCAGGGATTTTGTTCTGGCAGTCCCTGCCAAGGTTGAGATCCACAACTCCCCCAGGAATGCATTGCCTTTGATGGAGTAGCTACCTCTGCTGCTAATTCACCTCCCTGTGGAGGGGTGGCCTGGCTCACGGGGACAGAAGGGAGCACAGCACCAGCCACAGGGGGAGAAAGAGGCCCCTCAGACACTTAGAAGTGTGAAGGAACAAAAATTTAAAAAATAAACGTAAATTAAGAAAACCAAAATAGTGGGAGGGGTGCCATGAGGTTTTTGGCAGATGAGAGAAGCAGGAGTCATGTTTCTGTCATGTTTTCACCAATAATTGCAGCCTGTTAACCTCTGTTTCTGTATCCTTTCAGCTGAGATCTGCTGCATATCCCAGCTTAAAATCAGTGTTGTATTGCATTAAAGTGTTGGTTTACCCATTCATCCTAAAAGAGGGTGAAATAGCCTTTCTTTCCTGCAGTTTTCCAATTATTATCTGCACAGCATCTCAGTGGCTTGCTAACTTTTTGCTTCATATCTTCTGCTTCAAAAATTCTTATGTAAACTAATGGAGAATGTTTCTGTGTGCCATCTATCTGTGAGCACACTAACTTCAATTCAGCTGGTACCTCTGCATTTCCCATTCATCCACTTAACTGGAATCCTACTCAAAATAATAATTTCAGATAGTTTGGTTAAGATTGGTTCTTGTTAAGGCTTTGGTTCATGGTTTAACTAGCTTCTAAAATTTCTTGTTTTGTAAATTAATCTAAAATCCTAAGTAGGTTGGTGGTAAGGGAATAGATAATCATAGAGTCATAGAATGGTTTGAATTGGAGGGGACCTTAAGGACCATCTTGTTCCAGCTCCCCTTGGTATGGGCAGGGACACCTTCCACTAGAGCAGGTTGCTCAGAGCCCCATCCAGACTGGCCTTGAACGTATCCAGAGATGGGACACCCACAGTTTCTTTGGGCAATCTGTTCCAGGGCCTCACCACCCCCACAGTAAAGAATTTCTTCCTAATATCTCACCTGAACCTACCATTCTTCACTCTAAAGCCATTCCCCCTTGTCCTAGCACTTTGCAAAAAGTCCCTCTCCACTTTTCTTGTAGCCTCTTTAGGCACTGGAAGGTGCCATAAAGTCTCCCTTGGGCTCCTTCACCTCACAGTGCCCTAATGCACACAGACCCCTCTGCTCTCCAACCTGCCTGAAGTTCAGCCCTGTACCTGCTCCATCTCAGGAACTAAAAGTGCAGCCAATTTCCAATGTAGCATATATCCAATTCAGCTTTGGTAGGCTTCAAACAAAGCATAAAAGGAATGGTCTGCAGTGGATTGCAAGGTTGAAGCCAGGGAGAAATTTTAAACTGGGTCCAAACAAGCATCAACCAGATCTGGACTGTCAGTTTTCATAACAGCATTTTCATCTTTTGTCCCCTCCCAGTGTCCACATTGTTTTTATGAGAGTACAGGGGCAATTTGTGCCCGCACTTGCCGTAGCAGCGGTGGCTGCCTCCCGGGAGCAGAGTGGTGCGCTGCTTGTCCAGGATGGGTGGGAAATGCCTGCTCAGCTCCCAGCCTGCCTGCTGAGCTCCAAACACACACATGGCCTTTCCCAACAAGCAGCAGTCACCACTATTCCAGGGATTTTAATGAATTGGCCACTTCTCCAATCCACTTATTTGCCTCCTGCAGCCCCCTGCCTCCTTGTGCCGGTCTCCTCCCTCCCCGCTCCCATCCTGGCTGCTCCCAGGCACAGGGAGAGAGGAATTATTTATTGTGTGCCTGTTGAAAATGAAAGGCTTTTACATTTTAATGAGCACTAAATAGGAGTGAGGAAATATTGTTCATTAGCTGTAATCTGTGGAATTGCTTGAGTGAACTTCCTTTGGAGGCCGCTTTAAACGGCTCACTCAAGTAAAGCAGTTTGTATGGTAATTAAGGGAGCATTTTTCTGTCAACATCTGTGCTGCTATTTATAACGCCGAAGGTATCTCAGTGCTCCACCAGAGAAACATTAAAAGAGGTGGGCAGAGGGGAAGCTGTCTTTTATATATATGTGTGTATATATATAATATTACTGTTTTCTCTCTTCAAAACCCCTCCCTTCTCCTTGTTTCCCTTTTTGCTTTCTTATTTTGTTCTCACTCTTCCCACCGCCACCTGATATGTGAAGGAAAAAAAAAATCCTGTCCACTATTTCCTGATAGTAAGGATTATCATTCTGACATCTTTTCATTAATCACACCCTTTGCTCAGCAGCCCGGCAGGGACACTCAGCTGCTTGGCAGGAACAAGAGGCCTGTGTCTGTCTTTGGAAACCTTTCCTGGTCCCACGGAATCCCCTCTGTCCTCCTGGCATCCCTCAGGTTTCCCTGCTGCCCTAACACCAGCCCAGGCTGCTGGGGCTCTTCAGGGAGGGCTCTGAGAGGACACGGAGGGAGGGGGAGAAATAACCTTTAGCATACTCAGCGTTGTTCTGCTGCTTCAAGTTTGAAGTTGGTGTTTTGACTTTGCTGCTGTGAGGAAAAGGATTTGGGTCTAATGACAGAACCTGAGTTCTGCATACAAAAATTGAAGGATTTTTATTTGTTTGCTTTCATTTGATTGACACACATAATTTTAACTCTGACCACCCACACCTTGCTAGGGCAAACAGAAGCCATCACCAGATGTACTTTCACCCTTACTTTTCCCTCTTTGATTCTCCTGTACTAATAATAATAGTGTTTGCACCCTGCAGCTCATCACCTAGGGACATGGGAAATTATGTCCTTTAAGAGCTGGAATTGCTGAGGGAGAGAATCACCTTATCCAACTTTCCCAGCAACTTCTCCCAGCCCTCACAGCTCTAGGTGACTTCCAAAAACCTGCAAGCCATCTTCTCTCATGGATACGTGCAGTTCCCACTTTTCCAAATCTTTTCCCCATCACGTCTTCCTCCTTCTCTTTCTCACGTTATGAGTGTTTCACTTATGCTTCTGCTGGTTTACTTCTCCCTATGACATAATTTTCTCCTTTACTTTAGTCTACCTTTAGTTTGAACTAAATCAAAACTTGGGGTGCTCAGATGGGTTTTGCTGGTTCACTTCTCCCTACCACATGATTTTCTCCTTCACTTTAATTTGAGCTAAATCAAAACTTGGGATGCTTAGATGGGTTTTGCATTGGTGTTAGGAATATGCTGTGAAGATTTTACCATTTTTACTAAAAAGAACAGTGCATGTGGAAAAATGCACAAGGAGAGGCAAGAGGCAAGAAGTAGTGTTGAGCTTGCTTGAGCGCCCCAGATACGTGGCTCTACAGAAATTAAGTATGCTGTGCCAGAGCCAATAACTTGTATAGATTTTTCTCTACCTGTAATGAAGGAAAAACATAAATGACTATCATAAAAAGTAAACATTAGAGATAGAAAATCCCTTTTACAGCATTCAGTCCATCTTTCTGCCAATAACAAGTTGTTCCCTGTAGTATATTTTTCTAGTGATTCCTCCAGTCTGGTGTTAAACATTTCAAGTGATGGGCCTTCCTGTTCCCCTGAGAGATGAGCTGGAAGCTTAGTGCATTTCAATGTCAGGAAGTTTTTCTTGGCAACTTTGATTTTCTTATCTGTATTTCTTCCTATTGGTCTTGGGATATCCCAAAGAATATAATTATATATATTCTTTGAATCTTCTGGTTGGTGCTGTTTTGGTGTTTTCTCTATCACCATTTCATTACCCTGCAACAAATATTCCAACTCCACAATTATTTTTCATTCTTGGCTTAGAGTTTAATGAATCAGTAAAGTTTCCTCAATGTCTGCATGGCATTTACAGTAAGAGAGTTTATCATATCACCAGGCTCACTATCGCTGTTCTTTTATTTTAATGGGTAACCAAATCATGAGACCCTGACATCTGCTATTTTTGGTAAGGGGCCAACATGAGTTTTGGAATCAGGAAAGGGCTTCCAAAGAGAAAAAATTACAAGTAGACTGAGAAAAAAAAAATGGAGAGCAAAACTGTAGAAGTAAAAAAAAATTAAAACTGTAAAAAAATTAAAAGAGGTCAAGGATGAAAGGGAGAGGTCTTTCAGTAGAAAGCAGATGAGTGATGGCCTCTGGTACAGAAATCTGTGATCTGCCTGGGGATTGTGAAGATTTTGTAGCCAAGGAGCAATAGAAGTGTTCCTGGCCCCATTCTGAAAGGGTTACACCACACCTGGTGTGCACCCACCCATCCAGGAGAGCAGGGGGCTGCCAGCACCCCTGTGCTCCCAGCAGAGGATGTTCAGGGTACACCCTCTGACAGACTGGGATCACAGCAATCTGTGGGGTGAGGGATTTGCTCAGCAGTTGGAGCCTTTCCATTAAACCACTGGCAGAAAAGGGAGAGGTTTATTGCCATGGTCCTTGTGAACACAGACCTGCATCTTCCAGATATGGCAAGAGAGAAAATGCAGTCCAGATTGTGGCACATCAGAGTGCTTGAAAAATTCAGACTCTGTCAGGACTTCCGTATGTCTAATTAATTGTGTGATAAATGCTGGAATATGGATCCTGAAAATTTTGTCTATCCATTTTTTGCTAACATTTGGAGTCTACATGAAAGGCCTTTTTTGGAGGCAATTGTGTTTGGAAAATCATCTCTCCCAGAGCATCCGAAACCCCAACAGACACAGTTGTATCACAGGTAGCACTGGGAAGAGACATTTTTAATGTATAAGTTTGACACAAAATGTTTCAGGACCCAGCCACCTTCTGATGAACGTGATGCTGCAATTGTATGATCAGCCATTAAAGGACTAAGAAAGAACCCTTCCTAGTAAGTAGCTACTTATGTCCCTTACAAGATGCATTTTACTTATTCTTGATAAGCAATTTGTTTGGTCCAGTTGTCAAGAGGCCTCTCTCTCAGGGAAATAAAATAGCCTAGTCACAAAATGCAGGAGAGGAGGAACATAAACTGTGCAGTGAGTTCACTTTCTCCTCAATTATAATTTTACATGAGATGCCAAGGGAAGAAACAGCTTACAGGATATGGAATGTTCCTGTTTTTTGCTTCTATTAAGGAAAGCAAACCGTATTTTAGAAACATCTTCCTTTCTTACTTGTCACCAACTTGTTTTTCCCAGTTCTTTAATGTGTAGCATTCCTTGGCATCACGTAGAAGGCAGCTTCAGAGACTTTACAGGCTTTTCAGCATCAGTGCATTTCCTTCCAGCAAGAAGCCCACACGTGCTCATCTTTAGGAACTTCTGCTGGAGCTCAGTGGGACCTAAGCACATGGAGAAACTGTAATGCTTTGCAGAGTGGGAGTGCATTTTACTTTATGCTCAAGTATTTTTCTCAAGAGGCTTATCTATGCACAAGACTTCTTGAAAGGCCCTTCTGAGTTAAAAATACCTGAAGTTCTTTCTAATGAGGATCTATAGCATTCTGCTCTAGGTAATCAAGACTCAAGTCTTGTATTTCAAAGTCCTTATTATGAAAGAATAAGGAAGAATTGCAGTAGATAAAATAAGCGCAATTTGGAGTGAAATATAAAAATGGAGGAGGGAAATAGTAAAGCAGAAATGTGTAGGCATCTCTTACTGAACTACTTTCATAACCTTTCTTAAGCTACACTCTATTTACCAATTATCTCTTTAAGGCAAGGATTCATCATTCTGCAGGTACTTGAGAGGTTGCTCATGTTGTTCAGGGTGCAATTTAATATTTAAAACCAGATAATTTTCTATGGGTTTTATAGAGTTTATTTGCTCTAATACCATTGTGTTATTTCTTGAATATTTGAACAATAGAATAAGCACCGACAGGCAATTAAACGTAATATTTTACAAAGCTCAGAAACATTCTCCTCAGTTTTTGGAAGTTATTTCTGAGGCTTCCCAGGTAGTGCACCATTGTAATATGGTATTAACAGGTGACAGGACATGTTTCAGAGGTCCACTAATACATAATGTGGATGTGCAGCCTCATGCATCCAGTCACCAGAGGGGAGTATTAATGGACCATTAAAACATGCCCAGGAGTGTCTTAATGCTATTACAGCATGGCTCTACAAATTTTAATTCAACTTTTATATAAAACAATTCTTTTCAAAAATACCTTTTTTACTATCCTGTGAAATCTATTAAGGAAAAGATTTTGTGACATAATAGTATGGGAGGACATGGATTTTAATAGCTTTTTTTTGCTACCATTTTAATACATTCTCTTTTGATTTTATATTGTTTTATAAATAGCATAGTCCTAAGGCCTGATTCTCTCTTTTCCCTGACCTACCTTTCCGCTGCTCAGGAAGGGTAAAGGAGTATTAAAGTGCCATAGATGTAAATCACACCCCCATACTACTTAGCTTGGTTGCTAATTTCAATAGACATTTCTAGGTTTCCAGGTGAGTAAGACATTTAAGCAGCTTTGGGCTTTTGTTGAAGAAGCAAAACTAGAAATCCAAGCAGTTTGCCAAGTAAGTTCTGTGCTAGAAGGCTAGAACTAGGGAAGGAAAAACTGGGTCTGTCACAGGTGGTCCTACTCTCTATACCCTTAGTAAAACTTTGTAACTGACTACATCAGTGTCACCGCTAACCGTCAATTTAATAACCTCTGTAAAATAATGTGATCATTCAGTATTGTAATTTTATTGCAGTTGTATACCAATAATACAAAAGATTTTGCTGTGCTAGTACAGCAAACAATCATCCATGATTTCATACTAAACCCTGTGTGAGCACATACAGCAAGATGTAAAAGAAAACTTATCCTTCTATGTCAGCCTCTCATTTAAAAGTCAGGAGCAGCATAAAGAGCAGGGAAGTACTTGAGCCTGACGAGAGAAGATGTCTTTAATAAAAGTACTTTGAAAGAAGGCCACAGACCACATTTCAAAAAATTTACCATCTGCCCCAAAATAAAATGCTGTCTCAGGTTAATTAAAAAATTCTATTTTGTTTTTGACTTTATTTATTTATCTATTGATTACTCTGTGCCATTACATGTAGCTGAAGGCAGCTGTCATTCTGAAATGGAACACTGCTGCACATTGTTCAAAAGAGACTGTAATTAGGTATCAAAGCCTTTTCTCTGTTTCTTTCTAAAAACCATTTAAGGAAATTCTTTGCCTCTTTCTGAGTTAGTTTTCTGATAGAAAACACGGCAGTGGAGCTCAGCATTCAGACTAGCATCGCTCAGGGCTGTGTATTAATCATCATTATCATAATAACAGCATTACACTGTTATTACATATTACTCCTCCTCTGAAGTGTAGATGGCACAGTGAGCTGCAATTTGTAAATACAAGCACTGCTTCAGCTGCACTTCTCGTTTGCAGTGCTGCAGGAGGAGCACCAGAACAGTGCCAGGTGTGGGTGCAGCAGCACCAGCTCAGAGCATCAGGTGCTCAGCCGTAAGTCCCAGCTGCTGATCCATGTGCAGGTGGAAGGTCTGGAAGGATACATGGCTGGTAGGACGGTGGATTCATCTGGGACTCTTCTCCTGCTGTTTTTCCAGGAGAGCTGTGGTCTCTGTCAGCCTCAGAGCAGGAGGATCCGCTCAATGTGACCCATTTGATAATTAAGAGCACTATAACAACCACTAGGATTTGAGAGCTTTTTCTCTGTTCTTCCCAATTTCAACTTTGGAGACAGAAAGGCTTCTTTAAGAAGCTCTTTTTGAAAGGAGGAAGAAGGGATGGGAGGGCACTCGTGTTTGGGTTTTGGGGATTAGGGGGATTTGACTGGATGCGCTGCTGAGTTCCTGTGTCTGCAAATACAAAGAGAGGAAGCTGCTATTGATATCCCTGCCTGTGGCCATACCTTGCATGTTCATAGCCCAGTGATGATGATCTTACCAGGGCTGAGAGGGTCAGTGTCTTGTTGTGGTGCTCAGCAGCCATGGCAGTGTTGTTGTTGACTATTGCTTTCCAAGAGGAGCTTGTAGCCTTTCTTGTAATTAGATTTTCCAGTTGTAAAGGAATCCCTCAAAACTACACAAGTGCTGAAATAAAGCCTATTGCATGTTTTCTTTGAGGCTGAAATCATATATACATATCATCTCCAAATGCCTTTAAATTATTTGATCCAATTAGAGCAAGATCTATGGTTTGGACCAGGAACTAGAGACAGTCCTGGTTAGGCACTGCAGTTTTTAACTTTGAAGGCTGTGGCTGCCAGGATTTAATCTGATTCAGCAGCTAAACACCTCATCTTCCTCAATAATTTAGGTCATATGTTCCCAAACTGTTATCCAGAAAGTGAGAGCCTAGAGTGAGAAATCCAGTAGATTTAATCAGTAAGCAAAGAGCTGTCTCTAAATTTATGACACATTTTCTTTAGGGCTCTTCATGAGTGTAAGAGAAGGACTAGGATGTAATGCTGAACCTGATTATGTGAGGAGAATGGGACTGAGAAAAGGAACCTAAACAGAGAAGAACAGGATAGGGAAAAGGAGAGTCTAAGAGGGAACAGGCTGAGATTTTCAAGCATGGGGAAGACATGCAGAAGCAGGGATCCATTACTGCCTGCTTTCCTCCTCTGCCCACAAGGGTCTGGATTTTTACCTTTTATTTTATATTCTTATATCTTTTATGTCTTATATAGTTATATCTTGAATTGTATATTTATTGTATAATTTCATATTCTATTATTATTTTAATCTCATGCATTACTTAAAAGAGGGTCATTACTATTTATAGTCAGGACTCCAGGATCCATCAGTGATTTATAGCTTATACAACCTTAATTTACTCCTTACAGCCTGAAAAGTGTGTACAATGTGGTTTTACCATAACTAGCACAGTAATGCTGCTTCCAATAAATGACTTTTTGGAGACTGCTGCTCCCTTCCTGAAAGGCAGTTTGTGCAAGTGTCAACTTTTAAGATATTTGGAGTTATATATAAAATAAATGAGGAGAATATTGTGCATTTATTGGTCATGATAAGGTCAGGTCATAATTATTATAATCAGTAAGCAATGGAATAAACAAATATTTGTTCAGCAGTTTGAAAAAAATCAAGACTCATGAAAATGCTCTGTACAGTTAACTAAGTACTGGGTTTAGTGTTATCATAAATGATGCAGGTACCACACCCCTCAGCAAGTGCCAGTTATCTCTAGAGCTGTTTGAGGGTTATTTTGTAGGGTTTTCTAGGCATGTCAGGAAAGAGAAGCCTTTTGTACAGTATGACACAGGAGATACCACTGCCCTTATAGAAGCTGTGCTACCACTTCAGATGGCATTTCACCCGTGAGCCACAAAATGGTCCCACACTCGTTGCACCACAGCATTGAGACTGAGGCCAATATTCAAATAATGTCTTTATTACAAAAGTAGTAATATCTAAAATGTGGCACTGTTCAAAATAATGTTAGGGGTTTTTTTATATAAAGGCAGTTCTGAAAAAGAATTTGGATTCCTACCCTGAGCTAGAATTGAGTTTTAACTTTCCAAAAGCAACTTTCCAGACAAAGCACATTTGTCCCAAGTCCTGTTTTAATCAAAACATGAATGCTAGAAGTTAATCAGCCAGCATAGGTGCTTCTCAGAAATTCTGCAGCTTTTCCAGATTTCCAGATGAGGGGGTAGGAATTTCCAAGTGGTTGCATTGAAATGGTTTTCCCTACCCACTTTTGTGTCAATTTCTGTCATGATAGGAGAAGACTGGGGGAAAGTACATTCAAGTTCTGATTACAAAACGCCACATTAAAGTTTTTCTAAAATAATGTCCCATGACATGCTCAGAGATTGATGTATGATGGTAATGATGCATAGAGCAGCTCCTCACTTTTTCTCTCAGAGGCTCTGTGATTGCCTCTTACTGGGAGAAGGATGTCACTGATGGGGATTGGAGTCCCTCCTGGCAAGCAGTAGCAGCAGCTGCTTCCGACATGGACACAATAGACTGAAGGGAAGGGATCCACACCTCAAACAGAATTGTCCTGAACATCACTCTGATGAAAAGTTTCAAAAGAAATCATTCCACATTACTTGAAGTAGCATCATACTGTGATATATATGCTTTCATAGCTATGACTCCATGAAGAAATCATTAATTTAGTCACTTGCTGAAAACACATTCTCTCTTTTTAAACAAGACAATAACAAAAATCATCTTAAAAAATGCATCACATAAGACAGATGTGGGGCAGAAGTATAAAACTAGACTGCAGAGTATTTAATGAGTTATCTTGAACACCACTGCTGTTGCTGTGGTAGCATTAAAAATCCTGTAAAGTGTTCCTGGGAAATTCCTTCACTTGCATGGCTTTAACCTGCATTAAATGATCTCATGATGGACACTGCCACTTAAGCAGCAAATACTAATGGAGACGAGATGGGTGGTGAGAAGGGAAAATCAGAGTATCAGTGCACAAATGCTGACTGCCATCTGGCACAGATGTCATTTACTGCTGTTCATGAATCAGGAACCAGTTAAATTTAACTGATTTAGCAGTCCATCTATCCTTGTGCAATGCTGGGTAATGCAATAATTATTCTTTGAAATTGCAAATTGTACAGTTCGTTATTTTGTGAACAGAAAATCTGGAGGTTTTTTAATTAAATAGTTTTTAATAGTTTTTAGAATAATATTCTAAATACACAACATACAAAATCTAACAGCTACATAAACATTTAACAGTAATCTTTCAGCTCTAGAATGTGTGTGTTTCAAGGCTACTTTTTGAAAGAGAGCTATCAGGATTTCTAGCTGAAGGAGGAACTGCTGAATAGGCAGGGGGTTCGAGCTACTGCATTAAAAATGAAAATTTTGGGCTTAATTTTTTTAGAAAAACTCACGCAAATTATTTTTTTTTAAGAAACGTGGTTATTTTCCTGAGTATCTGTGAATAAAGCTTTATATAAGGCATTATATAGCCATGCATAGGTTTTTAAAATATATTATATTGCATAGTACTAAAAAATGCATAGCATAATTTCAAATACTATAGGGTGCTTGCATTTTATTTTTTTAAGAATAATTATATGTTTGCAACCCTGCCTGATTTAGTTAAATGCCCTCTGTCTGACATTCCCTTATAAAAGCAAGGCTGAACTCTTGAGTTCTTTACAAGCTGCAAATTAATATTTTAAGCAATCATCATTAACAATGACAACCAGTTTATTTTGCTTCTATATTGGGTAACAAAAAGCAGTCTATATTGGTGATAAAAGATATTATTGTTATTAAAGCTTTAGAAATTTCCTCCATCAGCCCCTTGGACTCTTGAATTTGATGCTGTAACGGGGTGAGACAAAGGTGTTTTCAGAAGTTTGCCTTGGCAGTCAAAGGCTGGGAAACAAAATGACAATGTTATTCAAATGAAAACTGAAAACGTTGTTTCAACATGAATTCTGGCCTGCAGATGAGATAATTGCAAAAAGCAGGGAAGTAGGGAAGGAGTGAAAGCAAAGGGAAGCAGAGACACCACACCAGTTGTAAAGCCTTTTTAAAACATGGTTGCTTCTAGAATTATACTCATAGCATTAACTACTCTGCTAAATGTAATTTCAGAGCAGCTTGGCTATGCTGGGACCAATAATGTTTCAGCAGATGTTAACAGTGAGGGAATTTAAAGATTACAGAGTTTCATGGGTGTAGTAAAGCTGCAGTGGGAACAGAAATATTGCAGTAGCTGTTATGTTCTGAGTGCACCACATTTACTGACAAGTAATACATGAGTGATAGTGAGGACCATGGGAACACAACTTTATACTTACTGGTCAGCAGCCTATAAATTCCATAAATTAAACAAAGTTTTATGTATTTTTCATTTCTTTTCAGAATGATCTTCTCTAAGAGCCTCTGGTTCATGTTAATTCCATCCACAAAGCGTAGCTCTGTCTCCCAGCTTTTTTCACAAGGGTATTTCTCCACATGCATGTCCCTTTTTCCTCCTCCCACTACCCTCCCCTCAGAAGGTTTTCCCAAACAACCTTTTTCCCCAGTGATCCTCCATGGGCCAAGTCTTCACAATGAACTGAAGAGCCACAGAGAGCAGCTTCTGTAGGAGGGAGGTAGGCAAACCTTTTCTCCAAAATGAAGCCAGGCATCCTGTGAATGACTGTGGACAGTCTCCAGGCAGGGAAACAATCACCATGACCTACTGAGACCACTAGATATTTGTAGAGATTACAGAGATGTTACCTTTTTATTTGCCTCCCTAAAATATTAAAGTTGCAAGCCTCAGATGAGCAAGGCAAACTAGAAAGGTTGTGGAGCCATGTAACAACATCCCCTGCAGTACAAGCAGTGAGTGGAGATAAATGAATTGGGCAAACATTGTACACAGGTCAGACACAAGGTGTGTGTTGTCTTGTGGATCTAGCTGGAGAGAGAGCACGAGCCAGGTGGGCACTCCAGAGAATTAAACATGTGGAAACACGAACTGCTTTAACCAGGCTCCCTTACCTAAGTATAGATAAAGTGTTAAGATTAATTAAAGAGTTATGTTTAGTTGATATTTAGCTGATATTCAGGTTCTCATGGTCATGCTACTCAGCAACAGCATGGCTTACTGCTCAAAGAAAAAGAAATTAGGCTGTTCAGAGAAACAAAGAAAAGGGATAAAATTTATTCTCTTTTCTATCAAAAAATAAACGAGATTATAGTTTAGAGTGATTGTTTCCTGTGGAGAAATTAGGTCAGGGGCAGATAATTAATATATTATTATAATTAGCATAGTCACATTTTAAAGACACATTCTCACAGTGCCTGCTGACTCCTTTCCTACTTTCAGGTTGGACAATAGTAGGAAAGGAATGGCATTTTGTCAGCTTTTTCCATCTCAGTGTTCACTACAAGGCACCACAGCTGTAAAAGTTGCCTTTCCATGCTGCTGAGTGTGCAGAGCCCAGTGCCAGAGCTGTCCTGCCCCAGACCTCTCCCTCAGTGAGCTGGATGTGAAAGCAGCAGTGCAGCCCCAGCACGATGCTCGTCAGGGTAGGAGATGCCAATACAGCACAAGACAGAGTGAAAGCCTTTTTATTTTGATGGCAGCCTTTCACTGTCTATCATAAACTTAGTGAAGCAGGCTTTCTCTATCCAGCTCTCCTTTTATTGGGCACAAATCACCGCTGACAGGAAGTTTTATGCCTAAATCCGTTTACTGTCCTTGTTGGTAGTCTTTAAATTAATATTTATAAGCTGAGAGAGGCCTAAAAGGATGCAGCAGTAAAATATCTAAATGCTTCAGTTTGGCTTGAGCTGAATTTTCTCCCTCTTGACCACTGACATTCCTTAATTACTACTGACCCAGGCATGCATTGTCTTCACTGCTCCGAGCCTACAAATCACCGCCCTCCACAGCGTTGTGGCTGACAAAAGGGGAGGTTCAAAGCAGACTAGTTTGTATGATATATGGAAAGAATAGATGTGGGGACAGGCTGGAGAGAGAAAAAGAAGTAACCTCAGACAGATGCCTTAAGTGAAGTAACTTTGAGCTGAAACAAATGACTTGGGTTTGAGAAAGAATGAAAAATGTTTGAATTGGCAAAACGACCAGATTTAGCTGCTGTAATTTTTTTTTTAAGTGAAAACAAACCAGAAACAAACCAGAGGGCATACTGAGCTCAAAAATAAAAACCCTCAGTTGAGCATATTCACATCTTGACTGGATGATACATAGCACACCCTCAGCAAAATGACCATTTTCATCAAATCAGTATGAAGGACACTTCTTTTGCATATTAAAAACTGTTGGGCAAGCTGAAATTAGAACAAAGCTGATTAGAAGTAAAATTTTGTTGCATTCAATCTTTTCCTCCTTTTTGTCACTGTTTTGATCATTCTGTTCCTTGGTGTCTTATTTCTGTTAAAGTAGGCGCAGGGTGTGCAGCAGAAAAAAAGCAAGTATAATAAAAACCAGATCAGCTATCACCACCTTAGTCCATAAGCACTTAAATAATGAGGCTAGATAGACTGAAAAAATTTAGAGATAACAAATGGTGGGGTCTTTTTTAAAATGCTATTCCATAGAAAAAAAACCCAAACCTGTAAAAGAGAAGAGGTACAAAGGATTCTAACCTGCAAGATGTGAACCTGCACTCTCTTGCTGATGCAGTTCAAGTTTTGGCACATCAACTGTTTTATGATTGTATTGGAGGATTCCCAAACAAGAGCAGATAGGTGTGCATAGCAAGGAGTAATAGATCCAAATCTCCACTGTCTGTAGATGGTGGGAAATCTTTTTCATAAGGAATGAATGAGAGTTTTATGTACCCCAGGTAACAGTGAAACAACTGAATAGTTTGTAATAGAACCACTGAAAGATGCAATAAAAATCTTCTTCATCTACTACTCATGTACAAAGACATTAGATCTCTGCCTAAAAGGAAGGTCTAAAAGATGGGTTAATGCATAATTGTTTCAGTTTGGGAGTGAAGCCATGCATCATCCTGTTTTATTTACTCTGCAAAAACTAATTTGAGGACATAAATGATACTTATTTTGCTCAAAACCTCTGTTGAGTTTTTACTGTATTTGCAGATTTGACTTTTTACACTTGGCCAAACTTTCTTTTCCATCCCTGACTGCTGTACCTCTGAACCTGTTTGATATGTTTGATACATTGAAAGAAGACTGGGAAATAAGCCACTAATTCTGTAGTGCCAGACAAACACAAAACAGCCATTCTTTTGTGTTCAGAGGGTTAAGCTGCCCCAGGTAGTCTTCAAACTTCCTTAGAAACAGTGCTCCTGGCAGCTGAGGTAGCTAATGGATGTAACAAGCCTACTCTCACAATTATAAAATGGGCACAATTATCTGTTCTATTGGAATTACTCAGATTCCCCCTAAATCCTATTCTTCCCAAGCAAGATAAAATTATAAGACTTGTAGAATGAACCAATCGTCTGCTGATGGCAACTAATTCACATATAAGTCTCCCTGCTCTTGGGTAATCAAGCATCCAAAGTGATTCATTCCAGAGCTTAAAGGGAATTGGCATTTTGACTCCTGGGCCACTACCCTGAAACTCTAGATGCAGAGACACATGTGAAACTTGACATACATGATGGGATATGTGTGATCACAGAAAGAGAGACAAAATAGGCAGGATGATGCCAGACAACAAATGTAAATTCAAGAAGTGCTGAATCTGCCCATTAACTCTTAACTCACTATTTCCAACCTCATTCATCCTCTTTCTAAGAGCACAAGTAAGCAATGGTAGATAAGGTTGAAAAGGCAAATCATGGCAATATTTCCCTTTGCTTCTTTTTCTTGAGTTTTACTTTGGACCCTTTCAAAAACATGAGGAATGTCATGAGCACAGGGGCACATTTTCTTTCTGTCACTGGTTCTCTGTGCCTGCAATGAGTTATCCAACCTTCCTGGACACGGTGCCTCCATTCTAGTGAGCCATAGTGACCACTTACCAGGGCTGAATCTCTCCTTGGGCCTTATAAAAATCAAAACTTTGGCCTCCTTTAGTTCAGATGTTCATTTCTAAGTCAGACCAGTGGACTGTCTAAATTCAAACAACTTATTGACGCTTTGCTTTTTCAACATATTTAGGGTTATTTGTCTGGCTGGTTTTGTTCTTGCACTTTCTGAAAGATAAACACATAGCTGGAGCACTAAAGCAGTTTGTAAATGCTTAGAGAAAAAAAAGGTCTAAATGCCTTAATTTTATTCTAGCTGTTCAGCAGTTAAAATAACACTGTTAATAAATACATGTTTTGTTCTTTCCATCATCAGGACCAAAGGCACAATAGTCCTCAGTCATGTTTCCTGAGGCTGGCCTGACAGCCACTAAACAGCACAGCAGTAACTAACAGCTCTTACATATTCAGGGGGTTATGTTTTGTTTGGTTTAGTTTGGTTTTCTTTTTTTTCTTTTTTTTTTTTTTTTTTGTACAAGGAGATGCCTGTGTGGAGCTTTAGCACTGAAACTTCACTAAAAACTCCTTGCCTTTTAGTGGTGTTTTTCCTCTAAGTTGGATAAAGATCAGGTGTGCCCACAGCCAAGCGTTTGTGGAGGGAATCTGTGCCTATGGCTGAGGGATGCCTGCTAAATGGACTGTCATGCTTTTTAAATGCACTTTCCCTGGTGCCTCGACCTGAAACAAAGCCCCATGGCAATCATTTTCCATAGCTGAGAGACCTTTAAATTGAAATGTTTGGAAGTTGCCTTTCCATTGGCTCCAACACATTGTTCTCAATAGCCCATTTACTGTAACTTCCAGCTGTCCTAATAGGGACGGAATAGTCAGTTTCCCCTTCCGTGCTGTGCTATCAAATGCCTCCCTGTGTCCTGGTGTGCAAGCTTTGCTCCTTTTGGGGAAAATCCTTTAGAAATTGAGCATTTCTGGTCTGCACACCAGCAGGCTGAATGTCTTAGCCAAGATGTAAAATTTCTGTTAAGATATTTAGGCTAGTAAGGAAACAGCTGTGTCTGGGCTTTGCATTGGGAATCCTGGATGCTGGTCCTGATGTTATGGAAAGTACAAGAAAGGCTTTTTTCCTTTTGTTTACTGTTCTGCTATGTCTCTGCAGGTGGCTTGTTGTCATCTTGTCTCGGTTCTGTTAATTTCCCATTGCTCTTACTCTACTTTTCCACTCGCTATCCAGAATTGGATCTTTTCGGACTGGATACAATCCCTTTCATTTCTCCACCTGTATCTTTCCAACTCTTTTACCTCACAGCCTTAATGCCACTTCCCTGCCTTCCCCCCGCCTCTTTTCCCTAATTATTTTTTTGGCAGGGGAGGAGGTCAGGGTAACAGGACTTATTCTTATGACCTAAGACAAGACAGTATTTGTTACCAGTTTCATGTGTCCTGCCTGAAATAGAATTTTCTTCAGCCCAGGGACTGCTTTAGAAAGGGGATGGGATTCAGGCACTTAGATGCCTTGAAGTCTGATCCTCCATTCCTTCTTCCCCTGGGCTAAGAGTTGAAATCTTGTGGTACTTTGCCCAGTGAGGTCTCAGTACTGAGGCTGATGCTGTCCTCAGCCATCTGTGTTTGGCCAGAGTTATGAAGGGCTGGACGGGAAAGAGGCTAGAAATAAAAGGAAAAGGAAAGAATCTTCAGGCTGCATGAAGGCTTTGGATGTCCACATCCAATCTGCTCTCTAACCAAACTCCTCTGAGGGTTAAAGCCATAAATAAGGAGCTCTGAGCTGCCTCACAAGACTTCAGTGCTGCCACATCAACAGCTGTAAATCTGCTCTCGAGCACTTCTTGCTTACCCTGTAGGGGAAGCACAATTCTGTCTGGATGAGGCAGGAGCATTTGGCAGTAGCACTCTGGCAAACAGATTTCCAGATGTTTGATGAGAATGACAGCCTCAGAGTGGGAGTGCTTGAGTGTGTGCATGTGTGCCACTTTTTAAAATTCAAGGCTAGCTTGCAGCATTATCAGGGAGCGAAAATGTCAAAAGAAGACAGTGTTCATAGCAGGCATCGCATTTCAGGCCTTAGGAGAAAAAAAAATGAGGGAAGACAGCAATGAAGTAATTTAAAACATAAAGAAGTAGGGGGGTGCTGCAGTAGTTAGAACAAGTCTGTGAAATGTGGAACAAACTCTTACCTCCAGTCCAAACCCCTCTGCCAGAACTTGTCTGGCCTCATTGTGCAGTATTTCAGATCTCTGTGCCCCAGATCACATATATTTGGTGCCCCCACACTCTTTGCAGAACCCATTTCCTGCTACATTGCTACATCCACTACTGCTGCTCAGGAAACTGGGCTCTCTGTTCTTCCCTACAATGTCTGGCTCTTGGCTCTGACCTTCTCCCGACTTCTTCAACGAATGCCCTTCACTGCCATGCTGTTCCTGCAGTCCCCTCTCATGCTTCTGGGATTTTTGTTTTCCACATGTCCCAGTTTCCTCTATCCCTGAGGTTGTGTGTCTTACTACCATCCATCACCTGCAAAGTCAATGCCATTGCACAGCACACTCTTACACTGTATCTTGTTCTCTCATTCTTTGTCTATTTGGCCTATATATGTTGTATGTACAATAGCAATATGTTAACCTGATCTGATTTTTTCGTCCCTTTTCCCATCATCTGGAATGTTATATTAGATTTTCCTGGTTTATTACACACCTGAGTGAAAAAATACATAGATAAGGAAATCTAAGTAGCATTACAATTTGCCTAACTCTTTTTTTTTTTCCAAGCTGGAGAGTTAATCATATTCTTAAGTATCTCAGCTGGTGTCATTTCCATATTAGTTTATTTCCTTCTGATGAAAGCTTATGAAAATTACATACTGAGACCATGAGTATTTACTTGTAAAAATATTTTTGCATCCTCATTCGGATCCCTTCCATCTGGAATTCCTGCTTTTCAAACTACCTCGTATGTTCTCATTGCACTAGTGATCTTTGCAAGTCTATGCATTGTAAACATGAGCTTTGCCATCCCTGCAGAAAGGCAAACCTTTTGCTTCACAAATAAATATATTACAATCTCCTTTCTTTTTCTTCCACTTGAATGTAAATCTTGTGTAATATGACCTAGATATTGCAAAGAGAAGAATCTTGGTTTGCTTTTGTTTGGAAAGAGATTTCAGGTGGATCTGGCAGTGTTGGGAAAGGCATCTAAGGGTCACACTGGCCGAGTGCAGTAATTGCCCCTTCTCTGTGAGCCACGCTGAACACAGGTTTTGACAAAGTGCTCCTACATGACTCTGATAACCAGCTGCCCTTCCAGGGAAGCATCCACACCACGCTGCTGAGGGGAAGAGAGCTCATGGCTCAGTGCGCTGCTCTTATTCCAAAGCCTCTGCCATCTTCCCTAAATAAACACCAAGGACTGATGCTTCCCCTGGTGTAACACCACTGACCTCTCTGAAATTACACCAGGCATGAATTTGATCAGATTTGTCATCAAATCCATTTTGTACCAGCAGGAGCACAGACGAGCGAGGCGAGCCATCCCGCAAGTCCCATCCAGGGCTTTTCTGTTGCCCCTGCTCTTACCCCAGGCTCCTTCCCCACCTTAGGCTGAAGGGAATGATAAGGTCCAACTTGTCAGGACTTATTACTTATTCACAAAACTATCACACCTTTGACACATCTGTCAGTTTTTATACAAAAAACGAATGAGCAAGGATGCTGAAGTTTCCTTTCAGCGCACTGGAGGGCAGTCCTTTTTACCACACCCTTAAGGCTTTCATGTCAGGGCTTAGTTGCAATGACAGAGCAGTGTGAGAGAGCTATCATTTCGTCTGGCCATACTGTGCTTTCCTCTGGACAGATTATACTTGCCCCCTGGTAGTTAAGAGAATTAATCCTTCATCCTTTATATAAAATATAAATAAATAAATGTGTTGTGTAATTGTTATAAATATCTATCATCGAACATCCTATTTATGTTAGTTATGGATTAGATGAAGATGAATCCTTTTTCTTTTTTCAACACTTCCTAAAATAAGTTTGGCTCATTGCCACATCATAGAGATCAGTCTTTTTGCAAGAGCAATGGCATTTTTCTCCTTTTTATTTCTTTTTTCTTTTTTTTTTCTTTTTCCTTTTTTTTTTTTTTCAAAAAATATGAAATCAGACAAGAGAAGCACAGAATAGAGCAACATATTTTCTAATGAGTTTGTGGTCAGATCTGTAATTTAAACTTGACAGTAGAATCACAGAATTCAGATTATTACTGAAGCCACCAGGGATCTCAGGAAACATTATGTTCGATAGAGTGTATGGCTAATGGTTACAAAGTACAAAGGATATGGATAAGCATGGCTGATTTATGAAAATTCTGTCTGTATACTGAATGTATTTATTCCAGCATTTGGGCTTTGGTTGCATTTAAAATGAAAAGGAAGGCTGCTTATTAATTTTACATGAGCTTTTTTGGCTATCTTATTCAAGGCCAAGTTCCAAGTGATTTGCTGCATCCTCCCCTACATACAGTCATTATGTGGCCTGAACTTCAAAAGTGGTTCTAAGTTTCCAATGGTTTGATAATCCTGTTTTCACAGTTCCCATTTTCTGAAAATCACCACAAGTAGGAACAATGCCTTTTAATGCTTCAAATCATTAACATTCCTGCAGAACAGAAAGGAAAGGGCCATACATGACAGAGTTCTTCAGTGCCAGCATGCACTTCAGTGTAGTCTGAGCTTTTCTTCAGAATCCATAATGCATTCCAAACCTGAACTTCACAGACTTGACTTCATGGCCCGTTCCCATGCTAGCAATGAGTTTGTCATTTCTTGTTGAGCTCATTTGGCTTATCTCTGTTGCAGTTCTCATGAGTGTTGGTGACTTCTGCTTTACAAGAGATGATGCCAAAAAAGGGCAAGGATTAAGTGATAGTATTTTCCCTTTGCTTTTACATGTCATGAAAATAAATATCTACTGGTGTCGTATGCAATTGGGAGCCACCTTTCACAAAGGGGTAAGGCTCATTCAGTCACACAGTTTGCATGTTTGTGTATGTAGTGTATTTAACATACATTTTAGCATGTGTATAGTTTAACCTATTCAGGTTTTAATCTCTTTGGTGGTTTCAGAGAAATTTGGCAGAGAAGTAACCTTTAATACTGAAATAAAATTTTGTACTTGTTGTGGAAGGATAGAAGGAGGAGGATGGTGAAGAAAAGACACCAGATAAGGAGCCTGCCTAACAACAAGACTGCAGAGTGAGTTCATGCATTATTAACCATAAAGAATCCACACAGTATATCTATCTATATATTTCTCAGAGAGTGTAAGAGATGGACCATATGTGTCCCACCCCTGGGAAAAGCTTCAACTGTAGCTCACAATTAATTATGAGGCACAAAGCTGCAGGAACAGGGCTTCATTAGTTCTCCTCTTGCAAAACTACTTATTTATGTTTTTATTTTCCTTCCATGACACTTGTGAACATAGAAATTGTGACAATTGAATGTACCCCAGGACTTCTTTAGCGAGTTATTTTGCTACCACTTTTCAATCTGTGGTAAAAAAGAATGAGCACATACATTAAATAACATAAATTGAGCAGAGTTATTCTTCCTTGTGCACCTCTTGCTCTCTTTGTCCATACCACCTCTTTAGTAGTAGTAGTAACAATAACAATAATTTACAAACCCATAGACTCTCCTCTGTGATGCCAGAAGAAGTCAGGTTGTTCCAAATATTAAAGCTAAAAAAAGCCGATTCAAGAAAAATAAAGTGGAGTTACCGCCCCCCCCCCCGCCCCCCCCCCCCCCCCCCCCACAGCATTTCTCAATTTGGATCTGTGTATTAGCACTTAAACAGGATTCTCATCATCATCCTAAACAGAAATTAAATTGAACAGCCTTCCTGACTCTCACTGGTGTTTGGGTGTGGATATGGAAAGGGTGGTAATTGCAATAAGGAACATCTTCAAATGAGCCAGAAACATCGTGTGAAACAAGCTCTTCTCCCTGCTTTGTATTCTACCTTCATTTCCCACTTACTGGAGAGATGAATGAAAGCAGTATACAGAGAGAATAACAAGATGATTGTAAAACAATTACATCATCAAAACTAACGTCATATGCTATCTCCTAATAGCTTAAAAAGTCGTGGTCCAGAAATTATATTTTAGTTCCTTCCTCAAAGTGTCCCGACCACAGCTGGAGTCGGATGAATTTTGAATCAGCTGAAGTCTTGTTACTGTGCTTTTGTTGCAGAAAAACCTCTCTACTGCACTGTCTTTCCCATTCTTAGACAACTCACTCCATGTACTGCTGCACCACATCTGGAGCGTGTCCTGACCCAGCTCCCACTGGAGACCACAGCAGGACTCAGCCTGACTTCCACTGCAGACGGATCCAAAGTGGAATGGGAATGAGCAGATAGGTTCTGAATGCTTAAGGAATGTATTGACTCCCAGGCATCAGTTTTGCACAAAGCAAAAGGAAGATAATGGCAAAATAATGATTGTTGTTTTGAAAAGAAGAGCGCAATGGGTGAGGTAAAAGAGCAGCTCTCTTTCTAATTATATGACAGACATAGCAGGATGCAGAAGTGTGTGATGAAGCCCTGCTACAGCCACACAGCTAAGCACAGGCTAAAAATTAGGCATTTATTTAAGGGTTTTGCTGAATAAGGATGAGATCATTCACATACTTAAAGTTAAATGTATGCTTAAGTGCTTTGCTGAATCTGGGCCCAGATACATAAACCATTAAACAATCACTTTAAGAAAGCAGTGGAAACCTGTTATACAATTTCTAGACCTTTTAAGTTACTTCTCCTATATTTCCCCCTACCTTTCTCTTATTAGCTCAAGCAAGAGGTTTATAAAGCTCCAGTTCCCCAAAAAAGATAATGTTCATTGCTACCCAATTGTAATTCACATTGCTTCATGCAGCCCCAAGCACGTGTTCAAACATATAATCAAGCAAACAGGAGACCTGAGACTTGCCAGTTGGAATACTGTCAGTCACAGATGCCACACTTTTTTTGTTGTTGTTGTTTTTGTTGGGGTTTTTTTTGTTGTTGTTCTTTTGTTGTTTTTTGTTAGGTTGGTTTTGGCTTTGTTTTGTTTGCTCGAAGCATGAGGGGTAGAGAAGTTGATAAAAGCTGGCCTTTGCTGTCCATTTTTGGCACTCTGTTTCTGTGGCTTGGGTTATTTGGGTACATGTTGCTTTGTGTCTCTGAGGGCTCTTTTTTCCCTCTCTCTCTCTCTCTCTCTCTCTCTCTCCCCTGGTCAGAGAAGCTGTACTCATCACCTGGAGTGAAGGCTGACAGGAATGAACATAGGCAGGAAGCAGCGTGACACACACATTGTCATGCATGACTGACCAGCAGCCATCAACAGCAATTAAACATTGAGAGCACTGGATCCTTTTGGACAGGTTCAAGTTTCCTGGCACTGCTGTGATTAGATGTTTTGCACTGTTTCCCTGTAGTCAGTATGTGACACATTCCCTTTTGCTTGCTCTTTTCTGATATTTATTTTTGCACTGTCCTGGTGTTAGCATCTTCTCATGGAAAATTAATCACTTAGAAAGGGATCATTTTGAAGGAGACTTGTGAGGTGGGTGAAAGATAAAATGGATATTAAAAAATCAGCTGAGTTTTTATTTAAACACAAAATTCCCTGCCTTCAGATGAACACTGTAGTGTTTGAGTAGCTATAGGTGTGCATGAGAGAGAACTCTGTGAACAGCAGAACCCAGCAAAGAACAACACGGGTCTTTGGGTTCACCCAGCTGACTGCAATTTTACTGTAATTTAAGACGACAAAACACAATGCGCTTAAAGGCAAGGCTGAAGTGAAGAGCAGCTGCAGTTGTGCTGGGCTGTCACTCCTTGCCCTCGTTTCAGGGCTGAGATCCAGAGCAGTCCAACTACCCATGTTTAACGCCGGCCCAGACTTCCAGGGAAAGGTCTGTGGCTTGGCACGAGGAGCCGCAGCTCCGGAGGCTGGGGCGAAAGGCCTTTGGCACGCAGCGAGGTCTCGTGCCTAATTGAATAGTCACAGGGTCCAGGGCCAGAAGGGCTCATTAAGGCTCCATTCTGACCTCGTGGATTGCCGTCCTCTCCATTCCCCCGGATTGTGTCCAGCAGCTTACATGTGAGTAATTAATTGCTTCTGTTAATTTGCACTCTCCTAGTCTCTGCGAGGACCAGGGAGGTCCGCTGATAAGTGGTAAGGAACTGCCAGACGTCTGTGTAGGAAACTTTCGTGCCTACACCCTTTCCATCCTTCATCTTCTGTGTGCAAGGTATGCTGCAAACCCTGTTTTGACCAGTTGGAGTAATCAAATGAATGAAGCAATCAGAATGGTTTCAGCATTCTGCAAGGATTAACATGAGAGGGCAGTGTGTTTTAAGTGGGCTGTGCTCTGCTGTACCCCCACCAGCCCAGCCAGGGCTAGGAGCCAGTCAGCATGTTAGGCTTTTCCCCTGCTAGCTCCCTCTCACTCAGTTAACAGGGGTTGCTCCAGCCATGCATCTGTGTTACCTTTATATTCTTGTACTAGCATTTAGAGGCCAGAGCAACCCTGGGGCTTTGATACTACTGCCTTTCATTGATAATACAACTCTTAAAGAGCTTTTTTCTTCAGATAGATGCCTGGGATCGTGAGGGTAGGTCTAAGAATTGCTGTGAGAACTGGTTCTGAATTTGTTGCTCTCAACAGTCATTCCAGATTGACATATTTGTTAAAATAATTCCAGTATTTTGTGAAGCATTGTATATTGATAACACTAAATAAGCCTCAGAAGAACCGTGTGAGGCAGAAAATGTAATTACTATTTCTGTAATGCAGATACAGGAACAAAGGCACAAAAGGGATGAGTGACTTGCCCAAGGTCATACAGTAAATCAGAAGTGTAAATATACCAGAACCCCAGCCACATCTCGTTTCCTTACGGCGTGGGTACATTCAGGAAAAAATAGCTGACTTGATTCCATGATCTTTTGCAGTCTTTCAAAGACTTTCCACCTTTCTCTTTGTAGGCTTCCAGGATGTCCTGATAGACCAACACAGGCACTTCCATAGACTAAGGAAAGAGCATCAGGAGGTAACAAACTTGTGCTTGGATTCCAAAGTAGATGGCAATCAAATGGACTGGGCACCCAAGCCTGGGATGTCTTCTTTACCCAGGAATTAGATTTTGGACCTTCTGCTCATGTCTTGGCAAACTTGCTGTGGCATAAACAATGAGGCTTTGGATTTCCAGCCGAGGGGAGGCATTGTACAGGTTCACAGACAACTGTCCAAACGAAAATGACGATGAGCATGAAAACAGCGTGAAAAATTGAATATGCACTGGAGAGACAGCACTTATTTCATTAAGCAACTTCAGCATTGACTTCTTTAGCTCTATGAGTAAATTCATTAAATCACAGCTGAGATGCATCAGGTTTTGCTCTAAGAATTAGAGCAAAGATATATAAGAAGACAGCAAACCAGAAGATTAAAAAGTAGTACTGCATAAGTCAACTGCTAGTTGCTGACATCAATAAAATATTGTCCTTTATTATAGTCATTAGAGAACCTTTTAACAGTCATTAAAATTTCTTAATGCTGTAGTAAAATTTTTAGCTGTTGCCTGGAAAAAAGAAGGTACTCTGAACTATATGGCATGCAAATATTTCAAACAAATGCTGTCATATTGTGGAGGCATTAACAAGTGCTTCTTAAAGCTGATGGGCTGTTTTTGGAACACACTCAGGAAAAATATATATGAATGTATATTATATTTAATACAAGAACATTGAGATTTTTCTGGCAATGATATAGGAATAAATGATTTAAGCCTTTTACAAGAGAGCTGAAACCTATTAATTACAAAGTTCTGATATATACTGACTGGGCTTTAGGGTTGTTTGAGGTCCTAGGTAAGTCCTTTTTTCTTCTGCATTCTGCTTGAAAAATATGAAGCCATGAAATTAAACTGAATAGTTTCACCAGCTACAGGAACTGTATGATGATGGCACCAAACTGGGGAATAGTATGGGAGCATGGCTATTAATTAGGAATGTCTTGGAAAAGCGGTGGTTTAGGTAGATAGAAGGAATTTTTTATTATTATTTAATTAAATTTTGGAAATAGAATAAACTGATATTCAGTGCTACCTATGTGATGTTTGCACTTCAAGTGCAGGCACACAGAGCCAGGACTGCACTCTTAATACAGTAATGATAGCAGTGTTTCTCTGCTTTGTCTCAAGTTCAGTTCCTATGAGCTTGGCGCAGGATGTGTGAGACCAACCATATGATTTTTTGATTCAGAAAGACAGGGAGCTTAGAGAAGCTTCCTACCTGCTCTGTGCGCTGCAAAGAGCCCGCCGTGACTACAAAACTGGGTCATATTCTGGTATATTTTAAATCACAACTGGTAGGAGAAGACAAGGGGAGGCACGGTGCATGGAACGGCGCCGGCGAGGATTAAGGCAAACAGAGCATAAAGTCCTTAAGCAGCATGTTGGCTGGGGAGAGGGGTAATGACTTGAGCCTGGTTACATCCTCCGAGACCTTTTACAGCCTTAAGCATTCAGGTTACACACCAAGGGAAAGAGAGCACTTCTGGAGCTGCAGTGGCCCTCAGGATGGAGCGGGAGGACTGATGAGAGGAGGAGTGGCCAGCAGCTGCGGAGTTGTCAGCAGGTAGCTTCTTACCTGGGAGTACCGAGAATCTCTGCTCACTGCTCACAGCTTTGATTGCAGAGGGTCCAGACACTCTCAAACTTGCAGTATCTGTTTAAACAGGCTAGTTTCTGGTCTTTTAATCTTATCTGGAACCTAAGTGAATCTAAAGCACTTAGTAAAAATTATATCAAATACATTTTCTTTCTCATAGCAAACCATTTCTATTTAAATGCACATTCCACAGATTTTCTCAGTTCTGAAAAATCTCTGTGATTATTCATATCTGAAGTAAGAACTCAACCATTTGAGGGAGGAATTCTCATGACACCCTCAAAGAAACAGGTGGCATCCAAGAATTATTTTTTTCACTTTGCATGAATGTTCAGCTATAGATCCTAGCTGAGTGTGATATACCTGGTTTCAATTGCTCTTATCCAGTATCTAATTTTCATCAACTTTTTGCAGCAGCCAAAACTTTCAAAATTTAAGGCTTTGGTTGTATCTGCAGCACAGCTTCATGCAAAATAAACAGGTGGAGGAAGACCAGTGCTCTGCTACAGATCAGAGAATGGGATAGGGATTTATTAAAGTTGGAGTAAGCACAGGGTCTTAAAATGTACTATGTCCAACAAAATTCATGTATCAGCATGTCCTGGGAGTTCACCTTGCCCTTTGCAGTATTCTGTGAATGGGTGTTACAGTAGAGTGGTTTTACAGAGGATTTTCAGGGGAAACCTCCTGATTTGCCTTCTTTAGAACCACCTCATAACTATGATTTTCTGTAATAACTAGGAAAGTCACTGTGAAAATTTCTAGCGGGAAAATTTCCAGAATATTGGATGAAAAATTTAAGAAAAGCAAATAGGGTTGAAGGATGCATTAGCCCGTTTCTTATAATTTTAACTCTGTTTCATATCCTCATGGCTCATTTCCAACTGAAAGAATACTCTGGGCAACATGGAAGATCACAGTGCTCAAATGAGGAAAAAGAAAATTGCTACCCATGGGCAGAGAAAACAGAAATTTAACCTTAGGTCAGTGTTAGCGATTAGCAGTGTTTTGTCCACATCTCTGGCTCACCAGTAACCACCATTTGCTGCCTGTTGCCACCAGCTGGTGCTTGCCCTGTCCCTTCTTCTGCCATCCTGAGACTGTTACAGACCTCAGGAACATGGATAAGGTTATTTTTTCTTCCCTCCTTCCACACTGCACATAACTGGGAACGGCAGTGGGGCAGCAGAGCGGACAAGGATCCCTTTCAGCTCCAAGGGCTGCCTTTGCGGCGTGGGCTCTGTTACTACCTAGTTTAATTAACATCTGTGCCAATCAGAGCAGCTGCCTATAAGATAGAGAAGGTTAGCCGAGCATTCAGGAAGATAAATGAGAAAAGGGGTTGCCAAGGGGATGGTGTGTCAGACACGTGCCGTGGCTGCAGCGAGCGTACACGCCCCCCTGAGCTGCACTGCTCTCCAGTATGGGGGCTCAGCTAAGGCTTTCAGGCAGGGATGGTAGATACTTTAACTTACCATTTTTTATCTTTAAAAATGGAGATACAGATGTATGGGTGATTCTGAAAGGGTATGCCACCCCATCGGTCAACTTTAACCCTGTGTGAGTAGAGTACTAAAGCAGATAATAGAAACAATTAAACATTTGACATCTGAGAAAGATTTCAGGACTATGTATGGTGTTCCCTTCAGGACCTCTAGGAATACTAGAGCTACCTATGTTCAAATGCCACAGTATCTCAAAAACCCTAATCTGAATAATTAGAGTTCTCCATTCCAACTGCATGCATCATATCCCAGAGTCTCATGATCCAACTGGTGCTGTAATAATGTGGAAGATTCTAAGCTTATGTGCCTCACTAAATTAGAGTGCCTTTCCCAAACCTTAACAACCTTCAGTATTGTTTTTGGATTTTTCAGTTTTTTTATCTGTTTTTTCTTTTAAATTCATTGGGAAAACAAGCGACACCGATATCATCGTATCTGGACGTATTAGCTTCAGAATGATTGCAGTAAAATCTTTATGCCCCAGCACCCTGACAGCATTGTAATGCAATAGTCAGAGGGGCTAGGCATACAGTGGAATAGTTTTGCCATCACGATCTTGCATCCAAATGGCCTGATAAGACAATCCCTGTAGACATGCAATGAAATCCTTTCCTCCAGTGACAGCATCACAAACTCTAATTGTTAGGCATTATTCATTCTTTGACATTGACGTGAAATCTGTACTACAGAACACAGATCTCATGCAGGTTTACATTGCATTAGCACACTCTATTATTTACCTCCATGCTAATTATTCTTCAGTTACACCGAACTTACACAAATGTTTTGGTTCTCAGTGTTTTCCTGGCCTAGGCACATTACAATGGTTGTGTAGGGAAGAAAGTCTGTTCATCCAGGTTTGAATAAAGCATTCAAGAAAAAGCTTTGCAGTTCTACAATAGCAAATTGTTTCTCCTCTTTAATTTTTGTTTCCCCCAAAAAATCTAAATTGTTCATAAAGGAAGTAATCTCAGGTTTACTTACTGCAGGATTTGCATTCTGCTTTTCTGCCTACCCTTTCCTAAAGAAATCCTTTACAAGGTGCTTGCCAACACTGAGGTAAGACATACTGTGCACCTGTCTAAAGCTTTTTCTGAAGTGACAAAGAATATTAACTTCTACTTTCACTTATGCATCTGCAGCAGCGATATAGTCACAATAATTTATAAAGGTGTGGGATTTTTAAAAATATTTCTAATTTCCTCTCAGCATTTCCTCAAGAGCAGATGATTGGTCTTGGAAGCTGAAGCACACAGAGGGTATTAGTGTGCTTAGCTCTACTATTGATTTTCAGTGTAGTTACTTTGCTTCAGCAAAGGTTGGGTACCTCTGTGGTGGGGAGCACAAGCCTCTGAGGAGACAGAGGATGTATGTACAGAAGTGGGCAAAGACAGATATTTGTTCTTCTGCAGCAGATGTGCAGTCTAAGGCAATGCTGTTTCTAAGGATAAAAACTGAATAAAGGAGCCATCATGGCACCAGCCAAAACATGAAATCCTTCCTTTGTTGGCATTCTCATCTGCTTTTGTGTGAACTCATCTCAAAATGGAGCAAGGTTGGGAGCCACCCTAGCTGCACAGGGCAACCTGAAGTGAAGAAAATCTCTTCTTCCAGGGGACCTCGACTGGTACCTTGGAGAAGACCAAGGAGCAAAGATTCATCATAATGGAAAAGACCTAAACTTCTCATGGGCAAAAGAATTAACCTTCTCCTAGGAGATAGTGGGAAATCACCCTGGCACCTCTGTACAACCTGGGCAAGGCAAGAGTGTCTGGAGATGTTTGCTTAAAACCTGGAGGATGCTGGTGGCTGTCAGTGGAGCCACACCTTCCATGAGGGAAACATGAGGATGCTTAGCTCTAATGCAAGATTTTGCATTTCTGTAGATTTCCATCCACATAAATCAAAGAGATATTCACACACTGCCTGTGTGGTGCAAGCTGGAGGCAACGAAGATGGTCAAAACACTTTTGCTGACATCTGGACTACGTTTTGTTGGGCCACAGCACCAAAGGTTGTATCACCACCAAAGGTTGTGTCACCGACCAATCTAGGTTTAAAACACTTAGTTTTCCTTTTTAGTGAGCAGGCAGATGCTAGCAGAAATCAAGACAAAATGCAAGCCTGTTTTTAACTACCAAATGAGAGTGTGGGTACTCCACCAAGTCCACTACACACTTGAGCATCATTGTTGATTTCACTTGCAAGGCACTGCTCCAGCAGTGCTGAGCAAGCAATACAAATCCTCTAATAAAATGTCCTAATAAAGAAAAGTTCCAGTGAGTGGCAGGCACTTAGGCTGAAATGGGAGTATTAGTCACATGGGAGTATATGGTGGAAACAAGGGTGTTGGCAGATGAAGATAAAAGAGACACTGCCATCACTCTCATGGTGAAAATGGTGTGTTTTCATCTCAGAATAAGGCTACTATGAAGGTTTTGCATTTGAATATTTTCACCCAGGTAGAAGAAAATAAGTCTTTTCATTAAGAGTCCCCATGTATTTGAAAAGTTCTTTGGTACCTTACTCTAAATTTAATGATGCGAGTACATTTGCAGTGGACTCACTTGGGGTGCATGCATGCATACTTTGCGGATAATGAAGTCATCAGCAGTTGCTTGGCATTACTGGATAACTAAATAGGTACTACAGCATTGTTGTGAAGAAGCTAAAACAGCCTGGGGCAGCCCTATTTTATGCATCTGAGTTTTCCCAAACTAATTCTGCATTCATGAACTGTTGCTATTTGTATCTGGAAGGATGAAGCTTCCAATTTTTTACCCTTTTCTCAGCCTCTTTAGAAAATTTCCCCATTTCTTCTGTTCAAATAAATGAAGTGGGAGCTGCCCTTCATGCAGGGAGGGGATGATGTACACATGAACACAAAGAGTCCCTCAAAGGGCAAATCACTTCTCAATCTGTCATATGGTAGAAGCACTTTTCAGATGAATCATTACTAAAATACAGCTTCTCGTGTATCAGAGTAACTCAGTTGTTTAATTCACTAATGTATCCACTTGATGTCACTGTCACTGCCCAGTAGAATTGCTAATGTCAAAGGGTTTTCTGGTCACAAAGACTTTGCACCAATAAGTGACTGAGCTGCACAGTCCACCTTTTGGATCCTTCCAGGTAGCTCTACCCTGTGACATTCCATTCTGTTGATGCGGACATTTCTACTTCCTGATCCTCTTGATTCATGTTTTGCATATCCCTGAAACAAAAATACTAGTTTTCAAGGTTGTCTTTTCCTGCATAGAAACATTCAATCATTTTGTTTTTCTTGAAAGTATAGAAAAACCTTGTAGAATTACTTTATTGGTTTGTTATTACTCATTTCTTAAGGATAATGACAATTTTTCAGACATCAGTGAACAGCATTTTTTTGTTAATTTAATTATTTATTAATGGCATGAAGCTGAATCAGTGCAGGTTTAGGTTGCATATCAGGAAAATGTTCTTCACCCAAAAGGCGGTTGGGCACCTGAACCCCCTCCCCAGGGCAGTGGTCCCGGCACCAGCCAGCCTGACAAAGTTCAAGAAGCATTTGGACAGTGCTGTGAGGCCATGGTGTGACTCCTGGGATGTCCTGCGCAGGACCCGGAGTTGGACTCAATGATTCTGATGGGTCTCTTCCATTGCAGCATATTCTGTGACTCTGTGTTTCGTCTCTTGGTACTCTTGTCATCATTAGATTTCGTAGTTTTATGATGAATGAACTAGACTTTGCAGTTTTCCTCTTTTTCTCTTTCCAGCACGCTTTTTTGTCTTCCTGCCATCTCCCATAATTTTGTCTACCCTCACGGAAGCAAAAAGGTGCTGTACATCTATTCTCTCTATATTTCTTTTCATAATGAAAATAGATGTTTCAAAAAATATATAAAACCTAATTTTTAACTATTTTTGCATCCCTTTCTCCTCGACTTATCATATTGAGAGATCATCTGTGAGGGGGAGTAGAACACTTAACCACTTTAAGCTGGGATTTAGGCAATCATCCACAGCAAAACACAGCTATTGCATGTGAACTGTTCCTTGCCAAAGCCCGTTGGCCAGGATCAAGTTCTCTGGGGACAGCTGTATCCTGGTTTAACAGGCCTTGATCCTTTCACTGTTGTCTTCTTTCTGCTCAGGTCATAAACACTTTCTGTCAGTCTGTAGCTCTGTCTTCAGTGCCAGAATAAAGATCTGACCCGACAAAGCATTGTAATATGCTCTTTGCTTCTTGTTCTGGGTGTCAGCATCTTAGCTGTCCTCCTGCCCCCTCTCTAATGCCACTCTGTTGGAGTCCTTGGAAGGGCTGGAAAGCTGGAGAACAGGCATGTGGTTCTGCATATTTGTACATGAGACTTTATTATTTTTGTGCACGTAGGTATTATTGTGGAGGCTGGAAAAGAAGATTGTAAGCATTTCATGGAAACATGCACTCAGAGCCAAATCCTCATTAAAAACTGCCTTAGCATCCAGGCCAGGAGAGAATTGCAGGCACAAAGATTATTTGTGTATACTGCACTTTCAGAGGGTTACTGAGATTCATGTTCCTCTCTACAACATCTCAGACAGTCAAGCTTTGCTCTAAGAGGAATAGCCAAGATTTTCCCCTGTGGAGCTACAACAGCTTTACACTGCCCCAGAAGACCAAAGCGACCTTAAAACTGGTGAAGCAGGAAATAAGAGGATTATATTATTTTGAGAGACAACTTAGAGATGGCATTCTCAAAATCAACACCACACTTTGCTGCCAGAACAGGATGCATGGCAGTGGAGCTGCCTGCCCCAGTTCACACACAGCTCTTGCACTGCTGCCCTCTGGGCTGTTGGTAGCCGGTGTTATTTAGAGCTGTCCTTCTGCTTGGACTGCAGAGCACTTGCTTGGCAAGCAGCCACGCCAGGCTCTGAAGATAGCAGAGGCCAATGCTTCTGCCCTGAGCTGTGCATTCAGGCCGTAGCAAATGATCAAGATCAAAGGTTTTGCCTTTTTTTTTCTTTTCAAAGCTCTGGGGTTAAACTCTTTCCTGTGTGAGGACTCCCTTCAATGTATTCTTAAGGGCTGTTTTAAAGGCATTTTGCTCCCTCCCGTGGATAGCAGTAATTACCAAGTTGTGCTGAACTGTAATTTTGGAATAGACCATTAGTGGATGGCAGTAGCAGTACACCACCATTCCTACAATTACCCTTCATCACACAAGCGAAGGACCCACATGAAACAAACTCAAGTCTGGCATGCTTAGGTGAGTGTGATTTCCGTTTTTCCCCTCAATATCTTAATTCTTTATAAGCTATGTGTGGCCTTATTAGCATCCCTTTGCACTATGTGAGCAGCACAAGGAAGCTGGCTGTGGAGAGTCTGGTTCATTGCCATGAACAAGACAGCAGATATAGCACTGTCCTCACAGCTATCTGCCTTGCTGCCATGTCAGCCAGCAGCAGCTGCAAAGATGGCAATTCTCCATGTTTCACCCTATTCCTCACTGAGGTGTGAACTTGCACACCCAGATAATGCTGTTAAAATGTTAGTAACAATAGGGTTGGGATTTATTCCATTACGCTTGTCTCTACAGTCTTTTTGTTGGACTGAGGGTAAAATAAGAGGTGAAATCTGAAAAGAGAAAAACTTATTTGTGAACAGTATAGAGAAGAATGAAAGAATGAACCCATTTTAAAATTTTATTTATTACTGTTGCAAAATTGCAGGGGAATGAAACTTAACACAGAACAAGTAAAAAGCCAGTTGTACACCAGATTTTATAGGCCACATGTTACATCTATTATATCTATCATCCATTACAGGTTTCTGCATGACCTGCATCACTGTGCTTCTCAATGCAAAGGCCCTGACTCATAAGTCTGACAAATCTTCCTCCATGGAAAGTAAATTCTTCAAGGCTTCAGCTGCTCTGCAAGGCCCAGCCCAAATATCAAGGAATAATAGACAGGTTTTGAAAGTTGTGCTTATAGAGATGCATCACATACTGTTTTCTGAACACTGTCAATTAATTTTAAGCATTTGTTCGGTTTTTCTTCCCTGCATTGATGGGATTTCAGAATACCCTGCTAATAACACCTTGGTTCACCCCAAGTTCTGACAAAAGCTGTATAACTCTCAGCCTAATCTTAGAAATGAAATAATGAGTTTAAAATGTTATGAGAAAAATGAGCTTTATAGAGATTTGGATAGAAAAGTTTCAGCTGGATGTTAACACACTTTGATAGCACACTGTCTCTACTGACCCCAGCAGAGTGAATGGCTGCTATTAGGAGCTGGCCACAGAGATGGAGTATGTTCCTCTATGCCTACTGGAAAAGCTTCTCAACTGAAAGGGCTGTCAAGCACTGGAAAGGCTGCCCAGGGATGTGGTTGAATGACCAGCCCTGGAGGTATTTAAAAGATATGGAGACGTGGCACTTTGGGACATGGTTTAGTGCTGGGCTTGGCAGTGCTGGGTTAATGGTTGGGCACAACGCTCTTATAGCTCTTGTCCAACCTAAATGATTCTATGGTTCTGTTCAACTGACTCCATCCACAAATAACACCAGATAGTCTTTAGCTAGTCTTGTCTCTTGCATGTTTACCTCAGACTTCCTTGGTGCTGTGTAACCACAAAATATTTCACATGGTCTCCAGCACTCCTCCATCTGATTGCACTCCAGGTGTTTACAGTTAGAAAGGACACTCATAAATCCGTCTTTAAAAATCTGAAGGGAGAGTAGGTAGAATAATTTTGGTTTGTTTTTTCTCCTTATGCTTTTGTGTGAGAAATGAGCTGCAAGGGGCAGGTGGGAGCATGAATGAACACAGCCATGAAGAAGTGATCAGAAATATTTTTTTCTAAATTGTAAAAAAGTTGTGCCCATACTACTGATCAGTCTTTTACCAGTCCAGCTCTGATTCTGGGTCCTAAACTGGTCAGCAGGTTTATGAAAGCAGCAGCTGAGACACATTCTTTAAGCCAAGAGCAGTCTCAGGAGGTGCAGATCTCTCCAGCTTACAGCTGCTTCCATGTAAATTTTATTTGTTCCCTGAAGAACAAATAAAACTGAATCCATTTCTTGTTCTGCAAGACAACAAAGGTCTGTGTGCTGCAGCACTAGGCATACCATGAGGAGAAGAGGAATTTCTGCTTCCAAGAAGCAAATGCTTGTGAGTATCTGAGCCAGGCCAGAGAGGTCACTTGGATCTTCAGGTTCTTCTTTCATCAATTTCCTTACTTCGAAAACTTTTACAAAGCAAGACTTTGTATGCTAATAGGTACTACTGGATAATATGAATTTCTGAACACTAGTTTATCATAGCTCTTATGCTGTATCAGCAAAATATAAATGCAGTTTCAAAACCAGACCAGGGATAGCAACAGTGAAACAGTACTGCAAACAAATGTCTCATGCCTTATCCAACAAACATACATGTCCTACAGCCTCTGGCACCAGAGAGTGCAGCAATGTAATGCAGCATGGGGGGACTGTGACACTTTAGGAGCCAGCGAGGCAAAGCAGGGTGTGAGGGGAGTAAGCTCACACCCTGCCTCACAGTGGGTGCCTGGACTCTCAGCAGGAAGGACATTCCTGCATAGGGAGCCCCCTCTGAGGTAATTTGTTACTGGAAGCAGGACCAGGCAGCATTTCTGGGACTACATCTGCCCGGTGGGCAGTGCCCTGCTGGGTGAGTGCACAGTCCCTCAGTGGCTCTGGGAAGGCGCAGACAAGCTGTCCTCACTGCCCAGGCCTGGCCAGTCCCCATAAACTCTCTCCCACAGCCCTTCCCTGCTGCAGAAGCCCTTTTCCAGCGTGCCTTCCCAGGATAGCTCTTCCTGCTAGGCAGAGCCAAGCAGCTGCACCTTCAGCAAGCTGCTTCCCAGCCACCTGCTGCCCGTTTTGGTGGTCCAGCTGGGACTGGCCTTCCCTGAGCATTCCCAGCCTTCACCCCATCGGCCTCTCCTTACCCCCGAGGTGATGACATGTTCTCAGAGGGGGCCTCAGACCCGTGGCTAATGAAGCAAATTGTTCTTGGAACTATTTCCTGAATATTGGCAGCCTTGTTCTTTTGCATCTTAAAAACAAACCCAGATTTTTAATATCACTGAGCACAGTTGGTGAACTCAGGAGAACTCTTGCATGTCAAAGGTGGTCACGCTACTACTGTATGACACAATGAGTTTTTCTCAAATCCCCACAATAAACTAGTTTGCTTTAAAACCCCTTCTTTTTGTCTCAATGCCCTAACAAAGTATCTAAACAGTGGCCAAGCCCTTTCCAAGGTAATTGTTTGCCAGTTTTCAGAAAGCAGGCATGAAGACCTCCCACCCTGCAGCCATTGTCCCTGCATCAAGCAGCATGGGCCCATGGCAGAGCCACTGCTCCTCCTGAGGGAGATCAGCCTGGAGGGTGCTCACCTCACTGCCCACACGTGAAATGCCTGCTCTGGCCATTTTTGCCTTTTACATACAGCCTCAGCACCAGCTAACTGCTCTGGCTGAGAAATGGCTGCAAATCAGGGCTAAAATGATTTCAGATGTTTCAGCACGGATTGGGAGGTAAATGTATGTAAGCTTCAGCCTGCTTTTCTCCATCCCAATCAGGTGCTGTTTAACGAGGAAGGAAAGCCTTTCTGATTAAGCTGAGCCATATCGGGTGGAACCCCTCTGCTGCCAGCAGGTAAAGACTCTCCTCAAAGTGTTCTTCCAGTCTCCCCAGAGCGAGCCACCGCACCAAAGACAGCCCCTTGTGCCCAGACTGGTTAACTGAGTTGTGACAAGTTTGTATTTTGACAAGGCTATTAAGGTAAGCAGAATGGCTGGAAATTTTTCTTTCTTCTTTATTTTGTCGTGAGATTTTGGGAAGCCTATTTAAAAATCTTGGTTGTTTTCTTTGCTTCCCCTGTTAAGGGAGAAATGCGTGTCCCCTTTGGGAGAGGTTGTGAGGGGATGGATATTTTGCTGTGGTTCTAATATGGAAAATCCAAGGTTGGAAAACATTATGTTTGACTCCAGAAGTTTTGGCTTATGCTTTCATCAGAAAATATACTTTTGTGCTGGACTCTCTGACAAAATACAAACAATGTAAACTATACAAATAATGTTTTTTCTTGGCTGGCAAATATGTTTGTGTTGCTTAGAAGCAGGACCATGGATTAAATCCTGGAAAACATTGTGAACTATTAGAAGAAAAAAAAAATTTGCCCAAGATACCCTAAAGCAAGGATTTATTTAATTTTTACCTTCCAATTTTGTGGGTAATCTGAGCTTTCTGGCTGACTTTGTATCTTAGTTGTGCTTATCTGCTCTGGGTTGTTTGGGTTTTTTTTTTCTATTGTATTTTTAGTTGCTGCTTGGGCATATTAAACCTCTAGCATAAATCACTTATTGTATTTTGAAAGTTGGATAATGTGTTTAATGCACCCAACATTGAAAATACACATCTGTTTTGATGTTAGGTGCATCATGGCAGCAAATAGCATCATTTATCTTAATACTTTTCACTTCATATATAAATGAGTAATGAGTTTACATCCATAGAGGCATTTGTAAGCTGCAAGATTTGGTGGGAATTTTTTTTTCTTCTAGGTTTTTACAGCACACTGTTACAGATAATTTTTTTAAATATATTTTTAGGGTTTTTTTTTAATTTCTGGGCGTTCATAAGCTTATCTCTGCTTTCCCCCAGTACAATGTCTCCACTCTGCCCCCAGTCAGGCTGCATTTTATACTTTGTGCCTGGCAGGGATGTGTCTGTGCTTTGTGGTGGAGCATTCTCAGTGTCCATCACCAAGAGAACTCCCTCTGTCCCTGGCCTGTGTGAGCCCAGAGCTGCCACGTGTGTGTGTGGCTGCTGAGGGGGGAGCACAGGGGCAGCTAGCCTGCTTTCCACTTCTTTACTGATGCCAATTCAGTGTGGGGAGGGAATGCACCAATCTAGTTATTGGGTTAAGTACCAAAGCTGCAATTTTAATTGAAATACAATAATTCAGGCATCAGTGGCGCCTGGCAGATAATAGACCCCGGGGTAGTGAGTGTTCATAAAGCTTGAGACCACCACATGCCCTGGGCTGCGAAGCAATGTGACCCTCAAGAACCCTGCCCCTTGTTGCCCTTCTGTCTCCCACACCACAATATTCCTGTCAGGCTGTTTAACAAGAACCATGTTTTCTCAGGGTAGATTGTACCCATGCACTATTTTACACTCTTTCTTCCTTTTCCCTGTGTAGGGATACAGGGCTAGAAGAAAGCTCTTGGCTTCTGAAACAGTCTGTACTATCATAGGTACCTATTTCATATTGTTCTGTTTAAAAATATTATAAAACCACATTATAAGGTAGAACAAAAATTGGGTTGCTTGCCCTCTTGCTGGGAGACAGCTCAGGATTCCTCAATTTCAGAGTCTCCAAAACTTAGCTCCAGTTTGCAGACTGAAGTTATTTGGCCCATCACCCATTTCTTAATATATGAACACTGTCCTCCAGCTTAAGCAACTCTTTTGTCCCCCTGGTGTCTACTAACAATGACATGTTGGGAAGCATCATTTATTCCCACCCTTGCTCTCTTTTTCTAATAGACGTACCAAGACCTTTAATTCCCACAAAGTGTCCCTGCTGTATAAAACTGAGTAAGAAGTTTGTGGAGTCATGCAGCACCTGGCCTAACATCACCACATCCTCCTAATTTCATGTCTGGCTCCTGCAGTACTGAGGAAAGTGTTCCTTCAGCTCATAATTTATTGCTAGCAGATAAATTCCCTGATAATGAGAATCTTCATCCTACTTTCAAAGGTGATTGTGAATGCCTCTCCCTGCAGAGGTAGTCCTCTCAGATCACAAACCAGATGTGATGCTAAAGGCACCATTTGATGTTGGTACCAACCCAACCATTACTATTTGCTTCCTAATTTTGGTTTTTACACACTGTCAGATTTGCATCTGTAATTGTCACTAAATTAAGAAAATTAAATTAACAGCACCAGACTGCGTGGGAAGGGAAAATAGGAATAGGATATGTTCTATGTCTCTTTTCAGTTGGCTTCTACTTTCTTGTAATTAATCACTCAGATTGTGGTGACACTTCTGGAGACCATCCCATATTTTATGTAGTTTTTATATCTATTTACATATGTGTGCATATTTTCCTTATTTTATATATATAAAATAGATGTCTGTATACGTATAGAGGGAATTAGAAGTTCTCTCACTGGCATCAGTACCTTACCACATGTAGTTCATAGTAGATGAATGAGAATTAGATGATTTTCTGTCATAGAGCCCGAACAGCACCAGACAACATCACTTCTATCCCTGTTCTCCCTGTACATTTTTGGGACATGCCATCTGGTAGTGACATCATCCCAGAGAATCCACAAGTGCCCCTGTTGGACCAACAGACATCATACAGAGCAGATTTGTCATTACAGCCATACATTTTCATTTTTTTAACAGCTCAGTGCCAACATTTCAGGAAGGTCTCACCAATGAACCAGCACAGAGCTCCATGGTATCCTGAAAAGGGATAAATGTCAAGTTTATCTGTCTTGCTGAACTTTAAGGGCCACTGCATTTCCATGGGTTGGTGTTTCCAGTCACACAGGTATTGCATCTCAGACCAGCTGGATTCAAGGGGGTGCAAACCAGCCTGACACAATGGACACAAAAGCTCCCAGGTGACATGAGTTTGGATGACCTTGGTCCCCCATTGTACATTAACATATCCAATAAAACAGCGGTGCACTGGCACCAGCTCCTCACTTCCAGCTGTGGGAGGCCCACAGGGTGGAGGGAGAAGAAAAGAAATTTCTGTCTGGGACCAGCAGTGGGTGGTGCCCCAAGGTCAGGAGTGATCCTCAGCGATGGGCTGGTGGATGTCATGACAGCCTCCTTGTGCAGCTGCTCTCCCAACTTCTAATCTATACAAAAAGAGTGAAAAGGCGCTTTTTTTTTTTTTTAAGGTGCATGTTATTTAATGTCACCTCTTGGAAGTATCAGTGACTGTGAGATCTGCTCTTGCAGCCAACAGCGTGTAGGCAAACTGATGGTGCTCTGCCTGGAGCCATGGAGAAGTCCATGGGGCTCAGTGTGGACAAAGCAGCCTGGCCATGGAGTATATCATTTCAGGACCAGGGCCTGGAAAGAGATTTTTTTTTACATCTTTATTGCAATTTCAAATCTGCAAGTAAAGCAGAGTAAATGAATTAATCAGCTAAAGGTACCTGGGGATTTAGAAGTTGCAATGTGTCTCTCTAGCCCTCAATCAAAAAGCATTTCTGCACCCTTGCATCAAACTAGGCAGACCAAAATAATATGATATTTTTAGTGGGGCTGCAGCATACTCTGCAACAGTACTTCTTCAGAAACGTGCTGTTGTGCATCCTGCCACTGTACATATGCACACTAATATAGATTTGCCTGGATCTTTTATTCTTTGTTAATGGATAATGACTTCTTTCTCTATTGTATAAAAATGTCTCTTGACTAAATTCCTTGAGCTATGAAGCAGTTTATTTTTTTTTTCACCTATATCCTGATGGACAGCAAAATCCAGGGTGTGACAAATGGCACCTGACATCCAGGAAGGAATATATCCTTAAGAATAAATCCATATCTCCAAACTCTCTCTAATTTTCTGGGACAGCCTTTCATTCTAGATCCATATCTAGTGCAGTTTCACAAAGACTAGATCTTATTTCTCAGTTCCTGTGAATTACAAGCATTTCAAAAGTTCAGTTACAAAACTAAGTTTCTGTTTACTTCAAAAACCTGGCCGAAGTTCCTAGCCATTCCCCTGTATTTTGTATTTCATTTCAGAATACAAAATGTAACTTGGAAATATATCCATAATTTTTGTCAGAGAGCAAAAGGCAAAGAAAATACCCATCTAGAGATATGTTTTGTAAGTAGCCCAAGAGATCCATGGTTTTTGTTGAAGTAACATGTCCTTTTTTAGGGTGGAGAAGATGTACAAGAAAGGCTAGATTGAGGCATTATAATATTTGAGTATACACTTGCTGTGTTATTACCAGACTTACTGGAATATCGAGCCTTTAGCAGTTGTGAAGTGCTTTAACACTTTACTGAAGTGCTGAAGGAGGAGATAAACTGATCCTCTTTTCTTTAATTGCTTGACAGAGTTTGGAGCATCCCTTAGTTTGGAGCATCCCTTAGTTTGTTATAAATGACCAGAAGTTTTGCAGAGGGGCAGATAGATGTGGTTATAAACACTCATCCATGCTCCATGTTTCTAAACCTCTCATTACCAGAGTGTATCAACAGCTGTGATTGATGGACATTAATTTCTTTGCTGCAGCTATAAATCATTCTTTTTATAACACTGAGAACACTTCATTCCCTGCTACCTTCTTATGGAGGTCCTAAGTTTTCTAATCGAAGAGGGTTTTATGTTTCCTGATCTCTCTTTATAATCTGGGTGATATCTACAGTGTAGTTTTGTGGTTAGCGATTATTTTATCACATCATTTTGGAGCTACCCAAAGTTTTGAAATAGAAAGGAACAGGGAAAACTGATCCACCTATAACAGAAGGTGGAAGGGACTACATAGAAAAAATGCTGCAGGTCTTTCAGAGAATACATTCAAACAATATTTTATTTCTTTCTCTGGATTGCTCTGTGTCTTTTTCAGGTGCAGATTTCTTTGCCTTTGATTAGCAACAAGTTTCTGACTGGGTTTTAAGGGAAGAAACTTAGAGGGCAGGGAGTGCAGTGTTGCACCAGCCATACATGCTCTGCCTTGAAAAACCTGTCAGCGGTTTGCAAACATGAACACAACAGAAAGGGTGTCTGAGAGGTGGGTCAGAAGTTAACAGGATTTTGCCCTACTATGGAAACTTAAGCCTCAGATCGGAAAGTGTTTATGTGATATCACAGTTTGAGTGACAACTGTCAATAGGTTTTGGATGGAGGTGAGGTCAGTATAGATTTTTTCAAAGGCTGTCTGCTGGTATTGCCTGTCATGAGATAGCTGTCATTTCCAAATCACTCCATACATTCCATAAATGTAAGGCATCAGCATGCTGGCAGAAACACTGAGGCAGCAACTGTTTGAATTTATTTCTTAGCGACGGTGCTATTCTTCCAACTGTAGTGAGTGTGAATTTCCTACGCTTATAAAATATTTGGGAGGACCCATAGATTTAGTAAAAGCATTAATTAAGGTATTTTTCTGAAATTTGTGTGTGTTTGGTAAATTTATGATGTGCAAATCGGTTCTAAGACTTTTAATTAAGTACCCCAATGTATTTTATGTTTCTTTTAATGGACAGAAAATTACTTTTCCTCAAACGGACTTCATTGTACAGCGTTATGCATTTTTCATCTGATGTGGGGAAAAAATCAATTATTTTAAGAGTTCTGTTCTTCTGGCAGTTCATTTAAGTGAATTCTTACTGTGTTAAATGATCATCAGTATTTTCTTTTTACGTAGCAACTCTTGTAAAAGTATTGTAATGCACACAAAAAAGTGTAATTTGCCATCACGTAGAGAACATTAGTCTTGTGCCTTTTATGGACTCATGAAGCTCTCAGTTTCAGCCACAGTGCTTTAATTTCTATTTGGGTAAAGTTTGTGGGGAAAGGAAAATGAAAGATTAAGTAATAGAAAATTGCTCACAGATTTGAATATATCTTTTATTTATTGCAGCTAAGGGGCTGTAATTCTGATGAACCCATTTGTCTCACTGTAATTCCAACAAGTCCAGTGGAATAAATGATTAATTGCCTCCATCTGACCTCAGAATCAGGTCTGGAATAGTTACTATGTGCTTTGGGTTGTGCAGAAATATTTGTGTTGAAAGTAACACCCCAGGTAAATGTAATAAAACTTAGAGAAGTTAAATCTGATTTTGTTGCTACTGATTAGAGCTTTGACAAACACACGAGTAAAAGATTAATTTGACATTTTGTCTCAGATAATTATTTTATCTTCCAAAACCACAGAAAGAAGTTGGAGCTTCCACTTTATCTCACTCTGGATTTCTTAGCTCAGGGGCTGTTGCAGATGGTTGGTTTCATCAAATCATACATTTCTTTATTTTCGCCCGGGGGTGAGGGTCTACAACTCTGAGAAAAACGTTTCTAGAACAATAACATGCTTTTCAACTGCCTTCACAACTACAAAATGAGAAAGGTAACTGCTAACAATGACAAGTTCAGCAGCAGGATGCAGTAAGTATTACACGTATGTACGTGCAAAGTATCCTTCTAACACAGATAAGAATGGAAACAAGTATGAACACACTAAGATTTCCATCCTGCTATCTTTGGTGTCTAAACTTTGTATGTGGAGTAATTATAGTATTATGATGCATTTTAGTAGGAGTGAACATTTAAAAAAAATATTTAAAACAATTTTCCAAACAAAAATAGGTTGGAGGAATGATTTTTTTAATGTATTTCCAGGATAGTGTTTTCAGAACTTTGAGTCACACTTCCTAATCCTAAGTGTTGGGTACACAAAAGCAGTCCCTTTAGAACTATGGCTTCATATGTAGAAATTTGGGGTTGGGTTTTTTTTGTTTGTTTAGCTTCTGCTTTTAAAAAGATGCAGAACTGTGACTTGGGTATGGTGCAGGTTCTTTCAGGTTTTATTTTAAAGTGTTTACACTGGAGCAGCTCAGGAAGAACCAGCTGTCCAAGGCTGCAGGCTCCAGAGATCTGATGATTCATGGAGAGGTGGGGTCAGATGTTCCTGTGCCAGTGATTCATCCCTCCTCTGTCCTGGCAACTGACTCTGTGGCATGGCCAGAGCTGAAGGCCTGGTACCATGGTTTAAATCATTATTGATTTCAGTTTACATGGACATCCCTGGCTGTGAACTGCTGTAGCTGAGGACTCTGATTCACAGTCTCTGTCAGGCTTAGAAGTGGTGTCTGAGGAGCTTTCTGAGCATAACAACCTCTTTTCCAAGTGCATCCAGTGCCATACAAGTTGGGACTCTGAGCCTGGATTACTTTGCTACCCTTTTGTGGATATTTATTGTGTTCTGCTCAGTATTTGTATGCTGGAGTGTAAAACAGACAAAAAATACAGTTGAAAAACTGCCTAAAATAAAGATCTCAGAGAGCAGGAAACATTCATATTATGGGAAAAAAACAGGGCAACAGGCCCTGTGTTCAAACTGTTGATCAAATCAAGAAATTACTACTTTGTAAGTTCTTGTAAATGCTAGAAATATTTTGGTGGAAGAACCTCATTTACATCTTGGTGGGGAAAATGAAATGGAAGAAGAAAGTATCTTTTCATGAAAGGTCAAAAACTTTATTTTGCCAAGTTCTTCCTATGGTTGTGAAGATTTTTCTTCCAGCAGAAAAGAATTCAGATGCAATTTGCAAAAGCAGATGCTCAAATGTCATGAGGGACATTGTCTAAAAGAAAAAAGTGTGTGTTGAGGGAGGATTGTATGTGCAAACCAGCCTGTTGCTGTGACCAAGAACCCAGGGTACATCAACCTAGTAGCTGTGACAGTCTCACCTGCCTGTACACCCACATACAGGTAAAATAAGTAGAGAGCAGCAACCTGCTGAGCCACTGATTCATCTGTAGATTAGATAGAATATAGACCCTTAGATTTGTGCAAAGGTTGTGATAGCTTCTAGACTGAGCTGAAGTTTCAAAGGGATTTGTCCTGATTTGTTATTTCTCCATGAAAACACCTCACCAGCTGTCCAGAACTCATATGCCTTCCAAACCACAGTGAGCAAACAACAGAAAGTTTGTTTTGCCATGTCCCCCTGGCACCCCCACATATTAAAAGGACCATACTTCAGTGCCCAGGCAGATAACTTCAGTTATTAGCATTTTTAGACAACTGCTAGAAACGTTTCTATCTTCTTTTACTACATAGGGTGAATTTGCAACCAGACAGACCACTCTTAGTCATGGCATTATGATGGCCAGTGCACGTGAGTGGACAAGAAATTGGATTATACATCAGACTTCCGTTTCCTCTCTGCTCCTCCTTTGCTCTGGGGCAGGACCTTTCTCATCTCCTGTGAAATTCCCTGCTCCTGTCATGCTGGGCCTTTTGGTCAGCCTGCAGAGAGATGCAAACCCAGGCTGTGCCCACTTCTTCCCTTCCCATGGCTTTCCTCTGCCTCCTTCTGTCCCTCTGAGACCACCTGGAAACAGTCCAAAGGAGAACAGTAAGATTGTCAAAATGATTTTAACAAAATATGTGATTTTAGATGTTAGATTTTAACTAAATGAGAGGAGTGGAAGAGTTGTGTGGGTTAAGGTGGCAAAGAAAATGGGAAATGGAGATGCAAGGGCAGGATGTGGTAGCAGTCTTCAAATCTTTGAAAGCCTGCAGAAGAGGGCTGAGTCTGTAAATTACCTGGGCTTTGTTTCAGGTCTGCAACAGGTGAGAGGCAGTGGTTAAAGTGCAATAAGACTTCAGAAAAGCTGTCTCATGTTTAAGGCAGTTGGGCAGTGGGATGAACAGGCTGTGGCATCTCCATCACTGAGTGCTTGTTACCAAGATTTTTGGATGTTCTGTCAGCAGCAGCTGATTCTGCTTTGGCATGAGAGAATGGAAAAAGTAACCTTTTGGGAAGATCCTGATTTGTTCTAATCCAGGAAATAGGGTCAGGAAGGGAGCTGACACAGTGACATGGCAGGGCCATGCATAGAACAAGATGCAATTAGGCTGCATGGAGACCAGTATTGTTGATAATTCAAGTATGCAATAAGTCTGTACAAAATACTGGTTGGGCATGATGTATCTTTACAGTCACGTTTCTGTCCTGGTACCGATGCCACTCATCATTAGGGAAGAGGCAGGAAAATGTAATTTCTTTCATTCTTTCAATGCAACTATTGGATGTGAAAATTGCAGCTCACAGCTTCCACATTTTGAACCTGCTACTGCACTTAATTTGGAGGTATCCTTGACCCCCCTGGAATGGGTTAGTGACTTCCTGCTTTCTTAGTGGTATCTTGACCTGCTTTAGACTTGCATTTTATTTACGGGTTTATTTCAAAGTGCTGGTTTTGATGTACAAAGCTCTTTTTTGATTGGATCCTGTATATCTCTGAAATTACCTGTCTTTTGTATTTTGCTTCAAGAGTTCAAATTACCTAGAAATTTTTGAGTTAGGATGCCTTAAGCCCTACACCATAAGATGCTGATGGTAGGTTACATTGGCTGTGTAATACCTTCCTCAGTCTCTGTTGCCCTTCTGGATACCTTTTCATTTTTTCTGTAAAGCAAAATAGATGAACAGTGGAGTTGTGTTTTATTTCCTTGATTAACCTGAAGACTGCCTTCACATTAGATGAATTCAGGCAGCTGCTTTGGTTAGGTTTTTGCATTTTATTGTAAACACGTTCTTAAACATTCCATGTGACTCATTAAGTAAATAGGAGTAAATGAACTAATCAAGTAAATAGGACTAGTCATGTTGTAGGTAGCAGTACACTGGCTCATAGTGTTTGTTGTAGTTTTGAACTCTCTTTGCAATGTCACCTGAAATCTTTACCTGGACACTTAAATGTGACCTTTTCTCATGCACCATTGGAACAGGGCACTGCCAGCAGTAGGTGTTAGAATGTGCTATGAAACCAAGCAGCATTACACATGATGGTGGTGCACAGATATTTTCAGTTGCCTGAGTTGCTGAAATGAGCCAATTTACTGTTGGCTAAAAGCTGAAAGACTCATCCATGTCACAGAAGATGATTCCTCTGTCCAGGGACTGGAGGTCTCCAAAGAGGAGCAATGTCAAGAACACCCACATGGTGCGCATAAGGCAGTGCTTCTCCAGGAGCTGATTTATAATTTACCTAATTCTAACCCTAGGCTTTGAGGATGAAAAGTTCTCCACAGCTGTGGAGTTTCATTATGGAAATAGCATAAAATATTTGCTGATCAGTGGCATTCTTTGGGTGTGTTTATTTGCTGGTGGCACACCTTTCTTCTCTTGAGGAATTGCTGTCTGGCGTCTTGCTGCAGCCATGCTGCTTCCCAGGGACTGCTCCGGAGTGTGCCAAACATTCATTTCACTGGCTGTTTAAGGAAGTTTTATGTATTGCTCTGAGGAGCTGGTGATGACAGGGATGTTTTTAAAAATGCATTCCAGAAAATGGTAACTGCCAACTCTAAAGCTGAAAAAGGTTTGTTCCAGTGTCATTTACTTTTAAGGCAGAGAGGGAAACAAAGCCTTCAGCTAAATTTGTATGTCCTACAGCTGCTACTATTTTATAAATTATTTTCATCTCAACACAGCACATTTCTTAGGTTTTCCCTTGGGCAGTTTCTCATTGACTTCTTAACAATGTGAGTTACTCCAAACAAGAACTGTGACACCTTTGCAATTGCAGCTCTTCTGCCAGTTCTGGAATATATTTACTTGAATAAAAACAGGAATTAGAAAAAAAAAATTGAAATACATTAAGGAAATCAGAACTTGTTCTTCTTGAATATTCATATTGACAAGAGTTCTGCCACACTAATACATATTGATTATCTTTTTCTCTTTTTCTATCTTTTCAATCTTTGATCCTTTGTTTGGGTGTTCTCTTGAATTGCATTTTCTCTGAGCTGCAAATGTTAACAAACTTGCACAGGAGAAAACCAGAACAAGTGAAAATGAAGACAAAACCAAAAAAAATCCTTTCCCATCTCTGCACCTGGCAAGGACCCCTAAACAGCAGGACCAAGCTGTTCTGCTCTGTGTGGGAGGGATAACTTGATAGCTAGCTCAGATTCAGTGAGACAGTTTAAGCAGTGCTCCCAAACCGCTTTGATGTAGCAGTTCTTCATTACCAAAAAGAAAAGGTGGCAATCTTCTGCTCTGACTTCTGGCACGTGTTAGCCAGCCAGGCCATGCAGGGAAGGAGCAGGGTAGAGTTGGGGAAGACTGGCAGAGCCAGTTGTGGTACCGTTGCTCCTGTCGCTTCCCGTGTGCCTGGAAAGGGTCCAGAAACATGCAAGGAACATCTGACCTCAAGATATCAATGAGCACTTCAAAGTGCCGATCTGTTCATTCATTCTGACTGTCATCATGGCCAAGGCATTGGGAAGATGGCAAACCTGATCAGGACCATGCTGTGTATGTTCCCTGAGATAAGGCAAGTGGGAAAGCTGCATAATCGTGCTGACAACAGTGATAAACCTTGCTCCTCCCATGCTAATAATGTTGTGAGTGAATAATGGAATTCATAGCCAAATCATGTTCGCTTTAGACATTTGGAATTGGATTGAAAATGCATTTTAACTGTTAAATGCAGCCAATTCCTGTTTTTTTCAAACTGATAATTCAGGTGAGATGCGACCAGTTAACACTGGCGGGGGGTGGGGAAGGCTTCTCTCTGTGTTTGAGTTGTTTTGTTGCCCAAGTTAGAAAAGCCCAGGTAAATTTCACATCGTTTTACGACATGCTTAAATGGCAGGTGTGATAATTCTGGCCAAGAAAATAACAGGCATAGAAAAAGCTGAACGTCTTGGTAATGATTGAGGATATGCACAAAACCAAGCTGTTCTTGTTTGGCTCTAAAACACCAGTTTCTCAACGGTTTTGCAGAACTTCTGAAATGCTCTCAAAGCGAAAACTTCAGTGTTTGGAGGACCTAGGATCATAACATCCATTGCATAGGTTCTGGTGGCTGCTCTTGGTACGATTAAGCAGTGTATGGGCAGCATTTCTGAGCTTTTCCTGGCACACTGGATGAAAGGAGACAACTTCTTGTTCAAGCCGTGTTAAGTTTGCTGCTGCTAGGAAGAGAATTAAATGGGTAATGTGAGTTTTGCTCAAGGCCAGAACCCTTTATAGAGTAAATCAGCTCCCTGTATTGCAATGACTAATACCATTGATTATCACCAGCTGAGAAGTGGGCCCCAAAGAGTATAAAACAATAGTGGATTAGAATGAGCAATCTATTTTCATATATCCAGAATGATTATGGCTCTCCAGAGATGGGGCCAGGCAGAGTTACAGTCAATTATAACTAGTTCCTTTTCATCAGAAAAATAAAATAGAAATTGTTACATCCATTCATCTTTGTGCTTTTTTGTATCAATACTGTTTGTAGCTTAAAACTAACAGATACTCTGGAAATCAAAATGTTATCCACTCAGGTTAACAATGCACACCTCTGTGCTTATATCATTAAATTCTTCTTTTCATTTATTTGCCATCACATGCTTGATCTTTATTTGTTTTCCTTAGAAATTCAGCCTTATTTACACTATTTTGTGCTCTCATACCAATTTTTTTAAGTTGCACCTGCAGATTTTTATCTGCTTTCCCTCAGCATAAAAGCCTTGGGATCAGCACTTTTCCATTCTCCCATGAAAAGTGATGAGGTCTTGCAAGGGCTGAAGTCATATGATCTGTCTCATCGCTGCCTCAATCAGACCCCAGGAGCAACAGCACAAAGCCAGAGCTGTTTTGGCAGCACCTTCCTGCAGTCCCCGTGCAGATGCTCTGTGTGTTTCGCAGTAGAATTAGTAACAGCAATCCTTATCCAAGGCCGACGATGTCCCTGCTCGGGAGTGCTCCTGGCAGCGGGCGGTGACAAATGTGTCCCCTTCACTCGGCACCGCGAGGTGTCCACGCGCCGCAAAGCCAACGGCTCCCAGACACTAAATCACATCCTGGGAACAAGCACGGCCTGGCCCTGCTACCCCAGGCTCCCCTTGCCTGACATATTACACTGTCAGCCTTTACAAGGCACAGCAGATCTCTGCATTTGGGCTCTGCTGAATGCCCCACTCCCGCTCTTTAATTTGTCAGATGAAGTTCTCCATATTCAGAGTACATGTAATCCTGATCTGTACATAGAGAATTTAGTACGAGTTCACTTAAAATGTGTGGCTTGAATAGATAAGCAGTCTTTTCTGAAGTGTTCTCTGATGAATTTTAAACAGCAGTGCTGAATTGTACTGTTTGAAATAAATTTGAAATGTTTTGTTCTACCTGAAAAAAATGGCTCAATCACTGCAACTCCTAGTAGTGTCCTTAAAAGTACAGCTTTTATGAAGTTAGATGTCTTGCACATAACAATTCCACTTAAAATTTCTCAGCCTCAGCTAGGGGAAGGGATTTTATATATTTTATAGTAACAACAGGTATTTTCAAAGTTTCTTTTAGAGGATATAGCTAAACTGAATTGTTGATTTTTAGTGCACCACTGTCTCATCAAACCTAACTTCAAATCCAAAAGTGTCTGTGAATTGCTCTTCATATGTTCAACTCAAACCAGTATTCATTTACAAAAATGGGGTCTTTAAAAGGTTTGCACTGTCTAAAGAGTAGTGTTCAGAAAGTAATTTTTTTCTTCTCCAGTGTGACAGCGAGGGCTTTAGCATAAGTTCTAAACAATTATGTATTTTCGATGACATTCTTTTTATGACTTGACTTTAAAAAACAATGTGTGTCTTACTGTTGCTTATATCGATTTTGCTTCCTTGATTTATGGAAACCAGTATGAAATGGATTTAGAAACTCTACAACATTAGAAGTATTAAATATTTCAAAATTTTATTCATTGAATCATGACCTTATTGGATGCAGGTTGTCACTCAATGGCCAAAGCTCAAATTCCGTAGAAGGCAGTGGCACAGAGGCAAAAGAGAGTGCACTCTGTTTTGGCATAACCCAGTGAAGACAGGGGAAGTGAATGCATTTGTGTATGGATGAGTTAGCTCTTGGCTCAGAAACCTTGACTTCCTGTATCTCTTTCTTTTTTTTCTGCCACATTGAGGGTGACAAACGGCACAATGCAAGTTTAATTCATTCCAAAGACAATGTGTGTGAGAAATGAAAAGGAACTCGAATACTGAAATCAAGATTTGGCTATTTGACAGTAAAGTAATTCAGTTTTACTAGTGAAACAATGATGCCTTGCTTGAATAATAGTGTCAGCTTTTCTTTGCAGGTAAGAATCTTCCCCTTCCCACCCAAATAGTAGTAGTTTTTAAAATGTCAAATTTAGAGTGGTTTTTGGTACTGATGGCACAAATTAGAAGGAGGAATTGGAGGAGTCCATCTCAGTCTTAACAAGTAATTATGTGCTTATTGACATTGAGCTGAACACAGATGATCTGCTTTTCAGCCCAGATTCCAGCCCACATTCTTGGGGTTGACACATATGACCAGTGGGTTTGTTAATTGTGATCCATGGAGATTCTTCAGCTTTTCTCTCTGTGTCCATTCACAAGGACTTTGTCTTGGACAAGATTGGAGGAAAGGTCTAATTTCCAGATGTTTCACCTTTCATTATTTCTCCTTTTGTGGTTGGGGTGTTCTTCTCTAATTAGGACTATTAGTAAGAATTTTTCAATGAAATGCTAACATTAAAAACAACTGGAAGGTATTCAAAGTAAGAAAAGTAATTCAAAAGATCAAAAATAATTTCTAAATGTCTGTAAATTTACCTCTTTTATAGTCTTAACTGGAGAAGTCGTTCTCTGCTTTGTTATATATACCCTGCATGATGGTAACTCTCTTTAATCAAATTGCAAGCATCCCTAGCTGGGCACAATGAGCTCTTCTCTGCAGCTAGAGATCCTTATAGAGCCTTGTCAGGAAGGTCAGAAGGTTTAAACATCAAGTGATCTCTCTCTTGGGCTATATTCCCTTCTTTGACTGCATCAAAGGCCATCATGTTGCTGTTTCTTTACACATCTGCTGATAAAGGAGGTCTTCATCCAGATGTATTCATCTGAGAAAATAATAATCTTATCTTCAATATTTGCAAAGTAATTTTTTTCTCTCTCTTTTCTTTTTTTTATTTTAATTTTAAAAACCCTTGAAGACATAAATCATAAAATCCCTCTGCAGCAGAAAACCCAAAATCTTTTAAAATCCAGGTTTTGGGAAACTCACTGGGTTTCTTTGCTCCCTGTAACTGGCAATACCATAACAATTTCACATAGGAATCTGCATGCTCTTTCTTACTTGGTTTCTGCATTACTTTTCAGTAGGGAGGCTTGTTTCTCTATCATGTTCAATTTTTAATTTTTTTTACAGAATAGAGACAGACATGCAATCCACTGTGTCATACTGGTTTCCCATTATGAGATTGAAATTTGTGTCTGTTGGGGTATCAAAGTAGAAAGTGAGTGAGATGAGAAATAGTAAATGAAAGTAAAGCCTAGCTTTTTGTAATGGAAAGGTTATATTTTGCCAAATGTAAACCCATGATGCTAGTTGAAGACTCCACCTGTAAGTTTTTGGAATGGTTAGCTGTTGCCTAACCTGTTTTACTATTGTGCATTCACAGCAATGCTGAATTTTGGCTGTAGATCTTGGTGAAGGCATCCAAATCTGTGAAGCATTTCTTGCCCAGGCTTTTTCTGTTGTTTTTATTTAATGGGAAGACTCAGAACCTGTAATTCCAAAGAACCATGGTCACCATTAGTACTATGGACTAGGCACAGTACAAGTGTTCAGGCACCACAAGACTTTTAGGTTGACCTCACTCTGGAACAGAGAGAAGGAGACTCAATAATCTTGTAATGTGAGAAGTTGAATTTCCGCCTTGAGGATTATCAATAAAGCTTGTAAAATTTAGATTGGACTTTAGGAAAAATTCTTTACTGAAAGGATTTTCAAATACTGGAGCAGGCTGCCCAAGGAAGTGGTCGTGTCACCACCCACATACTTCCTCTTGACAATTAGAAGTTATTTGCCACCACCTCTGAAGTCAAATGCACCTTGGGACATCTATTGTCCTGAGCCTTTCTTTTTGTTGTGACTGTCATTGCTTGATGGGGCATTGTGGCTGCTTGTTCCTGCGTGTTATTTGACCACTCAGGTGTCTGCCTTCTCAGTGGCAGGGCCATGTCTTGAGAAATCATTGATCTCCGTTTGCCCTATAAATTACTCCACAAGATTTCTTTGTCCTATCCAGCTTTCTCTATAGCTTATTATTCTAGGTTGCCATGTTCAGTCTTAGCATAAGCCAGAAACATTTAGGAAGTGTCAGCAGTAGAATTTACTAATACACTCACTAGTTCTAGTTAATTGGTAACCAGTTAACCTGAAGCAAAACAGTCTGTTACAGACACACACTAAGCCAGTGCTTATTATGAATTCCCTAAGTGCTTTTTGTTGCTCTTTCTTCCTGGACACTTTGACTTCAGTGGGGAATTGAGTTATGATTTTCATATATGCTCAGCTCTAACTCCCCTTTGAAATTTTCAGCCTCTTTCTCCCATTAGAATATTCTAGAAAAGGAAATTTTTCCTGAAAGCTGTTCAGTCAGACCTGCTGAATCATCACATTTGATTATGGAAGGCATCTTTTAAAATTTAAAAAAACTCTCCTTTCTAGGGAAGTGAGTTAAGACAATAGCTTAATTTTTTTGTCATTAATAATATCATATCTGAAATTTATAATAATTTCTTTAGCTTGAAATAGTGTTGAAATGAGACCCTTCTGTGTCATTCTCAGGGCTCTTACTGAAAAATATATGCCAGATGAGCAGTACATATTTCTATTTTTATATGATTGGATATTAAAATATAATTGCAATTATTATATCAGGCAAGTACAATTTAAATTCCAAAAATTAAAATGACATTTTGGAAACTCACTCAGGCTCTCCTTCTCCTATGCCTGTCCCATTTCAGTAATAAAAGCCAGGCTACAGAGACTTTTGCAGGGACTTTTTAGCAGTGGGTTTCAACTGCACTTGAACAGCAGACAACAGTATTGTGTCCTATTTTCTATAAGATGAAAGCAAGGTGCAGCAAATCAAAATATATGTCCCCAAGGTCATCTATCAAGGCAGGGGTAAAGATAAACTTTACAACTCCAGAGAAGTAGCACAATGAAACATTTCGGAAAAATCACCACATTGTCTTTTTCTGTGTAAGATTTAGTTGTGAAGGCATTCATAACAACAGTAGGTTGTGTCTAACATTTTTCTTTTTTTAGTAGTAGCATTTAACCATTACTTAATCCTCTCTCTCTTTGTTCTTTACAAAGATATTGTTTAAACCACATAAAGGAGGTCTTATGTACAGTCTAGCTTATGTACTGGGGCAAAATCTCTGTAGTTTTTAGATCATTTGGGATGGGATGTACTCTGTGTTCTGCTTGCTGTACATCACAGAAAATCCAGAGGACTTCACAGCAGGAATGAGTGTTTTAGGTTTGCACACATTTGTGAGAATGTTAATACTGCATTGTGGGAATAGTGCTGAGTTCCCTGTTATCATGCAAGCAATTGCTAACTGTAGACCTCTGACTTTGTAATTTGTTCTTTATGGACTAGCCTGCAGCCAATAAGCAAAATCAATAGTCTTTGCTGAAAAGTAAGCAAGTGCCAGTGTGTTATGTGACAGGTGAAGATACATGTGCTTACCAGGGGTCAGGGGGCCACATCAAATTTCTCTCTGACTTCTTTTCAAAAAGCTAAATCCATTTAGGGAGCATTCGTCATTGGAAAATGTTGCAGTGGGGAATTAGACAGGCTCCTGCTCTTCTTTTCTCATTTAACGATGTTTGTTTTCAACAGTCTGTTCAATAATGTCACTGAGAAGAAATTATGTGAGAAGAATAAAGTGCTTATAGTCTATTTATTTATTCATTCATTTCTGTAGAATAACACTAGCTGTTGCATTCTCATGTTTATTAATGCTATTGTGGCAGTCCAAATATTTGTTTGTTCTCCTTTTCCTTTGTAAAAAAAAGGTGGGACAGAGCAGTGTGGAACAGATTACTTCCTGCTTAAGCCTGAGGTGAAGGTTACACACCTCCCAGCAATGTTATATATTATATGTGTATATATATAATATGTTTTCATGTACTTGAGTACAGTATTTAAATACATGCTATAATTTTAGTACTGCAGAGTTTGGGAAGTCTTCTGTTTTCCAAGAGAAGTGAGCAGGATTGAGGCCACTCAGAAGTCTGCTGGAAAATACAGCAGCAGCAGCTGAGATGGATACTGCTGGCCTGTAATAAAACATGGTGGATTATGCTGGTGCAATTCCCTCTTTCACATTAAGTGCTGACATTGTAAAGTGTTTTGGGTTCTAGGGAAGCTGTTGTTCAAACCTGCCCTTCTATCTCAACATATCAGATACAAGCTACAATCAAAGGCAGAAAGTGAAAGGGAGTTTTTCCTGAACTCCTGAAGTAGCTCAAATTCATAAGCTACCCAAGAAGAGGACTCTGTTATTTAGAAGTTCAAGTTATATTGGATTTCCCTGTTCAAGCACCCAACTTTTATTCTTTTGAAAACTTTAGATTCAGTCTAATAGCAAAAATGATAGAAAGCTTAATGCCATTGTTTGCTTCTTATTGAATGTAGTTGCTCAATTTAATGGCCTGGCCTGCTGCCATGCTACTATCACATACACATGTGCTCTCCCAGTCAGGAAAAACAAACAGTCACCACACCGGTTCAATCAGATTAAAGGTTCCCTGTATGAGAGCTGAATACCAAAAACCAGATTGGTGTGTTAGATTTCTCTCGTGTCCTGTTTGATTTTTTTAGCATGCATAGTAAATGTCTCTTAACTTCCCTACCCAGCTTTCTCTATGGCTGTTTGTTGGCTGTGACTGCAGAGATCATCACTGGAGCTGGGCACTAAATTTGGAGATGCTGAAGAACACTTGGAGCTTCCAGAAAGCTGTAGTTGAAGCCCTTCAGCCGGGGTTCTGCTGTACCTCATGGCACTTTTTAAACTCAGTTTGAGGGCTCACAGGCTGCTTTTGCCACCTCGTTGTACCTAATGAATGTCTAGGTTCAGAGGGCTCAATAAGACAAATTTTAAAGGTGACTCAGAGTCTCTCAACCACCAAATGTAAGAATTTAAGAAAACTTCTTTTCAGCATACTTAAACAAGACCAACACCTTCTTAGACACAAAATACTTAATTGACACATTTTGGGTAGAAAACCTCTGGCCTCTTCAAAGTTCTGTACCACTAAATTCAGTTACTGTAGGAACATCTCTTCCTACTCAATTGTAGTGTGTCAAGGTATAGTTCTCCTCTTGAAAAATATTCCCAGGCAGGTTCTTGAAGTTGTGGTAGACAGCTGAGGAAAATAAAGGTGCAGGGTGTGGATCTTGCAGCTGATATTTTTTTCTCAGGGACTGGGTCTGTCAGCAGACTACAGACAAATCAAGAACCTGCCTTTCCATCTAAGACGTTGTAAAAATAAACTTATAAGGGATTTTTATAGTTTGAGACCTGGAAAGATAAACAAATAGCTACTCCAACCTTCCTTTCCTCATTTTCCCTTCAAAGGGTTGCACAGTTGCTGTTCTGCAGTGACAAGATGAGATAAAACTCAAGTGGCTTGAGAGATCCCCTGAGCTCCAAGCTGCAAAGGGTTGAGGTTAAGCTTGAGGTTTGCCTGCTCAGCTCCTTTTTCCCTTTTTTTTTTATTGAGTCTTAAACCTTTCCCACACTAAATAAACACCCTTTTATAGGCTTTTTTTCCTTACAAATAGCAAGTTTTGTAACTTTATATGAATAAGTCTAGTTGCTGATTCAAACTAAATGCTCCTTCATTGCTACCACTCCCTCTGCCCCTGAGGACCACGGCTCACACTGGTGGTTGCCTGGGCCCACTGGGCCTGCACCGGAGCTCCAGATCTAATCTGTTTTGGAATTCCTGTCCTGGATGTGGTTTTGATCACTTGGAGTACACTTATTGATCCTAGGCCATGAGGCACTGTAGCCCACCCCGCGGCCACAGGAGCTGGACGAATGCCGGCTAGCCGCTCCCGGAGTGGCCGGAGGAGACCACGAGTCCTGCCACTCCCAGGTTCTTCACATGAACCCCGGGTAGTGGTGCCATCTACCGCCTGGGTGGCACAGGGGAGACTGTGGCTACCAAGTTCTGAGGCGAAGGAAGGAGAGAGCAGACACTCGTATGGAATGTCAAGGTGCTTTATTGTCCCAGGCGGGACCAGTGACGATGTCAGAGAAAGGACCGTTTGAGGAGGCACGGATAAAGGGGATGGGCATGATGGCAGGAGACCTGAGGGAACAAATAAATGAAGCCCAGGGGAGGCGCGAGGGACACACTGAACCAATAAGGATTGCATAGGGGAGGGAAAAGGCTCAGGAGGCAAATCATATCTTAAGTAAGGGATAACTGACATAGAAATTTCTCGAAATAATTGGGGAGGGTGGTTACAATGATGGACAGGGGAACTGGGCAGCACCAGGAGGGAGGAGATAAACTTATAAGGACATAAAGGGAAGGACTAGGGGATCGGTCACCTTGATGGACAGGCCAGTGGCAGGAAAGCAAGGGACAAACAACTCAGGGACAAACCTTTGTGAGGGAGGAACATGGGAGGAACCAAGGATCAAACCATGATCTCAACTTAGAAAAAATAACCAGCTTTACAACAAAACCTGTATAAATATCTTAAAACACACAATGCTACAAGGTGCATCATCCAAGTGCTACGCACCAACCCCACTGCTCTGCCTGCACGGCCGAACGAGTGTGACTGTGACATGATCAGGTGTGTACAGGCTCTCTGTACTTCAGTTTGCACAGGTAATGGCAAGAAGGACACAGGTGCTTTGGGGGCCAGCAACTGCAGCTCCATGCCAGGTCCCCAGAGGGCTTGGCAGTTCATGTCTGTGCTGCCACAGCCTCGCAGCCGCTGTTTTGTTTTTTACCGCTTCGTTACCATGCCATTGCTTGGCTGCCAAGACAGAGCATCCAGTCCAGCTTAACCAGGAGTCTCTTCCTTTTAACTCTCCCAGAACCTATCATTTATTATCTTGTCTTTTTCTTGCTTTTATACTTGCAAGTATCTCATCAAAAGAAATTACCAGCAAAATTTCTCTGGTGCTTGTCGCTTCCTATTTCATCACTAGCACGCAACGTGTACCATTTACAATAACAACTCCTATCACTGGTGTGATGGCAGAGCTACGCATTTGGTGTGACACATGCGAAGAGAGAGCAGTGCAAGAGGCAAGCAGCTCGTGTTCTAACAAATAACAAAACTTTGGACATGCATCCTTCTTGGCAGTGGTCTCCAAATCTGTGATCTGTTGAGATTTTAATTTTGAGGGCTATCCAGATCATGTCACTTAAATTTATTTTCTTTCCTGCTCAGCACATCAGCTGCAAGATGTTCTTTTTTTGATCTCTTCATTCTGGACATGTTAAAATCAAACAAAATCTTTTTGAGAGGAATACTTTATCACAATTTTATTATTCTTTCTTTCTCAATGTGTTGCTATGCTAAGTGTCATATTTTATCAAGGAGGGTGCATTATATATACTTGCAAGATCAGCTGCAGAAAATATATCTTACTGTTGACTTGGGCCTTTCTCTGGAAGGAAATCAAATGAACCTGTCTAGAAATCAACACAAAGCATCTTCCATATGGTTACCTATTGCATTATTCTATATTAGCCTGTTTGCTTTCCTTTAAGCCATTTTAAAGTAAAATGGATTCTTTCATCTTTACTAATGGGGCTACAAATACATAATATATTAATGTCATATTTTGCTTTTTACTATTTCTCTCCTTTTCAAAATTGTAAGAATTTCCTACTTTATACTTGTGTTCTTGTAGTGCCTAGTATTTTGCTGCTGAGAAACAAATATTGTTAATATCTATATAAAGCCTAGAGAAGAGCAGAGGCAAATTCTAAAACAGTTTACAGAACCTGATCTTGCCTTAATCATTCAGAAATATTTTCATGAAGAAACAGTGATTTGGAATATTTCTGTGATCTTTGCTTGTCCACTATATAAAATGATTCCTCTGACCTTAGTGGATTTCCAGAAAAGATTCCCTGCAGAAGAGAAACAAGAATGAGATCCATGATCAATAAAACTTCAAGAAACCATGTGTAATTGTTTCTTAACCATTTTCTAGAAGGTTTCTTTTCTGGCAATCATAAATTGGACAAATTTATTCAATTAATTTGTCTTTTTCAGTTTCTAATAGTGAGTAATATTCTAATGATTCATTATTTGAAATTCCTTCTAGAGCAAGTTCTTCAGCCAATACCTTTTTTCATATACATAACAACATTTTTAATCACCTTAATCTATTTTTGTCAAAGTAAAGCTTTTGTCTGCAGTTTTTTTACGGGTAGTTCATTACAAATGCTTAATATTCAACACTTCTTTGTAATGGAGGATGTAAAGCACATGATGGTTAATACTGAATTGTTAACCATAAACATTCCTACTCAATATAATCACTCCGACTGATTCTTAAGCCTGTGATGACTAGGTTTAGTAATTTTTATACACATACACTGGTAGAACTTGCTTTGCTTTAATATTGCTATGTCTCAGTTCTTTTTATCAGAAAGTGAACCATTTTGAAAAAGCAAGCTCTATATAATTAGAATGCAATTCAAGTGAATCAATTTCTGGCAAAAAAAAAGCTCTATCACTATGTTTTCTTTCCATAAATAACTCTTCTTTAAAGACAATATGAGATTAGGCTGTCAATTGGATCAAAATTACTCAAAAATTGATTGAAATTTCTTGAGTAGATTTCCAGTGTGAAAAAGATTGAAACAATTGGTAGTTAAGAAGTTTCTGCTAATAAGAAGTGCTACGTCTGGACCATTCTCTGGAGAAGTTCTGCTGCTCTCCACTGAGCAGTAATGTTCCCTTCATTTTGTATCTCTAAACAGGCTGGGAAAAAGGTATCAATGTTACCCAGCTGCGATGCAAATAAATATTCATAACAATGGCACATGCATTGCTAATTGAACAGTTTTTGTTAATATTACACTAGATATTCATGGACATGTGCCTTTTTCTATAATGAAAATACTGCCTAAGGCTAGCTTTGTTTTTCTTGTCAAGAACAATTTATGTGCTTTCATTTAAATGAATATAAACTTCTATTCTCATGACAAAATAATTCACCATTAATTTCGGCAAAGAATTTCTTTATTCCCTTTGTGGTGCATTTTATTAGACAAGAAAAACCTAAGTGTATCTCAGAAAATTTCTCTATGCATTCTGTCTAATTTCTGTAATAACTGGCATGAATATGTAGGGATTTCAGTGATTACTTGCTAAGTAAATATGGGATATAAGCATATATTTGATTTAAAATTAATCTGAAAAGAATTTTCTTGAAGTAAATTATTCCTTCACAAATGTTTTCATTGTTTTACACATACAATTTAGGAATATAAACATTAAAAACATTGCTCTTCCATTTTCTTCATTTCCTTTTCTTATTTTGATTCTTCCTCTATTATTTATAGCTGAGGTTCTGACAGACCTCTGAGGTATGTTTAGGAAGATGAGTGCAGCTAGAGTGAGGCAAAAGAAGACCTCACAAACATGGCTGGAAAACACAGCTGCTGAGAAAGGTCTGAGTATTTTTTCCTCCCCTTTAGTGTGTAGCAAAGTCCATATCCCTCCTTTCATGGGACCCTTACTTTCTCATCTTATGAACTGTGTACAGGATCCTCTCATTTAAATTTCAGTGATGTTACTTAAAGAAAACAAATGGGGCTACACAGTGATTTAACTATTAAGGCAAATTAAGGCTCCCTAGTAAACAGAATGTAACTATTTCTATTAGGGGAGTGAATCTTGGGCTCCTCTGCTGTCTGTGCCACCCAGGTTATTGGCTACATTATGATTCTTTCACCAAGTGCCTAAAGTGCAATTCTTGGCAATGAGCTTTTAATCAAGTGTGGATTCTCACTCTGGAGTTCAAGCACCTAAAGAGGGGAAAAGGGAAATGTGGAAAAAGCAGGCAAAGACTGACTGCTACTGAAGATGATGAATCTAAGGCAGTACAGGCAGGAAGTTCCTGACTTACTTTAAAATTACTTTTCAGCATTATAAATTAGTACTTTTTTAAAGTACCACATATTTGGCTTTCAGGAGTGGTAAGTTTTACTGGCATAGTGGTTTCATAGGTAATTATAATGCATGGCAATATATATTCTCATAATGCAGACCTGCAGTGACTCCTTGGCATGCTCTCTTTTTGGATTTGGGAGCCTATTTCCAGCCAGGAGATATTAGTCAATGTTCCCATCACAGCCATCTCGCTGAGGGTGAGGGAGGTGACATTTCCTTTGCAATGTGTAGCCTTACCTCATGCTGGATTTCACATGGTGTCTCAGGGTAAACAAGCTGCCTTCATTCTTCTGCTCCTGACATCATTTAGACCAGTCAGACATTAATTAACCTGGAAAGCTGGAGAGGAAGAGATTTTCCCATTAGGAAGGGGCAGTCTAATGTGATTGGTGTGGCCCATGGCTTGTGCTGCCTTTAAGTTCAGAGAAGCTATTTCAGGTTAAACATATGCTGCATCCTGACAACCTGCACAGTCTGCAAACATCTGAGTGCACAGAATACAAGCACAATACTGAGTTTAGGGGAAGATAATCATGAGACTAAATGGGGTGTATTTTGTCACACCAGATCTTTAGAAAAACTCCCTGATCTGTGCACAAAAAGGATTTACTTATTTGTGGCCTGCTATTTTTCTTACAAAAAGAATACATTAAAGAAAACCAAACAAGCCACCCTGCATGGAAGGGTGTTCTCTCTGAACAAGACATTAAGCAAATCAGAAGTTGTTACCAAGTTAATTTAAGAAAAGGACATTTAAATTTGACTTAGTACTTGTCTCTTATTAGCAAGTTTTCAAACCATATGACCACAATTGTCTGAGAATGTTTTTCCCATTTAAGAGCTATTGTAGATGGAAAGAGTGGAATTTTAAATAATTCTTAAAGACAATTGTGCACCCACAAAGGTCCATCTTGAAAAAACCAGAAAATCTTAAAACATTATAAGGTTTGGATTTCTTTCTTTTTGTTTCTTTTTCTTTTTTTCTATCTTTTAATTAAATGAGTGTAGCAGAACTTACCAACTAGCCCCAAAAAAGAAAGACAATACTCTGAGTGCTGCTACTTTGCAAAGGGAGCTGTGAGCTACAATGAATTGTGATTTTCATGTTTCCATTCCTTTCCTTTTCTTGTTCATACACTGCTCTGACAGTGTCTCTAATCCTGAGAATGACTTCTGACTTTCTCCCTTTTCTCTTGCTCCCACATCCACCCAAAGTTTCCTGCCATATCCAGGTTTTCCACTTTTGGGGTTGTTTTCATAAAAAAATACATTCTTTCCTGGTTTATAGGGTTATCCTTTTATAGATGATATGCAAGATGAGAACCAGCATGGGATGGGTGGAATACACCAGGAGTTGTCCACAGCAGCACAAAGCACTACTGGCACCTCTGGCCAGCTCCAGTCTGGGGCAGCACAGGCAGGCAGCAAACAGGGCCCTTCTCCAGGCCAACATTTCCTCCCCAGAGGTTCCCCTGCTCAACAGAAATCTGTGCAGGTGTCAATGGTGGTATAAAACAGTGCCACCTGGTGATTTTTCTATCACCAATGACACTTTCAGTGTTCTTGACCCGTTTCAGCTCCCTCCCTGTTGGTGGGAATTTACATTTAGTGGAAGGATTTCCACTGCTGCAGAAGACTCTTGGAAATACTGGCTCATTTGTTTTCCATACTTTGTAAACATTATCCCTACTCCTACTCTTACCCAGTCTTGTTTTTTTGCATCATTTAGCTTCCAGTCTGGCAAGTGGTATCAGTGTACTGGGCTGTATTTGATGGGTAGATAACAAACAAACTGAGAAAGGAGCTGATTCAGATTCTGCAAGGCCAGATCATGCCTTGGAGATCTTCAGGAAGAGAAAATGCTGTGTAAATAATGTTGGGTACTGCTAGGAATAAATAACACTGTAAAATCTCTAACTGAGTCAGATTTCATGGCATTGCTCTGCTAATGCATGTTAAGAAGTAAACCTGTAAGTATTCCACAAGAATTACCACCTTTTCAGACCAAGAAGCAAATGTATATTTCTTCCAAATCAATGGCCATGTATTTAAATTCAAGTTGCTGGACCTGTCCAGATGGTGTAAAACAAGAAATATTTTTTCCATATATAGTGCATAAAAACATGTTCATGTACTTTAATATAAAGCAAAGGGCTTATCATTAAATCCTTGTAAGACGTTGCTACATCTCATTTCTTGTCCCAACTGTTCCTGTGGAAGCTGTTTAAATACTGCTTCAGAGAGAAACTGTATTTGGCAGAGAAGCCTTTTGCCATCAGCAAACAGGAATGTATTTTTGTGTAATGTATCAGGAAAATGTTTTGTGTACAGCAAATGCAGGACAGTCTCATATAACTCATTGAACAGGACAAAAAGCTGAATCACTGTGCACTGCTGTGTCCTTTCCTAAAAAGAAGTGTTGTCATCAGTACTTAACCTTGCATACAGTTGAGAACTGAATTTGATTCTTCCTGCCTAACAGTCAAGCATATTGCAAGAAATAGATCTGCAAACAGATGATGTTCCTTTCATTACAATGCACTTTGTAGTGAACTGATGCACTACAATGGATGACTTCAATTTTATTTGTTGTGTGAGTCCATGCAGTAAAAAAAACCTGCAGAACCCCTGTCATCAGACATACAAAATTTGAAATAGAAGTCTTATGAAGATGTATTCTTCTTGTGATTTCAATATTCATAGGTTTCATTAATATAGGGAAATTTTCATTAATATAAATTTTCCTGTTATTTGTTACCAGGAGAAGCAATATTGATGAGTGTAGAGACCATGTCTGGAAAGACATATCTATTTTCCTCTGATGCTGGCCTCAGGAGTAGCTTTAGATCACACCTCATGTTTTCACAATCTTTTTTTCATCTGATAGATGGCAACAAGGAGGCCAGTCGCCTTCAGCAATGGGCCCAGAGATTTACTGATGGGAGTGTTCTTTTTGTTTCTGTTAATTTAGCAAAGTAAAAAACATTGGATCATAGCATTCATATTTTCCTCTCTTCTGAAAGGCTGCAGTTAGTTGTAGAAAGTGTCAAAGAGAGTGGTTCTGAGACTATTGCTTTGTAAAACTCCTGATCGACCTATTTGGAGGTATTTCACGGAAATTTGTTTGTTCATGGCCTTCACATGTCCTTAAGAAAAGAAAAAATTGTTTCTCTGCAACAATGACCTGAATGAGAGGATCAAGTGCACTCTCAGCAGGTTTATAACACCAAGCTGGATGGGAGTGTTGTTCTGCTGAAGGGCAGGAAGGCTCTGCAGAGGGATCTGGATCAATGGACCAAGGCCAATTTTATGAGGTTCAATGAGGTCAAGGGCCAGGTCCTGGCCTTGGGTCGCACCAACCCCTTGCAAAGCTTCAGGCTGGGGCAGAGTGGCTGGAAATGGCCCAGTGGAAAGGACCTGGGCATGCTGGTGGGCAGCTGGCTGGGCTGAATGGGCCAGGCTGTGCCCAGGTAGCCAAGAAGGCCAATGGCACCCTGGCCTGTACCAGGAATGGTGTGGCCAGCAGGACCAGGGGAGGGATTGTCCCCCTGTACTGGGCACTGGTGAGGCCACACCTCAAATCCTGTGTTTAGTTCTGGGCCCCTCACTGCAAGGAAGACTCTGAGGGGCTGGAGAGAGTCCAGAGAAGGACAACAGAGCTGGGGAAGGGTCTGGAGAGTCAGCCGTGTGAGGAGCTGCTGAGGGAGCTGGAGTTGTTTGGTGTGGAGAAAAGGAGGCTCAGGGAGGATCTTATTGTCCTCTACAGCTGCCTGAAAGGAGGGTGTTGTGAGAAAGGTCAGTCTCTTCTGCCAGGTAACAAGTGATGGGACAGGAGGGAATGGCCTCAGGTTGCATAAGAGAGGTTTAGATTGGATGTAATAATTGGATTGGATATAATAATTTCTTCACTGAAAGGGTAGTTCAGCCATTGGAACAGGCTGCCCAGGGGAGTGATGGGATCAGCATCCCTGAAGTGTTCAAAAAATTAGTCCATGTGGACCCTGGGGATATGCTTTGATGGTGAACAGGGAGTTGCTGGGTTAATGGTTGGAGTCAATGATCTTAGTGGTCTTTTTCAACTGTAATGATTTTATGATCTTGGGAAAAATAGTGAAAACTCAGTGTTTCGCTTGTTTATTTGATAACACTGCAAATGGAGTAACAGCTGAAGTCCAGTTCACCACCTCAGACTGCATTAAAAGTGCTACACCATCACACCATTTAATGATGTCTTTTATGGCCACAATAAGATATTTAAAATGAGAGACTTAAACTTCCACGTTTCTTAATTAAAGAGATTTTCTAAACTAGTTGTAACCTGCATTTGGCCTTATGATGCCTCCCAGAATAACAATGATCTCCCAGTTAATATGTAAGGGCTCACAACTGATTGTTGCTTCTCTTCTTCTGCATATTAAGTAGTGTTCATTAATTAATATTCAGCTTGCTTGCTTCTTGCACACAGGACATCATCTTTGCACTGGGTTCCCAGTAGACAAAAGAATAATTGTAGTTTAAATTAAAAGCTTTAGAGATCCCTTTGAGTGGGGTGTTAAGATTACCAACATGAAAAAGAGTTCAGGGGCTAAAGAAATTTCAGATTTTTTAATATAGTAACAAAAATGTGGCTCCAACTGGTTTGGTTTGGAAAGTCAATCTACCTGTTATCTATGTGAATGTCCTAAATATATTCTCTACACTGTATAGAAACTGCAAGCAAATGATTGAAATTTATACTATCAGGTAAATCTGTTCATCTTCATTCCCACGGTTTTGGGTTGTTTGTTTTTTTGGTTTTCTTTTCCCAGAAAACACTATATTTTTGGAACTGGTTTTGAAAAAGAGCTCTTGTTTTATTTTCTCACTTATTTGATATGAACTTGTATATAAGACCTGATTTATCTGGTTTCCAGTTTGCACAGATGAGATCTAAGTTTCCAAGTCAAATCTGTTTCTTGTTGAGCTGAAGAGTAAAATGCTGTACACAATCACTTCTGTGGCTTTCAACTAATTGCTTAGCCAAGACTATCAGATGGCAAAAGCTGTTTAGTTTAACAACTCTGCAGAAATTCTGAAAAACAAAAGTACAGCAGCTCATCCCAGCCCTCTCCCCTCTGACAGTTAATATTGCATGCAAGCATATCTTATTTTGGAAACATTGATTCTACAGTAATCTTCTTTAATTAATATTATTAATTTCTACAGAAATTACAATATTAGCCTACTCCAATACTGAAAGCAAAAGTTATAAATAGGTCTGATTTGTGTGTGTGTGAGAAACTAACCCATGAAACACATGCTGCATTCAAGCACCCTCAAACTAATAAAGAATTTACAACCACATTTATGCACTGTGGTCTGACCCCATTTGCAGTCATTTATAAAAGCAAATAAAAATACATACATTATGAAATTTGCCCCACTAGAAGCTTAGTTATATCTACAGTCACAAAGGAGATCTGTTTTGCAGCTGCATATTTTTGTCCTTATTTTTAAAGTACCTCCCTTTCATGGGACTGAGAATCTTTTTTGTTTTGTATCTGCTCACTTTTTTTTCTCTCTTCTTTTTCCCCACTTTTTTTAAACAATAAGTCTCCCTTTGGGACATGTCACTTGAAGCTTGTGTTTGTCATGCTCCTAGTGCGGGGAAAAAACACACACTAAATTCAATCTTTAAATTAAGCTGTAACCAAGCTTGTATATTCATTAGAGGAGAAAAATTCTCTTCTGAGAAGTTCAAATTGTTTATTGATTTTCATTTCTGTGTTCAAGTGAAGCTTGAGTAAGTCTGTCTCACTGCAGTCCCTCTGGGGCTACACTGCCAACAAGTGCATCACATTTCAACCCAAGTGAGCAGTTAGCAACAAAAATCTGAGAATTCCTTTAAAACTATATTAATAAACAGTTAGAGGGTGATATTTCCAGTTCAATATAGCTGATGCTTTTGCAAAAGGAGTAACAGACTTGAATTGCAGGCTGTAAATGACAATCTTCTTGAAATGCCTTAAACTTAAAAATCAGGTGAGTGGCAAGTGCAATTAATGCTGTGCTGTCTGGGGGAGTGGGAGGAGGGCGAAAATGAGAGGAGGGTCCAGCTCTGCTGCATTTTTCTTAAAATCATGTGGTGTCAAACTGACCTAATTTTGTCCAGCTGTAATCACCTTGTGAATGTCTCAGCAAGGAGAAAAATACAAGTAGTTACCAACACTTGAAATCTCTCTTTTCAGTCTCTTCTTAGGAACATGTTTCAGCAAACAAGCAGCTTAGGAAAGCGTAGAAGTACTGCTTACACAAACCCAGAGCCTGCCTTGGAGGTGGGGGCTCTGAGTGGCTGGGCTTAGTTTTTATGGTACTGTCACCTCCTACAAACCATTTAAATATCACGCTGTCTAGTAAAAAGTAGGCTGAGCTACTTCCCTTCAGTTTCTCAGTGTTAAATTTCAGTTTTTAAAATCTGAATAAATTAATTTCAATTTATTAAAGACAGCTGATTTTCACCAGGATGCATTTTTTTAACCGCTTTCAAAGTTCCTGTGTGGGTAAGAAAAGTAAGCAACGTAACACATTTGTTTGATCTGGTCTTGTCACTGGTTAGGAACAGTTTGTGTCAGCAATGTGCAATAAGACCACGAAAGATAATTCCAGTTTCTCTTCGTAAAGTTAAGCAAAGAAGCATTTTGTAGCAAACAGAGAAGCATTAATTCAAGTTCAGAGAGAATCCCTTTACCTTCTCTGAGTAGCCTTAGGGCAAAACTGAAAATATTTCTGTGAGAAATTACCAGTTATGTTCTTCAGTAATCCAGAAATTAGTAGAGGATTAAAAAATAAATTTTAAAGGGGCGTAAATAAGAATAATCTGGTTATCTCTTACACTGCCCTGTAATTTGTGCAGGAGAGAAGGCAGTAATGGCTGAATTTTCTGTTTGAGTAACATTTGTAGGGATCAGTGGGCGTTTGTGTGATCAGTCTTGTGGACAGCCACTCTTGGCCACTGGTAGCAATTGGGTTGGCTCAGAGGAAATTATGAAGTCCCATTTCAAACCATGGATGATGTGTTCAAACTGTCATAATTTCAAAGCACTCTGTGGGGTTTTCCCTCCTGAGATATCCATGTTGCATGTAGAGTGTGAGGGTTTGAAATATTCATTTCAAATGGCTGTTGATTAAAATATAATGGTTAAGTCATCTATTTCTGAGCGGTCTATTTTGGACAAGATTTATTCAAGAAAAATTAAAGAGGATTCTAAAACTTCCTCTGAAGATGAATTTTTTTGCTTTAAGAGGGTGACCCTGAAAATGCTTGAGTGATGACTTTTAATTATTAAATTATTTTAAATGCCAAGTCATGGCTTTTAATTCCATTTAAATTTTTTTCAGCCATATTATTTAGGCACTTTTGAAACCCCTCAGCTCCCTACTGTTAATGTGTAGGCCAGAAGAAAAAGCAGCTGAGGTGTTTGTACTGAGAAACTGCCAAAGACCCCATTCCCATGGACACAAAGACTCAGTCTCCAAGCTGAAGGATATTACCCCACCCCTCCCTTCAACCTCAGCAGACAGATTTTGGCTGCCCACTGGCTTCAGGTTCCATCTATGTCCAACAGGGTTACCTCATCTTCTGCCTTTTGCTTCTTACTGACCAGTGTTTCATCATTCTTTTGCATGGCTCTTGTGATGGATTATAATGAGGTAAAACCATGTGGATGCCCCTGCTCTCATGTGTTTGGTGGTGCAACAGCTGCTGATGGCTGTGCTGAAGCTTCTCTCCCTTCCATCTTTGGAGCTGTCCAATTACATAAATTCATCACAGAATCTAGATGTGTGTGTGTAGAAATGTTTCTTGAGCAGACTGTTGAAAATGTGTCTCCTACATGAGAGATCATCTGGGCTCATAGTTTGATGGTTAAGGCTTCCAACCAGTTCTACAAAGGCACCTCAGCTGGGCCTTGCACATTGCAGAAAATACTCCCAACTGTGGGCAGCTCTGCAATAGCAAAGCTACAAAAAAAGGAGCTGAAGGAGGAAAAAGGGATCATCAATGTCTAGTCAGCCATTTAGGATCTTTAAAATTTTTCTGGGTAAAATGTCAGCAATAATGTTTATAAGTCACCATAAACGCTTCTGATAGCAGCAGCATCTCACTTCCCAGCTCAAAACAGACAACATTTTGCTGGGAAATTTCCAGAACAGTGTTATTTAGTGTCATAGTGACAGACTGGTCAAATGAATCTGCAGATCCAAAAGTGAAGGAAAACTAGAATTGAAATGAGAATTTGTGTATGTCCTCTATCTAGCAGGCAAAATAAAAAGTGTCACAGAGAAACTGCTGATTGCTAAATCTCTTTGGCTTACCTTCATTGATTATGATTCATTAGGGTCTGTATTTCTTTGCTACTTTACAATTCTCCTTTCATTTTCTCATGCATTCTAGACCGTTCTGGTCTGTTGTTGGATCTTTGTGTTGATTTGCTGTAATGTTGACATCTAAATTTTACAGAATGTTATATAACCAAAGACTCCAATGACACACAAAAAACGTTCAAGGCATTTTGGACTCTCTTGGTTAGCTGCATACTAGAATTAGTCTGCCAAGCTGAAGGGAAATTTAGAATTTCTGGAAATGGCAGGGTGGTTTGAAAGGTGAATGACCTGTTCAAAGGAGCTAATTCAATGTAGGAGGTAGTGTAACCTTCCAATTCTTAGAGGGATTGATTCTACCACACAGAGTGAGTGTCAAATAGCTTTTCTTTATATAAGTAAAAACATTTAGAGAAGAAGATGCTTCTTTTTTTCCCCTGAGTCCTCTAGAGAAAAAACTCTATCTCCATCCATTTTGAGCAATGGCTTAGGTCCCTCTGGACCATCACACTCTGAGGTGGAGCTGGGTGAAAGCTCTGTCCTTCTCACAGGCCTCTGTCTCCTGTTCTTCCCTTAACAGCAGCTTGCTGCCATTAACTGGATGCTTCCAAACACCTCTGAAGTCCTACAGCATCTGGTCCTTGGGCCAGATGCCATAAATGCTAATTTGTGCTGGAGAGAGCCCCAAATCCAATTATTACTGCTTAAGGACAGATTTTTTTTCCCCTCTGCCAGTGCCATTTCTTCCTTATGCTCTGCCTTTTGGGCACAGAGGACTAAATCACCCTGAGTAACCTAGATGTGTAAAACAGCTGAAGTTTCACCCTGTAGCACTTCATTGTGAGCCACCTCTCCAACTAGCTCTAGGCCCAGTGACCAAGATACAGGGTATCTGGGGTTTTCTGTTGAATTGTCTGTTAAAAAAAAAAAAAAAAAAAAAAAAAAAAAAAAAAAAAAACAAAAACAAAAACAAAAAAAAACAAAAAAAAAAAAAAAAAAAAAACAAACAAAAAAACAAAAACAAAAAACAAAAAAAAAAAAAAAAAAAAAAAAAAACTATGTCCTGTTGTTTCAATTTTGTCCTGGTTTTAGTGAGTTTCACTTATTTATTTAGTATAACGTGAAGTTTGCAATTTGTGTTGAAGGGAAGCATTTGCACGACTGTGTCTTCTTCAGGGTAGTAATCATTCCTTTCATGAGGCCTTATCAAAGGACAGAGAACAAAAATCAGTAAGGAGAAGGATTCTGCTAAAAAGCTTCTCTGTATTTCTGTAAATTGTTTCCAAATTGTCTTTTTCACAGAACATCAGCTGACTTCTCTTTTTTATCAGCTATGATGCTTTTTGCAAGTTTTTCCCATGCATATGATTTTTGTGGGGTTCTGGAGGGAAACTAATTTTATTCTCTCAGAATATTTATTTTTTTCTCCAAAGCTTCTGTTCCTTTAAGTGAATTGTCAGCTGTCCTGGGAAAGTGTTGTGCTTATCTTTACCCTTCCTCCTCATCAGCCTTGAATGTGTACAGGATGGTGATGTTACGGATATGAACGAGGCCAAACTTTCTCCAGAGAAAGAGGTTCTCGTTTATTAAAATAGCTACAAGGAACGGAGTGCCCAGGATAAGCCCAGGCACCCACACAGCGAGCCAAAAACGAAAACAGTGCGCTCACCCCAAGTGCACTGGGTTCTCCCAAACAACAAGTACCCCAAAAGAAGAAGAACCCCGACCCAGCTGAACTCCCCACATTTATAGTCCCCCTGGAGTCCAGGATTGGTGCACTTTGGATCCTCATGATGATTGGTCCATTTCCAGGCTTCTCATTGGTCTTTACCGCCGTTCATTCTGGACCAATCGTTTCTGCAGGGCTTCGAATGATTGGTCAGATGTTTCATCCAATCTCCCTTCGACCTTGCCTTGCCCCATCAGAGCCCTGTTTCACCAAACCCTGGACCCTTCTAGCACATTCTAATAAGCCCCCCCTTTTAACATAATACAAATAATATAACATAATTAATACAATGTAATTGAACTATATCCTATTTTAACTTAATTTTTACCTATAACAGTGATACTACCAAGGCACAATTTTTCTGTGGTGCAAAACACTGCACAATTCTCCATCTGCTCTCTCATGTGTGAGGGCTTATTTGTCATCAAAGAGATCCATTTTTTTTCAAAAATCAGTTTTTATAAGAGTCTGCCAGCCAAAAATTAATTCCATTGCACCCTGAAGACTCCTGGGCTTTTGACCAGCTGATTCCCATGAGGGTTCCCTGGATTACACCCTGAGAGGGGACAGGAATCAGTGTGTAATACCTTTAACATTAAGGGAGATACTGAATATATAGTTCCATCTATCCAAATTCTGCCAGGCAAGTGTCTCAGAAGGAACTGAAAAAAAAAAATTTCTCAGAATAAAAATCACTGTAGATTAGGTGAAACAGGCAAGGACATAAATTTTAAGTTTCGTTTCACAAGGAAGCCTGTTTAGTTGCCTGGTGTCAGAGGCTTTTAATTACTCTGGATCTAAGTTTTTCTCTCTTCCAACCAGTCCATACATTCTTCCTTCGATTAGTACAGAAGTCTGTCATGTGTTTTTACGGTAAGCATGCTAATCTGAACACTGACCTTCACAGCCTTGTCCCTGGCTATGCTCAAAGCTGACTTTGTGGGAAGCGTTGTCATCGCCGGTGTCAAAAACCTTCAATAATTAAAGTTACTATCACATATGTACATTTTTTCCCTTTTCTTGTAATAAAAGAAGTCTCCTCTAGAGCAAACAAAGAGAGAAAAAATTAATTGATCTGACACTTGAGCTGAGAAGACATACTTTAAGGAATAATGCTTAAAGGACAAGGAAGTTTGGTCTCAAATAATTAAAATGAAAATTTGGCCAAGCAAATGAAGGCATCTACTTTCAATATACTACTTCATGTAGACTTGCAAAGTCTTTCTAAATGTCTTTTAATTCTGGACCTTATTTCTGAACTTTAAAAGGCCACATGATTAAGCTCAGAGTACATTTTTCTCAGAGTACAGTTTTCTGTTAGAAAGGCAACAAAAATAAAATTACAACTATGCAATTGTTTGCAGGATGTGTAAGGTATAAATAATTTTATTTTCACTTCAGCCTGCACACACTTGCACTGTTTTCTGTAAGTCTTCAGTAGGCTTGGATGCTATACAGAGAACTTACTTGCATCTTCAAAGTTAGATTGCCAGTTACCAATACTAACAGCTCTTCTATAAAAACAACCACTAGATTGCCTAAGGAATTTTTATGAACATGGGAGAATGCATTCCAATAAATCAATAAACACTTTAGAAAATGCAGGTCAAGGGGTGGAAAAAAGAGGGGGCAGGGTGAGGGACAAAAACAAAAACACCCTCTGCCTTGGCAATGGATTGATAATTAATGAAAGAATTAAGCCCTTGCTATTGAAGTATTTGAATAGTCTTTTTGAGCCCTTTATGATAGCAATTCTCCTTCTGCAAATGCAGGCCCTAACATACAGAACTGAGATAATATGTGCCATCTATGTACCAGTCATGTTGTTCTAGCAATCATTCTTATGTAGAAGTTACTCATATTCTTATTTCATCTATTTGAAGTCCTTCATGTCCAGCTGTCAGTAGAGGATATGTCAAGGCCCCCAAAAGTTTTAATAAAGGCAGACTAAGTCAATCTTTTTTTAATCTAATCTTGTAAATTATTTGATACTATAAACTCCCTTTAAAGAAATGAGATTTCTTGTCAGTAAGCAGCTACAGGATCAGTCTTTAACAAAGTATCTATCACAGCATATCCTTATTTTTGCCCACAAGTTCTTTGCAAGCAATGAAGAAGCCTTAGCAATATAACAATGGGGAACATTGTCTTTGATTTTATAAATAAATAAAACAAGGCAGACATTTGAAACAAAATCACTTCACCAGTTTGTGGCATTCCCATGAAAGAGAGGGAGGAGAAGACAAACATTTATAGGAAGGGAAGTTTTCTCCCTATGTAATGGCCACAATAAATTTCTGTGGTGAAGAAAAATAAATGTGAGGAGAAGACATACTCACCTGATGTTGAAGGAAAGCCTGTTCATGCTTAATACATTGGAGAAATTGTTCAAGAGTTGCTCATCTATGTTAGAAATTATTACCCCTGTAATCCTGCCAAGGACAGTGAGACCCATTGCTGTTGACTAAATAAGTACTGGTTGTTCAAGTTAAAGTGTCACAGGGGCAGCTGTAATTTATAACCAATTTTTTGACACATGCAAAACTTTTTTTTTTTTTTAGAAAAACAGGCCAGAATCTTGGACAACACAAAATGGTACAGCTAATTAAAGAGAATGGCTCCATTCCAGGTTTTCTGAGCTGTGTCTCTTGTCTACAATGCACCACTTTGCCAATTTGCAGTTGGTCACTTTTAGCTTTGCCTGAGATCTTGTGTGCTTCTATTTGTCAGTTGCCGAGATTGTTTAATTTTGGCAGAGATTTGTTTAATTTTGATTAAGACTGGATTTAAAAAGTGCTAGTCTAACTTACATGGAAAGCTGAAATGCATAAGAGGGTCACCAAGGGCAGCACAGAGACCTCAGTGTGTGCAGGATTTATTGTGATTAGTCGACTTTATGCCAATCACCACTCTTATCAGGAATTGTATTGTGGGTCAGCAACCAACTTAGAAAGGAGATTGACCATATGGACATCAACCTAATGGATTTGTATTTTAATAAACAGCACGGGCTGACGTAAAAACAGAGTCATGATAACTATCTGATGCCAAATCATTGGTTTGTAGGTCTTAGAAAAAAAAGGGGAATCATAAAAAATGCATGTTGGGGTACTGATGGGGGGAGAATATTCTGGCTGAAGGAGCACCAAGCCAAAGCCCAGCATGTCAGGTCCATAATCAGCACATTCACACGAGCTGGGAGGTGAGGTGGGCTGTGCCCAGTAATGATGGGTCTCAGGACTGTGGACAGTGTGAGAGGCTTTGCTTTTGCTTACTCTCTATAGGGAGGCTGTCTCTGACCATCTGATCCAAGTAAGTCCTGGTCCTGAGACCCATCAGATTGAGAAAATAGCACCAGAATCTTTTTGCTACTCATCTCTGCACTCTGGGTGCTGGCACCTAACCCTGTATTACAAATTATCTGCACTATAACAGCAAAGACAGTTTAAATCATCCCTGTTCCCAACTGCTTTCCCCCTTGTCAAAAAGTCTCTCTGTCTCACAATCCAACCTGGGTTTGTGCTCACATTGTGCACCAGGTCAAGAAAATGATACATTTTCCAAAAAATGCCTTTGAATTTGGTTAATTGTTGTTTCCACAGAGCAGAGGGTTAAATCGGTTCAGATAAGAAGACAGTAATCTATATGGGGGTGGGAGTAAGTGATGCAAGAGGACTAAAACATCTCTTTATCACAAAGGAAAGTTTAGTCTGGATCCAGAATTAAGATTTCATGGCCTGGACTTGTTTGCAGCAATTTGTGTGCGTCTTGGTGTCTGCTGCAGAGCAGGTACAGAACGCAATCTGGAAGCTCAGAGAAAAGAGGGGGATGTGTTGGGGCATGTTGAACAATCAGAGGAATTAGAATGGGGGGAAGGGAATCAATTACTTGAGAGTTCCCCAGCAGAAAATGCCTCATAGGTTAAACATTAGAAAAAGATTCTTCACCCAGAGAGTGGCTGAGCACAGGAACAGGCTGCTTGGAGAAGTGGTCACAGCACTAAGGCTGTTCAAGGGGTGTTTGGGTTTGGGCAGCCCTCTCAGGCACATGGTGTGGCTATTGGGGTGTCCTGCGCAGAGCCAGAATTTGGACTTTGATGATCCTTGTGGACCCCCTCCAACTCAGCTTATTCTGTGATTGTGTGATTCAGTTTATACCCATTCACCTTTTAGACAAACTCCTGTACATCAAGTCATGGGGCTTGCATGTAAACATTGATAACCTGGTGCCCCATTATAAACATTCTACCTGGTGCCCCAGCTATCAGCCCCAGCCTTGGCTCCTGCACCTGAGCCAGAACTGAGCAAGCACCTGCCACCTGCAGCTGCTCCAGACCAGGGGGAGGAAGGAGAGGTCTGCCACAGATGTGAGGAATGCAAGGAGTAATTCAGTCAAGAGAGAAATTTCTTTCTCCTTCATTTCCTGAAGGTTAGAGGTGGAAATGTTTTGCACTTTGTACTGTGCCCTTTTGTTGTCCCTTCCTTAACTTGTTTATTTTCCTTCCCTTTTCTTAAAGTCTGGTCTCTAAAGACTGCAGTAGAAAGAAAGGGGTGCTTCTGCTCTCCTAATCAGCAATTCCTTTGCTGTAATAGAAAAGTGTTAATACACAAAAGATCAATTCCATACAGAAACTGGGGAGACACAGTTTAGTCCCCATACTTTTCCAATCAAATAAATGTGAGTGCATCCACTTATCTAGTCAGCCAAACACAGAAAGTTTCCAGAACCTATATAACTGGTAGTAATGACAAAAAGGTTTCACATTATCTACCTCATCCACATTTCCTCAGAGATCAATATAGCTGAGCACATCTTCTGCATACTTCCTTAAGGATACAAATATAAAACTTAGTTGCACCAAATGTGTTTAGAAACTAGTTTTTAAATTGAAAACAAGGAAAGGTGGGAATCTAAAAGAATATCAATACAATGTTAGAATTACATTATTTGAAACAAGGATGAATGGAATAACACAAAGTCAAAAGGATTTACTCAGCAACTTTCCACTGGTGATAAATGGTCTTTTTTAAAACATGGTTGGTACAATGCCTTTTGCTAGCATGTAAAGTGTTTCAGTTTGGTCATTTGAAAATGTCACAATGATGAAATTCCTCAAATGGCTTTGCAGTGAGGGGAGGAGATATTAAACCTTATATGTGTTTTATTTTGCTAATTTCAGACAAGTTATAGCCCCTCAAAAAGCCATAGTTATTTGGCAAATTTGGGCTTTCACTGGTTTGCAGTAAGCACAGTAAGATTTCTGCCAATATCCTGCAAGGTGATTCAGTGGAGTTTTAGGACTGGAACTTCTACAGCCTCTGCTTAGAAGCTCTCTTTGACCTCAGGCAAAATACTTTGTGGGGGAGGAACAGACCTCAAAACTACAAAGAGGCTTGGAGGCCTCAGGTGCCATTCACCTCCCTGGAAATGCCTCCTTGTTTCCTGAGTCTTAGTTCTCCCTCTGCATGAAGGGATAGCAGAGCCCATCCCTGTTGTACAAGGGTTCTGTAAGCTAATTAATACCTATGATTCATTATAATAGCACTGCAGGTGTTTTTTGTTTTCTGTGTGGTCCTGTGCTTTCATACCCATGAAAACAATGCTCGTTTCTCTCTTCTGTCCCATGTTTAATATGATTTTTGGCTGTGTGTTCGTTATCTGGTTTCAAGGCCATTGTAATAACCTGGATTTCTGTTCTGGATCATCAAGCCCATGTGAGGCAGTGGGTCCAAGTGGAATGCCATGTCTGCACAAGCTGGGTTCATCCACTACACTCTCCTTTACACACTTGATTTGGCCAAGTAGATGCTAAAGTATGCAGGACAGCCAAAAAAGCCTGGCTCACAGAGAGTCATCAAAAATGTGCCATGACCCATGCTGGTTTTCTTATGATTAAACATGTGAGTTTGCCCCATTGAAAAGCCTCCAATCATTCTTCACAGCTTTCTAAAACAGTGTGAAAATTTCAAAGTCTGCACTGTCCTGTGCAAAGCAAGCAGCAGGCCCCACACCATCACTTTTCTTTAGGAGTCCTGGACAGCTCACAGGTATCTGGGAGAGGTCACTTGGGTATTGGTGCTCCTGTTGGCAACATCTGGATCCTACAACTTCTGTAACCACACCTGCATTCAAACCCAGGGAAGCACCCAAGTCAGTCTGCAGGATCCTACCTCTGTGCTCCCCAGAACTTCATATTTCTCTCATTTGCCAGTGCTAATTTTGTTCATGGACTTGGGTTGAAGCTGCATTGTGAACAGGGATGTCTAAATGTACCTTATGATTGGATTAGAAATAGTAATTTTTAACTTGAAGCTGTATTTGTAATCCATTCTTTTAGCAGCCAGCCTTTAAATCCCTACACCTTCACTCACTCCTGTGCCCCTAACAATCCACTCAAAGCCACAGTGTGTGCACAGTGTATGTTCCAGTGATATGGTTATCAGCCTTGTTTCTGGAAAAGGAGAGGGAGATCCCCTTTCAATAGAGCCCCACAGCAGGAACAAACAGCACTGAAGTAGGCTCCCAACACGTTTCATTAGAACTTATTTGTATGACAAATTCTCATAAGGGTAAAATAAAGTCTGGAGTTTCTCCAGGGCTCTTGAGGGAAAATTCATGAGCTCCTGTTGTCCATCAACTGCCCTGACCTCTCTGCCATACATAAGTGAAAAGGAAATCATGACAGGTCTGTTTCCCATCTTGAACTTGCAACTAGCAAAGGCAGATGTAAAATGAAAGTGGTACTTCTCTATAGCCTCTGAAATAAATAAATTACTTGAAATAACAGCTGCAACAAAATGGATCATTCAGAACACAATGTGTCATTCTTCAAGCTACAAAATGCATGGCCTCTTTATATTTATGGATGCCTTACTGCTTGTGATAATGGAGTGAAGAGGCAGAAGAGTAAAAGATTGTCCATTAACACAGAAAAGTCATTTTTTAGCTTGCTGCCTATGTCTTCATGTCATGGTATGAAAATAACCAATAACATGATTTTTATTTATCAATGTAGATGCTTGGGCTTTTAAACATATTTCATAAAAAAATATTAGATTTATTTCTTGTGTCTTAGGAAGTTCGTTTTAGTAAAGCCAAAATAAGTTTTTGGACCCATTCCTGCTCCTCTCAGTTTTTTTATCTTTATAGGTTAAATGTGTGTTACTCCAGGAGTAATCCTGTTCTGGACTGTAAACAACAGAGCAGAAACTGATTCATTTTCTTATTTGTACAATTTCCAGCACTATTGTAATAAAAATATTTAGTAACGGTAGCACAAATTCTCAGGAACACTCATGCAGTACAGAACTTTTCCATGAAGAGATAAACATTGATTGTGAAACTTTTTAATCAACTTTGACTTGTCAAAGAATAAATCCTTCATGAAAAGTGAACATTGATTACATTCTCATTTACAGAAAAATGCTTGAAACATTTTAGAACTGATAGCTATCAATGTTTTGCCATGACTTTTCATTTCACGGTGTGTGAAGTCATAAAGAGAGCTGAAAAAGTAAAGAAAAACTTGAAACATAATTTCAAATTCTCTTAATTGATCTGCATCACCTGACCAACATTTTTTGAGGGACTGGGGATGTCTGTTCAAGAAATCACTCCTAATTTTTAGCTGTTTCCTCACAGACCTAGAGGTAGAGTTTAAAATTCTTTACTAAACAGGAAAGTGATTGTTTCCTAAGGTGTATGTGCTCAGTGTGAAGAACTGCAGCAAAATGTGGCCTCAGTGGATGTGAGCATGCAATATATTGATTTTTACAAAGAAATCTTTTGATTCTTTTCTTTCTTTTAGGGAAATGCACTGTTAAGCTTAGTTAAAAGGGAGAGAAGCAAACCAAATCCAGAGCTGACTTTAATGCAGCTTTCTGAAGACGGCTTTATAAAACCAGAAAGCAAAAAGCCATTTTAAAGTGATTTGCAAGAAGGGTATATACCTCTACAGAGAAATCTTGGTTTGGGTCATTTGGATTTCTCTCTTTTCCCTGGAAGCAGCTAGTCAAAACTGTCTGTATGCAACAGAAAGATAAAAATTTCAATTAGGTTGAGTGCTGTCATAAGCAGACTACATGAGAAGGTTTGAGATAATATGCATTACATATTGATGTCTATCAGCCCTGAGAACATAGCCATGTTTTATTCCATGCCCCTTTTGTAGGTTTGGCAGCAGTGGCACCCAATAAAGGCCTAATCATATTAATTTATGCCCCTATCAATTATGCATTCAGATTCCCCCGATAGCTTGTCAGTTTTTATTCACTATTTTCTGAAAAATACGCCTATTACAGTTACTGAGCAAATAGGAGGACTGTCAGAAACTGAGATTTAAAGAATATTACTTAAAAGGGGTGGGTTTCTTTAATTTATAAATCTTGTACTATCTGTCATGCATTTGTTAGTTTTAAAGGAGGTGACAGTGCAGGGACAGATGTCATGTTAAGGACTTTCTGAAGACAAGGAGAAAAGTCTCCTTAAGAAAGCTCTGTGGTTTATTCAACTTTTCTTGGAAGAAAAGTTCTGTGGTCTGTAGACGTAGTAAAAATGGGTCATCTTTGCTAGTTTAATATGAATTTGATATTGTGTCTCTCAACTGATGTGTACCTATAAAGAATTTATCAGTTTACAGGGCAAAAATACTTTTGTTTTCTGGTATGGGCAACAGTTTTACAGCCAGCAGTGTGGCAGTGTCTCAGACTGTGTTCTAGATCCAGCTCCATCTTTAGGGTTGTCACAAGTGGTAAATAAGACACAAAAATAGTTGTAGTGAGTGGAGAATCCAGATTGCCCAATTCAATGACATCTACCAAGGAGTTGTGGGGTGCTCTGTGCTACCAACTTAGCAATGGCCTTGGTGTCACTGTGGGGTGCAGGACAAGCTCAGCCTACCTTCTCATACCTACCACAGTGTATGGATGTGCCTGACAGAGCACTGTCTTCAGGAGTAGAGGTGTTCTTTGGAAGAACATCTCCCAGATTTCTCCACCTACCATCCTCTGGTTCACAGTGCTGGGCAGTCTTGGAGGTGACAGTCAGGATTCCTTTCTGTGGGACTCACCTGGGCAATAAAAGATGCAGGACAGGACAACATTTTTCAACCAGGAGTGGGCATTCAGAGCAGGATGATGGTAGAACTGATCTGGAGACAGGACTGGCCGTTAGTCCTTTCCAGTCAAACCAGTAAAAAGGACTAAGGTTTGTCCCCATAAGTTGGAGATCCTGTTCAAATCACTGGCCCCTCAACTTGTTTTCTCAGGCTTACTACAAATGTATTTAAAAGAATAGATCTTGGCACTATTATCATAATTCTCATTTCCTGATACTTGAAACTTGACTGCTGCAGCTTCACCTGATCCCTACCACTGACCAAGAGAAGTCCCCTTTTTTCCTACCTCTGGCTGCATCTCCCTCACTCAAGACCTCCACTTCAGCTTCTCCTCCTCTTCCTTGTTCACTTCCAACCTCTCCCTCCTACTCCTAGAGCAACTAAGCTGATTTTGCATCCTGTTATACTACTCTTTATGCTTCCAGGCTTTCCCTCCACCCTTTTTTAAGAATATGTTTTTTCACTAAGGCCTTTAAGTGTGGATAAAAACTTTGGAGAAGGAAAAAAAATCAGTGGGGGAAGGAAACCTCAGAAGTGCTAATGCTGCCGTTTTATCTTATCTGATATTCTGTGTGTGGGATTTGCCTCTCTCTGGGTGAGCCCAAAAATGCATTCCTTCTGGTGTAAGTGGGGCTTAAGATGAAGAGACAGGCTGAGAGAGTTCAGGTTTTTGAGCCCTTCAGGAGAAGAGAAGGCTCCAGGGAAACTTTATAACACCTTCCAGCTGCCATAAAGGGAGCTACAGGACCAGGACAGCTGGAGAGGAATGTTTTTTGCAAGGGCACGTGGAGATAGGACAAAGGAGAATGGCTTTGAGCTGCAAGAAAGTAGGGTTAAATTAGATATTGGAAAGAAGACCTTTATTCTGAAGGTGGTGAAGCACTGGAACAAGTTGTCCTGGCCTGGAAGTGTGCTGAGGTCAGGCTGGATGGAGCTCTGAGCAGCCTGGTCTAGTGGGAGGTGTTCCTGCCTGGAGCAGGGAGGTTGGAAATAGATGGTCTTTAACATCCCTTCCAACACACACTAATCTGATTCTGTGATTAAGGATTTCAGGACATTGGTGGAAGGCCCAGAGTCTCCAGCTGAGGTCTGGGGGCTCTGACTTTGTCCTCACTGCAATGAGTTTAATGCAGTCACCATTGGATGAGCTCTTCCCAGTGGCTTTACTGGGTCCTTTTCTTCTAGAGGGATTTCCAACCCATCTCTTACCATGCCAGGACTTCTCCCCTGCTGAAAAGTTCAGCAGGATAAGAATCGTCCTTCTGCATGATTCAGGCCTGGGGAACTCTCATGCTGTTTTGGAGAAAACCATCTCCCCTTCCTGACAGGAGAGGAAAGTCTGAATGGAGAGGATTTCTGTTGACATTTGTGTTTTCGCATTATATAGGAATAAAAATAAACCCTCAGGTCTCTTCTTGGCAAAGTCCTCTCTAGCTCCAATACAGGGGGTAACTGAGGCTATGATTCTTGTTTTCTTCACCCAGTCCTGAGCATGTGCTGCTTTTCAGCACTGTCCAACAACTTCAATAATTAATGAAGGATGAACTCTTGCCCATTAACAAACTTGTTCTTCTTCCCCTACAAATTCACCCACCCTTGCAAAGTGCTTCACCTTCACAATAAGTTGTACCTTCCCTTTCCTCTTTGAAGATTTTGCTCTTTGTTCAGTGAAGTTCCTCAGTTCCAGGAACATGTACGGCATTACCTAAATCATCCGGTGTTTATTTTAGTCTGACGGTGTTAATGAGGCTTAGCTATGTTACAGCATTTCAAATCTTTGTAGTATCTTAAACATATTGTATCTTAAAGTATCCCCTTCAGGTATGTAAGTATTATCCAAATCATATAAATGGAGAACTAAAAACAAATGTTTAGGGATTTGCCTGAGGCCGTGCAATAAGTCAGTGTCAGAGCCAAGAGTCAAACCCACCTATTTGTGGTGAGTCAGCCCACGCTGGCATGGTTCGGTGTGTTCCTACCATGGAAATCAGCCTATTTATTGTGCATAGTACTCATTTCAATCATTTCATAAACTGGCTCTAGTAGCTGCCTTCCCTTTAATAACAACTTGCCCAGAAACGCTTTTGCTTGCCTCACTCTGTACACTTCCTACACACCAGCATGGGGAGCAGCATGTGGGATCCACAGCTTGCATGGTTGCTGGGCTTTCTTGTGTTTGGGGCTTTTTTTCTTAAAAAGGCCAGAAATTAAGTAGAAGGGACTGTGTTCCTAAAGGGTTATGAAAATTTCCTCTGTCTGTCCTGGAAATTAAAAAGTATCTGGACAACCATTTACCTTGTGGGGTTTATAGCAGTTCCCACTCTGTAATTTTCCTTTCTCTACTTTTTAAGAATCCATCAAGGTTTTTAGGGAAGGAAGTAGCACGTGAAAGACAGAAAAACATACAGGGGGCAAACATGTTTGAGAGCATTTGTGCTGGGAGTCAGTAATCCAAAAAGTGATGAAATAGTAAAGTGACAAGACCTGGCCTGAACATCTGAAACTTTGATGATGTTTGGCAGAGAAAATGAGACCAATTAAAGGGTGCCTCTGGGAAGCTTTACCTTGCATGACCAGAACTTCTACACAACGTTTCGGTGCACTCTGTGCTTTCACAGGGCTAATGCTCATGTGAATATGAATGGGTTTGCCAGTTTAGTCATCCACAGGAGTTTAGTCTAACCTTGGTTCAGATGTGTTTCTGGTAACACCTTTCATTTCTTGAGAAGACCTTGTGGTAATGAGCAGTTCAGCCTGACCCTCTGCTGTTGTCTCAGTTCCCCTTCACAGTATTTTGAGGTATTAGTGGAATGAAGGATCCTCTCTTCTTCACTTGCTTTCTCAAACTTCCCCATTTAAAACTGCAGGGCCTGAGGTCACTGGTCAGAGTTTAATAACTGCACTAGCAGCTTTCTCTCTATCATTATGCTAGATTTTTATACTTCAGTATATTTGAGTCTTAAGTGTTTTCCTTGACTGGCAGCCTGAGGATTATAGCATAGCACTCACAAAAAGAATGAAATTGATATATCTTGTAAGCTCCAGAGACAAAGGCACAGAAAAACATTACTGGGTGGTGCTGAGATATTTTACCTCTTCCTAAAAGAAAATATATATAAATACAATTGGTAGCATAAAAAGACCTAGAGGGAGCAGAAAAGGAGTTAAATAATAAATTAATCTATTTTCAAGAAAACCAAAGCTGATAACAATATACTCTGGGAGACTAAACAGTTTCTGGGTGGGAAAAAAAGAAATACAGAGACCTCTTCAGACAGCCTCTCTTTACTGTGAGCTGTAATCCATAGTGGGGAATAGAGCTTATTTGAGAGACATCTGGAGAACTGCACAGGGAGAAAGCAAAGCAATAGTGCCTCTGCATGTGATTTTAGAACCATTCAAGGCAGACCTTTTTTTTCTGTACATCTTATCACCTAAACTATTCAGGCATGAGCCCCTGGTCAAATCAGAGCTGCTGGTACATGTTACTGCAGTGATTGACCTCATACCTAACACCTTAAGGAGAAAAACATGTGGAAGACTTTAGAGCCTAAAAACTTCAGCTGAAAACATGCCTCGTCTCTGTTCCTGACTGAGGAGAAGTGTGTGCTGGCAGCCAGCTGTTTTTCCACATGACTTTTGGGTTTAGGTGATCATGTGAGTGCCTGATAGGCACTTATCAACATATTTTTGATTTATTACTTTTATGTTGCAAAACAGCATTTTGAAAAAATGGAGATCCTGATAAAAAGGTCTATTTCTATTCTACTTTCTATTCCTTTGAAAAATAAAGGCAATAATTAAAAACCAAAAATAAAAGAGGGGGTGTAGAATGGGAGTTCCTCTGCACAAATGTTTCCTGACAGGAAAAGGATACACACCGGTAGTACCACATTCTATTATTGTTTTAATCATTAATTTCATACAGTTATTTTAGAAGCCATAATTTCAAACCTGGATCTCAAAGAGAATACTCACAATAACAATTCACAGAGAAAAAACTTACAAGAACTGATTAGAAGGATGAAGAAAGATATCAGTTAGGAGGATCTGAAAATTTTCCAACAGTATGTTCCAAAATAGGAGCAATTAAAGAACACTTGGTAAGAATCTACAAGTATCTGAAAACTTGAATTCCCAAAGGTTTAAAAAATAATGCAGCTTAGTGTGAAGGTGACAAAAAATAGTAAATGAGAGAAACTCTTAGAAGTCTAAACTTCCTGAAACTAAAGCCAAAATGAGCTTGAACAGTGAGATTGTTTCAGACATGAAATAATTTCTAAAACAATTGGAAAAATTATAGATATTGCAGCACTTGTAAAATAGGGAGTACACTGCCAGATTGAAGTATATTAAAGATGGTGAATGTACTATTCCTCATCTTTACACATTGACCTTGTTTCTGTGTTCAGAAACCATATAGAGAGTTGTTGAGTTGGTCAATAAACTAATCCAGCCATCAATAAAGCACACCTTCTTGTTTATTAATATGTGATTAAAAATGTATATGATAAAAAGGTATTGACTGAGCAGAGTTTGGGTGACAAGAACAATTATAGCTTCAAGCCTAATCAGTACATGAGCTGTTTAACCCAGTGAAAGTCAATAGTCTATTTCTGAACAATTACACATTTTGTTTTAAATAAACTATTTGGATTTTGCTAGTGGTCTCATTTTCTCTTCATGATTTAGACATGAACACAGAAGCAGAGAGAAAGAGCCACAAAATAAATCACCCAATATAATTCCACTTTATGGTCCTTGTATGATAAATTGGTAAATACGCAGCAAATAGGATTTGTTTTAATTAAAACTTGCTGGCCACAAATAAATTAAACTTGGAATAAGTATGTATCTTTTTCAGTTTTATTGCTAGCTGCACTGGTCTTAATCCTATTTCTACAATGTCCTAATTTATTTATTCTTAAATATTTCTGTTGTTATTTCAAGTTAAAGTCATAATTTTGCTGCATCCAAAGTGTTCAATCTAGATTTCATTAAAGCAGTTTCTTAACAAATAAGAAATTATAATCAAAAGCCATTTAATTTCTCTTTGAGTGATCTTTAGCTTTTACAAAATTTCCTCATAGTACAATGCACCCATCACTACAAAGCAGGATGACAGAATATTCCATAAAGCAGGATGTCTGATGAAAAGTCAGTAGCAACACAGAAAAGTTTGAGCTTGGTGCATCTTTAAATACCAAAATATTCCAGCCTGGTGGGCATTCAGCACAAACTTGTTGCTGTTGAATGGGTCATACATTCCTGAGCAAGAACACAGAGTCACTGGCTTGTCCCCAAAATGTTAACAATTAACCATGGGCCCAAAGCAAGCAGCATCAGATGACTGGGCTATCCATAAGCAGAACTTTTAGTGTTTTCAGCACTGGTTTGTTGTGCCAGCACTCAAGATCCTGTTAAATCAATGGTACTCTGCAAGGTGTTTGCAAGTTGTAAATCTTTTAAGTACCAGATCAGAAAGCTCCTTATCTATTCCATAAGTATCATGTTCATCAAACAGTTATAGTGACTGGCACTTCCACAGATATTTTTCTAACCTGCTAATCATGTCATCTTCTTAATTCCTTTGCAGGAATAAAATGATAAAGACTTCAGAAACACAATCTTTTGCATTAAAGCTAGCAAAATTCCCTAATTTATTCTTCTCAAATGTGTTTGGTTTAGGTGAATGTAAAATTCACCTTGTTCTTTATTGCTGCTGTAGGAAGTTACTGTTTCATAGGGAAGAACAAATGAACAGAAAGCGAAACATGCCACTGTACTCACATAACCTTGAAAATTTTGGCTTCTTAGAAATCAGTCTTGACACTATAAACACTCTTTTCTGAGTACCTTCATATTAATATATCACTTCTGATCCACCTGCAAGCAAAAGCCAATTGTATTTTCTACTGGCTGAACAAAGAGTGACTGACTGTTAAAACCAGAGTAAGCCCTACAGGAGATCAGTTCCACTTCCTTCAAAGTGGTGCAGTTCCAGCATTTTTCCTGGACATGTCTGATTCTGATTCTGGCTTGTGAGGAGGTGCCAGACTGGTGCAGGAAGACCATTGGTACAATCCCAGCAAGGCACCTTCTGGTCAACAAGTAAAGCTCTGGTGTCCTCAGGCCTTGTGGAAGACCAGAGTCAGCTTTGGTCTGTTTTGGATGGTGGTGTCTGAAGCTTGGGACAAGCCAGATAATGCTTGGCCAGCCATTGAGGGACTTCTATTTTAAAATATGTTCCTCTTTAAACAGGTGGTACAGTCTGTGCCTCAGGAGTAGGTGTGAGGGGGCAGCAGCTGTGAGTAAAGGGATGGCCCCAAAGACAAGTCAGATCACCTGAAATAAGAATCTTGACTGAAGCTGCCTTCAGGAGAAGACAACTCTGTAGCTGCACAGTGGAGCTTGGGGACGTCAGCCCCGGCAGCTCGATCACTGTGGAGCTTACAGGGCATAACTTCCCTGCTAGATGAGACAAGTACAAAAGGAGAGGGCTGAATATCTTCTGTCTAGGGCACTGGTACATCTGAGCAATTCCTAATACATTCTAATCTGAAGGAAGAGTTGGGTTTGATATCCATCTGTTTCAAGATAAATGAGAGTCGCTCCATCAAGGCTGTGGAGAATATAAATATGCACAGAAGAAAACTTATTCCTGAAGAGAGGATCCAGTGCACCTTCAGATTAATAGGTGAGACTGTCCCACCACAATAGCATACTGCCAAGCAGTAAAAAAGATACTCCGGGAGGCAAATTTATTAGGCTAAAAATCTATTTTTCTGAGCTTAAATTTAAACAGACTTCAAACAGAGTCTGAATACATCATTGCTGATTATAGGCTCTGTTCCAGTCCATTACTTGATTCAGTCACATGCTTAAAAATACTAGCTCAATTAAGATTGTTGGTACATTTATGACTCTAAATATGTGTACTGCTGTTCTGTATTCTTCCACTGAATAAAACAGGAGTTTAATTCATTTTAGATTTTGTTTATTTGTAATGCTCTTCCTCAGCTTTTCAAATGAATACTCTAGCATTAACTGTATGCTAAGTTATCCTTAGTACTGTATCCCTCAGTACTAAGGAAAAGTGAGCCTGCAAAACAAATACCCAACATGTGTTGATTTATTAGGAAGGTGAATTAAATAAGTTTGTAGTTACTAAAAGAAAATACATATTCTTTTAGGTGCAGAGAACTTATGAAATCATTAAAATTGGATAGTGTGGAGGATTTGTATGATGGCTAGGAATTAATTTCTGGTTTTATTCATCTCAGCATCCTTACTTATCAGTAAGGATGAAGTCTGATCTTCAGCATCAGCCCCCTCCATGCAATTCTACACCCTTTACCTTCTTCATTGTCACTGCCTTCAGTCCATTCAGAAGATGGTGGCTTACTGGCCTTTCTGCACATTGTTTTCCTCTATATTCTGTACAAAACAAAATATTAGTGTGTCTGTTGCAGTGAATGCATGCAAAGTCTTCTTTTACAGGAGCTTCCCTTAAACTGTGACAGTATACAGAATTTTCACTTCTGTTATTGTCAATACCTTTTAAAATGGATTTTTAGTTTAAAAGCTGTTCCATTTTTTGAAGGGAAAGGTAATCTGAAAACTTATTAAGTCACAAATTATGGCTGCCTCTTCTCAAGCATTTACCACTTCTCTGATTCTCTGCCAAGTGTCACAACTAAGCCTGCATATGCTGCTCATTCTCAGAAAGGTGGAGTAACCCTGGAGGAAAAAACACAAAAGGGTAAAAATCATCCCACAAAAGTAGTTTAAACACTGTAGCTCTTCTTGACAAGTTGAACTTGGTGAGAGACCAGTGCTCCTCTGCCTTTGGGGAGGCTGGCTCTTGCCTAGGCAAAGGCTTCTCTTTGCCTCTCTGCAAAGCTTCCCCAGGAGTGAGGCCACACAGCAGGTCCAAAATATCCTCCTCATCCTGAATTTACTTTCCCAGACAATTCTGCCTTTTGTTTCCTATATGTTGGTGGTATGGGTGAGTGAATGTGGAGTTCCTGAGCACATGTGACAAGGATGGACCAGCCACTGCTAGCAGAAAAGCCATCATCATACCCAGAAAATCAGAATAAACTTTCATTTTACTCTTCTCTCTAAGCTCATACTGGGAGTGTCCAGTTATAAGTCAGGTATATCATCAGTGTATTTGTGAACAAACCCTTTCCCTTGGAACATGTGTCTATGAAATATTGCAGTGCTATTGCAGTGAGTGCTAAATTTATACTCAAATGATTTATTGTGACCACCCCTACTGTTGTTCGGGGGCCTTTCACATCACATAGAGATACAGTCAGATTACTGTACATCAAAGTAGGTACATACTTTTATATAATGATCCATTCATTCATGTGAGTTATAGCCACCTCAGGGGTGGGATCATACAGGATTATCATCACAAGCAATAGTAAAGCTTTATTGACATGAATACCACATCTTAGACTTGGTCAGATACACTGAGAAAAGCTTTTTTCCCCTATTCTCTTCTATTATTACTGGCCTTGGTGGGAGGACTCTTACTCTGTAAAGAGGCTGATAATATATAGGATATACATAGAGCAGCAGATATACTGTTTTCCATCAACATTACTTTTATGCTACCTCTTGAAATTTTGTTTTGTCATTATCAATTATAACAGGAGAGATATGGGTGTCACACCTAAACTTTTGCCTCTGATATGAAAAACATTTGCTGTTATCTGGGTCAATTGCAATTCCTAAGCAGCCAGATGGTCACCTTTGCATTGCATAATTAGATTGTATTAGTTTTTCTGTCCTGTATATTGGTTTAAAAGTGATGGACTTGGAAGCATACGTTACTTTGTTAGGAAATCCAAGCACAGAGCCTAATGTGAGCAGGAACAAGTCAGAGGCTCTTTTCTGCAGCAGGTCAGTTTTGCTATGCTTGGTTTTGGAATAAGCTCTCTCTTTATGCACTGGATACTTCACATATTTGAGGTCTCTAGAAAGCATTAAGCAATTTAGTCTCTAACCTTTCAATCAAGCCTGTGGTTTGTTAGAAAAGAAAGGAGTTGTGGAGAAGTTGTGGAGTTTGTTAGAGAAGAAAGGCTGGGGTGGTAAAGGCAGTGCTGTAAGAGGTCTTTGGCTGAGAGGAAATGACACTTTATTTGTTACAAGTCACCACTCAAAAAAATGGTGACCGCTGATTGCATCAGGACTCCTGAATCTCTGTCCTCTGCTCTCATGCAGTCTCTGTGCTACTGAAAACAGGATGAGTTTTCTCTTTTTACATATACATTTATTTATCCTACTTGTTGAAGTTACTGGAGGTACAATTTTACAATGCCACTGTGATTACTGCTGGGTAAAAAAACCTGATGCTTAACTGCAGGTTTATTCTGAATGAGAATCTGCTGTGAAACAAAGCAGGAGTAGAAAATTATTGTCTCACTTACTGTCTTGGATCAGTGAATGAATTTTAATCCATGGCTGAGCAGACAGTTAATTTGGCTGTTTCAGTGAGTGCAGCGACTGCTTGACTCCAGGCCAAGGATCCTCCAACTGAGGTCAGAGCCATGTGCCTGGTGAGGGCATTTCCTATCCCTCACTGAAAGAGATTCTGGAGTTACACTGCAGCTCTTCTCTATTCCAACACAGAAAACAGAAATTCAAAAATTTAAGAGTAGGTTTTTTTCCCTGTTGTTTGTTTAAATCCAGCCAGATATATGGCAATCTGTAGGACTGCTAGTGTTAAATCCATCCCCCTGAAATACTTTGAAGATTTTAGTCCAGTTCCAAATGAATAGGTTTCGGTGCTACTAAAAAAGGAGTTAAGTAAGTGTTCATTGAGAAATAAAAAAGTTAGGAAGTACTTGGGCTCTCCTGTTTGATTGCCCTTTTGCTATTACAATTTACTTTGTTAAGACACACACAAATTTAAAGAGTATTTCAGGCTCTATAAACATGTAAAGCCAGTAGGAAGTGAGAGAATGAAAGCTAATCACATTGCTCAGCACCAATCCCCCCTGCTTTATCATTACACCATCACGTGCTAGGAGGCGAGAGGAATTTTCCAGGGAAAAAAAAAAGAAAGTTTCCTCTAACATCAGACTATGTAAGAGAAAAAATGCGCAGAAACAAAGGGAAAGAGAGTGTGCAGTAACCAAAAGGCAAGTCACCATGGCATGTACCTGATGTGAAGGGTCCCCAGACACAAGTGCTTTCACCAGTACAGACACACACTTTTAGTCTCTTCTGGGTCAGCACCTTGTTTCCATGATCTCTGGTACCTGGGCTTGTTCTCCCTTTTTTCCTCCCTCTCCTTCCTGCTTTTCACAAGTAACTTTACAAAACCTTTGTTTCATCTGCTCCTGTGCAGTGAAATATGAACACAATTTGACAGGGCAGTGGGGTTTTCTGCTTGATCCTCTTCACAAACACCCCTTTGGCTTGCAGAGTAGGGCATGGGCAAAGCTTTCTTCAGGAGGTATTTCCAGTGCTAAATTTACCTAAATGGGGCCATATCTGGGGTATACAAATCCTAATCTTGTTCTTTTCCTGTTCCTCTCCCCACCATACTATAGCATCTGTGTGCTGCTTTTTTACAGACTGAAACTGAAGGGATTATATCATCCTATCCTTTTTATAAATCTGTGTTCCAAACAAATGAGATTAAAGTACAAAATGCCTGCTAATTTTGGGTATCCAATTAGAGACATTACCTACTTGATTTTCCAACCTGTTTGGCATTCTGCATTGCTTGGCCTAGTCCATGCAAAGTGAGTGATTCACTTCAGTCCACCAGACTCCAAAATTTCAAGATGGGCCCTTGTCATATGAAAATCTCAACTAATTATTGCCTCCTGAGGCAACTTCCCCCACACTGTAGAATCTTGGAGGTGGAAGGGGAATGGAAGCAAACTCAGCAGGTAAAATTCAGCAACTGTTCTGCCAGCAAGTCCTGCTTTCCATCCTTGTAATTCACTACCTTGTACATGAGCTGTACCCAGCTCTGTGACAAATTAGACAGGAATCCAGTGAATAAAACCTACAAAGTACTGATCTGCTCCCAGAGGAAGGGTACCTTGCAGGGTTTCGTTCCTGCTTCAGGAAATTTGTGGAATATTATCTGTGTGGTCATGTATCCTAATGTATGGAAGCTGAATGGAGGTGCTCTGAAGCCCTCAGGTAAGTCATTTCCTTTACTTCCACCATGTGGCAGCTAGTGCTGAATATATAACACATTTCCTTAGTTCAGTGGTCACACACACACACAAATTAAAATATGTTTTGAATCATCTCAGAAACACTTCTCCTGAAGGTCAGTTCTTTTTCAGCATTAGAAAGCAGACTCTATTCCAAATAAAAAACATTAATTATGTGGCTAAACTGCACTGGCTATAAATAGTGGAAAAACTCCACATTTTGACTTTCAGAATTTCTACCATGCTTCAAATGAAATTCAGCCCAGCTACTCTGGACATCCTGCAATTAGGCATCCTTGCTCTTAGTTTTTCCAGCCTTGCGCTCTTGTCTGCCCTCCAGGCTTCTCAGCAGAACAGTTTCTCTCTACTCTGTCTGCACAACCTCTGTGTCCTTACCTAATCAGTCCCAGGCTCCTGCCTCCAAACACCAGTCCCAGCTTTTCTCTCTGGCTGCCCTGGCTGCTTCTATTGCCTGCTCTGTCACAGGCTGGATGGTTTTTTTCCTCTGTGTTGTATTCACACAGAGACCTTTCTTCCTGACACAACCTTCAAATCACTTGGAGCTCAGGAGAGATAGGATTCCTACCTCTCAGATTCTGTGCCAAAGCTCAGGCTCACGGGGGAAACTTGCATGTGGGGATTAAAGGGGAAGTCTAGCATCACCACTGTATCCTTAAGTTTCTGTTTGCAGGGAGGGCCAACCTTTAGCAATGCCTTTTTCCTGCTAGAATGATAGAAATAGTTGCTGGCCATCTGTTCATGACACTTTGTAATATTTGAAAGTTAGACACATTTAGATAAATTTTCAGACAGAGGGAGAAAAAACACATTTTAAATACAAAAGGTCACATTTTGAGGCTGTGCTTCAAAGCCTGAGGGCAGCAGAGCATTTCAAAGGAAAGAAGTTTCCATTTTAGTATGAGCAAAACTGTTTATTTTTCCATAACCTTGTTCTTAGAAATGGACAAATTGTTTTGGCAGGTATTTTCAAAATAATCTGCCCAGTACAGACAGTCAGCATATCAGTTTTCAGCCTAACTGAAGATGTTTTTTCTAAAGCTACATGCAACAGAAAATGTGGCCTCTGCTGAGAAATGTTTGCCAACCCCAACACAAGGAATGGCAGCACATCTACCTCAGAATATACATTATCACAGATTATGTCCTCTGAGGATTGCTGGGGTTTTTTTCAAACACCAATTGCCTCATGGAAAGGCAATAGGGTCAGTGACTCTTACCTCCCTATTTTAGAGGCAGAGAAGCTAAAATAAGAAGGGAAAAGAAAAATCAGGGATAGAATAAAAAAACCTGATCTGCTCCCTAGTCCCCTGTTTATGCACCCATTGGTGCCACCTCTGAGGAGTGTAATTTGTGCAGTGGTACCCTGGCCTGGAGTATTGCAGGTGTTCTTTACACTGTGTAGACAGGCACGTATGAGATAGCATCCCTGGGGTAATTGCTGTGATTTAACTCTCTGTGAGCCAAAGTTATGGGGGCTGTAAGAGAGGGCACAGCAGGTGCAGGAGGTATCTTCAAATAGAAGTTTAATTCAGCTATGAGCAAGCAGCCTCCACACTCAGCTTGTATGAGTACATCAGTACAGTATAAAAAACCCAAAACTGAAATATTTCTGTGGCATCCGATGAAACTCAGGAACAAGGCCCTGTGGGAGAGGTGTGAGGGGAAAGCTGTGGTGGGGCTCCACCAAGGCTGAGCAGGTTGCTGGTGTGACCCACTGGGGGATGGTCACTGCCTTTGCTGTTGCTCCAAGTTCTCTGACTGAGGTGAACCCCAACAAAGGCACTGGCCAGAGATGCCAGAGATGCTCAGGCAGACAAGCTGCATAAAAGCTCATGGCACAGTCTGGCTCACTTGGGAGAGTAAGAAACACAGTTAAGTGTTAACAGTATGTGATGAGACAGCCCCATGCAGACCAGAATACTCCACTATAAACCATCCCACCAGCAACAACAAATTCCTCAGCTTAAACTGCGGCTCTCTTCAGAGGGGGAAAAAAAAGAAAGGAAAGAATTGCCAAATCAAACTGCTGACTCCTTTTTTTCTTATCAAAACACCACAGCATACATCTTAACAGCCTGAAGTAAATCAAATGCGGGACCAGCTGGAACTGGCCAGCTCCTGACCCTCCGTTGATATCAGGCATGTGCCACACTTCTCTGGCAGATTAATTTGTGATCTCAAGTAACTCAGAGCCCCTAAAACTTTCAGTGCAACTGTTAGGACAAGGCTGAAGGTTTTCTTGGAAAGTGTCACCACTAAAAAAAGTTGGAATTCTTTTCACTAGATGGAGATACTCCATTACTGATGTCAGATGACTTTGTTACCTCTATATATCTTATTTTTAAACTCACACACAGTGGAACTGTGGGACAAAATTCAGACTTATGGCCAAAGCCTGCAGGTGTTTGCACGTGGAGCTTCCTCTTGGGGCAATTTGGGAGTGTTCATTGAAATGCATCCCTAAAGAAACCTTTCAGCTCAGGAAAAAAATGGGAGAAGATCTGGGAACAGCAGCACAGAGTGCACGGAATTGAGAGCAGCTCACAGACGGCAGCTCAGAGGAGAGCGTGCCCGTGTGTGTGATCAATATAATCTATTGCAAAAGAGAGCCTCCCTGTTTCTGTGGGGGAAAGACATTCAGAGAGAAGGTCTTTAATTATTACCTGCAGAGAAGTTAAAGTCTAACTCGGCAGTAACGTACTCCAGTGCCACTTTTGGGGGTGAGTGCTGCATCAGGCATCCAGCCTGCCTGAAGTGTGTATGTGAATGGGAAAAAAATAATAATTTCAAAACCACATTTAATTTAACCATGAAGGAAAAAAAATAATACAAAGCAAGCATTGACAAGGCAACTGCAGAAAGAAAATTAGTTTATCTTTCAGGCTGCTGACCTCTCTTTATGCCTCGGGTGGGGGAGCTTCTGAACAGGGTCTGGAGCTTGTAGCACCCACGCGTGAGCTTGTGTTCACCCCCTCACTGGTGTTCGTACCACACCTCCCATGGAGCCCAGATCCTCCGCCTGTCTGCCACGGCCTTCTCCTCGCACACGCTGCCCGGGGGCTCCGGTCATAGTGCCCCGCCCGCTTCGCCCGCCTCCCCCTTCCCTAAGCGGGGCCTGAGCGGGGCTGAGCGGGGCTGGAGCTGGGCTGAGCGGGGCCGGAGCGGGGCTGAGCGGGGCTGAGCGGGGCTGGAGCTGGGCTGGAGCTGGGCTGGAGCTGGGCTGGAGCGGGGCTGAGCGGGGCCGGAGCGGGGCTGAGCGGGGCTGAGCGGGGCCGGAGCGGGGCTGAGCGGGGCTGAGCGGGGGTGGAGCTGGGCTGGAGCGGGGCCTGAGCGGGGCTGGAGCTGGGCTGAGCGGGGCTGAGCGGGGGTGGAGCGGGGCCTGAGCGGGGCTGGAGCTGGGCTGAGCGGGGCTGGAGCGGGGCTGGAGCGGGGCTGGAGCGGGGCTGAGCGGGGCCTGAGCGGGGCTGAGCGGGGCTGAGCGGGGCTGGAGCGGGGCTGAGCGGGGCTGAGCGGGGCTGGAGCTGGGCTGAGCGGGGCTGAGCGGGGCTGGAGCGGGGCTGAGCGGGGCTGGAGCGGGGCTGAGCGGGGCTGAGCGGGGCTGGAGCGGGGCTGGAGCGGGGCTGGAGCGGGGCTGAGCGGGGCTGAGCGGGGCTGGAGCGGGGCTGGAGCGGGGCTGGAGCGGGGCTGCGGCGCCCCGGGAAGGGGAGGCGGGCGGGTGCTGAACTTGCGCGTCTCCTCGCCCCTTTGGAAATCACCTCCTCTCTACAAAAAGAACAAGGAGAACCCCGGGGTTTCCAGGGTCACGCCGATACGGCGGTGTATGCATATATACACTTCTCTTTTTCTTTTTTTTTTTTTTTAAGGGAGTTTTGGTTCTTCGGCAGGTCAGTGTGTTAATTAAAAGTTGGTCCAGGTTGGTCACTTGCAGTCCCAGATGCGCTTTGAACACATAAGAAAATTACTATTTTTTTTGAAGATACCAAATGCAAAAACTCGATAGAAACCCCATTTCCTCCTTACTATTAACTAGCAGTGGCACAGAGAAAATCATTAGAGCTATCATTAAATATGAGTCTATTTTTGAAGAATGTCCTGCAAAATAGCCCCAAAATATGATGTAGTAATTTATTTTTTTTTCCTTTAGCACTAGAAGTGCTAGCTATGTTTTCCCTCCATTTCCCACACCATGTATATTAAACAGGGAGGGAACATTGCTCTGTTGTAGGTGATGACCCCAGACTTCGCCAGAATATTTTGCTCCTCGGTATAAAATTGTGAAGTGGGTCTCTCTTTCAAAATCTCTATATTGGTTTTTATAATTACCTCGTGGTCCACACTTCTTCGCAGTCTATATCTTAAACGTTGAAAAAAAAAACTCATGAAAGGAAGCGGGGGACGGGGAGGGAGAAAAGAAACAAAGTTAGCTGTATTAGCATTTGTGTTCGACTCCTCCATGCTGTCAGTAACTTTTCCTGGATCGGGTCCTGTGTTTCCATAGGCGCCCTGCTGAGGCGGGTGTGTGCCCCCGGCTGTCCCGCCTGCAGCCCGGCCCGGCCCCGGCCCCCGCAGCCCTGGTGCCGCTTCCCCCGCTCCGCGGAGCGCTGGTGCTGCACGGCCCGAGTGTGAGCTGTCACATTCCCATGGAGAGCTAAATAACTCCCAGTGTTATTTATTGCAGAAAAAGAGGAAAGAAAAAAACAAGGAAAACAAGCAGATTGCCCCCCCTCCCCCCTTTCATCCCCCAGATTTTATTCTTTCTCCTGGAATATTTTCTCCGCGGCCGGTAAGACGCAGTTCACGGCTTGGCTTGGCTTTGCTTTGCTTTGCTTTGCCCTCGGCCGAGGCTGACCCCCGCAGTCCCTCCGAGACGAGCAGCCGCGGCCGGAGCCCAGCGCCGGAGGGAGGAACCCGGCGGAGCCCCCGCGGCCGCCGGCCCCGAGCCGAGCCCCGAGCCCCGAGCCTGCGAGGCGCTGGCATTTAAACCCGGCCCGGTCTGGCTCTTACCGGGAGCGCGTGTTTTGTTGGTTTGGCTTTTTGTTGGGCTTTTTTTTTTTCCTTTCTCCTTTGTAAGATACGGAAGGTGAATAATGAAATCCCTTCGCTAATAGTTTATGAGCCATGAGATTGGAAATGTGCGCGGATGGACCAGCGCGTCACTCGGGAGCCGGGCGCGGGCAGGAGAGGCGCTGCCTGCCGGGAGCCGCCGCCGGGGCCGGGACTGCGCCCGGGCGCAGGAGGGAGAGCGGCTCCGAGCGGGAGGGCTCGGGGGGCGCTGCCGCACACGGGCTCTGCGCGGCCCCGCGGGCAGCACAAAGGCGGCCAGAGCCCGGCCCGGGGCTCCGCGGCGGCCGCCTCCGCCGAGAGGCGTGGGGGCGAGCGGGGAGCGACCTTTGGAAGCGTTCAGAGGGGGCTGGGGGCGCGGCTGTGGCAGGGGGGACAGAAAGCCCCTTGCCTCGGCAATGCTGCGGCAGGGGGGGCAGAAAGCCCCTTGCCTTGCCTCGGCGATGCTGCGGCAGGTCGTGTACGCGGGGACGGGGCAGGAGCGGCGCTGCTGCCCCCCTGCCCTCCCGGTACGCGTCTCTGTGGCACTCGCGCCTGTACCGGAGCGGACATTTCCCATCAAGCCCTTGCCACGGGATGTCCGAGAGCATCGCTACCTCCCTGCCATAAAAACAAACCACTCATCAGCTCCGCTCGGTGTGTGCCATCGAGAGAAGTCGCCGCGGTGCGAACGGGCACCATCTGTCCTGCCATTCCGGGAGACGCAGATATATTTCTTTAGAGAGGTCAGCAGTTCTTCCCGGCCAGCCCTGTCAGGCACCTGTCAGGGGAGAAAACCTCTTCATAGCTGCCGCGGTGGGACACTCATCAGCGGCAGCCCCTTTGCTGACAGGGCCCAGCCTCAAGCTTCCCGCAAATCAATGTCCTCGGGGGACAGGCTGTCGCTACCGGGGGACGCCGAACGTGCTCATACCGCTCAGACCTCGACAAAACACGGGAGGGAGGGAGGGAGCACGGCGGGGAAACCGGCGGGAGTAGCCCGTAGGCTGCCCGAGGAAGGCCGGGGTGGGCTCTGGAGCAGGGGATTCCCCCCGGGTCCGAGCCGTCGGGCCAGCCCCGCTGCCCACCCGCGAAGGGCCGGGCCCAGGCTGCCCCAAGGACGAGGTTCCCGTGGCACTCCCGGGTGTCCCAAGGACGAGGTTCCCGTGGCACCCACGCGTGCCCGGGGCTCCGCCGCGCCGGGCGGGACAGCGGCGTTGGGGACAGCACCGCGGAACCCCCACAGCCACGTGTGTCGAGGCGCTTTCTCTCGAGTGGGACCATCGCTCCCGGCTGACCCCAAGCCCAGTCATACACTTCGTCCCTACCAAAGTACCGCCTTCTTCCCTCCTCCCCCCAACAATTCCGACCTGTTTTCTTTCTGTTGCTCACTTGGTTTCAGAATGAGGGCACGCTCAGGGAAGCCTGCCTGCCCGCCTTTTGCACTTCCACACGGTATCGCGTGGACATCTTCCCCCACACCTCCCAAAAAAAAAAAAAAAAAACGCAAAAGAAAAACCTCAAAACCTCAAATGCGCTGCGTGTTCCCAACTTGGAGTTAAAGTCGGTGCTAACACGGGTCAGCTCCTGCCCCTAGTTGGGAAGGCAGGGAGGAGGATGTAGCGTATGGGTTGGTGGGGGGTGGCGGTGGGGGGAGGAATAAAAACAACCCCCAAAATAAACAAACAAACAAATCTCGCGCATTGTCACAATAAAGTGAAATTCCTTCCTACACACCCACAACTTTAGGTCTGTCTGCTGCCTGGGGGGTTTTAATCTTGCAAAGAGAAAGGGGGGCTTCCTGCGCAAAATTACGCCTTCTCCTCTCATTTGTTAGCTGATTCCATCAAAAAGTTCGCTATTTATAGGCTACACACACGAACCTGGAGTAATACAAACCCTCCCGTGTTGTTGCCCTCGCAAAGTGGCCGGTCCTGCAGCATCGGATCGGGTTTGTGTGTGCGCGAGTGAGAGCGAGCCACGCAGAGAGCGCTGCCATCCGAAAGGGGAAAGAAGAGCTCAAGCTGAGAGACTTTTTAATTGCTAAGAGCTGCTCGGCCACCAGCCATGTGAGTACCTAACAATGATCACCTTTTGCACAGATGGTCAGCGATCAGGCACAGACACTTTCTGTCCTTTTCCTCCTCCCTCCCCTTTCTTATTTTTTTTTTATTCCCCTCCTGTATCCTTCCCGCCCACCTTTTTTTTTTTTTTTTTCTTTCCCCCCCCCCCCTTTTTCTTTTCTTTTTAGTTTGAATTTGCACGGTTTATTCCTCATGAAGAGGAGGAATGAAACGTGGGCAAACGCGGGGGAGAAAATGTGCCGGCGAAGAGGAAGGAAGGAAGGAGTGGTGAAGGGAGAGGAGGAGGGTTTGTTAAGCGATCGCCTTGTCCCCTGAGTCCGAGCCGGCTGGGAATTAGTAACAGCGAGATAGCGGAGGTTGTATCCCTCCCTCTTCCTCCGCTTTCCTTTTCCTGGAGCGCTCAGACCCCCTGACAATTATTACCCTGGTATCAACGCGGACAGCGAGCTGTATTCATCAAACCTCATTTGGGGAAATTGAAAGGGAATTAAAAATAAATAAATAAAGAGAGAGAGAGCTCGAGATCACGCGGGGATGAGGGGGTTTGATGGCTCCGCGCTCAGCAATGACGCTCCGTCAGCTCCCAGCCCGCTGTGCCGGCAGGTAGAAAGCGCCGCAGAGCAGCCCGGTCCCGCGGGCTGAGCCTGCGATTTTGGGCAGAGACAGAGAGGGAGAGAGCCCCGGGCCCTGCAGCCCCTTCCCCAGCGGAGGGGCACGGGGGGCGGCAGGCAGCGCTTCCTTCCCCGTGCCAGGTGCCAGCGCTCTCCCGGCTCCATGCGGGAGCCCCAGCGCCACGCAGCAGGCAGGGCACGGCACGTGGGGCTGGGAATTGCACAGTGCTCCCAGAGCGGGCAAAAATGCAATCTGTGCTAGGGAACGGAAAGGTAGGTGTCCTGGTTTGTGCAGGAATGCAGGGCTGGGAGATCCCGCGTGGAAAGGAGGTGGGTGCGGAGAGAGAAAGCGAATTTGTTTCCAGCGTGGAGAGGCGCTTTTCTAACCCGACACTCGAGCTCCAATCACACACTCTGAGGTTAGCGTAGCATTAAATTAACAGGCAGGGTCGGGGTTATCCAGGGCATTATACCGCGTGCCCGGGATGTAACCTCTGCTCACTCATACACAAAGAAGAGGGAGAGACGGAGTTACACCAGGAAAGCCAAAGAGCAAGGTGAGTATCGGTATTCGCTGCTCTCCCTCCCGTTCCTGGGAACAAAGTTCAAAGGCGGCGGGTGCGGGACTGCGGCTGGCTGCGCCGAAGCCCCTCCGCTCCCTTTGGAGCAGCCGCCTTTGGAGTCAGGACCTCCAGCGCAGCCCCTGCGGGGCGAGCCCTGGCTGAGCAGCAAGGAGAACTTGCGGTACCTTGGTTAGAACTTTGCTACTTTATGTAGAGAGGGAAAAAAAACCATTAAAAAAAAAATTTACTTGGATGCAGCGCTATTTATAGGTGGCGGTAAAGGCTCCTTTTCAATAAGCAGCCATGGAAAAAAAGCGTCAGAAAAGTGGCTGCTTTATTGATCCGAGGCGCTGGACGGTCACAGCCACGCCAGCCAGGCTGCACCTACAAAGTTGCGTCTCCGCTCGGGTAAGGCAGCAGCGAGAAGGGGAATAGGGTGCGGGTTTTGCTGACCACTAGCTTGGACACGATTCAATTGCCAAGCACAAGTACAGGGCAAAAGAGTGTGAGATGGAAGACTTTTTCCTTTTCTTTCAGACACGCACACAATACAGGGCACCCGCAGGGCTGAAAGTGGGCCAGGGCTACACTGAAGGTATCAGATCACACAAAGCAGAGGAAAGAAATCCAGTTAAAAATACATTAGTTGAAATCAGAGGACGAGCTTGATTATTTTTTTTCTTTTAAACAAAGGTGCACGTTAGAACAAGCTGGAAGCACTCTTTGTGCCTGACGGTATCCCCCACGCCCACTGGAAATAAAGAAGAGGCTTGCTCTTTCTTTGCATCTTTTAAACCTTGTTTTAATTAGAATTGCCAAAGTAGGACACCCCGGTGGAAGATGTTTTCAAGTATCCACCTACCTCTCTGCTGTAAGCAGAATTGCTGTCTGCTAAATTGCTTGAAACGCAAAATTCTGCCCCACCCCCAGCTTGGTTTGGCACCTACTCACTTTTCCCCCCCGAAATTGCAATCGTTTATGAAAGGTTACTCCATTGGGAGGAAAAGAGAAACGCCAAACACCCAGCAGTAATGAGATCAGTGGATTCCGAGAGCCTCGCTTTGCTCTGTGCAACAGGAAAGGCTTTGGACAAGAGAGCGTCCCAAAAAAGTCATGCTTTTTTTTTTTTTTTTTTTTTTTAAGTCCCAGATTGGGCGTATCCTTACACTTCTCCTTTAATTTATTTGATTAAATCATAACCAAAACAGACTCATCAGCTTCTCGTATTTCCTCAGCTGTAACCATACGCGAAACCTTTTATATGGAGACAAGTAATTGGCTTTAGTTAACTCAGGGCATGGGCTGCGCTCAAGTTTTCCTCCCGTTCCCAGGGCAGCGTTTCAGCCTGTTCCAGCTCTGCCTCACGCTCCTCAGCCGCCAGCCTCGCGTTTTTAAGCTGTTTGTGCAGTTCCCCACCATTCTCTGATTTCGCACATGAGGGATGCTCCCGGCAGAGGCTTGCGGGACCAGGGAGATCTTCCCGCTTGGGATTTGGGAGTGGCGGGAATGGTTTAGGGGGGGTCCAGCCCGGTTTGAACTCGGAACCGCTCCTGGACCGTGTCCTGCGGCCACCCGCGTCCCGCCTCGGTACCGGGCTCGCGGCTTGTTCCCGCTCCCGGTGAAGGACCAGACTAATTTCACCTTCAGGAAAGCGAGGTTCTGTTAGCTCACTTCTGTCTTAAATCTAAAAGAAAGAAAGGGTAAAGGCGGGGGGAAAAAACCCTCTTAAAGTTTCCCAGGTAAAGCTCGGCTTTCCTGTGGTCATTACTCAAATGAAGAACAGCGTCAATTAACTCCAAATTGGAAATGCCTGCCCGAGAAGAATAATGATAATTCCCGGCCGTTCTCTAAGAGGTAGTTGCAGGATGGCACTTAGTGCGTGTGGTCCCTAATGACAGGATTGCTGCCCTGCCCGGGGTTCGGCTCTCCCTGCCCCGCTGGCTTCGCTCTCAGCTCGGGCAGCGACGCCGGGCACGGTCCTGCCCAAACCTTCCCAGACCTTTCCCCTGTCCCCGGGCACGGCTGTCCTGCCCAAGCCTTCCCCCTGTTCCCGAGCACGGCTGTCCTGCCCAAGCCTTCCCCCTGTTCCCGAGCACGGCTGTCCTGCCCAAACCTTCCCCCTGTTCCCGAGCACGGCTGTCCTGCCCAAGCCTTCCCAAACCTTCCCCCTGTTCCCGGGCACGGCTGTCCTGCCCAAACCTTCCCCCTGTTCCCGGGCACGGCTGTCCTGCCCAAACCTTTCCCTGTCCCCTGGCTCGCCGCCCGCAGCCGCATGGGCTCACACCTCCCACAGCCAGCACAGTGTGACCACACCGTGACAAGAGATTTAATTACCCCCATCCCTCGATAAGAGGGCAGGGACCTCTCAGCAACAGGTAACCGCGGGCACCTGCAGCTCTGCGAGTTGTTTAACTGATAACAGAGGAAGGACAGAGGGGTCGCTTTCGGTAAGCCGGGGTGCGAGGGAAGCGGGACATTAAAAAAGGGGCGCACAGCGATACTTTGGCAAAAGTTTAACGTTGCTGCGAGGGGAGCGGGAACCCCCGCAGGGAAACGGGACCTCTGCTTCGCCTCGGCTCCTCGCTCGCTGTTCTCAAGCTGTCCCCACAGCCCCTCAAGCCGTCCCGCGGAGCTGTGGGGGGGACACGTCGCTCTCCGGGGACCGGGCTGCCTGCGGGGCATGCTGCGGAGGGTGCTCGGCTCGGGCCCTCGCTGGGACAGCGCTGCGCGGCCGGGCGGGCACGGCCGTGTGCGGGGCAGCCGGGGCAGCCTCCCCCCGCTGTCTCATCGCTGAGGGCACGGCAGGAGCGGGGCTGCGCGGCCGGGCACCAAGCAGAGCCCGAGCAAGCCCCGGCAGGGCCTGTGGGGGGCTCAGAGCCCCGGTGGAGCTCCCACGGCCAGCCGGTGCCGGCCCCGCTCTGCAGCCGCCGGGGCTGCGGGCGGACGGGCAGCGCTGACCCGGCGCGGCCGGAGGGGAGGGTCTCGGCCTGACCCGAAAGGAGGGAGCTCCCCCTTCCCTTCCCTTCCCTTCCCTTCCCTTCCCTTCCCTTCCCTTCCCTTCCCTTCCCTTCCCTTCCCTTCCCTTCCCTTCCCTTCCCTTCCCTTCCCTTCCCTTCCTTTCCTACCCCTCCCCGGCTCTTTGTTCTTTGCCCCTTTGTTCTTCTCCAAGTTTCCAGGGGGTTGCTGGTGCGGAGCAAAGTTGCCGAAAGCTGAGGAATTACATTGAGTGGGTGTCTGAGCAAGGAAAGAGGGTGAGGGTCCCTTCCCAGGGCTAAGAGCAAAATCCCTCTGCTTGAGCAAGGGCTCGGTGTGGGGCGCTGGAGCCGGGCCGTGCTCCCTGGGATGCTGAGGCAGGAGAAGCTCCTGTGGCCACAGCACCAAGGACCGAGCACCCCCTTCGCCATTTAAACGCGTTTTGGGAAACAAACATCCTTTCTGGTGGGAAAGGGAAGAAAATAATAGTGATTGGTGGACATGCAATGAGATGAGGCAGTAGGTAACAGAGATGAAGGTTTTTTGAATGCTAGATTTTAGGGAACACATATTGGTTTGGGATGCACAATCTTAGAATGGCTTTGTCTCCGCCACTTTTTTTTTTGCTGTTTTTCGTGTTTGCTTGATAGGGCTCTGGTTAAGTGTTGTCAGGAGTTAAACAAGTTGGGGCTTAATTTCAAAATAGATGGACTGTCTTCATAGAGCAGCATCACAGCTTAAAAGACAGGTTTAATGTGGTTAATAGCAGATCACAGCATTGTTCAGTAGTGGCAATAATACCAAAACTTCCTGGACAAGGAAAACTCCTTTATTTGGTACAATGTGGAGTAGTCTTATCTCGTCTTTACTAATCATTATTAAATGTTAGAGAACTACAAGCTTATTTTGCCTTGCACTAAGAAATCCCAAAGCACTTCACAAATATCTGTTATCACAGGATTCTTACCTCTCCTCCTGATACATGAAAGTAGGAAAACACTTTATTTGGGTGAGCTAGGTATTAGGAAAGCTGATGTGAAAAAGGAATTTTTGATATGGTGCACTGGAGTAGGTCACAGCAGGTGACAGACAGAGCCAGGTCAGCATCCTCAACTCCAGCACGCTTCCCTAACAGTGCTGCTGTGCTCCCACCTTTATATCCAAGGGTATCATGGATGATTGTAGCACTTCAGCATTTGCTGAAAAGCTGCATGAATCTAATTCTCATAACCATGAAAATGTCCACAAATATTTGCTGGTTTTACATAGGTAGAGATTCTATAAAATTATTTAAGAAAATTTTATATGTGCAGTAGTTTTGTATTATGTAAAAATGTCACAAATGTTTATTATGATGTGCAAAATTTCCAGAATTTGTATAGCTTTTTTTTCTGGTACTTAACAAAGTTGAGAAAAGGGGTGAGATCAGATTGGGGTTGACTAAACAAATGTTCTAGACCAGGATTTTTTAAATGTGAATACATTTTAGGGATAAACCCATCCTTTTGGCAGAGGTTAAACCCATTTTTCCAATGAAATGGGGCTTGATTTGAAGTGATGTGAGGCTTTGTTTTTTCTGATGTTGAGGGCATACAATCCCAATGAGAAATTTGGGAACCTTGCAGCTGAAAACACAGCTTTAGCTTTTTCAAGGTGGCGACTCAAACACAGAAAATGTCCATGAAAACTTTGACCTTTATTATTTAGGACTGTGATTCAGAGTTGAATGTAAAAATTGGTCAGTAGCAAATTAGAGAAAGATACAGACATTGCATCAGCCGCTTTGGTGGTAGCTCGATTTTCTAGCTGTGTCTCCACACACAAGTCTCCTGGCTTATTGTTTAAATCCTGAGGCCAGCAGCACTGCTTGCTGCTCTGTTTATATCCCAGCGCTCATAATGTGGTGTTGCAATATCCAGGTAAAAATGTTCAGTGCCATTTAGAACAAGGAATCTGCCTTGAGCAATGCTGTAATCAGTAATAGCCAACGTTACTGAGAGCAACAGCTTCTGCAAATGCCTTACTGCCACAAGTTAACCCAAGCACAGATATAATTGTGCTCAAAACTAAATAAAAGCAGAAGAAGGAGAATAAAAACCTAATTGGAAAAATGGATTTTAGAGAATGCTCTGTGTGATCAACAAAGGCTGCTTCTGTCTCAGTAATGAAGACAATTAGAGAGACAAGTGATGTTAGTGGGTGCTCGTTCAAATAGAGGGTTTCTGCAGCATGAGAAAAATTACTTTGATTCAAAGGCATTCACTAAAGAAAGGGTGGTTGCATTTTTTCCTGTTAATTTGTCTTTTCACCTGTGCTTTTTGCTGATGTAGGTAGATTTCCTTTCATCAGATGAGAAATGTATATACGTTTTAAAAAATCAAAGCAAAACAGACAACCCCCTACTATTTCCCTTAGAAATTCTGCCATCAAATACAAGTTACTAAATATTGCACAAGATTTTAGAAGGCAAATCTAAATATATAGTTTGGGATTTTTGTCATCTTGATTTTTGGAGCAGAGGAAAAAACTTCTCTTTTGTAGCTATTTGTTAAACTACTGAGTTTAAAGGAGATATATGGCAAGACTTTTTACCTCTGCATTTTTATCACCTTTGTCAAGAAATGCAGAAAATGAGGGGAACATCACCATTATTTTTGGTTTTACTTTTCTTGCATTTGTTAATATATGTAGGGCAATTTCAAACAGCATCAGTGCAAAGGAATGTGGCATAAAATCAGAATAAGGAGGAGATTAAAAATGAGCACTCTCTGCTTTGTAATGGATACTTCTAGGCATAGGTGTGAATGAATACTGATTCATTTATACAGTTCTTAAATGGAAAAGCCTCAAGTTTACAAGAAAGGTAAACAGCATGTCATGCTGCATTTAGCAGATGTTGGCTTGCTAGGAAAATTGAGAGAATGGTCCCCTTGACATCCCTGCAGAGAATTACATATTGCTAGAAAGGAAAGGAGAGCATGTTACTGTAAGAATTTTGTTGAGAATAGATCATTAGCAACTTTAACATAGTATTTATTTTCTTTTATTTGCTTATCTCAGCCTTAGCAAAGCTAATTATTTTTTCCTGTAAATGCCTGCGTTTAATTCTGTTGATATTTACCTAAAAAAATTAGAAGAGCCTACCAGATAATGTAAATCTCAGGCTTTCAAATGTTACAAGTGCCTTATGTGGTTACTATATGTGTAAAATTACCTCTAACCATAGTAAATATTAGTTCATTTTGGCTAAGATTCAGTTGCTGAATAAATAGCATTTAGGTTTTTTCTTTTTTCTTACTGTTATGTCATGCATGGAGAGAGCTGGAGCTCATTACATCATATAGGACAGGAGTACAATTAGGATGTTGACTGAACATTTGCAGAAAATACTGGAGATAATGGCATGTTTCCATCTAAATATTTCAACTGTTTCAAAGTTTGTCATTCTTAATAAATAGAGTAGTAATAATAAACTTAGAAACTACTTCCCCACTTTTATATTGTGTCACAAAAGACTTCTTATTCAAAGCACAAAAATAAATATTTCTCCATATTTTCTTAGTGACTCATGACCCTGAAGTACAGCACTGGCAAAATACAGGCAATCCCTTCCTTCAAAATATTTGCAAGAATTGCATGTTATTGTTCATGTGTGGGACTTTGAAAACACATCAGTAATTTGTGACTCTGGCTCTAAACACAGAGGGAGAAAAGATGATAAATCAGTATCAGTTCATTCTAAGTAACTAATTAGGATAAAGGCTCTGATCTGTTTTCATTGCAATTAACACTGAAACTCTTGACTTTGAATAGCTTCCTCTTACTGTTTGGGTTGTGGAAATGCTCAGAAATCCCAGCCAGCACTTTGGTTTTCTTGTGCAGGAATACACAGAACTGACATCATCTTCTTTGTTGAAAGCTGTAGTTCCAGGCCTTAATTTCTTGAAATATTTCTACTTAATACTTTCATATTTCTCATCATGCAGTGGGAAGTTTGCCTTCCTCCCTCTCCCCTGAAATAGTTCTCATGTCTGTGAGTGGCATCTTTGGTGTATTGCGTTTAATTATTTCAAACCTTCATTCAAATACAGCACTAAAAATGATTTTTTTCCCATTCATATCAAATACAAATTCTTACATTGATGCCAGTCTTGGGAAGCTGCCAATGAACTGTTGCTGCTAAGTTTAACATCCATTTATGACGGCTGTTAAAATGGGTGAGGGTCTTGCATGTTTTCCTCCAGTTAGGACAATTTTCAAGTAGAACTGAGCTATGTAATTCCATGCAGATACTAATCACTCAATGCTTTCTGAACAAATTAAATCACTATTTAATATCTTTTTTTACCTCATTCTTTCATATTTTTGTATTCACGCAAGAAGAGCAAGATATCTGCAGTAGGCTTGCAATTTATAATTTAAAATAGTTCTTTAAATGAGGAATTAAAATAGCACAGATCTCTGAACTATAAATAAGAAATTTTTTTCTCTTTCTAACTTGAATTTTTTCTGAAAAATTTTCTTCCCTCCTCCCTCCATATTCATCTTGCCTACTTGAAAAATGTTGGAAGTAGTATGCATTTTAGTAGGATACAGGGTGGGAACTCCTTTTTCAAAAGACACTTGGAATTCTTTACAACATGTCTTTGTAGAAAGTGTTTAATACTTTTAGGCTGATTGAATATTTTACATATGTCAGAAAAAAATACTGTAGTCCAGTGATGGTTTCTGGCATCTGGATATCAAAAGATTTGGCAGCTGCACACATACATGAACTGCTACTGACATCAGGGGCTGCTCGGGCAGGTGGTGTATTCAGGTGCAAAAAAAAAAAGGAATTCACAATTCTAAATTTGGTGATACCAACTACTCTTAAACACTGAGTAGAGAAATTTGTCCTTTTTGTTTTTCTTTTTCCAATCTGTAATAACATCTTGCAGTGGAGTAAGTGTGATATATAAATGTAGATATCTATGACAGATACAGATGTGCGTGTGTATATATATCACATTATAGCCAAGGAAAAATTTACTCAAGGGGACAAAATTGCTTTAAAGGAAGTGTCACATAAAAGAGGAACTTTGTGTATCCAACATTATCTGTCTTGGTAGAAGAAAGAAATTACTGAAAATGTAGCATCTAACCTTCCTTAAGCATAAGTGCATTCATGTAAGAAAGGATCACCTGTAGAAGACCTATGTATGTGAGAATGACTATAATGACTGCATTATATCTCAGTTCCTTTACTGATTACCTGGCAAATAATTTTTCATCAATATTTCAAAATAAAAATTCTTTAAGAGGGAAAACACAATAAATTCAACCATAGAATGAATGCTGGGTTCTGAAGTTTTTTTTGATAGCTTGTTAGGCAGCAAGCAGCATTCATAGGAAAATATTCAAAGTGGAGAGGAACAATAGACAGTGTTGGGACTGGCATAGATCTTTCCTGATCTAACACAAAATGCACAACAAATCATTTGTCCCTGGAGTTCTCGGATCTTTCAAATCACATTGAAGCTAATTCTTATCTCTGAGTTTGGCATCACATCCATCCATCACACTGAAATCACTGAGATTCATGTTCCACAGTCTGGGACTTCTGCAATCTTTAATAATTTTTGAGTGGCTTATTTTGATATTATTAGTTTTAAATGGTTAGGCAGAAAAAGACATGGTAAACCCGTGATTGATTGTAACACTTGACGTTTAAGAGGTGAACTTGTTCTGTTCATCCAAGGGGCACCAAAGACATAATCCTGACTTTCATATAAGGGAACCGAGGCACAGAGAGAGAAATGACTCTCAGAAGCCCAAGTTCCCAATGATATGTTGGTGATCATTTTAGGAATACAGAGCAGGTTGCATGTACCTTCTACACACATGTTGCAGCCTCATAAAGTGTGTCCATTTCATGGTGCCTTCACAAACTCCCAAAATCTTGCTGCAATGATTTCCTCTAGAGCTTTGTGCCATGCTTTCATTTAGAGGCAACCCTTCATTCATCAAATGTCTATAAAGCCTGTACCTTGTGGTCACCTGTATGAGGACTGAAAGACTTGTTAATCTTTCCAGTACCCAAAGAACTTCTTGACTGTTAACGCCTGTATTTCTAGGTGCAAGAGCAGAATTATGTGAAATCAGATGGAATTGTGTAGCACTTCTTGGACTGAGGGCAGGGGGATGAAAATTAGCATCCCATTTTGTACAGGCTCACAGCAGCATAAAAGCTGAGGCAGAAAATAAAAAAGTAAAAATAAAAGCTGAGCTGTAGTGGAAAATAGTGAAGGGCCATTTCTATTAAACTTGTACCTAAAGAGTTGTTCTGAGCAGTAGCAACTACTGCTGGAATAGAGGAAACTCTTTCTGGATGTTAACTCTGAGTGGTCTTGTAACTTAGAAATGTGATATCCCATCTGCACAGGTAGAAATGTGAAGGAGCAGTCTCATAACAGCTGAACATTACTGCAACAATCTCTCAAAAATCATTGGTCACACAAAAGAGTTAAAAAGAAAAAATAAATTGGTTAATGCAAAACCATGTCTCCTACCATATATCTGGCTGTAGTAAGTAAGGTTAGGAATATGTTTTTACATTAACAGCCAGTAAAATGATTGACGTTTGCTCATGGCCATGCTTTTCCTTCCTCTGTAGTCTTAACAGAGCACCCGTGTCCCAAGGGCTCAGAGCAGGGGCACAGAGAGTTAGCTGTGCATGCAAGCCTGGTAAGTGTAACACAGGCTCTTGGGAAGGCTCCATAAGGACTTAGAAGGGGTGTTTGTGAGCCAGTGCCTCTACTTCTCAGCAGAAATCTAGCGGCAAAACATTATGGTGGAGTTTCTAAACCAGTGAAATTGTTCTAGAGCAATGAACTGTACCATAGTATCCAGTAGTACAGTGCAGAAATTTGATCTAAGTAAAATCACCTTTGGAGAAATAAGTGAGTAGAAGGAAATAATGGACACAGCTTAACTCTGGGTACAGTATATAAAATATGGTGTTAGGAAAAAATGGTTTGGTTTCAGTCAGTAATGTGAGTCTCCCTAATGCTTCTTTTAATTCTCCTGTAACTGAATGTTTTCTGTACTCTGTGTAGCAGACCGGTGGACACAGTAACGTACTCAATACCAGGCTGAACACTTTCTGCCAAATAAGGGGCACGTTTGGCCATCTCATGGGAGAGGGTAAATGGGGACACAGGATCTTTGCAAGGGAAGCAATTCCCCAGTGTTACCTTCTCTGTGCCTCCCCCTGCAGAATCCCATTCAGAGGATGAGCTCCAGCTTGGCAGCCTGGCTTCGAAGTGCTGCCACACCTGGCTGGGTACCAGATCCCTCCTCCCCTGCCTTTTTGCTGTGCAAAAAGGCACTGCCAGGTGGCTATGGCTGTCCTCTTTTCTTCTTTCCTTTTGGCTGGAGCTGCCATCTGACCAGAGGGGTAACATGGGGAAGGCTGAACCCTTCCATGACCTGTTTGAGGCTATAATTGCATAGCCCAAAATTGAAAAGACTGTAATGGCTCTCGTGCTTTTGGTGAAAATGCTTGACATTCTATCATCCAACTACAGAGCAGATTAAAAGACTGGCACTATTTTGAAGCATCTTTTATTTTCTAGTTTGCTATCAACAATTAGATACATACAGATTTTGGGACTACCCATTATATTCCTTTCTGAGTCTTCTAAGAAGACAAAAACAAGACCAAAATTATCCCTTCTTTATTAAAGGCATTAAAAAACCCCATCCTGACAACCACAATCCCAAAACCTATTGGATTATGTATTTTCATAGAAATTGATAAATTGATACGTATTGTCTTAGGTATGACAAAGTTCCTAAAGCTTTTTAAATTTAATGTTTGTAACCTATTAACAAACCATGATTCAGTAATGCAGTGGAAATAGCATAGCTAAAAAGGAAATAACTTGCCTCCTTAGCAGAATTATTGTTACCTTGTGTGTAGGAAAAGCCTTCATAGCTGGCTGCCTTTGCTGCAATCACTGGTGCACTTTTTTTTCCAAGGATATCCCATTGTTTGCCACTCTCCTTCCTCAATCATTTTTGTCGTGCTTTTGGATGCAGGAACTTTTTCTGGTTAAATGTTTTGTGCAGCACCTAACAAATTTACCATTCCACCCTGGATAATGCTGTAAATACCTAATGAGAACACATCTCTGGCAGTGTAAATATGGTGCAGTTACCCTGTTTTTTGTAGCCATTGCTCTGCCCTGACACTTGGTTGGGTCTGACAGCTGGAGGTCTCTTGCTCTCTCTTTTGAGAGAAGGACCTACTATTTTGGGAGTTATTTCTGCCAAAAGCTGAGACTTGTACTCCTACTAACATCAGAAGGAGAGGAGAACATGCAGCTCTTGGCAGCAGCAAGCCCCACTAATTTCTGCACTGCCCAGAAATTAACTTCAAGAGTCTCAAAATTGTCATTAAAATTCAATTGTTTCCCTTCACATTTAGACATCCGCCCATGGAAAAACACCCATTGTGTAACTTCTCTCCCTCTCCCTGGAGGATGGGAAGGGAGCCCTAATGGTGGCTGAAAAGACAGAGGCAAGAAAATGAGCTTACCTTGCTGCCCTAAAGTTAAGCAGTAATCCAAATGGCACCAACACTGAAATACCTAATAATTTGGATGTAGAATTTCATTGCTAAAGACTTCACATTGGTTCTGCTTCTGTCCTGGTTATATAAATAGCTACAACTTTATTTTTTATTTTCTTGCCTTTTTTTTTTTCCCCTTTGTATAATACGACTAAAATGGAATGCCATGGAAAAATGCAACTTCTCAATATTTTAATTTGAAATTGAAGATTGGATTCTCAGCTGGTAGAAACTGGTATGCCTCCACCAGGCTTTCACTGCCTGCATATTGTCTGTGGCTCTGACCAGGTAATTACCAAATAAGACCATACCATAACATTCACATAGAGTAATGGAATTCAGGGTTCTGACTGAGGTTAGGCAGATAAATATAAGTAAATGCCTTGGTCAGTGGAATAAGATCTTTTCACTTTTCTCATAGTTTTCCATCATGAACAACTGGATTAAAACTGGTGTTCCCTCCTTCCCATCGGCCTCTTGGCCATCTCCTGAGGCCTGCTGGTGTAAGAGGAAGAATGAGTTCAGTATCACATTTCACTCAGGGGTCTAGAAAGGAGCATCCTTAATGCACACCAAATGAGCTAAATTACAGGGGAGTGTTTCCAGCAGGCATTCCAGGGCTGTGAATACAGCCTGGGAACCCATGGGCCATCATGCTTTGTCACCCTGGCTGATGCGTAGAGAGGCCTTTCTATATGCTCTTGTACACCATTTTCTACCTGTATCTATCCCATCTTTGCAAGCACAGCTTTTTGTGAGTGCCTGGGGTGTACTGACGCATTCTGAAGTCAGAAGACTCACTGAACTCTTAAAGCGGGGTAATGTCCATGGGCTTCAAGCAGGGTCTAGATGGAGTTGAGGCATCCAAAATTATTTAAGACCCAACATTGACCTATCCATCTTTTAACTTAACATGCCAGGTGAAGCTGTGCAACCTCAGGGAAGATAACGAATACAAACAGTGTGGGGGCTCCATAATGGAGTGTCTTGGATGCTTTCTTCTCTACTGCAACAATATTAGTTCCTCTGTCATTATATAAAACAGAGCACTTGGAGAATTCAAGTTCAGGGATGAAGGGTTTTGTGTTGCTCTTCTTCCAGTCTATAAACTATTCTATGCACAGGCTGCTTCCACTCTCCTTTTGAAGACGTACCATCAGTATTTAAGGTTATTCAGACAAGAGAAGGGAAGCAGCAGAGAGCATGACTGTAGCCTCCTGTGAAAACATTGAATTATGTGGGGTAATCCTGGATTTCTGGCTTCCAGGACTCCTTTAGCACTAACACATTAAGAATAAAATACATTAATGGGCTTTTTTTGAGAATTCTTGAGATATGACCTTAATCACAGAGAGAACCTATCTGCCATTAAACGTAATACATACCTTCCCAACAGCCACCTCCTGCAACCTTTGGCACTGAGATCTGTTTGGAAAGGCAAGAGGCATTGTGGAAATCTTGCAGTGAGCACCTGCAGCCCCAGGAGTGGGGCCCATCACGTACACTTTCCCCAGTGCACTCCTGTCCCTTGCACACGCAGCACGGCTGCTTTAGTGCAGACTGTTAATCGCTTGTTGGTTTAATATTTGTGCAGTGTGTCAAAGGGGAAAGGGCTTAAATTCTGTTTGCATTTTAAATAACTGTCTTGGCAGTTGCACAATCCACAGTGTTTATGTTTTTATGGAATGCACCATTTGTGACTGTTGTTTTAAGAAGTGCAGATATTAAACATGGCCAAGCAGGTTCTACAGTGGGTCTGGCCTGCACTGGCTGTCAAGGGCATTTGGAGAGGTGCCACTTAGCACTGCACAGTTTGCCTGCCATGGATTGGCATATTATAACTTGGTGATGGCAGTTTGGCAACTTTTATCTCTATCAAGCAAGCCAAATTCTGATCCTTTCACTTCGAGCTAGTTCAAATTCCTCTGATACTAGACTCAACTCTTTTAAGAAGCCAGATGGGAGAAACTAAGAGGTGACCTTATTCTGAGTAGACTTGGATCTCACATTAGTTAAGGGCCCCACCCTGAATCCTGATCTCTGATAAATTAACTTTTTAATGTTTCATTTAATGTTTCATTACTGACTTTGGCACAAGCCAAATGTCTACGCAGATATTTATGTTCCAACAGACAAATGCAAGCTCATTTTTTTCTTCTAAGTATGTTATGTTTTACAGACATGAGTAACTCATGTGGGATCTTTCCCACAGAGTAAAACCAATGTAAATTCGCATGACTCAGGGATTTGTTTCAATGCTCATGTATAAGCTCTCATTAGAAATGATTATGCTTGAAGATCAAAAGAAAGTACACTCACTTGTATTAATGTTTAATGCATAATTCACATTGTTAGAACAAAAAACAAAACAGTCGGTGGTTGTTACGACAAATATCAAACATTGGCACTACTAACCAACTCCCAGAGAGGATCCTTCATTGCCTGGCATTGGCTGAGCGCTGAGATTTCCTCCTGTCTGTGCTGTGCCAATCGTCTTGGGGATTTAGGACACCTTCCTCTCTGCATGAGTAATGCCCCTGTAATGACAGGAGTAGGGGAGAGCCAGGATACCCCAGCACTGCAAGGTGGATCCCACACTCAGAGATCTCTCAGTGGAAGCAGAGTGCACAATAATCCAATTCATTTTTTTATTCAAGCAGGATTTCATATCAGGCATGCTCCTATAAAACTCTCATTGCCTTCAATCTGAGTTTAATACCAGGCTTAATATTTGAGCCTTAATATCAAGACCCATGGTCAAAGTCATTCAGCACCACAGAATTTAAGCACTTGATTTCTTGTTTATGTTCCTCCATGTTTACCTTCTTCAGTCAATGTTTATTTTGTTACCAGAATTATTCTTAATTAAATAAACAGGTTTGGCATGAGGGAGTTGTAGGTGAAATCCATTCCCTATATCCTTAACCAAGACAAGCACAGGAGGGCAAAGCCATGCTTGTAATCACAAAATGAGAATCCTGTGGGCATCCTTGCCTGTTACACAGAGTAGCTGGGACTACTTTATCTGTAAGGGATAACTCCAGGTTACCCTCTGTAATGTGTGACCCATTGCAATCCTTGACACAAAGTAGAAGCCGGATTTTTTCATCTTCATAGCTTTTCCTATGTCAATGTTTAAAGGGTCAGCAGTTTGTATCATTTGGCTTTTATATTTATGCTTCTTTTAAAAAATTTGCTTGTTTACTACCAGAGTTTACATAATTTCTACCTCATCTAGTTTTTTTTTTGGTTCCATCCCCTCCCCCTCGCCATCTCCTCTGACAAAAGCAAACCAACAAACAGTTTTAAGTTTAAAGTTTAGGAGGCTTCATTCACATTAGAGAGTCGATGTCTGTGGCATGGAATGACACTGAATGACATTTGACAAACTCTGTGCTTGGCACAAGGTCACAAAACACCTTATACATTCTCATTATCAGTTCAGTCACTTTCCTGCACTGCCAGTGATGCCATACACCGGATTCAGAGCAGAGGCAGAGAGCCTGCCTGGGTTTTAGGTAGTTTCTCCCCAATTCAGACCTCTGTAAGCAAACTACAAATTAGCTCTCTATTCTTAAGGTGCCTCCTGAAGGCCCTCTTGTTCTGCAAATCCTTCTGTGTGAGTTTGTGAGGTTCCTCATTCAGGAGCTAATATTGCTGAGTCAGACTGGGTGCTATTGCTATGAATGGAATGCAGTCAAATGGATTGTGAGTGTCTCAGAGGACGGAGCAGAGCTTTGGGGTTTGTTTACCTTTTGTTGGAACAGCCCATTCAAAATATTTACGATTGAGAAGCTGGTATTTCTTCCAGTAAAGAACCTTTTCTCCTCTTTAGGGCAGTTTAGAAGGTATTTAGAGTATATACTGGTTAAATTGTTTATTTTTAGTGAAGTGCACATGGCATTGCTATCTTGACACTGATCATAAATACATTTCTGTTGTGGGGATTTCGTTGAAGAAGAAAAACCTGTAATGAATTAAATATGCTTCATGAGAAAAGAAGTAGGTCAAATGTTGGGCTAAATTAACCTCCTGTTATACCAAATGACTAAATTCTGTTGTTTTCACCTGTGGGACTCTGGACTCGTCTACACACAAAGTTATTTCAAGACACTTATTAGGTACACTGCAGTAATTATGTTCGACTAAACCCATGTGTAGACAACTCCTGCGCCAGTGTAAGAATTCAGTTTCTTGGATTACCTTAATCCACTTTGAAAGTGGATTAAGTGAAACCAGGAAACAACTCGGTCATTCCAGAATGAATAAACTGAACACAGTTCTGCTTTACATTCACATCCGACCTTATTCCAGCATAATTTTCCTGGGCTGAGAGGTTCTTAGGATATATCTACATAGCAAATTAATATGTGATTACAGACACACCAACCCCTCCTTTACTCTCACTGGCATGAGTAACAGCAGTAATGAAAGATGGTAGCACAGACTCCAGTACAGCCTATTAACTGGAGCACATATATGCAGCTGGCTGTGAACAGCCTCTGCTGAAATCCACCTCAGCACACCTTCACTTCAGACTCCACTCACATCCGTCAGACTGACACAGGGGCTGCGAATACCTCTCTGCAACTCAGGTGTGTATGCACACCAAAAACTGCATGTGCGACAGACAGCACTGCACAGCAGAGCTAAATAGGAACCAGGTGAATTTCACTTCAGTGGTTAAGCAGCATGGCTCGCACATTTTTAATATCCACACCTCTGAAAACCAAATAAAGCGCCAGCTGTGTGACTGCAGAAGCCAAATTAAATGTGCTGTAGACAAGCACAACTCAGATGATTTCACTAGGGCTGGATTTGGCTTCATAGTTGAGATCTTGCTTATTTGGCTGATACTTGTTTTGTTACCTATCTGCTCATTTATTTTAATGAAATTAATGCATTTTAATGTTCCTTTAAGTGCATTCCAAAAATAGCAATTTGATTAACTCACACGCTTTTAAAAGTGTGACAATCACAATGAAAAATCTCTGTAAGCTGAGGTAGGGTGCAATTTTAAGTAGCATCTTGGCATACCCTTCATCCCTTCAAACAAATTCCTAACATCAATCAAAAGAGCCTCACTTAAAAATGAATGGCGAAATACAGACAACAATCAAGCTGTACACACTGCTTTTCAAGTCTACCAAAAACATGTATCAGTAATATACTCTGCTGAGACAGGAAAGTTAAGACAGTCAAGAATTTAGACTAAAAGCAGTTCAAAATGATTCCAGAACAGAAACATGTAGCAAACTTGTCTTTCTAGCCAAGCCAGAAAGCATCCTGAGTAGCTTGGTTAAAAAAAAAAAAATCCAAAAAACTCACAACCCAGTGCTTTCAATTTCAGGCTTCTGAAAATGACACTTGGACTGTAGGATATTCCAAGAATGACTCCTTTATTGCCCAACCCTTCCCAGCTGCAGTAGGTGATCCCACCATAGCTGCTGCTGAGGGCACTGAGCCCAGCAGCAGAAAAGGTGTACACCAACTTCTCCCGGACTCTATCACCTTATAAAAACTGGAATTGCAAAACCTGAGTAGTAACAATATTAAGCAAAGGCAATTTTCCCTTTTATTGTATTTAAATGAGGAAAATGAAAGTATTAATGCTAATATTAAGGCTGAACAGAGGCAGTTGCAAAAAAAGAAAATTTAGTTTCATCCCTGCTACATGCATCCCTTCACGGACTCTGCTGCGCTAGTTACCTGTGCATTGGTGATGTTGTAACTTGCTGTTATTATAATAGGTGGTGTGAAAAGCAACACAGAAGAGGGAAACTTGTCTCAGGGCTCTGCTGGGACGCTCTGCGGTCACAGAGTAGGTGGTGTGGTGGTGCTGCAGCAGTTTGGGATGCAATGTGTGAGTAACAACTGGTTTTTAGATGAGGAGCCAGTTAAACTCAGGCTGCCATGGATAGTTCAAGCGAGGCCTAGTTCTGGGAATACTTCTGCAGGCGAGTTAAGTCTCACACGTGAAAATGCCCTCAGAATTTAGTGGGAGCGTTCATGGAGATTTGCAGGATCTGGCTTTGCGAAGCACACGAAGCCAGGGCAGCGGATGCGTGTGGCTCCTGCCATGGCCGGGCACAGCGCTGCCAGCCTGCTCGGCGCTCACAGCGGCCCCGGGACTGCCGCAGGCCCGGCCGGCCCTGCTCTAACGCGAGCCCTCCCGCCTTCGGGAGCAGCTGCTCGGCTGCCCCGGCAGCGGAGGTGGGGACCGATGGCTCGGGCTCCCCTCACCGAGCCGCGCCAGGCTCTGCGCCAGCCCTTGGCTCTCCTCGGCCGCGACGCCATTGCGCAGCCGGGTGCCCCGGTGCGGCCCGGGCTGCCCTGCCCGCAGCCCCCCCGGGTACCCCGGCTCCCGGCGGGGCCGTGGGGCGCTGTGCGCCGGGGGCTCCCCCGCCTTTCCCTGCAGAGCCTTGCAGGGGATTGGGGGGGCGCGGCGCCGGGCCTGCACGCCAGCAGCGGTGCGGCATCCTCGCTCCTCGCCCGGCCTCCTCTGGCATTCCTTTATTTTATTTATTTATTTTTTTTAATTTACTGATTTTGTGTGTGTGTGTGCGGTGCCCGTTCCCCCGCCCCCGCCGGCCGCTCGGCACATGGCCTGCTGGCGGCCGGCGGCGCGTGTGTCCCCGCGTCCCCTGGGCGAGGTGTCCCGTCCGCCGCCCGCATCCCAGCCGTGGGCGGCCGGCACCTTCTCTCTCCCCATCCCCCCTTTTCGGCAGTCGCCTTTTTTTTTTGCTGTTCTTGTTGGGTTGGTTTTGGTTTTTTTTTCGTGGTTTTGTTTGTGTTTTTTCCAGGTGGGACGTGGCGGTGACCGGCGAGGCTCGCCCGGCACTGAATGTCACCCTGAAGGTAAAATGAAAGACACGGAGATGAACGCATGCCTGCGCCCCGCGCCGCCGCTCCCCCGCGCCCGCCGGCGAGCGGCCGCCACCATCGCGGGGCGGCAGCCCCCGCCGCGCCCCGGATTTCCTGTCCCGGCTTTTCGTTACTGCGCCTTAAAAAAACCAAAAAATTTAAAAAAAAATTCCGCATGCGAAAGAAACGTGCACGTACCCGGTAACGAGCCCAGGAAAAACCCGGCCGCTTCCCCCTGCTCCTGCCAAGTTATCATTGGGAACACAGGCAGGCGCCGTGACGTCCCGGGTCAGGCCGAGTGCGGACCGGCGCTACCAAGGCGGCAGGGAGGCGCGGGGACGCCGCCGGGGCCGGGGCCGCGGGGACCGGGGCCGCCGCCGCCCGCCCGCCGCCGCTGTCCGCCCGCCGGGCCGCGCCCGCCGCCGCCGCTGCCCCCCGCGCCCCCCGCGCCGCCGCCGCGGCGCCGCTCGGCCTCCCGCCCGCCGCTGGCTCCCCCCTCGCCGGCGGAGGTCGCGGGAGCCCAGTTAAAGGAGGCGTGTGTAAAGATTTTGCAATGTCCCTGCATGGTGTTGTAGACTTTCCTAGCAAAGAAACCGGCTTCGGCTTCTTTAAAATCCCTGACGACTCACCTGATTAACCTGCCTGCGGTTCTGAGCTGACCAGGTAAAGCGAGCCCCCGCACCCCCCCGCACCCCCGCCAGCTGACATTGCATGGGGGGCATGTTTGTGCTTGGAGATGAGCCGCTGCCAGGAGCGCTCTGCCCCCCCACCCCCCCGCCCCATTCCACCTTCAGCCCTTGCCAATTGCACTTGCTCAGAGTCATTCACCCCCACAAAACCCAGCTTTGGAAAAAGCGGCGCGGCAGCACCCGCCACCCGGGGTTCAGTGGCTCTCGCCTCTCGGACAATTATTTAGAATTACTGGCCCTGGTGAATATGGGGGGGTGGGAGGGTGGTGGGGGAGAAGGGAAGGAGAATGATTTTTTGGCTGCTGACAGATCTGCCCCGCCGGTTTGTGTGTGTGCGTCCCCCTCTCGCCCAGGGTCAGGAGTGCCGGGAAAGTGACGAGGCTTTAGCCAAGCAAGAGTTTAGGGCCGGGGTCCCGGGGTGGCTGCGGCGGCTGCGAGCGGAGCAGGGGCAGCGGGCTGTGCCCGCCGGTGCCGGGGCGCGCTGCCGGGCGGCTGTGGCGCGGCTGCCCGTGCCGCCCTGCCCCCCGCCGTGCCCTCACGGCAGCCCCGAACTGTCCCGGCCGCGGCGCGGGGCGAGGCCGGCGGGGGGGCCCCTCCTCGTCCCCGTCCCCTTCCCTCCCCCGCCGCTCGCTCCTTCCTGGAACACTTGTGCGGGAGCGGAGCAGGCCCGGGGGAGCCCTGCCCGCCGCGCGGGGGTCAGGGCGCTGCGCTGCCGGGCGGGAGCGGCGGCGTGGCCGCCCCACGCGGGACGCGCTCCGCGCCGGGTGTCGGGACCCGCGGGCGGACGCGCGCACACAAAGGCGGCGGGGCCGCGCCGTGCCGGGACCAGCAGGGGCAAGGAAAGTGAGCAAAGTCCACGCACTGCCCGCTCCTCCCGGCATTTGGCCCTCCCAGCGCCGGCCGTGGGGAGGAGGGGGCGTTTGGGGGAGCGGCTGCCTGTGGGGTCTGAGTGGGACCTGGCGGTGAGGAAATTTTTTCACTTTTGTAATTTTTTTTTAAATTAATTTTATTTTTTATTTTCCCCTGGTTATTAATGCCATCAAGGTATGACTGGTCTGGAGGTACATTTTGAAGTGTTGCAGGGGATGCACTCCGTCTCCTGGTTCTAGTTAATATGTTTTTCGTGATCCCAGAAAAGAGAGGACTGCATTTAAGAGATGACTAAATAATGGGGGAGGCAAGTAAAAATGAGTAGAATATAAAGGAGACGAAAATGAAGGTGAATGGTAGTGTGGGAAGGCAGGCACTGAGCAGCTTGGGTTTCTTTCCTGTAATTCTCTCCTTCCCCTGTATTGTCCCGCTGCACCCCTACCCCTGGAATCCTGTCTTTTGATACTATTAAGGATATTCTAACAGTAAGCAAAGCACAACAGAAAAGCAGAATACACCCCCCCTGTCTCACCCCCGCCCTCCTGCACTTCAACCTATCAGTGTCTGTGACTGGGAGGGAAATCCAAGTGCCCTTTGTAAAAACCCACCAAAGTTTTAGGCATTTATTAGCTACCCTGTTTAAAATAAATATACAAAACTTGCTTGATACATTTCATCATTACTCCCCTGTTTTATTTCAGATGACAAAATGTTCTGGTGTAGCATGCCTACCCTCACTTTGAGAATGGGAGTAGTTTACAATATAACCTACATTAGATTATACATGGTACGTGCACTGCATTTCCACTGAAAATAGTCAAAGACTTAGAATGACGAAGCGACTCATATGGTTATGATCTTCCTTGTCTTGGGAGCATCAGGGTAGCTGGGGTTCAGCATGCTGGTAGGGGGTGCTCCGTGGTGTGAGGTGTTTCATGTCTGTACAGGAATATGGCAAGTCTCCTTTTAGAGGACTTTAAAATGTGCCGGGGGCAGGAGAAGGTAAGCATGACATTCAGTGTGCTCATTATCAAAATAAGGAAAACAAATCAATTGCATTAACTGTCTGTGCAGTATCACAGTTATTCCACAGCATTTTGTCAGAAATTAAAAGGTTACCACTAGAGTACTATATCCATATCTCCAGCCTGGCACCACTTATTACTGCAATGGTATTTCAGTATTAAGTGATCTTAGAGATATTTCGTCTTTCATTTTGAATCCCGAATTTGAATCGGCATTAGGATGTCAGGGCTGTGAGATAAGGTATAACAAACTAAGTAGACAGCTGAAGGGCTCCTGGTGAAGGTGTTGCTGAGAAGGATATCTTGGGCCGTTCGCAGTAACCTTGTTTACAGGGGCATTTCAAATGCAACCTGAATTTCAGCGAGAGGCTGGCTGGACTAATGCCTGCGAGTCTGAAACCCATCACGAGTGTCTTTTGCACTCTAAACCTTCTCTCTGCCTTCCTTGCATAATCGTAAAAACTTTTTTGGAAGGTTAGGATGATTTTCTGATATGAAAATTAAGATGTTTTCCTAAGAGGAGCACTGCTCTTTGAACTCATGTACATTAGCAACAAAGTATTCATGAGGTTTGATTTTTTTTTTTTGGTTCTCTGATGTGGCAGGATCAGTAGTTGCACCAGTCTTTTTAACTTCACGAATATGGCTTTGATTTATTATATTTTAGCCTCGGTGGTTTCAAACGTATTTTGCAGCACATGAAGTCAGTTCAAGTCAGAATGTGAAAAAGAGGCATATAGTAGCAAGGAGCAGTTTTGTAGTGATCTGCTAATTTTTTGTTTTCTTTTCCTAAAGCTGTTCCAGGAAAATCACGTGAATTTAGCGAGTGGGTGCTAAATGCCAGCAGCCACATTGATGAAGAAAAATGCTGTTGAAATACTTTGGAATAATAAATAGGATATGTAATGGTCAACCACAAGATAAACATTTTACACGGTGTTTTTATGGCTCTAAATTGGCTGCATTGTAAACCAAGCTTGCTACTCTATTAAGTCATCAGAGTTTTCAATTATTTAAGATTTTCAGTCAGGCCATCTAATACAGTCTTCATCATCCCCATCAGAAAATTATGCATAAGGTTTTAATTCCTTGTTGTTGCTGTGTGAAGGCTTTGTTGTGGATGGGGGTTTAATTTTGTCTTACCAGGACAAATATTACAAAGCCCACATACAGGAAAAAAATGATATGGAAATAGCCCCAGTCCTACGAAATGGGGATAGTTATGGCACTGAAATGTACCTAATACAATTTGAGATCCACTCACTAAGAAACCTTGACAGTATCTGCCTTGCAGGTACCGTGCATTTGGAAATACTATATCTCCATTTAAATGCAGATCTTCAGTTTTCTCCAGGGGGCAGTTGGCAAATCTTTCGATTGAACCACCGGTACTAGAAAAACTAACTGAAGATTTACCCATGAACAAGAGACCCTTTCAAGTCTGCTTTTTTGAAATAATGATTATAAAATTTCCTAATATTGCAATTTTATATTGATTTTGAATGCCTTTTCAGAAGTCACAGAGAAGGAATAGTGCCTTTTACTCAAGGTAGGCCAATGTCTGCACGCTTGTTTAGCAAACCTAACAGAAATAACTGCTACAAATAACTTCTTTGTTTTTACATGGGTATTGTGTTTGCATGTGAGTTTTGTGAAATGGACAGAGCAGTCTTGCTTTGATTTTGACCTAGATTCCTTCTGATTATTCCAATACAGCTAGTACCTGCTTATTTCCCACTGTGAAAATAGGAGAACAACTGTTGATGCTATCTTGCTGGGACTGCATGTGCGGTAGGCGCGCATGTCCAGTCCTCTCCCCTCCTCCTCCTCCTTGGCTTCCTTAGTAATGGATAAAATAGCACTGGGGGCCAAAGAGGGTGCAAGCCTGTATTTCCCCTCCTGTGAATTTCCATTCTTTGAGGGTTTGACTCAAAGAAAATAGGAGGGGGAAAAAATGCCCTATTTGGCATTCAAATTTTGCACACTTACAGGGATGAACAGGGCCATAAAATAAGTCACACATCCACCTTATTTTATAATTGCTGAAAATTCAGTGTTAGCAGATGCCAGTCCTCCTTAGAGGGGCTTGTACCATCTAGTTTCCAGTCCAGTTTTCTATACTGGTTGTCAGCTCTTTAGTTTGCAGTGTAACCCAAGGATTGAATTAAATGCCCAGGACACAGGGAATGGCAGCTTGCTGTTTGGGATGCAGGCAGCACAAACTACCTGAAGCAGGGCAGGCAGTAGGTCCTGATCTTTTCTGTGCTGGGGGTGGTCCATGCACTCTATGCATTCCTGACTGCTCCTGTCTTCCACCGTGGGCAAGGGTGCTGCCTGGGGATGCTGCTCTTGTCCCTGTGCCAGAGCCATGAGACTGTGGAAATACCATCCATATTATGCTCACCTGGTAATGGCATATAACCCACTGGCCTCAATACCCCAGAGAAAATGTGCACTTCAGCCACTGCGTGGAGTTGAGGCAGATCTGCACAGTCTGATCTTACATGCACCAGCGTTAATGGCAGAGCTCCCATTCAGCTTAATTGATATTCCTATAAACATCTGCAGGTTTCTGTTTCTAGTGGAGGCTACAGCTGGGTGGACTTCTTAAAGGGATGTTTTGCATATTGAGGTTGAAAGGGAAGTTGAGCCTGATACATTAACTTATCATCTGTGTCATTCTCTTGACATCATTTGGATTACTACAAGCATAAATGACAAGCAGATTAGGTGCAGGATCTTCACACACACATCCGTTTTTAGCATGTTGATCAGTGGAGATGTTACTTCTCTGAAAACCTTGTTCTAAGTCAAGTCCAGGCAAGCACAAACCTGTGCATGCATATACAAGTGGAGCAAGGCCTATCCTTTACAATACATTTTTTCCTTTAATATCTAGACAAGATCTCTTATTATAACTTGACCATTAGGGGAAAGAAAATGGAACTTTTCTCAAACAGCTTTTCTGTTAGGGAATCTAGTGGCAGTTGCTTTGAAGCATGTGTAATTGATTATCATACATTTATTTTAAAAAGAAGACATAACAAGGAATCTAACATGATGTTTTGGAATATATCTTCTCCCCACAATGTTCTTGAGGGAAATGTAAGGTTGCAGGCATCATTTCATGCCCTGTATGTTTTTGAACATAAATCAAAGAAATTGTTGGAGAGTTATAGATGTTCATAGCAACTGTAGCTATAATAAACACATGCAGTATATATTTTCCAAGCTATTTTGTATGGGTGAAAAGCTGAAGCTGGCGTTTTGTATGAACAATTCAACTTAATCACTGAAAATTTATTTCCTAGTTAGGGTGGTTTACCAGCGTAGCATGAAGTTGTACACCTTCGTTTAAGTTCATCTGGTTATGAAGGCTCAGTTAAGATTGGAAAAGAATTTAAATTGGATCTAGATACCTTGAATGAATTATTCCCAAAGTCAAATTTATCATGATGCCTCTGTGGTGATATTTACATCTATATTATCACCTATACTGGTTTCAATGCGTGCTGGATATTTTAGAGAGCAAATGAAAGATAAGAACAGTGTGAAAACCCAAACACTTTTAATTGTACTCATAGCAAAAAAAATGAGCATATTTAATGCAATGGGACAGAGAATCCTGAATGACTGAGTAGTGCAGAGCATCTAATGGGAAGAGCAAGTAGCTTAGGCATACACAGTTCCCAATGTTTGCATTAGTTTTGTTTTAAAGTCTTGATAGATGAAAAGGGAAAAGCGACTGTTATGGAGGAGTTTCAATGAGAAGAATTTAGCCACTCATTTTGTGATGAATGCAGAAGGTGTTCCATATGTTGATTAGGATCCATGTGCATTTAAAAGTTAAAAAGAAGATCCTGTAGTCACAGTTATTATTCATAGATAGATGGAGGAAAGGACACATTCAGGACCTGTGCAGGAATCAGACAGGTCTAGATGAACAGTGTCAGACTTAATATTTAAGCAAAGTCCTAAGTGTCTGAATAAAACAGGTAGGATATGTTTCTTGGAGTCTCTGTGTACTGTTGGAGTCTGAGACTGATAATTAAAACTGATACTGCTTATTGAAAATTTTGAGACTAGCTGATAGGTGTGACTTGAGAAGTGTCATTATGCTTCTGCTGGACTTCTGTTTCATCACAGTTACCTTCAGTTGTTCCTCTTTAATTACAAGAAATCTCTTTTTAAATGAGAAAGCATGTCTCTTATTACTTGACTGCTGGAAACAAGGTTTTAAAATCTAAATCAAATATTCGTATAAAAACTGAGAATTTGCTCTGGTTTAGTAATTTGTAGTATTAGTGTGTCTTCTTGATGATATGTGTGAATTTTAAGGCCATCAAGAATTAAACAAGCTTTCTAAATTGTTACAAGTGACAGACGTCAGGAAGGCAGGGCATGGCCCATCTTGGATGCCTGTACTGGTTTAGACTTTAGAGGAGCAGACAGTGGGGTTGGCTTCCAAGGGCCACCCTTTCCACTGGGGATGGGAGGGATGGAGACCTAGAGCTTCTGACATCACATAAGAGCTTCTGACACACAGGTCAGCCTCCGCTTCAGCTCCCCATCCTCCCTGAACATATTTTGCTGTCCTGCCTTAATAGCCAGACTACTTTACCCTGCCCTCTGAAGGTTGGAAAATAGGCTTTGAATTGTTACTATTCTCCTTGCTGGATACAATGCTGTGGAAACAAAATTCAATGAGAAAAATCAGCAGTGGGAGAAATGAGAAGTCAGGGTGCTGCAGGTTGAGGTGTATCCGGGAAGGGTGGGAGGAGAAGGATTTTGCAATTCCAGTTTGTCCTATGTTCAGGACCTGTGTATACTTTTACAAAAGAAGGTAGCTGAAGGAGCTGTGTCCCTGGATCTGTATTGACCCAGCTGTGGCAAGGGGGCATGGTTATAAAGAGAGGTAAAGAGGAGTGGAGTCAAACTCAGTGTGAATGTCCCCCAGCCTTGGCAAGTGGATCTGTATGGGGCAGGATTGCTGGATATGGTCATATTACTGCTCATGCAGCATTCAGAAGTCTCATCTTTTCTGTGCTGACAGTTGGGTATTTAGAGGCTGTTGAGGAGGAAACTTCATTCACTGAAATTCCTGTTTCCACTGGGATTTTAAGTTTTTTTACTTGTCTTAAATTAGTTCCTTGAGTTTCACCTGGCAAAAAGAACTTGTTTTACTCTGTGCTGAATTTCCAACAGAAAAAAACCCCTCTTTTGCTATGCTAGAGTCAAAAGGGACCAGGTGGACAAGTGCTGTGAGTGAGTTTTGTGCAGTGTGGGCAGCAAGCTGGGCACGGGAGCACAGAGAGCAGGCGGTTCAAGGTCACTCGTGGCCCTTCCTATGGCACATCTGGGAGCAGGATGCACAGCTGTGAGCTTTAGTCCTTACTCTTCTCAAGCATGCAATCCCTTCCTCACAGCTTGAGCAAGAGAGGGACAGAAGCTGTGCTTTTGCAACATGCATTCAATGTGGTGGTGTGAGTTTAGGCAGGGAAAGGTGAGGTTACGGGTCGGAGGTGACGCAGGCAGACAGGGAGCCCTGCCTCATAGCCAGGATTTTGAGTCGCTGCCTTGCAGTGTCCCTTGAGGGAAAAGAGCAGAATTAAGCCTGCTGATGCCACCACACACTTTCATTTCTCTGCTGTGACACAGACCAGGGGTGGACAGGATTCTTCTCCCAAAGGAGAGAGACAAATTGGGAGAACACATGTTGAATCAATATGGTACCCTCCTGTAAATGGTGCCTACTTTTAACAAAAATTATTTTGGATATTTCACTGATCAGATTTTGCTTCTTCTTACCTTTTTCTAATTTGAAGGGAGGTGAGGACATGAATTTTATGAGTGTCTCATAAAATTGGGCCACAAGCCCTTAACACTTGTTTGTGCTTGTGAATGAGTGTGTGGACACGTGTGCAACGTGCATACACAGACTTGGATGTTGTGTATGCACAGGATCTCAATTATTTTGCTGTTTGAATCACAGAGCATGTTGTCTTGATGTACTGTCAGTTTTGGTTTCTGCCCTTTGGAATAAAGTTCAAAATATTAAAGAAATAACACGCAATATACTAGTAGCTAGAATAGTCACAGTGCCTGAGGGGAAAAAAGGATGGTGATTAATCAGTTTCACAAATGCCCAGGAAAAAACGCAACTCCTCCTAGCCAAACCCTGCAATGGTGCACTTTTGAAAGGGATTCTTCTAAATTTTGTTTCTGAGGTTTTCTGGCTATCCTGGAGAGAAAAGTAGGTCCTGTTTGGTAAGCAGCATGCAAGCTCTACGGTCATGCTCTGAGTGCCAGGGGAAAGTGTGGTCCCAGTTGCTCTTTGGAGAATCACCCTGGGCTAAATGGTGAAACAGCTACATCTGAATTAATTATTGATAATTCTTTAACATCAAATGTGAGGATGTGTTTGGAGTATTGCTTCCCAGTTAAGAGTTGAAATAGTTGGAGTAGATGTATTCTTTTTAGATGTTGCTTTTCTGGTCTTACCAGTTTGCTTGGACAGCAGTAAGAGCTGCAGAAGCTGATGTAGGTTCTGCCCATCCCTGGTTTGATTCTGGAGGGCCAAGGCAGGAGCTAAGGGGCCACTAACAGATATTTGAAGCCACACTGAAGCTTTGGTCAGAATACCAAATTTTGCAGAATTTGGGATGTTGTGCTCCATGGTTTTAGTCCAACAGGGACCAGGCTAGATCTGACCCTAGAAAAAATACTAAATGAAAGGAACGAGCCACCTTCCACTCCCCAAATCTTTTGATTTGTACTCTGAATCAGATAAAAAAGCACTGAGCAGTGCATGACTGATGCAGGGCAGGCTCAGGATTAATTTAGGATAAACAGGATGCCTGTTGCACTTAATTTAGAAATTCTAAGGCAGAAAATGCTTTTGAGTGCAGCTAACCGCTTCTTATCTGCAAATGCCACGATCAAGACAAAGCAAAAGATACTGTGGTGAATTCTGCAGTTCACAGTCCTGACACAGTCAGAACCTCCTCTTACAGTGAGGGAGACTTCTGCCTGTATCACGGCTGCCTGGGATGCAGAATTTCAGAGTGGCATTAATAAAAATAATGCAGCAAATATTCCATTTCAAAAGTCCTGCAGGACATGCAGCAAATGCCGGTGGTTTGAACTGGGTGAAGTTGTCAAGGGTTGCTTTGCTCTCCAGAGCCTGGCAGTAGCTCTGCTGAAATGTGATGCCATTGGTTTTCAGCGAAGGTTTCTTTCTGCAGGGCTGCAAACAGAGATCAGCTGCTACTGTGTATACACAACTAGGGAGCAAATCAAGCAGCACATTTAAGCAGCCTTTTTAACCCTGAGACTTTCCAAGATTTCTTCTTCACGCAGGAAGTTTCCTTTATATTGTCAGCAGTAGCACTTTGCTCATGTAATGAGATCAGAGCTAGGATCACTGCTGCACAGTAGAAAGACTTCCTTAAGACATTTGTCCTTGAAACTGCACCAAACTCTTGGAAGAACCCAGAACCTGTAAGTATGTATGATATAGGCAACAATAGCACGGTGCAAAGCTGCAATCAACCATTATACAATATCCGATTAGCAGAGCAGGAGGGATTTCTTTTTTCGGATGTTATGTTACATTCATTTTCAATTTGTTCTAAGGAAACAAATCAATTCGGGCTTCTGATACAGTGACTTTGCAGTAGATGAGCTGGTAGTAATATGTTTGATTTAACTATTTGTTGCTGTCATGTAGCTTGTGGGACAAATATTGTTGAGATCAAACTGTAAAGAACTTTTTTAATGTTTTTAGGCATTTTTAAAGGATTTGGGGGTCCATCTTGCAAATAAGTTTCTGCTTTGCTCTTTGATTTTGGCAACCCCACCCTACGCCAAACTATAAATAACAAGGCAAACGGAATTAGTCCGTATTGTTTTTAGGTGGCAATAAAATATATTTGTTTGCAGGCTTAATTTAGTCGTTAGCAATGCTGCTCTGTTTGGGGTGTTTTTTGTCTTAATTGGATTCTACTCAAGGCTGTCTATTTTGTGTTTTACTATCTTGTCTGTGTCTGTTTAAGTTACTTTGACGGGACTGCAGTCTGGTTAAACCTGTATTTAAGCACTATTTATATTCCGAGCACATTTCTGGTGAAATAAGTGTTTGAGATTTTTATTTTTTTTAAACCCTTGAACAGTATAGTTGTATTAGCAGTGAGCGCCAGAGGAGGCACAACATGGATGAATGTCAGACACAGACCTCATAACCCAAGTCTTCCCTGTACTAAGTCTGACCCAAACGTGTCTACTTTGGCAACTGCAACTAATAAATGCCTTGAGCTCCCTTTCAATAAATTTTTCATACACAGCGATACTTCTTATCAGATTAATTTCTCCCAGGTTAGCCTGATTGATAGCTGGACTGTGATTTCTTAAGAGCTTTCTCCATGAAACCCCACAGAAGAGCTGCATTCCATTTAACCAGTGAATGTAAAAACTGGTAACCATGGATTCAGCCACCACTAACTGTCGAGAGCAATGACTTGTTGTAAACAATACAAATGAGCCAGGATAGCAGAAGCAACCAGACATGAAATTATTTTAATAGAAATTACGGTAAAGGTCATGTGATACTGTATTGGCTTGAATTCAGTGTTAAAGGGAAAGTATTTTGGTTTTTCAGGTTTGATTTAAATGCACATCTCCACTGGCTTCACGTCCGTGTAAGACCTCCAGAAGGGCAAATGAAACAGTTCTTTGGAAAATCCTCTGCTTAATTGTACATTGTGACTTAGGCCCTGATCCTGAAAGTGTAAGAATAGCTACAGTACGTGAATAATCAGTGGGGTTATTCCATACTAAAAATTAAGTATGTTTGTAGGATTCTGACCTTTTAAGATAAGTTAGTAAGAAAAAAAAATATTCTAAGGAAATAATAACCTGTCACTAAAGGTAAATAATGGAAATGCAGATTTTACTAATGATGTGTGGTTTGACTGGAAATCTTTGTTTGCTTGTTTCAATAACATGAAAAGAAGTTCTATTTATCCCTTTGTTTTTAAATGTTATGACTTTAATTTCTCATCCAATGTGCCTCAAATCCTTTTCCTAATTTATAGCCTCTCTTATGGAAAACTAGTAAACCATGGTGTCAGCTATTATAATATAGCATGACGATAGGCACATGCAGATCGCATGAGCAGTCGTGTGTCTTGTCTCAGGAATTTCCATCCCTACAAAATCTTTGCTGACTCCCAGCTGTCACATGGCTGTCACTCACGAATTCTGACCATAACCAAATCCTCCTTGCCTGGGCATGCGCTCACCAAACCTCTCTGTGCACCCATAGACACAGGCACCAATGTCCCTGCTTAAGCACTTTCTCTGCATAAATGTGTCTCTCCTCCAAACCTGCTGCATTCCACTAATGTTTTTCCCTTAATTTTTTTCCTGGGTGCTGCTTCCTTGATGTGCCTGTCTTTTGTAAGGAGGAACCTGGAATAGTAATAGTAGTCAAAAAGAAATGCAAGCAAAATTAACTTTGTGCGTTATTTAATGTAACATTTCGAATTGGTGTGAATTTAAATTCACAACTTTCATGGCCCCCTAAACTTCTTCAAGAAAATTAACCCTTACTGTTCTCTAGGCAGAATGCTGTCCCCTTGCAGTGTACTGGCTTACTGTTTTGTGTATTTGTGTTTTGTGACATTTATATTATTTGGAAAACTTATATTGTGAGAGTCCTAGGCTGGAACTTTGGTTATTTTTATTTTTCTAGGTTGTTTCTATATTTCATACGTGTCACATACATCTGTGTTGTGTTACCAGTAATTTTGATTTATATATATTTCAACTAGAAGTATTTCAGACAATTCTCATCAGTCTCTTACAGCTGACCAGTCTCAGCCAAGCGCCAGTTGCCACTAAAATGCATAGATAGATGCAGGAGAAATCCTGCTCTCCCTATTTTTCTGAGCTGCCTTGCCAGACCAAGGGGGCAATTGCTTCTGTGAGTGAGGAAGGTGAGATTTAGTTTACACATAGATTACCAGCAGGCAAAAATAGACTGACTTCTATTGAAAAGACATACTTTTGAGAATTAAAGGGAAACTATTTACAAAGGAATATTTGGGGGGGAAGAATGCCAAATTGCAAAATATTTTCTCTTGTTTGACTTTGTCCATGTCAAGAGGATATTGGCGTCCTCCTGTATAGCAGACTTGTCAGTATATTAACGTTTTACCCAAAGGGAGGAGGTGGCTGGACAGGAACGATACCACCTTGACTTTGCGTCTTTATCCTGGAAAGAATCCAGAACTGAAAGTAAAATGCAGGTGAAAGCACAGTGAGACTCTGGACCAATATCCAAGTAAATCAGGGAAACCACACTGACCTCCTTACCATGAGCTGATTACAAAGCATCAAAAATTCCTTCAGCCCTTGAAAACCAGGCGGGGCTTCATCAGTCTTTGAGCCTGCCAGAGGAAACCATGTTCAGGGGAGGGGATAATGCAGTGTTCAGGAAGGAAGGAGTGCACTGTGACTCCATGGACTTCAGTGGCATGGCAGAATGGGCAGTTGTCCTCTGCTTAAAGTACCTTTGGCACCTTTACAGTCTGTGACATACGTGCTTATTCTACTCTCCTGTATTTTGCATTGAATACTGATTTTGTAATGCAAAATTTGCAGGATTTAGCGAGTGAGCTGCCAGAACTCTTTGCCCATCTGCAGATGATAGGAAGAACTGGGAAGCATGTCTCTTTCTTTCTCCATGGTTTATAAAGGTCAGATGCTGGTTGATGGGCAGCTGCAGGAGAATTTTCATTTGAAGCAGAGCTCTGGGAAGATGTATTTGAATCCCTGAAATGGAGACCTCAGTGTTTTAGCCATAGAGGAATGTTAGTGATTGCAATCAGTTAAATGTTGCAGTGCATACCTGGGATCTGTCAAAAATATTTACCATGAAAATAATTTGTAATAATTAATGATATCTGTTTTGTAATAACAGTAATATAGAATAGTAACATTAAGTTGTATTTTATTGTTGTAATTCTGTTCTACTTTTATGCCAAGATTACTTTTATCAGTAAGTATACTTTGTATATGAAAATACCACATTCACAGTCTTTTCAACTAAATTCAAGAGGGGCTAAGTACAGGTGCCTTTAAAAAATTAAAAATGGTTTTGTGATCTAGAGATACAAGATGTAGGGAGTGTGGGGTAAACTGTTATCCATATCCACTCACACTTTACTTCATGGTTGAGCCAGCCAACAGCACTGCAGGTAAGTGAGAAATAAATTGGGAACTTTTGCCAGATGGATTCCTGGCTATTAGAAACTGGACTGAAACTACTTAATTCCATGGAACATGGTAAACTAGTTGGTCACTGAATAACAGAATGGTGTTCTTTGAATTATTAACCCTTTGTAAACATTACAGTGTTTTATAAATTTCTGCTTCTTTCTGATTGTGCCTCTTAGCTTCTGTGAGTAAGAGAGGTGTTTTTTTGAGGACTTCTGTAGTAATTTTGTCTTTTGAACATTTCCAAATGTGCTTCCTCCCACAAGCTATTGAAAACCCATGATTTATGGGTTATAATGTTCTCCAGGTCAGCATAACTGTCATAGGGTCTAAAGGCAGGACTGTGATCTGTATCAGCTGCATTAACTTTCCATTAACTTTCTGTGACTAGAACGCGTCTTTGATTATTCTGCATTATTCCTTTGTACAAAATAAGGTAGTTCTCTGTGTAGTTTAGTTTTAACAAAACCAGACTGTCACTGACCATCAGCTTTTGCATGCATAGACTCTCTCCTTCCTGGCAAGGCTTTAGGCCCAGATTCACAAAAGGATTAGATGCCTTAAGTGGGACTTAAGTGGGATTTAGGCATTGAAAGCCCAAACTGAGATCCTCAATATCCCCACTGAACTGCCACCTAACCTCAGAAGTTGCCTAACCTGTGTGAGTGCCTATGTTTTCAATATCCAGCTTTCCCAGGTGGGCAAAGATCTTCTTTGGATGTTCTCAAGCACTTCCATCCTGACAAGGTTGAGCCTCTCTGCTCCCGTATTTCCCCTCACATCCCAGCGGACTTCAGAAAGTGCAAACTCTTGTTGCAAAATGATGAAATTCTGTGTGTGATATCTCCCACTTTGTCCAGCTGTGTCCTTGAAGGAAAGGACCCTCCAGTAGGTTTCTTTTAGGAGCAGCCTGGGAACCTTGAAAAAGGTACCGAAATGAGAAAATTTGGCTATCACTACTTAAAAATGGAGCTCCTAGAGATGAATTGGGGCTGCAGATGAGTGTGGCCTTGGCCTTCTCCTGCTGGCAGCATTGGATTGTCCTTGCTCAGCAATGGCTGTTCCTGAGTTGGATGGCACAGGAGGCACAGGAGTGACTAGCAGGGCTGAGGGCTCCATGGCACAGGAACAGCACCTGAAAAGTGGGTACTGGGATGTGAAATTAGCATTGCTTCCAGAGGTTTTCTTGGAGAATCCAGACCCTGGTGTTTTGTAACAGCAGTATTTGGAGGAAGAGCTCTTTTCTGCAAGAAGTCACTTAGGGTTTCACCTGAGTGTGATACATGGTGGATATTTTGTTTTTTGAAAGCTGGGCTTATTGGGGTGTTGCATGTGCACACCCAGATATAATAACCACTTTTTGTAGGGCTTCAATCTGAAGCATTTCTGGAGCTGTGGCAGGATTGATAGCTGTCTCGCTCTGCAGAGGCCAGAGCAAATGTCTTGTTAGTAGCAGAGTAAGTGGTCCTGTGTCATCACTTATTTCTCAGCTGTACTCGTGACATTTCATGTGTTCTCAGCCATGTCTGTTGTTTGTTTAAATCCTGCTAGTTCCTTGATTTATCAGTTTTCTGTAGACTTTTGTTCGAGTAGTCCCAAATGCTATCCTATTTCAAATAAATGCATCCTTATCAGCAAATAGTCTTTCATCAATGGCTTTAACTCTTTCACGTAACTCTGCATATGTCCACTTTGACCTTCTCTTCTTTAAAATACTGATTTTTTTTTTTTTTTATGGGGACAGTATTTAGGAAATCTCTTAGATTTTCTCCCAAATCATTCTGTCTTTTTGTGACAAAATATCTTTTATCCACATAATTAGATAGGAATATTTTTATTTTTCTCTTATTTTTTTTTTCCCTGAGAGGGAGAATTCTTCTCAGAAAATCCCTAGTTTATTAGTTTGTTAAAGATAACCAGACTGTGTGCAATCTTAATATTATTTCTTGCTGCCTTTGATTTATGAACCTGTGTACAGTGCTGAAAACAGAAATACAGAATGTAGAACATATTTGTATAGAAGTATAGCCTAGAAATTATAAAAGCACAAAAAGAATATAGTTGTAAATTTAGAAACAGCAATCATGAAAAGCCTATATACAGTGAATAAACTTAACATGTAATGACAAGTGCAGTGTATGCTCCTTAAAAAGCCTAGAAGTGTTTATATACAGATAGGTAAGATTTGTATGACTGTCTATGATAATGACACCTTAATAGCTAAGGATATTATTAATGTATTTTTAAAACTGATACAGGTAGCTCTGTTATTTTAATGGAGAGTATATGTTGTAAATTAGCCTGTAACTTTCAATCTTCTCACTTTGCGTTTTCAGAATGTCATGCTTGAATTATTATGCATTTATTTTGGCATTTTAGTGCACCCAAACATTGTGAGCATTAGTTCACCATACATCACGAACGTATGACTATTGTATGGAACCAATTTTAGGTATAGGAAGTTCAGCAAGTATTGTGCCTTGGTGGTTGCCAGATCACTTGCATGCTTGCTAAATCCTGTGCACAGTGCTTCCGTTTGCTGGGTTACTCATTGAGCTTTTAATAGTCAACTTAATTTTAGTTAAGGTTCAGTTTAGTAACTCTTGCAATTAGTGGAAAATATTGCCAGCATTCATCTGGTAAAGCACATTACTTATGAAAGGCACACACGGGGTATGTGCGGAGGTAACAGATAACAGATCGATTCTGGTGGATCCCATCGTGACTGGCCTTTAAGGGTCAATTACAGAACATTTTAATCATTGGGGATAACCTTACAGAAAATGGAATCTCTGGTTTGCATGTAGGACGACGTTTGGTCTCCCTTGCTCACCGCTGCTTCCCAACACCAACAGTGGCTCCGTGCATGAGGTCCCTGGCTGCCATGGGCCTCACATCAGTGCTGGTGAGGTGCTGCTCCTGAGATGGGCTTGGAGCCCTCAGAAGAGTAAGGGTTCCTATTTTAGGACAAGCTTTTGAGGTCTCTCTTGCCTGTTTGCTTTTCCTTTCTGAAAACAGCTGAGCTGTCGGAGGCAAGTCTGCTGCTTGACTCATCTAAGGCAGTTTGGTGCATTGTTTAATGCGTACAAGTAGAGGAATTAGGTGGGATTTTTTTGCCCTCATATAAAATGAAGATATTATTTCAGCCAGCCTGTTAGTGTCCTGAGAAATGAAATACTGCGGACAATAACCCAAGTAACTAAGAAATAACTTGGAAATAAAAGCAAAGGCGCAACAACCAAATGCAGCAACAGAGTGGTTTTTTCTTTTTTGCCAAATGAATAGGTTAAAACGGATGCGTTTGTCTGATGTTACTGGAAAACGAAAGCCGTATGTTCCCACAGGATGGACACTACAAGGACAGTTACAGCAGTGTCCTGCCCTGTCAATGGTGCTCATGTCTGATCTGGGATCTCTCCGATCCATAAATACCCAAAATGCATGTCTCTGACAGAATAAATAGAAATTGTATAACAGAGGAGGCACAAGGGCAGATGCTGTCTTTCTCATAATTGTGTCTCTTGCTTAGAAGTTAATGCCTGTTACTTTTGAGTGGAGAGAAATTCAGGAATGCATATCCCAATCTAGTCTCGATTCCAGTCACGATCCAGTCACTGTCTTGTGACTTGTATTGTATGTGCAGGGTCCCATCCCAGTTAGAAATACACTGATTTAAATAAAGGTAATGATTTTTTTGCCTTAGAAACCTAGGGTAGAAAAGTGGAGACTGCTGATAGGCCCCATGTTGAGTTGGGTGAAGAAGAGACAGCGGAGAACTCTGATTTGTAGAAGGATGTACGTCAGTGAAGATCTTTGCATATGAAATCACTCCCCAGCTGTATGGAAAAGTATACAAGATAATGTCTTGGCTTCACTGAGATCAGTGGGAATCAGTCCGGATATCACTGCAGGTTCTGCGCACTCGGGTGCTGCTCTTGCCAGTGACAGAAACCCCAGCAGGATGCTCACCATTGTGTAAGGTTTGATCTTTATAGGAAAGGTATCACTGCTGGTAACATTGTGGAGTAAAAATTACTGCCAAGTACAGGGAGTTTAAAGCTTTCTGTTTTATATTTTGACCCTGTTATTCCAAGGGATACCAGTATAAGAAATTGAAACATCCTTGGGGCTTTTTGTGAAGGAGGCCAAGAATGTTGTCCCCATTTTTTTCCAGTTACAGGAAACTGGGGATCAAGGGTTTGGATGCTAGTCACAAGAGGCCTTGAAAAATGAAAAAATGGCAATACCTACCTTAGAAGAATATTTGTTTGTTTGTAAAGTTACGTGAACCCCTTGGCAGAAAGGAGCCATAAGAAGTTCCAGGCGGTTATTCCTCGGTGACAGGAGTCTGTATTTAGGCTTCTGTTAGTCTCCTTTATTTATAACAAAACCTTTGAATATCATTTCCAAGATGTTCAGCTATCAGAAATGAAGTGATAATGAGGACAGAGGGTAGGTCATGAGTCTGCAAATAAGTGTGAGATGGTGAGCTTAACCTACCAGGTGAAAGAAAAGTCAGTATAGCAACTGCATGAACACTTCAAAGCATGCACCTAGTGCTGCACTAACTTAATTATCCCTGCTATAGATATGTTTGACAAACATATCTATAGCCCAGATCCTGTTACTTCTCAGTGGGAAATATCAGGAGGCTTCTATTTGGTTGCCAGTTGACTGAATTCTTCCTTCTACTTTCTTACACTAGTCTTTTCAAGGACTTTGCCTACCTCTTTGCTGATGTGATGAACAGAAACTTACCTCTCTTTCTGTTTAATGGTGGAAAATATTTTAAGATAGAGGATGATGCAGACTGATGGGATGGGTGCAAACTTTTTTTTAAGCAAGTCTGATGAGTATTTAATCCTACTTTAATCAAATACTGCCTGAACCAACCAAAAATAAGCTTTTATCACCCATGCTGAATCAACTGTATTCTGGTGTCAGCACTATTTCTCAGTGAGCATCTTGCTTCCTCTGTGTAATAGTACAGGGTGTTTTTGAGCATCCTGGTGTTGTCAACTTTCTCCACAAACAGTGTGATGTGAAATGTAAAGAGACAGGAGTACCCCCGCTCTTCCATCACAGAAATGCAAGCCAGTGCCCTGTTCTTTGACACTAAAACGTGCCCTGCTGTTGGCAAGCTGTGGGATTTAATAGGCAAAGACCATGGGGAACTTTTCAGCTTTTTAGTCTTTCTGCCTCTGTTAAGTCTGTTGCACAGGGAGGTGCAATTTTTAAATGTGGTCATTTTTAATTCCTGTCCCTGGAGTCTGGCTGACAGATTGGGAGTGCGGAGGACGGGAGTGGGCTGAAAAGGCAAGCTGGAAACACAGGATGTATACATACATTAAAATGGAGCAAAACAAAAATAAGCTAACTTAGGTGAACACAGATGGGATCTGTTTCAGGGCCACTCTTAACACCTGTTTTAAATGGCCTGTGGTGAAAATCATTAGCTTACAAAGATGCTATTTATGTCTTCCCTGAACTGAGTTTACACAAACACCAATGGTTCTAACTGGAGAGAGTGGAGATCAAATTTTGGTATTTTTTTTCTCTTCTTTGGCTTTTTTTTTTTTTTTTTTTTTTTTGATCTGAACAATAGTATTTTCCCTGCAAACCTTAAAAAAACCCAACCAAATAAAAAATTTTTGACAAGTATTTATTTTGATACATTGTTTATATTAGCTTGGCCCTTGATCAGAAGCCCATAGGCATTGATGTATGCAAAATATAAGTTGATCAACAAATATTTTAAAATCTGACATCAATTCTCAGCCTTTTCAGGTGTTGCTGTTGATTCCCACTTTTGTAGCAAAGACCAGAACTTGTTGACAGAAGCTTTCTGATTTGAGAGTGCAGGCTGATATAGGAATGTTTTATCAACTGACTTCACTCTCCATGCTGATTTTGATAGGTCATGCTAAAAGTAAGACTTCCAGCTTTCCAAGTATTTCTGCTCCATGTTGGCATTTGAATTTTGATGTGAAACATTCCTGTGATAATTTCTGCAAGCTTGTCTCTTTTGGAGGAAGGCATTGACTTTTCCCAGTTTCTACAAAACTCTTCATGGTTTTATCTTTGTTTCCTCTATCATAATTTTTTTTCCTTGATAATTGTTAAGCCTACTTCTTTCTTGTTTCAAGGTTTTGAAAACAGACATTTATAGCTTGGTTATTGACTACATTCCTACTGTAACTGAAAGGAGGACTGCGTCTTATCTGAAGTGTTACTTGCCCATGTAGTAGTAGTTTGAGTAACATAGGTGCGTGGTATACTGTTACTTTCATACACAGAATGTCTGAAACAATGTATTAAAAGCAATCAGCATAGTGAATAAGGAAAAATTGTTCCTTTAATGCACACTCACATCTCTCCATGCCAGCTGCAAGAGAATTGTGCTCATACTTGGAGGTGGTGATGCACTCTAATGGAAAGAGCAAATGCCTAGGAGTAGCTTGCTACTGGCTCTACTGGCTCAATCTGCACACCTTTGTAAAATATTTTGAGATTTCTGGATGATAGGAAGAGCTAAATACTATTTAAGCCTGCTTAGTTAGTTAGTAGGCTTTAGTCTGTATTATTTTTGGTTTGTGTATTACATGAATAGAGTGTGAAACTGCACGGATAATCTTTTGTTCTTGGATACTGCACTTCCCTTTGGCCTCTCTCTTTCTGGCTTCATTTTATTGGGTGTTAAAGAATACAGAGCAAAAGTAAAGAATACAGAGCAAGAAATATTTGAGCAACGAGGAGGTGCATAAATAGCAAACATAATGACCTGTGAAGAAGAACTGGATTTTTGGATGCCTCTGGAAGAGCAATGACCCTCTTGCTGTGTTACTGTGGGGAGGTGACAGGTGCATGCTGTCCCGTGATTGTCCACGTAGCTGGTACTTCCTCAGTGTCCAGCAATGTGCTCCCTCTCCTGCTTTGCTAAAAGGCCACTTATCTAAGCAGTGACAGGAGATCAAAGGGTAGCTTCAGTGCCCCATAGATGACATATGTGTATTTATGGCTTTAATCATTTAAGTGCAGCTCAGAATCCTAACCTATAGGACAGCACTTCCAAACTTCCACCATCATAATCATAGTCTGCTGTGCATTGTCATGGCTGCAGCACACCTCTTTTCTATCTGGACTGTGCACAGAAGACCTGTACAGCAGCTCAGGCAGCACGGGCTGCCCAAATACTCAGTTTGCCCTTCCCTCTGGGATGAGGGCAGCAGGCTGGGTTTTTCCATATCGACATGTAATAGCTCACTTAGTACAAGAAACATACAATGTAGCTGGAGAACCTTGCTCTGAGTAATCATCTGTAACTGCAAGTGAAGATTTCTAAAAGCAGATCAGTAATCTGGAAAAATTGTATGTATTTTGTTAAAGGAAGTCTCTGAGCCACAAATAGATGGATGTTGGGAAGAGTAGTCTGGGGAATTGTCACTACACCCCTGCTCCATGACCTTCACTCAGCATCTGCTGTTTGCCATGGGCCCGGACAAGCCAATCAGCCTAAGTGGCCCTTTGGTTTCACCTGCTGGGGCCATTCTAGGTGCAGCAGGGCACACATGACCGTGAATATGTCTGTGTGTGTATGTGCAGGGATGGCTGAGTGGACATTCACTGGGGAGGATACAGCAGTGGGCACATAACTGCAGCACACCATCATTCCTTTTCTGATACTTCGTCTTATTTTCATGCTTTTTTTGCAATGCTCTTGACTACTTAAAGACCAGCATATTCAACATATTTGCCCTTTGTTCTTTGTGTGTCTCCTGTAGTGAGAATCACTGAACTTCTGCAATTATAGCCCAGTGTTTGCAATTCAGTGTGTATGGTTACCAGAATGCCATGGACTTCTTATACTACTATTATTATTGTTATTGTTAGTATTTTGTTTAATTTACTTATTGGTTAAGAAGCTGTAAAAATAAGGCCAGGCTGTGACAAAAAGAGATAGATAGTCTAAAACTGATGTTAAATAAATAGTCTCTTACTGCATCAGAAATGGAGATGGAACCCTTGCAGAGCAGTTTTTAATGTGTTACAGAGGAGGGTTAAGTGACACTTCCCTTTGGTGTGGAATGTGAACATTGGCTTTGTGCATGGCAGAGTATGATGTTATCCTGTGGCACAGTGATTTCACCTGCTGATTTTTAAGGGACTGTCCCACCTCTGAAGCCTAGGGGCTTCTGTAAAATATTATTTAGTTAATTCAAACCCATACTTATCTCCAAAATGTCCTTGTCTAGAGTTTCTACAAAGTCTATAGAGGCTTGATGCATGAAGAATTATTTTTTTATCAAGCACCTGCTTTCTTTGCCTAGCTCAGTTATGCAGCAAGGTTGTTTTTATAGTATTAAGAAGTGAGCAGTATATTCCATATGCCACCAAGCTTTGTAAAGAATCCTGCTGATGACAATTTCACAGCTGCTGAGAAATAGGCCAAGGCTTCCCTATAAAGTGACAGTAAGGAAAAGAATATCTATTCTGTTAGTATTGGCCATGCATCCTCCCCAACTTTTTCCCTCTTGAAGGAAAATGTTAGCTCTTCCGAACTATGGAACAACAGATGGTGACAGAAACCAATTTCTACTGCAAAGCCGTTTGGTCAGGAAGTATCAAAAAATGTTTTGGAATTGTGGAAATGAATTCTTGGCTGCAGGGCTACCAGCAGCCTACTGGAAATGAGACATGAAGCAAGTGCTTAACAAATATGAGAGCCTGCTTGGCCCTGAGAGAAATGGCTTTGGTCAAACATTTTGGAAATTAAGAAATTTATATGCATAGGGTCTGGACTTCAGAAGTGTTCTGAGTATTATGGATGTTATACAGATTAGGTTCTTAATTTCTGGTCACTGGTTGCTTGACCAGCTACCAAAAAAGTAGCCTTCAAAATATGCCGAATGACCTCCAGCTGAGACAAGCTTAATATAGCTCCTCCTGGCCTAGTCAGGTGGAACCTTCCCTTTTGGCTCAGCCGATTTGCTGCCCACAGACCATGAAAGTCCTAGGGATCTGGTAACATACAGACACAAAATTAATGCAGAAACAGCACAGGCCACTCTACTCATGGGTTGTGTTTAGTAGGTTGTGTGTGCCTGCAAGTTGCTGGATACAGCAGGTTCCTTTGGCGATTCCTGTACCTGACCAAACGTATCTCCTTGGAGAACAGTTTGAGAAGGAGAATTTGTTTACTTTTTGGAATTGCACCATAGTTGTCTGTCTGTGCTGTTAACTCGCTGAAATAATCAGCAACATGTTTTTTCCCCTCAGAATTTCTGTAGTGAGTCTTAGCTGCTCCTATAGAAAATGGCTTGTGAGAGCTCCCCATACATGTGGAACATAAACGATAGTAGCTGAGCCATCTTGTTTTATCTGTTCTGTTACAAACCTATACCAAATTGTCATAATGTCATGTCACCAGCAACACAGAGCAGATGGAAGTATCTTTCCACATATTGACTCGTGTTACTCTGATAAAATGAGTTTGTTTCTCTCCTTCTGTCAAGCCTGCTAGCCTCTGGCAAGGGACACAGGTCTCAGCTAGGAGAACTTGACCAATAATGTTCAAGTGACCATCTGATTAAAATACTCTATCATTGGCCAGTATAGTTAGCCTGCACCAACAACTGTTTGGAGTAGCCACTTCTATTTCTTACATCTGTGTAAGGCAAATTAAACCAGGTAGTGTTGTTCCAGGTTGAGGAGATGTTGGGGAATTAACCCTCGAGGAAGCAGATATTTGGATTTTATAAGGATCCATTCAAGGCCCTAATATTAGGCCCTCTGGAGACCAATCTCAATAAAGCAAGTGTCAGGTCTCTGAACTGTCCATTGTTATAGAAAAGTGACAACTCCCTGAACATGGGTTGCGAATGCTGTGTGTTAGCTACCAAAAATACAATTTGCAAAAAGCGCCGGGAAAATCCTGACAGATAAAATAACTACAGTTGTGCCGTGAGCATCTGAAAAGCAGATATCTTCTGTGTTTCTGTTTGTGGTGAGTGGTATTTGACTTGATGAGAGCACTGCTCTCAGATTGAAAACACACGAAGCTGAAGTCAAAAGGGAGTCAGTGTAATCATTAACTGACTCACCTTCTAGATGTGACAAGTAATGAACCATTCTAAACTTGCCTGGAGCTTTCTTTGGGACAATACCCACAGGGGAAACCCTCTTTCGCTCAAGTGAAGCATTATCAAATGGGCCCGCTATTTTCCCCAAATGCCAGCTCTTTTCTGTCTTGTCTCTAACCACCTGAGGACATATAACTGCTGATCTCAGCATCCCAGCCAACATTTGCATCTCGGGGCTCGAGTACAGGATAGTAAAATCCCCAACACAGCCGTTTTTACAAAAATTGCACATGCTTTTTGTTTGTTTCTTCTTTTCTTATTAGCCTGCTCCCACAATGGGGAAGTGTTTTAACTGCCCGTGCTGGGATTTCATGTTAGCAAACCTCTAACCAGCATTTGGCTCTTTCCACTTTCTTACTTTGATTTGGATGACTGCCTGAAGCACCTGCTAATGGCCTGAAGCGTTGGAGCCGAAATTTGCAGTTTGTGTCCCACGCTCACTCTGTTTTGTTACCTCCTTCTGGAGCACCTGCTCCGTGGTCTGGGCTCAAGAGCCTGCTTTCTTGCTGCCTGCTGACAGCAGCACTCCTCACAGCTCTGCCTCCTCTCAGCTTTGTCCTGCTCTCTGTAGCCCCTGCTTCAGCTTTGCCCGGGTCTTCAGGGTAACATCAACGTGTCCTGCGTGTTCCAGTGCTTGAGAGAAGAATGGTGTTCCCCCTGGTACTTGGGAACAAAGGTGATGCCCAAGTAAAGTGATGATTGTGGTCATCCTAAAACATTTGCCATGGCATTCACCAGCAGAGTTTTTGAGTTTTTAAAAATAGGTTTTATAGGGAAATTGTGAACTAGGCCAGCTGGCTGAAATCAGCTTATAGGTCAGCAGAGGTTAGAAGCCACCTGGCAATTCAGTACTCAGGAAACATAGGAAAAAATGTGCCCACTTAACAGAGAGGGACTAAAAGAAACTCAAAATATCTGAGGAGCACTTCTCCTTTCTCCTGCTCCCGCTGCCTTTTGAGGATCTACATGCTTTTCCATGAGATTGCTCCTTATGCCTACCCACAGGGAAGGCTGTTAGAAGTAGCTCTTTAGGCTACTGAGAAAATGCTCCTCCTTGTCAAGGGGCAAAGCTAATGGAGGATTTCAGGGGTAACACCTTCCAGCAGGGAATTTTCTTTCCAGTCTACCTTGGGAAGCGTTCATTTGTTTCCCAAGAGTCTTGGTCTGTGCCAAGGGGATTGTTTACATGAACGTTCCATTTCCAAAAAGGTGGTTTTGTTTCTGTGTTAGAAGGATGCTGTTAACAGCAACCGAAGAACTCAAGTATTGGCTTCCTGCTGCTCCCCTTGCTGACAGGGTCATCCTGTTCCGCAGTGAGCTGCATTCCTTAACACAGCCACACTGTGCCCCCCACCCACCTTCCACATCGGTGCTGTGTGGGGCTTTCCCCAGGAACCAGCTCCCTGAGTGCCTGGGCTGCGCACTGAGGCTTGTTCATACCAGAGACATCTGCTCTTGCAGAACTGGGCAGGGCAAGGATTGATTTTTTTTTTTTTCCTTCTTGCTTTCCTTTGGTTGCCTCAAAATAACCCTAATTAATTTTGTGGAGAGTTTAGTGTGCTCCCATCATGGGATTGCTCTTTGTGCAGATCTCTTGCATGCTATATTTAGGTATGGTTTTTGGAACACCATGTGACCCGAATCAGATAACTTCTGAACTACTAATCATGTCTTTGACACTGACTCCCTCCGTGGCTTTGGGGCATTTTACGGTTGTTTCCCTACATAGAGAATGAAAACAGATATACTCATCTGCCTTGTAAGAGCTTCTGCCAGGGTTAACAAGTATTTAAGACATTGGTTTGAAGTAAATTTGATTTTATTATTTCTACTGTAATCTTAGTTGTATTATTTCTTAGATGTTTACTATTCTAAAATTATCTGTTGCCATCTTAATTTCCTTAATGAATGCCCCTATTTCACCATTTTAAATGAAATTAGTTTCTTCTGTGTTGTAGATGAAAATAGGGCAGAAAGAAAAAAGCTAAATGCCCTCATTTCCTGCCCCACACAAATTTTCTTCCTATATTTACTAGTTGATCGATCCATGGAGATGAAAAGCTCAAAACATTGACCTGAACTATTTCCCCTTGTGCTAGCTACATCCCTTTTTTTAACATGGGAAGTTAGTTATCTGCTTGGTTTTCCCCTGCTTTTTCGAGCTGTGCAGCCTGACTTGTATCCTGTCCTCTTGCACTGCTCGAGGCCCCTCCAGCCCTGGAGGAAGCAGAGCTCCCTTTGGTTCCACATGCTGCATGGCTGAGGTTTGGAGCCTATGGTCCATTTCAAGGCATCGTCTCTTGTTGTTCATGTCCATAATTGCTGCTTTTTGTGTCTTGGGTGCTTCTGCAGGGAGCTGGAGTACTGGGATTTCTTCTGGCCTCACCTTTTTTTTGCCATAACCCTTTAAGACCTTTCCATAGGCAAATGGATCAAAAGATCTGCTTGGCCTTTCACTGATAGGAAAGGAGCTCAGTTTGACCAGGTAGCTAGTCAGACAAAGAAGTGGAGAAATTATGGCAATGCTTCCCATCCTTTAGGAAGTAGTGAACAGAAGGGAAGAGGATTCTTTCTTAAGTAAAATTTATTGTCTAATTATAAATAGTAGCTCCTCCCCCCTTTCTTAATTCCTTCAGAATTAAATCCTTTGCCCAAGTGCTTGTTCTTTCCCTCTTACAATGGCAGTAAAAAGCAAAATAATACATAAACTAAAAATTCAGCTTTGAGAAAAAGGCCGATAATGAAATATCTGCCAAAGACTCTGCAATATGTGTCTGTCAGAGAAAAAAAGCAAACATTCTTATATTTGAATCTCTGAAATGTAACTGCACCAGACTAGTTGGGGAAAATTTGTTTGAAGATGTATTACGTTCCACGATCAAATGGAAAAAATGGCACCTGTCATCATATTTAGAAAACAGCTGGGTAACATGGCCAAGTGCCACAGTCTCTTTTCACATGGCCTTTATGCTGAAACCATCCAAGCTCCATTCTCAGCAACTGGAGAAACCCTGTGCCTTTAAATGGTTACAGAAACATCTACTTAGGGGCCAGCTCTTATTGCAGCAAAGCCTGCTTCTGATGCTTCTAATTAGCGGTTAATGGATTATACTTTACTTTTATAACCAACCCAGCAGGCACTCTTCTATAGTATTTTTCGGCTATTTTTGGTAGAAGATATATGCAATTGCGCTGCTCTTCATGCTTTCATTTTGAGCATGCAGAAAATATTAGAAATAAAGCACTATCTGAGATTATTTTACCACTCAAATGCTTAAAGTCCGATTATGCATTTACTAAATTCCTTATGCATTTCCTAATTTCCTATTTTCTTTCATCTAGTATCTTAGAAAACTGTAATGGGTTAATTGCCCTAACTGATCTAGACTTTGATGCAGAATCTCCTAAATACATACTTATTGTTAATTAAAATATTTATATACCCAGTGAAAAGCGTGTTTTTTTTAGACTTGCAAACACAGCTCCGATATGTATTCGTTTAGGAAAAAAACATTTTTCTAAGTGAGTCTACGGGTACATTCAGAAGTTTAGATGTGCTTGTAGAAACTAATCATTTTTATCCTTGCTTGGAATTAAAATAGCAATGAGGTTAGTAGCATTAAAGATTTGCAGTGCTACATGTGTGTGTGTGCCATACACATGTGGGTATATATGTGTATATATCATATATACACAATATCCATAGTGTGTATACCAACTTGGGGATGTGAATATAAATCTATGCTTAATAAAGAAGTAAATTTCCTAGGTTTTGGTTGGAAGTTTATACTCCCCCAGGGAATTATTTTGATGTCAGTTTGTAGCAGGAAGCCTAGTTTGCTGAGTCTCTCTTAGAACCTGCTCTGTTCACTGAGGCCACGCTTCCAGTAGGACAAGGTCTAACATTGGTTAAACTGGAACAGGAGAGGGAGCTCTCACAGCACGGGCCAGGAAAGGGGAGGCTGAGGTGCCCAAGCCCAGGAGAAGAGGGGTAGAGGCCACCAACTGCAGGTGAGATGCACCATCACTCTATTCCTAATTACTGTGGTCCCTTCACCAAAGTGGCTTCTCCATCCCTTACTTATGTCACAAAAAAAAAAAAAAAAAAAAAAAGGAGTTGGCTTAAAAAGACAGGAAATGGCTTAAGAGAGAAGCTACAGGTTAGTTGATGAGAAGCTCAATGAAACCCATCAGTGTGCTCCTGCATCCCAGAAAGCCAACCATATCCTGGGCTGCAGCAGGAGCAGCATGGCGAGCAGGTTGAGGGAAGGGATTCTCCCCCTCTCCTCTGCTCTGGTGAGACCCCACCTGGAGTGCTGTGTCCAGCTGTGTAGTCCCCAGCATGGGAGGAATGTAGACCCATTGGAATGAGTCTGGAGGAAGTCACAAAGATGCTCAGAGGGCTGGAGCACTTCTCCTGTGCAGAGAGAAGTTGGGGTTGTTCAGCCTGGAGAAGAGAAGGCCCTGAGGAGATTTTACAGCCTCCAATACCTAAAGGTGACATGTAAGAATGAATGGGGATGCACTATTTAGCAGGGTGTAATGATAGGACAAGGGAGGATGGCTTTGAACTGGCAGAGGGCAGCTTTAGATGAGAAATTAGGGAGAAATTTCTGCTGTGAGAATGGTGAGACGCTGGAACAGGTTGCCAAGAGAAACTGGATGCTTCAGCCCTGGCAGTTTTCAGTGCTGGGTTGGATGGTGCTTAGAGCAACCTGCTGTAGTAGAAGCTGTCTCTGCCCATCAGAGTGGGTTTGGAACTAGATGACCATTAAGGTCCCTTCCAACCCGACTGATTCCATTGTTTTATGGTATTATGACTAGCAGCAAAGGAAGTGCCACCTGCAGGACTCCTGCTTTGAAAGCACTGCACTTGCTGGGTACAAGACTGTACAGCACTAAACTGGTATGGTTGTGTTTGTTGAATGCAGTGAATTTCAAAAGGCTTTCCAGAAAAATATTATTTTTATGCTATTATTTTTACAGAGCAAAGACTAAAAAGAAAAGGAAGGGAAAGAAGAGGAAAGGCTGGATAGTGGTTATTATGTGAAATAGCCCCCTGACTGTGATGAGACATGGGCAACTTACTTTCCATCCTGGTTCTTGAGGAGGATGGATTTGGGCTTTTCCTTTGTCTTGTAACATTCCCAGAGGAGGAGGCTGGCTGTGCAGGTGACGAAGAGCTGTTGTTTCCCTGCCCCTCGCAGTGCCTGTGTGTGCTGTAGGTGGGGAACAGAGGGATATCTGCTGGGCAGGGCCAGGCCCACCTTGTTCCTGGAGCAGGTCCTCTCTGTTTAAGCCACGTTCCTTTCCATTTTCTTCAGGACAGTGCAGCAGGAAACTACCCTGTTCTTGAATCAAGGCCATAGTTGAGCCTCTCTGCAATTGTTTCATGTTTGCTCACTTGTAATCAGCAGAAGCTATTCTGACATGCTCAAATGTGCTGTTATGTTTCCTTTAAGAAATAATGAGATTATTCAATCTTTTTTCCCCTTAAAAGAGCTCCCTCTCCCCTTAGCTTGGCTTTCTCCCTAAACTCCTGCAAAGGTAAAGTCCATCTTTGTGCCTGCACTATCTTGTCCTAGTGCACTGTAAATGGTGTATGAGGGCTGCAGGATTTGCCTTCCCTCAGCCTCTGTCTGAAGTGTTGGCCAAAGCACGTGGCTCCTTGGAGCTGCATTTCTGACCTCCACATCAGAGTAGTGAAGACAGGTCTGAGGCACCTCAAGTTCAGTGGCAGCATCCTGAGATCTCATCAGCCAGAGCTCTGGGGTTGCCCCTCCGAGCTTCCTCTCTCAGCAGTTTTGTGCCAGGCATGCCGAGCTTTGCAGTAGTTGAGGTTATTGAGGAGAACTTCCTCCCGAAGAGTAAGGCTCCCTCAAGCACAGTTTGGTTTGAGTTCTCAGAAGGTCAGCGTGGGAAGCTCCCCATAAAAGCTGAACTTTGATGTTGTCAGCCAAGACAGATTCAGAAGATTTGGGAACATTTCTTTTCCCTCTTTATAATTATGTGAAACGCGGGAGACCTGTGAATAGGGTATTTTTAGATTGTACTTTCACATATACAGTATCATAGTATGACAGCAAATTAAAATTCTTATCAAATCCTTTTTTTTTTTTTAAAGAAATGTAACTCATAGTGGAAAGTTTGATAAAGAGCAGTGTGTGCTTGGCACAGGAATTCTGCTCTTGTTACTAAATGAAACATCACTGGTTGCTCTCATTTAGATGAACACTTTTGGAAGTTCTTTTTTTTAAGGCTAGTGGATTGGACTTCTAATTTTAACTCCTATGGTTTATAATTAGAAACATTTCCAAACTTGTTTACAAACACCTGCACTTGACAGTATGTGTCTGCAATTTTAGAAGGACTCACTTGTCACTTCCAGTGGGGGTTGAGAGGGCATCTGAGTTCTTTGTGTTTGTACAGTTAGTTTCAGGACACTGGAACAAAAGTGCATTTTTAAAAATAAGAGTATGAGAATGTGATGTTTTGTGAGGGGGTTGCATGCACCTAATTAGCAAACAGGTGTTATTGAGTAGTTGTGTATTATTTCAAAGTCAGTGGAATTGATTGTTAGTGGTCTTTTGGAGCAAGATCTGAACTGGCACCCAAAGGAGAAATTCCAAGAACTAATTTTAGCAGTTGAGCCTCTCAATTGGAAAAGATGCTTTACAGGTTTTCTGTTTTTATCTGTACTTAAGACATATTACTTTCTTGCCAGCTGTCCTTAAGAAGTTATTCGGAAAGAGTTTTAAATGACTTGTGAAAAAATGATTGCATTGCTATTTTATGTGAATTTGGAAGTGAATCGCTAAATGTACAGTGAATGGTGGAGCATGGCTCCCCTTGTTCCTGAGTGGGATGTGTGTGTTAAACAAGTCTGTATGCAACTTGTTTGTATTGTGGTGAGTATCATGCTATGTTACTAACTGGTCAAGTGTATCATCACATTAGAAGTGATCAAAATAATTTACCAAAATAAAAAAAAAAATCATTTTGGCACTTTATATCTGACTTTAGCTGCATCACATAGGTTAACAGTGTTGCTTATCAATTCCTAGTGTAATGGGAAAGGTTATTGTTGCTAAAAATTGATGCTGCGTGGGAGGGTGTCAGGAAGAACCCTCCAAGTATGCTTCAAGGGTACAGCTGAACCAGAAGTAGTCACAGCAGACTTAAGCAGTAGTGGCATAAGGTGTCCTATTGATTGCCTAATGCTCATGTTCTTCCTAATTAGTATGAAAAACTCTGGTTAATTAGACCAGCCTGTTTGGCTGTTGTGTCCTCTACCAGAAACCATGGTCTTAGAGAAACTCCAATACAGAAGAGAATAAAGAAGTCACAAAGCAGAATGATTTTCACTTTCTGCTGTGTTGGTGTCCATAAAAGCATGGACCTGGATCCATTTGAGGAATCCACATTGATGTCAAAGGATCATGTCCTCAGAGGCACTTATTCTACCAATTTCACTGAGAGCGGCTATAAGTGGAGTTAGGCACCTAAATACCTTTGGGTATGCTTGTGCTTTGAAAGCAAACCTGCAGTGTGCAGCCTCTTTGTTGTGCTTGACCCCTCTGCAGGGCACACAGCATCACTCACTGGGGGGCTCTTCCAAAGCAATTGCTCAAAAGTAAACAAACAGATAATTATATAAAGCTTTTGGAGTATGATGCACAGGTCTGAAGAATTAGCTTTTGCTGTTTGTAAACCAGCTGTGCCCAATATCTGTGTTTCTGAATTCCTTTGAGAAGTACAGTTTTAACAAGCGTTCACTTTCTGTAGCAAACAGGCTTTAAATTTTTTTTTTTTTTACTTTTGAAACAAGTAGGCTAGCTAAAATTATGATGTTACTTAGATACTGCACAGCATAATTTCTTAGCTGCAATTAATAAATTGTGTTGTAACCATATTAGGCTGTTACCATGTTTGAAAATAACTTCAAACATAGCTTACAAGCTCCGGTGTTGTCAGGGTCCCAGTTCATCAGAGTTAGAAATACGTGACATTTTAGAAATGGCTCGTGATTCAAATATGACCAGAGAAATTAGACTTAAGTGGAATTTAATGCTACTTCTTGCTTAACTAGAAATTTCTCTTTTTATGGTGAATTATATCTGGAAATAGCACTTTCATAACTGATGTACTGAGAGAAATGCCAGTGTTTTCAGTTTTCCTCTTTTTCAGTTTGCTCATGTCTGTTCTATGCCCACTTTCTTAAGTGTAAATATGTTTCCAAAAAGTTAGAGAAGGCTTGAAGGCAAGATCTATGCAAGTGTATAAAGATCCAATGATCCAGCAATACCTTGAACATGGGCAAAAACCTCTTTGATATCAGAAGTCTTGACTGACCATGAAGTTAGTGAGAAGATTTCTCAGATGTTCCTGATAAGTAAAAAAATACCTCTATGGAATATTTATAGAGTTATCTAACCTTCATGAGCCAGACCAGTTCTTAAGTGTGAATGTTTGGTGTACATGTGAAGTGATCTGTTCCCAGGATAACCTGCCTTGTTCCTATAGGGAAACTGCACAGAAAAATTTTTCTTTGGGTGCATTTAAAATGATACGATCTTCATCAGGAAATGGTAATTAAAGTAAATACAGGAGTCATGAATGGAAAGAAAATGAGCTTCAGAGTTCTGCTTTGATTCTTCTTGTAAAAAATAATTCTTACTTCAGGTAAAATTATTGCTCCTCACTAAGGATCCCATGGTATGATTGAGTACTTTGAGCCATAGCATGCACGGTATACCGGAATGGTCTAAGAATTGAATTAATATCCAGGTAACTGGGCTTATGAAGGTATGTCAAATACCATCACATACCACAGGAGAGGACTGTTGAGAAGGCAATATCTGGTAATGGTTAGAAATCAGCTGTGGATATAAGGGGACAGCTTGTAAATTGCCAGAGGGAGTTAATGTAGGTTCCCAGCTCATGAAGTCCCAGCATTGCAGTTATGTTTGCATCCCCAGGGCTGGAACACATTGCAAATCCCTGAGATGCAAATTCTTTGCCTGCGTCTCCCATGGTACATAGCTGTAAACCGGTCTTTGGAAGTCCACAAGTAGGTGTAAAACATGCATTTTCCATAGAAGTAATGACCTTAAAGAGGGACTGTGAGTATTACAATGGCCTACTGCAAATTATCTGTAGCTTAAATTTTTGCTTTTATTTTTTATTCCTGGTACGTATGTTTTATGTGAGCAGCTTTTTCATGTTTCTTCAGTAATTCCATGCCACAAAACATATGTGGGTTTTCTTCTAAAGAAACTGTTATGTGCCAGTTGTACCTGAGCTGAAGGGTTACCCAGAGCAAATGTGTATGAAGTGAAACTGCTCCAGGATAACCTGCCTTGGTTTAGGGGAGAGTTAATGATAAATTTATTTTCGTGACCTGTCCGCCAAATATTTGTACACTAATTAGGTCCTATTTTGAGGGCAGAGCATGTGAGCTTCTAAGGAACCCCTTGTACAGAGTGGGAAGGGCAAGAGGATTTTTGTCCCTAGTAAATGCAAACCCCACCTTTTTTATGTGGCATCACCTAAATACGTGCATTATTTCTGAGTAGCATGTGAATCCCGGGGCTCCTATGGAGGCATTTCTTAAATTGGCTCACGAGAATAGCTGTAGCCAGCTCAGGTGTTCAAGTGTAGAGCGTTGGGGTAGAAACTGAACCAAGTCAAGGCATAATCATGGTTTTAACTTTATATAATGTCTTTTGCAATATAGTAGAAAATGACCCTTATGACTAGTGGCAGGACCTGTTATATAAGTAATCCAGCCATGGTGCTGGTTGGTATCTTGCTTTTCACTTGAACCTCTCTGCGATGCAGGTCTTGGAGGAGTGAGTGCCTGGTGCAGTCTCTGCTTGACTCCTTGGTAAGTCATTTAAGTCCGTCTTTCTGTACAGTCACTTTCCAAACTGCTCAGCAAAAATAAGGAAATTTTTCATAGAGTGCTTTAAAAGAGAGCTGCTAATCAATTTTTCTTATTATTTTATGCCCTGTGATTTTTGCACCACCCCCACCAGCTGGTTAATCATGCAAAAGCTGAACACTTCATTAGCCAGAACATGTTTGCCCATGGGCATTTCTGTAGTAAATTAGTTCTTTCTATTTATACAGGTAAGTCATGGCCAAAAGTCTTTAAGGTGCCAAAGGTAAGGGTTCGAATTAATTCTTTTTCTGAGTTTTCAAAAGAACTAGGTTTAACTTTGTGTGCTGTTGATTTGAAATTACTTTTGAAGTAAAGATAGTATGGGTAAAAGAGCATTATTAGGCTGTTTAGAGATGCATTGTGCCTTTCTGGATCTCAAATTTGGCTTTTTTAGTACAGGCTGCCTTAAAAAAGCTAAAAAAGCCCAAAACACATACACGCACTCACACACACACACACACACACATATATGTATACACATACATGTGTATGAATATGCATAGTGTCTTCACGCAGAGACTCTGCTTCTTTCAGTGGCACACGGCATCTTGACCTGTGTTTTTAATTTCTTACTCTGTGCCTCTTACACTATTAATTGAAAATATGTGGTTTGCAGATGCTTTTTTGCCTCAAATCAAATGGTGCCCTCTGAAAGCCTAGTTTAGCTTGACAATGAATTTAGCTTTCAGGCTTTGGCCATTGCAATATTGTTTGAATGCCACCATTTCCTGCAATCAATGTAATTTTATATCTACTTGGAATAGAAAGTCAAGATGGTGATTGCCTTAATTTAACTCAGTGTTGTATTCATTAAGGAGCTGATCCTAAATTCCTTTCAGATCAAAGTCTGTCTTGATTTCAGTGGAACCTTTCGGCGCACAAGGTGTGCGGTAGCCCTCTGAAATGTTGTCATTGTGACTAGTGAATAAAAACTAAATGTGTTGCTAAATTTAGGCTGTTGCTCATGTCAGCTTCCTTTTCTAAATGACGGTAAGTGCATTCCATAAATAGTATGCCTCTTATGTTGTCATATCTCTTTGGCTTGCTTTGCAGTATTTTACAGGATGTTTGCAAATGAATTTCGTATTCAGTAGGCAGGGGATGAAAATAACACTACTCATTGGGACTCCATTAACCCGCAGCTAATGAGGAACCATTTGGAGGGCTGGATGAGTGTAATTCAGATTAGCCTGCATGCCAGGCTGCTCTGCTCCCGCTCAGGCTCTGCCCGTGCCACGCTCCCTGTGCCGTGCTCCGGACGGACGGAGCGCAGAGCGGCGCAGCTCTGACTCTGCCTTTGGCCAGTTAAGTTTTCTGTGCTTCGGCTCCCCTTTTGGAAGGTAGGAGAGGAGAGGGCGCATGTGTGTGTGTGTGTGTGTGTGTGTACGCAGAGATAGGTGACAGTGATCTTGACCTCCATGGGTCAGGTGTTCTGGGATGTAATGAAATACTCCTCAGACACTCCACTCATGCTTGCTGGTTGATAGCATTGTTACTTGTAGAAAAGGGTACTACATGGTGACAGTAAAGGTGGTCCAGACTGGCCCTTAATTAATTTTATTTTTGAAATCTATATTAGTGACTGTCGTGAGGGCACCTGGGCACTTCACATCAATAAAAGAATCAATTTAAAAAATGTGTAGACCAGGACTCTGTGTTTGCTAACAAAACTCCTGTTCCCCGTTGCGACTAAAGGTCAGTCCAAGGCTGGCCAAGCGGGCAGGACTCGCATTCCTGCGCCCTGGCACCTGCCAGGCGCGGCTCTGCTCTGGCCGAGCACCGCCGGCAGCAGCTCCCGGTGCCCGCGGCCCTGCGGAGACCGGCTCGCTGCTCACCGGGGACTTGGTGTCCCCTGCATGGCTCAAGCTGGTGTCGGGACTGAAGGAGAAGGTGGGGAAAGACCAAGCCCAGCTAAAAATGTGACTTTGGCAGTTGCTGGCGCTCCACTGAAGTGCAGGCAACAGGGACTTGGTGGAGCTGTGCTGCTGGAATAGAGGGAGGAAAAACGAGACCTTCTTCTGGAGAACAGGGTAGAGATCTCTAAACTGAAGAAACTTTATTGACGACAAATGTTACATTATGCAAGCTTAGCAAATTCTCTAGGAATATAATGCTTCCCAGTGTTTTCTTAACTTGTGTTAATATTTTATGATACCTGTGCATTAAGGGCCAGTTGCTACAATGTTTACGTGAGTTTGGGCTGCTAAATTGCTTTTGTGGACTTTTAAAAAAACACTATTGGTCACTGCAAATTAGCTAAATTCCCAATCTCACTTAACAGGCTGATGATTTAAAATCAGATTTTTTTCTGGTTTTCATGTATTAAGTGAGCATGTGTAATTAAATTAAATGTTGATGCAAAGCTGCATTTTACTTATTTCTATTAAGACATTTGCAGGAATAATCCCACTTCAATACATATCTAATTTTGTAAGCAGCACTGAAACTAGGAGTTCCTGGACACTGATGTAATTTTTTGAATGTGAAATAATAATATATTTTCATGTCTTGAAATCCAGTTGAACTCGAGCTGAGCTTAAAAATCCAAGATCTGTTTCAGGAGAATTCAATCCCATCTGGCTGGTGGGTAGCAGGTGTGCAGTGTGTGTTTGAGGGAGGGAGGTGATTGCAGGGAGTGAAACATTTCTCTTTTCCTGTAAAGCTTTAATTCCAGTTTAATGCTGTGGTCTGAAGCTCTCTGCAGTTTAAGTTCTCATGTAATTACCTACATCTATTGTTGGTCTCCATTTCTAGACAACATAATGGTGATGGTGAATGGCAGAAGCAAGTAAATGTCCAGCATTATGAAGAAATATGGTTTCTAATTCTCAAAGTTTGGATTTATTTTCTGTTACAGCCAAGTCCCTTGTATGGGAGAGTGTGTTTTTACAAATTGATACAGACGTGATCTTGAAGACCAAATGAGAAAGGTTTCATTGCAGTGTTCAGGATCAAGATCTTTTGAGTATTTTTATGTGTTCCCACAGCATCATAGAGATTGTTTTTGTTGTGTATATTTTTATAAAGAAAAAAAACCCATCTTATGTAATTTTTGTTTTCATCCCATAAGAGACAGGTTCTACATTTTTTATTACTGCGGTTGTAATGAAGGAGGCTTTTTTAGTCTTTAAAAGTATTTTAGCAATCTGTTGAATACTTTTTACCTCTTAACCTTAAGAAACTTCTCCCAGCCTTTGTCATTTTCTTCTTTCTCTTTCCCTTTCTTCATCTTTTGATCAGATACTGCCAGTCAACCCCCGCCTCTGCCTGGGAGCTGTTTGCTTGGGAGGTTCAAGAATCTGCTCTTCCTTGATTTTTGTCACTAGCATCAAGTCAACTCCCTTTCACACTCCTATCGACTCTCCCTCTTCCAACTTCTAAATATTTCCTCTTCTTTTTATTTATCTTCACCGCTATATAACTGTGCTGAAGAGTCTTCCAGCGCATGAGTTTTTTATGGGAGTTGGCATGCAAAGCACTTCTTACTTAGCAAAATAAGTAAGCAAACACACTTCTTTTACAGTTTTTGAGTTCAAATTACTACAGTAGATGACACTTTTGCTGCTGTATTTCACAGGTTTTTTTCATGGTGAAGTGACTTAATTTCTAACGTAGAGTGGAGCTGCTGCTGTATTGCCAAGGGAAGTCCATCTGGTTTGACAGACGAAATGATAAACATATCTCTGGACATCCCTGTAAAGTTCTCCCTTTTGTTTGTTTGCTTTATGAAGTTAAATAGAAGAGGTCACCCCCTTTGACAGAGCAGATTCTTTTTTCTAGCAATCGGGCTTTGCAAGAAAACATCTTTTATTAAGCAAGTCATCCATACCACACCGTAGGCTGTTTGAGTGTAACAGTATGTTACAGTCTGCAAAGTTAATGCAGTTAATATTCAACTGAACTTTTGGGGGGTTGCTAATCCCTTAGGCGGGCTTAGCAGAAAGGGCAAACATATTTATAGCACTTTGAATCAGACTGCAGTGAACAAGTAAGAGTATGTGTTATACCATGCAAATGTTACACAATTTCAGGAAAGCTCAGTGCACGATCATCTTTTAATAGTGTTTAAGTTGATGAAATATCTTGTCTGTAAGCAACAGAGTTGTTGGTTCAGTGGACAATAGGTCTGTTAAAATGGAACTCATTGAAAGGTCTTGAGATTGTTGTTCTGGTGGTAAGTTCTGAAGGTTCTGAACTGATTTATGGCTGTCTAATTAGGAGCTAACTGTATTCTTTAAGCTCTGTCATTTGTATTATTCCCTAATAGGATTTAATTGGACTTTGTCACATATCTGGCTATGACTGAGTGTGTGCGGGGTTGTCAGCAGCCTTTTCCATGTAGACCTTGGGCTCTTACTATCTTTGTAGAAGTAAAAAGATAATTCCTGAGAGATCTTTGCTCCAGAAGTGTGACATGGAAGTGTGACACTGGACAGAGCTTGCTTTGGTTAGAGCCATGGGTACCCCAGGCAGAAAGAACGAGAGTCAAGCCACAAGTTGCAGGCTGTTCATGGAAGTGCCTGAAGTGCTCAGGCTGAGAATGTCCAGCAGTGAGGGCCACATCTCTGTGAGACAGAAAATCTCCACGTTTATGCCATGGACAAAACTTGCATTGAGTGCAAAGTTACATAGAAAAGCACAAAAAGGGCCCTGTAATGCTGCCATCCCATCAGGAGCCAGAGAAAGAGGAGTTATGATTTTGAATTTTACACACAATTTGATTGTGTAGAGTTTTTAGGCAAATAAAAGAGATCTGTCATTTGGCAGTCAACAAAAAATAATTTGTACTTACAAAAAAATTATTTTATTTTCAAAGAGATGAATGCATTTGCTAACAGCTTTAATCTATATGATAAATTTTTAATGTCAATTTCTGGTACCCTATCAATGCAGAATACAGGCCTGACAAAGTGTCCATTCTATTCTAATTAAGGTTTTTAATATGTTTGACCTTTTGGCTATTTTTTCCATTTTTTCTAGATATTAACTATTGGAAAGAGTAGGTACAACATGGAACCTGACTTTAAAGGGAGCTCAGGTGCCTGAATTTGTACATGCACTCAATTTACTTATTGATTTGCCACCTTATCCGTACCCATTCCTTTCCTTTTTCTTTTGCTCTTTGTGAAGCATACTGGCCATTCATAGTACTTCAGGAAAAAGTCCAACAAAATAATTAGTATGTCAGAATTGTTGGAAAAATGGAAATATGTTGCAAAAGATTTTCAAATCTATTTGTTATATTTGCAGTTAAAAATAGCATGACTGAGTACCAGAGCAAGTTAGAATTTTGTATTGGAGTTATTTATATCTGAAGTACCTGAAAATAACTAGTTTATTATGTACAAAATTTGAAATTCCAGAATACATTAAAACATTAGCTCAAAGGTCAAAAGCCTCTCCCAAGGAAGGCAGGAAATCAGAAGGGAGTTTGGGCTAATCAGGTTCGTTCTGTGGTGGTTGCACAGGGCTGATGTGGCTGACACCTTTTGTGGCTTCCTTTGGTTGCCCATCCTGAATGTCCCTAGCTCATCATTGGATCAGCTTCCATGCAAATCCTAGCAGCATTCAGCCTTAAGCCTTGACCTCTATAACACGATCTTGTAGCATTTCTGTCATGGTACTGAGCCGTGAGTGCAGGGGTCCCTTGCCCAGAGTGTCCTGGTGGTGGAGGTCTGCTGAGTGTGAGCTGCACATCCTGCAGCCATCTAGGAGCTTAGAAATGGATTAAACCATCTGCAGTTCTGTTGTGGAAACAGAGTTAACAGTCTGGTGATGTTAACTGTGCTAAAAGGTAGGGGTGTGTGTGTGTGTGTGTGTGTGTGTTACTCTGCTGAACACCATACATTTATGAGCTCTTTTTATAGTACCATTCCCAGCAGCATTCCCAGGAGCAGTCCAGGTCCAATCAGGACTGGTATGCCATTGTGAGAGGTGTTGTTCTAATTCATGTGTGAATGTGGAGTGGTTGCTGCCCTGAGGATATTACAGTGAAATTACAAACAGGATGAAGAATAGGAGGAGGTGTGGAGGAAAAGGAGGGCAGCTGCAGCAAGGTGCACTTGTCTGGTCAGGGTTATGGTATATACAGCCTGATGCCAAGTGATGGGCATTTCATTTATTTATAAGTCTGCTGCCTTCAAAACAATTAGCCTCTTTTTTGTGTGTGTCTTAGTTATTTAAGACAAAATGTGGAGAGTATGAAATTAATAATTCCCAAGATCCTCCTGCTCTGTCTTTAGCAATGACCAACCCCAGGAACCTCAAGTGCAGTTGTAAGAGCCTCACAATGGGCAAACTTGGGATAATCTTCTCTCTACCCGTTCTCATCCTAATCTTTCATTATTAGGGATTAATTTAAGCTTTGAAGCATGAGGTTTAAAAAAATATTTTGTTTGTTGTTCCCCCTCCTCCACTGTCAACCTTGTTTAAAATATGAAATATCCTCCCAAGCCTGTCATCTGAGCTGTTTTCAGGGTAATCCTACCTGCTCCTTGGTGTGTTGGCCAAACCTGCAGCTTGAGAGCTGCCATGGTGGTTTTGGTTCCTCTGGTGCCAGAAGGCACTGATAGATCCTTTTCCCCAGGGAGGTGGGTGAAGGCAGAAGCATGTTGAGCAGTTATGGCCTGGGTTTTCCCATGTCACCATATGTCAAAGCTGTGATGCTGCAGCTGGATCTCTCTCCTTTCTTTTAAATTTTAGTGGCTAATTTGCAGTGAAGCAGAATAGGAAATAACCATAAATAAATCTGGGAACCTTTGTATTAATTTCTTTTGCTAGCTGTGTACATATGAGCAGCTTGCCATTTGCATATGTGAATCTTGTCATAACAATTTTGGGAAGTGATTTGTTAATAATCAAGTTCTCAGAACAGCTCTAAATCAGTAATTGATGTAGGTCTGGATAAAGCAAGCCTTCCGCCTGCCTGTTTTGTGGAGCATTTTTGGCAAGTTTCAAGCTAGTGTGAAAACTAGCCATCAGAATAAAATTTAGGACAGCTGGGATGCTTTGCAGTGAAGACTTTTGGCTCCACAGTTCAAATAATCACAATAGCAGCTCAATTTAGCCTTTGGCTGGGTAGGTTTGGCAGGGCACAATGAAAAATAATTATTTCATGGCCTGCTTATTTGTCCCTTAACAAATAAACTCTCTGACCTATGCAGGCTTATGTAAATATGCTGCCGTATGTGGGGTTGTAGAGCACTGTCATGTCCCCATTTGGAAATATGTTTTATTTGCCCTCGTGTTGCAAACTTTTTTTAGAGTTCTGTTTTGGAAGCAAAGAAAGGGATAGGATATATCAGATACTGAAGCCCAGACAGCCAGGCACAGAGTCGAAAAAGCCATCTAACAGTCTTTTTTCTGAAAACACATCCATTAGTATGCAGTGTTTTCACTGCTGTAATAATAAGAGCAATCATGATACGAGCAAGTCCGTCTCTTCGCAGCCTTCCCACGCGGGATGGAGAATGACAGCTCCTAAAGCATTTGGATATTTGCCTGAATGTGTGCTGCTTAGCTAACAGCAGTTCAACTTGCTCTCCATCTTATGGCTTCCTGGATATCCTTCTCAATTTTTTCAGTGACAGCTTAAAATGTGAGATGTGGAGGGGGAGATAAAAGCTTTAGTGAAAGGCTTTTTGTGTGTGTTTTTAAGGGGAAGTTTTACTACACTTGATGATGGAGGGATGTGCCACACTATTTTCTGTTCCCACCATTTTAGTATTTGCACTTTCTGTTGCAATGGTGGCAGCCAATCCATAACAGTGTCTTTCTGCTTCCCCTTCTGGAGAGGGGAGAATACACAGAAGAGCACGTATCAATGGTTTTGCCTCCTGGCACCACCATTTTGGTTGTGCAGCAGTAAAAGAAAGCCTTTTTTCCAAAGAGCTGAAAGATCTCTCTGGAACGTCTGCCGTTGCACACTCGTGCACAGACACGCGCACACTTGCACAGGCTCTCGCCGAGGTGGCTACAATCTGATTTTAATAGTGGCACTCCTTCTCAAAGTGTCATTTAAAAAAACATCAGCAGTCATGTCATGCATCAGGATGAATTTCTAAATGTAAATGAGATTCTCTCAGTAATTTATTTACATTTGTTTTCAGCACAACAAATGAGACATCACGTAGCTTCATAATTTCCCATGACCGAGTCACCAGCATGAGGTGTGTAATTTACTCTGATTTAAGATGCTTATCTAGAGGTTCTTGCAACAATACCTGGTGGGCTTTTTTATACTACTTTTTCCTGGCTTTTAACCCATCTACTTCACCTCCTTCTCTGTATTTTTGGCTAAAAAATATTAATGTGTCTGCTTCTTGAGGCCTTTTTTCAGTAGAGCTGAGAGGGATGGCTTTGTTCCCTAAAGCATGTTATTTTCCCTGCCATTTCTTCCTCATTTGGTAAAATCATTGAGGGTTTCCAGAATGTACCTCCATTTACATTATGATGATGTGGAAAAAGGAAAGCAATGCTAATTGTGGACATTTCTAATGGCAGAATGTTTGTCCAGAAATGAAACAGTGCAGTGGGAAGCATCCTGCAGTCGTTTGTTCACCCCTCTTCTCAGCTGAAATACTAAGTCTTAGACCTGTTCTTGGCTGTAATACTGACTTAGGTTTCTGATCTGCCTGTAGCTGAAATGATTCTTTGCTTGAGATGGGATGTGAATGCCAGTTTTCAAATTATGTGGACACAGTCATGTACTACAAAACTCATTTATTTTAAGCCTGTAGTTGAACCATTTAGATGTCTAACTACTTGCTTAAGTATTTCAGGTAGGTAGATGATTAAAGGTGCAATGTACCATGCATACAATTTTGTACCTCTTATCTTGCAGACCTGGTTACAGCTTGAGTAAAAATCAGGGCAATGGCTTTTGCTATTTTACAGGTTATCAGCACAGGAGAACTGAGATACTTTGGTGAAAGTTCCTGGTAAGTCCAAAAGCGGTACAAAATGCTATAGTTTGGGATGTTACAGTGCAAAAATATTGTACATCTTCGTGGAGATCTGCAGGATTAACACTGCGTGGGTGATCTTTTCCTCTCAGGGAAGAAGCATGACATTTCTTTGTGTTAATTCCCAATGCAAAAATGAGTGTCTTCCTTTAAAATGAGTAAGAATATTCCAAAAAATAATAGATTTAGACTGGTTTTAAATGTGCATTGTACATACTAGGTCCCAGTTGATTTAATTTTGGCCTGCTGGCCATTTCCTTAACATTGCATGGGTCTAGCACCAAATTATGCTGATGGCCTGTCTATCACCAAATTATTTACAGAACTGCAGTTAAATTATAGAAATCTTCCAGACAAGCAGTGCTCTGGGCAAATTATTTCATCAAAGTTATTTTCCATGGTATACTTAAGCAAAAGCTTACAGGAGCAACATTAATCTTTTTTTGGTATGTGATTATGCAGACGTGGTAACAGCCCCTTTTTAGAAATAGCTTCCTACCTGGGAAAACAGAAGGGAACCATGATATGGAAATTAGTTCTCTCTGTGCTATCCTTGGTTTGAAGCAAATGTTTTATGTCAGGGAAACACAGGACTGAGGCCAGCAGTAGGATGGCCATTTCTGCACACTGTCAGCTCCTTCCAGGTCTTGGGGAATTTTCTTTCTGTAGACTTTTAACTGCACACTTCTCTGAATTTGTAATTCAGATACTGCAGAAGCAGGTCAGCTGGCTTTACTAGTTCTCCATCACATCGAGGCCCAGTGGTCACTGCCCACTTTGACAGAGAAAAACATTTGTGTATCTGAAGGCAGTATAGGCACTTTCTGCATTACCCCCATCTAGCAAGATCTGAGCTGCTGGGTGATTATGAAACATACAAAGAGAATATAAATCCTAAAAGCAGCCCCAACTCCCTATTGTAATTGGCATCCTTTCAGACTCTGTTCCAGAGTTTAGAAATATAGTCAGGGTGGAACATCTATATTTGGGTTTATATGTAATGGTCATACCTACTGGTTCACTTGGAGAAATCTTGGCATGGATCACTATTTAAGGACCTTGGGTGCAGCACTTGTGTTTAGCTCAGTGTTTTTTATCCCTGCATATTTTTTTTAGTATTCCATGTTGCCATGTTTGCTCCGTGAGACAAGAATGCCTTCCCAGCCTCTGCACAATTGTGCGCTTTTTGTTGAGCAAGTATAGAAATTCAGGTTTTAAACTGACTCCCGTGAATAAATTCCTCTGGGAAAACAGGTGCTAAAAATCTGTGTTTTTCAGACCTTTCTCTGCCCACATACTTAGGGTAAGACTGAGCCATGTGTAGATGGCAGGCTGGAATGGGACCTCTGTGCTCAGGACCCACATGTGGAAAACTGTACGTGTGTGCGGATGGCAGACTCAGGAACTATAGCACAAGAGCTAAAGGTTTTTGCAAAGGTTTTTCGAACACCAGATTTAACTTGATTTCTCTCTGGTGTTGGGTGGTGGTTGCTGTTATGTGGGGCCACACCTGGGGAACCCCCCTTGGCAGCTCACCCAGGGTGACTCAGAGGCAGCTGGGAGGTGACACTCTAATAACTGGGGTTTCATGGTGTTGTTAGAGGATTTTTTTGGTTTGTTGTTTTTTTGATTGGTAGGATGTGAATATATGTGAAAGCTGGATCTCCTTTACTTGTGATCCTCAGCAGATGCAAGTCTGATTAAAAGTCCCCTAATTTAGAAATGCTTGTAAAGACAGGAGGATACTTAAAGCTGGCTTTGTCAACAAAATGGAGGAACTGTGCTCTTGGGGCCCATTAACAGCAGTGCCAAGATGGCCACTGCTGCACAAATACTGGGAATTAAGTTTCTACAAAACCCTAGAAGCTCCAAATTGTATATCTCACCAGTTCTTTACTCCCCCAGTTATAATCCATATCTCACTTATTGCTAGAGTCAACAGTCTAATGGTAACAAAAAATACCACCTTTCATCATCTATTGATTTTCAGTCTTTAAAAACTGACAATAAGCTATTTTTTGTCCAATTTCTCAATAAATAGGAACATTTATTGGTTTTTCAGTTTTGTTATATTACGTTAGAATATATTTTACTGCATATAGTGGGTAATGTAGCATCAGGAGAGATGTTTAAATTCAGCAAGTAACTTTTGAAACTGCATAGCTCAACTGAGATATGTAAACAAATTTGTAATACTAGTTTAATTTAGATTACAATGCAGGATACTCAGCCTGGAGCTCATTTTTCTATTTATTCCATTATGATCCTCAAACTAATGGAAGAGAATTGTCATAAAAAACAATTACAGTAAAGGTGAACATCTACTTTCTTCTCATAAAAATAATTACAGTAAAGGTGAACATCAACTTTCTTCTCTATCTGAGGAAGAGGGAGGAATTTTGAGGTATAGTAAGTACCACGGTATTGGGGTTTATTTCCTAGAAATTCACCAATGACAGTGTTGTATAGGTTGGGCAAGTCATAAATTCTGTCTGTTTGATACTGTGTCAAACCACTCAGCACAAACATCATCTTTCTCAGTGACCTCAGTTACCTTCTCTCCTCTTGAGAAAGGAGACAAATTATGATGTGATTGAGCTGTGGCAGAACTTGGGATGTAGATCCCGAGTTGCCTCCCCACTGCCACCTGCCTTCACAGCACATGATCACTTGCTAGGTTTTATCCTTTCCAGAACCTTTCAGGAGACACTGAAGATCAACAGTTGCCTCTTGCTTACTCTTGTGGTGATGAATGGCAATTTGATGGTATTTTCATCTCTGCTATAAAACCAGTTTAAGCTTTTTTTTTTTTTTTTTTTTTTTTAATTAAAAAGCAGGTAATTTCTCTTCTGGTGACATTCAGTCCTACAGCCATAGACAGTAAGCTCTTAGATGTGGAGGTGCCTCTGCTGAGGTGAGGATGTACAAAACAATCCTGTACTTTAAACCAGCTGTGCCACCAGCTCTGGCCTTTGCTGACCCAAGGGGTTCTCTGGCTTCAAGGCTTCCAGTGTGAACAGGCAGGCTTCCTAGGAGGCTTCTCAGGTGAAAACATTCACTTAGATGGTGAAACCTTTTTCTGAACACTCGGAACAGGGAGGCAGTTCTGGCTTATGTTTCATAACCCTTTCACAGTAAGCAAAGAGGGAACCATTTGGGCAAAACTTTTCCTTTTGGGTGTCTTGGGTGTGATTCTCTGAGGCACAGGCCCTTTCTCATAAGCTGCTGTGGATCTTGCTATCATCTCTGTCTTACAGGATCTGATGTACAAGGAGTTAATAGATATCCAGTGACCAAAGCCATTTCTATTTCTCTTTATATACAGAAGTGAAGTGGAGCATGTAAAATTGGAAAGCAGAACCAAACCTGAAATTCTCTAACTTTATGACTAGTGTGTGTGTTATTTTCCCATGATCTTTAATTACATTCTGTTCTGGAGGGGGGAGAGGGGGAATGCTAATCTGGTGCACCAACTGGGGGAAAAACAAACTGTTTTACAGCGGGAGTCTAGATGACAGCACACAGCAAATGCAAAATCTGACATTCATATGAAAGTGGGCTAAGCAAGACCATAGAAGAGAGGCAAAATGACTGCAGCAAGAGGAATGCAAGTGGTTTAAGGAAACCATGGTTTCTGTATTTATTGAAATAGCACAGCCGACCTTTGAGGTGGTGCTGATACAATGTAGATTTTGTAAAGCAGCACCAAGAGAGATGGCTGTCATAAAGAGAATGTGTGATTGGATTCAGGCTCATGAGAAGCTAGGTTTAGAAGAGTATTGCCCTTCCCTCTTTGAACATATAATATAGTGAGGCATGTCTCATTGCACTGAATGGAAAGATGCTATTTTCAGGACTGCTGTTGCTGTGCTTGCTAATGAATTTCCAAGGGGTGTTTGAGCCTTGGATATTGACTGTAGAGATGCTTGCAGTCAGTTGGAAGAGATGTGACTGAACACGAAGCTTAGTTCTGTGTGCATACAATCCTGCTCTCTGTGATTTTCCCTCAAGTTGTATATTCAATATCACTCTGCAATCATAAATAATTTGTAGAAGTCCAGCTGTGACTTAAGGCTTCTCTACAAACAGCATCCAGGGTGCAAAGTCATGTGATACCCTTTTTCTTCTTTCACTGACTAAAATAGTTTTAAAAAACTGTTCCCACTTCCAGTCCAAACATTAAAACCAACCAAATGGTTGGGTGCAGCATAAATGGTCTCTGCCCTGTTTCTTGGTCCTGATGTCTTCTTCATCCCCTTGGGATGGGAGCTGGGTCACAGCATGCGGATGTGCTCTCCTGCACCAGGGGGGCTGAGCTTCTGTGCAGAAGTAATTGCCTTTGCTAAACAGCTTGAGTTAGCAGCACTATACATTTAGTATTTATTTGAGTAAGGGATGAACAGGCTGTTTAAAAACAACATTCCTGGGGTTGTTCTGGTTTTGTGTTAGAAAGGCAATAGTCTGGCTTAAAGGTATCCTTTGTAAATAAAGGTTTTAGGAACAGGTCTTACCTTGAGTCTTTCCCCTCATGTTCATCAGCCTATTATTCAGATGTCAGTGGATTATTTTGGCTTGTTGGATGGTGTTATTCTCTGGGAGGAGAACCTGGGGAAGCTATGATGTATGTCAGTTTAACATCTTTGAGTGGTGTGTGAGGGCATCTCTCCTGCTCCCCAGCACTGGTAACCCATGAATAATCATGGAGCCAATGGGGCAGTATGTTTTTAACTTCTCAGGATCAGCTATGACTGGTGTGGATCCCTGGGGTGAGATCAAGGATGAAATGAACTCTTGTGTGCTTGGATGTGTTGATTATGAGCAGATCATCACTCAACACCCATGTTGTTATCACATTCTGGGCAGTTTACCTCTACCCCCAGGAACAGTTGTAGCAGTGAGCTTTAATCTGCATTCCAATTTTAAATTTAGCTTCTGTGTGAACCCCTAGGAAAAAAAGTTAAATTGTGCTTTGAAATAGAAAAAAGTCAAAGGTGGAATGAGAGGGTATAGAATAATCAAGATGCTTTTTTTTCTCTTTGGTAAATGCTAGGAAGGAACAGGAGCATAATGTGACTCCTCTCCTCTTGCTCATTGTTTTTTCAGCCAGCCTGTTACATACACAGTGGTCCCAACACCTTCAAGCATTTCCTACCAGCTCTGTCACTCAGAAGCCAGACTTCACTCCTTTACCTTTTAGCAGTGCTGTGGCTCAGGGCATTCCCTTGGGACATCCTCTGCACTTGCTACTTCTTATCACTCTCAGCTGGAGAAAGCACACTGCACTTGCCATCCAAGCCCAATGGCACACTTAAGCTGTATAAAGGCCACTTGACATCATTTACATTTTTCATTAGCCTTCTGAAGGAGTTTCTCAAAAAGTGCAATGGCTTTCCTAGCTTTTGAACTGCTTTGGAAGACTGTAATAATTTTGCACCACTAGTCTCAGAGTAGCCTATAATTGTTATGCAAAACATTGCCCAAACATAACATAACTAATTGCACAATTAAGATTGCTTTCTCCTCATCATCCCATTCATCATACTCCTCATTCACACCTATAGTCAGCATCTGGCATTAACAAAGGCTCTATTTGTCACATTAATACATTCCTTTTGTAGTGAAAATGCCTTTTGTATATCTCTTTGATACTTAAGGGTCCTGCTAGCTTGTTCAGTAAGCCTGAAAACAGTGACTAGAGAGCCTTGTAGGGTACATCCCTTTTTCAGATGTTTAATAGGAATGTAATGCAGTGGTATTCCAGGATACAAACAGCAACTCTGAGAGCTCAGAAAAGGAACCTGATACAAGTCAGCAAAAGACCCCCCCTTTCCTTAACAACATTGAGGTAAGTAATACAGTGTTTTGCTATTTTTAAAAATCTGAGGGAAATAATGCAGAATAGCTTTTCTTTACAGCGGACATTTCAAGGTCATCAGTCCTGTTAGTCTGACGTAAGGCGCATAATCAGCTCCTTCTGAGAGTCCAACCAGAACCCAGCAAACCAAACCAACTTGGAAAGTGCAGGAGGTTGCAGGGGAAAGTCCAAGAATATCTGTGAATCAAAATGCAAGAAATGTCCTGGTACCTCTACCAGTCAGACCTACATGGAAAGTTGTGCTTGAGTGGGGTGAGGGTGTGTTTGCCATTCACATAAGGACAGGGTGGGAGCATCTTTGATTGGAAGCCTAGGAGGTCTGCAGCACCATAATTCTTCTTAGGAAAAGGAAATGATGTAAGTTTCTACTTCTGGAATCTCTCCCCACTACTCTATAAATTTAAAGAAATAAAACACAAACAGAAAATTGATTTTTGAATGACGGTGAATTATTGTCATTAGAGGAACTGCAGTTTTGTGTCAAGGGAAAAAAAGCTCGGTGTACTATATGCTACAGTGTACTATAGGCTACTTTCTGAAGCATTACTTAATGTACCAGTCATTGCTGGGAACATGGAGTCCTTTTAATGCTAGTCAGGTAATATGTCATTCTCTCTGTAGAAACTCTGCAGCAGAGACATGAGTTATATACTGATGTAGTTATCAGAAGATCATGTGGTAGCACTAATGTGAGTCACTACAGTGGAGTTTGCCCCGTTTGAAATTTTTACATAATTAAAGTGAGTCATTGTCCAAATTCTGCCAAAGTGCAGATGTCTTTAATTTAACATATGCAGTTCAGCTAGCATATGCCTTCCATAGGTGAAGATCTTTTCCTTTGTGCGCTACCCTGCGTTAGCTCTGGTCTGGGAGATGCTCCCCTTTGCCATTCAATGTGCAGTGCTCCCACTGAAATCCATAGCAGCTTCAGAAACAGTATCTGGAACACCCAGACCTCAAATAGTCCTCTACACTTTGTTTTATGTTCTGCTAGTAATTCTTTAAATGCACATAGGTAGATCAAAACAAGTGTGGTTTTGTTTCTGTTATAATGAAGGAGATGGCCCAGATTTTCTGGTGAAATACGTTCAGTTGCCTTCTGTGCCTTGTGTCTCTGGAGCAAGGCAAAAAGCAGGGGGAGGATCAAAAGGTAAGGAAGGTTTCTTTAAGAGAAGGCAAGCTGGACATGCTTTCATACATATTGAACTTTTAAAATTATACACTTCAAGATGGTGGATGACTTAGTACTCAGGGGGAGTTAAATCAGGTTGTTTTAGCAGAGAACAAGACCACCCTCCATGCAGCTGGCTGAATCACCAGTGTTTCTGAGGATTTCACAAATAATTTGGGTTCTGTGCTGTGAAGATGACTAGTCTGAGTCATTTGGCTGAAAGGGGAGTACCTTTTCTTTCTTTCCCCCTTTCCCTCTTCTCTTTCTCTCTTTCTTTCTGTCTTATTTTTTTCTTCCCCTCACACTCTTTCTGAGCTGCAAATCTAGTTGTTCTCCATCTAATGCTGAAATACAACAACAATGTGGTTAACCATCACATCCACATGAAGCTTGTAGTTTTGCTGGGCAGAGAAGGAAAGAACAGACTTGTTTTGAAACGTTGAGAAATTTTCTGATTAATTAATGAGAGATAGAGAAAATGACTAAGGCTGGTCTGCTAATTTCTGAGTCACTGAGTAAATGCTATTTTTTCTTATTTGCCAATCCCTCAGTAGGGACGTTAAATAATGTTTACTACTGTAAATTCTTTCCCAGGAAGGGAAGGAGGTTATGATACAGGAGAAACTTGTATATTTGATTTAAAAAGTCAGCTCTTCCCTCTGCAAAAGGACTGCAGCCTTATGCAAGAGGGCATCATGCATACTGGTCCATCCAGAGAGTAGCCAGCCAAAGGGCCATAGGTTTCAAGCACCTTCTGAGAGTCCTGAAAGCTACCCTAGTAATTTATTGATGATGGAGATGAAAAACAAAATATTCCTGTAGTGTCCATCCCCACACTCTGAGGTAATACTGCCAGCAAAGAAAGAAAAGTTCCCACACTTTCACCTTCACTTGCTGCCGAGAAGGGGTTATGCAGGTAAGCAGTCCTGTGTCCCAGGTAAATAAGCAGTCAGACTCAGGAGCATGTGATTTTTGACACCCTCAGTGCCTTATTCCTATTCCTGTTATATTTAAGGATTCTGTCTTCTGTGTGGTTTGTGATCCCTAAGCTTTTTCTTAACTTTTTTCCCCCAGTAAAATTCTTTATGGCAAAAAATGAAGCTGCATGGATGTGCCAGAATAGTGAAGCACAGTGTCCTAAATGATGTAACTCAGGTTTTGGGAGCAGGATAATTGCAGTAGTGTGATGCTTCTTTTAGAATAATTAGTCCTGCTGAGAACCAGGGTATAAAAGCCAGTGCAGAGCACAGTAATGAGGCAGTTACACCATTTCCAGTATTTGTGTGCCCCTGCATTGCACTGCAGATCAGAGCAGGCTTGCCCACAGTGATGGTCAAGGAATGATTTCATCTTTGTAGCCCTGTGCCAGGACTGTGATACAAAATACGTGGGATTCATTCTATAGGAAAGCAGCACTCATCTTCCATAATAAACCAGGGGGCCTTTGAGATCATTAAGAATAATTTTTACAAAGGGAGGTTTATGTTTCCGTTCATGGAGCCAAAGTCTGTTCTCATGCCCTGTTACTGCCTGGCACTTGCCCATCCAGGAATGAAATCTACTTCAGCTGTGTGCACTTGCAGATGTCGGGATTTCAATTTCAAAGTACAAACAATTCTAATATTAAAAAGACTATTTCCCCAGTGGGAATATGGGTTGTATGAGCTTTTTGGCTTTTCTGTTTCATCTTTGGATTGTATACGATATCACCTTTAGATCTCTCTATCAGTTTAAGGGTTTTTTTTATTAGCACCACAGTGGACAAAATGTCAGTAGAAGTTAAAGTGGAAAGAGTCCTCAGAGAGATAAAGGTTGTCTTCCACTTTTCACTATATGGTTGACTCTGCTGCCCTTTTCTGTTGGGGTTTAGTCTGCTGGGGCGCTTCTTTGCTTAAGTTAAATTTACTTATCTGTTATATAAATAAGAGATAGCCTCGGCCATTAGGTAAATCTACTGATGGAGGGAAAAGGGATTGCCTGTGTGCATTTCTGAGACATGGAGTTCAAAAACATCTGATAAGGTAACCTTCAGCTGGTTTTCTGCAATGACTTTTGTCAATGAGCCTTAAAAGCATTGATATTTTCAAGCATTATAGCTGAAGAGTACTGCAATGTCCTTGAACTACCCACCAGCCAAAGAATGACATCTCCAAACTCAGCTGGTGAATTCCCATGTACTGTCATATTTATGCTTACTTTTTCCTTTCTGTCTGGGGCATCCATCTCAAATTACCAGGACCTTGGCTCTACCCAGTATGCAACACCAGACTGGTACCACTCTCAGGTGCTGCCTGGATTTGCTGTTGCCCTCAGAATATTTGCTCCTATATTGTACAGTGAGGATAATCCTTTGTTTAATTTTTTTTAACATTTTGAAAGGAAAATAGGGGTCTCATTCAGGTCTTTCCATTTTTGCATGATAGTACAGTTGAACAACGTGTACATGTGTTAATTAAACATCCTGTCTTATCACTGTTTTGGTAAGTGTCCTGTAAATTTAATCACTACGACACCTCTGTACACATTACAATCCTTTTAAAGATCTAGAGAAAAATCCTGGTGGATTATTCAAAGCACTAAATCACACAGAATTACAGTAGTTATTAGAGGCATTAAAACCTCTGATAAGAAGCTTTATCATGCATTTTTTGGGAAGCTTAATCTTTATCAGAGATGACTGTAAATAGAAGGGAACAGTAAAAAAACTTGATAACAGTTTATTTTACAGTACATCAATAATCAGGTACTGTAATTACAGTATAGTTATATATTTATTGCATAGTAAGTAACTACAGTTTATTAGTTTTCTTGCTTTTCTGTTATTGCAATTACCTGCAAGACCTGAGCCAACAAGGGCCTTTATTGTATTTCCATTTCCATTAAATATGTTTACACACATACAGACATATTTACATATATGTTTAACTACTTCAGAGGAGTTCAACCTGTTTACATGAAGGAAGAACAGGCAGTGGACATGCTAAAGATCTCTTCCACATATACATTTATTTAGATTCAGAACTATAAATGAAGGAGATCAGATTTTATCTGTGGTTATATTTAGCTATCTAATTTTTTCTCCTCTGTTTGGTGCTGGAAAAGTTTTGGTATTCTTAATCACTTAGATAAACCTCTCAGTTACAGACCTACTCAGTGTGTGGGTGTTTATATTATATCTGTACATTATTTACCTCTGTACATCCACCTCTGAATATAGATTAGATTCGGTCTCTGTTAATTGTGCTTGGGTTGTGTATGCATGCCTGTATTTATGTATTTCCAGGAGTTCTGTCATTTTGGGGTGTAGGCTAAGTGAAGATAGCCAATTAGGTGTGACTTCTAATTTAGTGTTGTTTACAATGTTAAAGGTTCTAGTTAATTTAAGAGTTACTGTGAAGCTGGCTGAAGAAATGTTCATGTTGGAATTGAGAACTTTTCTTGGTGAGAAGTGATGAAGATGTAATACAGAATGCAGCCCCTGAGTGGTACGGAGTGACTTGTGCTCCTCACGCCTCTGGTAGGGGCACAGCCATACCTCTGAGCACAGATCTGGGCAGCACAGCCCACAAAAGCTACAGAGGATTTGGTGAAAGTCCAAAGCAAAAGCAACGAGGGTGTTAAGAGAGTGAGGAAATGTGACCTGTCAGGAAATACTGAAGATATTGAGGGTGCTTGGCCAGAAAAAGAGATCTCTGAGGGACAACATGGCAAAGGGTAGTAAGAATACAAAAGGCTGTGGGAAAAGAAGGCCACTAAAATTCTCGTTGGTGAGAAATGGAAGGGTATGGGATGTAACTGGTTCAACAGGACCAAACAAAATTCACATTAGGTATTAGCAATAACCTTCTAAAGCAATAACCTTTTATCTAAAGATAAAATTTGGGATGTTGTGGAATTTCTTCTGTTGGAAATTTTTCAGGCATAAGTGGTCCTGCCTGGAGGCACATGGGGACAAAAGGCATCAAGACATCTTAACAACACTCCTAGCCCAGTTTTCTGTGCCTTGAACCATCTGTTTAAGAATCATGGTTGTGAGAAGGTGGTGTGTTCCCAGTTTGCTTGCCAGTGGGTCAAAAGAAAAATAGGTGAATTGCTCATCTGAAATAAAACTTCTATCCAGTAAAAAACCTTGGAAAGAATCAGCATCCACATGTGTCTGGTAAACTACTGAAACTTCATTTCTATTAAGATTTGGGGGCAGATACTGCACCGGCTGAAGCTGATGGCTAAAACTTCCCCTGGCAGTAGTGGAACCAATGTTAATTTATACCATAAAATCCCTGTTTTGCTGATTGTTTTCAGTCAGTGATTGCACATGACAGGCATAGTTTATAATGCTTAATAAGAAACTAGACAGTAAGATGTACTTAAAGTCTAGTAGGACATGTCAATATATACTTAAACTACTCCTATTTTCCTTTTCTCATCCTTTTGGTGGACTAAAATTTCAGGTAATATATTTACTATCCAGTACTTGTTGATTAGGGGACTCCGTGTTTAATTTTCAGGTGAAATAACTCAGATTTTTTTTTCCCTAGTGTGATACGACTCTGAGACAACAGTATAACATTTATTGTTATTCTGATTTTTTTCTAGAACAAATTTTGAGTTTATTTCTAAGGTGTCTGGCATTTGTGGTAAACAGGGAGAGGCAATGTCCCAGTGTGAGAATGGTTTGCTTGCTCTACCAAAAATTCTTCCTGCAGAAGATGATGGTACTGGTATGTTGGACTGGGTTTGTACAATTCAGTACAGAGGTACAGATAATTGTGTGGGTCTTTTGTCCTTGTTTTTTGAACATATGACTGATGAATAAGTGCTGAATTTCCAGCTTTCTATGTGTACTACAAGATGTCCATGCCCTTGGCCACATGGAAGGTACCTTGCATTAAGCAATACTGCTCAACTTCCAATGCTTTCCCTGTGGGAAATGCTTCAAACTGAGATTTTTGAAAAGAATCAGAACATCCTTTTATTCACCATGCACGAGGTGATCCTCATGGACCCTAGCCCACCTTGCTTCCAATGGTGTGCAAAATGCTAGAATGAGGATTAACATGGAAATGCTGCACTAGCAGGACAGAAAGGTTCAAGTCTTATCTGGGAGGTGTGGTTTGGAGGTTGTTGGTTCCTTTGCAAGTATTTAACAGGAAACATGAATAGAAAGATGCTGAGGCTGCTGTTTATGGCTGAGGCCACTTGCATACAGTCCACCGAGTGTGTTTACAGTATTCATAGTACTGCTGTGGGGTTTTGTCTCCATTGGAGAGAGAAAGGGGTCTCCAGTGGTTTTCTGAACACAGCGAACAAAGGAATTCCTAAATTTCTTTTTAGACTTGTGCTATTTCTAATGCTAAGAATACAGTTTTTGAAAATTTTGTTTTATTTTAGTAAACAGTCTTTCTACACAGGCACATTAGAGAGGAAAGAATAGGATTATTTAAAGGAGGGGAATTAATTGTGTCACTTCTATAGGCATTAGGCAAATTGCCTCACTTATAGTTAAGAGGTAGCATGGGAGTATTTAAGTATAGGGTACCTGCAATGCACTTTATGATAGTCTTAGCTTATGACCTTATATCATTTTATTTCTCAATTAAAGCAAGACATTCCTCATGGAGACTGTGATTGGGCACAGTGCTGTAGTTAGCACCTCATGTCCTGATGGCTGTGTGGTGCACTGTGATAAAACAGGGAAGGGAGTATGGAGTACTTGATAAGTTTGTATGGGAGTCCAAGAAATAAAAGGTGATATCTGATACGTGGTTGGGAGGGAGATGTGTAAATGAGATGTGAAAATGTCTAACTCATAATTACATGCTATGTGGTTTACCCATAAACCTGTTTTAAATGGGTACAGCAGATGCCACAGTTAAGAGAGTGACTTAAAAAGTCATTATGGGCCACCCAGAAATAGTAGACCAAGTCCCTGACTCCAGAGGTAGTAAAGAGCTCACAGGTCAGTCCAGCATTTATGTGTGAGTTTGGCATTTCACAGAGGGGTGCTCAGATCTTGAGGAACAGACTGTGCTGACTTGGAGCATCCCCCCGCCTTGGAGAGAAGGGAGAGTGATTGATGAAAGATACTGTTTCTGAGTTTTATTTTACATTAAACAAGTTGTCACAGGAGGAACAAAAGAGTGCCTTTGGACGCAAGCAGCACTGGGTGTTTTCTGCATGAGAACAAATGCTGACCCTGATGGTGAGTGCTCCCTGTAGCCTGATGCTGTGGCTATTGCTGCTCAGGGACTTAGGCAGAGGTAGTTTATGGCTCCTGGGGAGTTTGGGCACACTGAACGTTACCTTGTCCACTCCTTTGCAGAGGGATAAATGGGGCTGTGAGGAGAGATGCAGCTCTAATGTTATGTGGATATTCAGGTCAGAATTGAAAAACATACTGTGTGTAGACATTTTCAGGGTTGGGGAGCAGCCGGATTCTCAAGCTTACTGCACAGGGCTCTGAGTTCAGTAATTAAATTACTGCTGAAAGCTTAGATGCTGTAATGCTTACAGTCCAAATGTCTCGCTCTTAAATAGTGAAATGGTACTTGAGGGTGTTTTTTTTTTGTTTTTTTTTTGTTTTTTTTTTTTTTTTTTTTTTTCCCCAATTACTTCAGTGGGAAATGCTGTAAATTTGGAATAATTACCATAGAAGGTAATAACTTTAGTTATGACCCCTAGAACAACACATAACCCGTTGACTGAGAAGGGGGTGATACTTTGTGTATCAAATATCAAATCTTAAAGCATCAGACAAATTTGTAAAGTATTTCCTACCACTCTCTGTATGCCAAACATATTAGTTGCACTTTGAGCTGAGTGTACAATGTAGCTGGAGAAACAACAGGGAGGATCTTAACAGGGCCTGTAATGTTCGCAAATAAATAGCAAAAAAAAAGGAGCACAGCTGAAATATTCCTATGTGTGATTAAAAATGTATACCTCCATTTGTTTTTCTTCATGCAGCCAAGTTTTAGTAAAAGGAATATAACTGCTCAGGCACCCAGAGTTTCTTCCAGGAAGGTCAGCTCCCAGAAATTAAATGGAAAAATAAATTAGGTAAGAGTAATGGCTGAGAAAAAAAGTGAACTTTATAGCAAAAAGACAGAAATTCTCAACATAGGAGATATTTTTTGCATCGCAGGACTGAATGAGCAATAAGTTCTTAAGTTACCACAGCAGAGGAAATAATCTAAATGCATAGATAGATTGAAAAGGGTTTCATTTTCTCCTCTCAATGGTAGCTGTTCTGTGGTTTGTGTCATTATGACTGTTTACAAGCATTGTTTGCACAAAAATCACATTATTCTCCCAGGACTGACGTAGCCAGTGATGTAAATGTGCCTGCTCAGGGCCTGTTCCTCAGGGAGGCAGAGCACGCAGGGCTCTCGTGCTGCTCAGCAGCTCCTGGTGTAGCATTTTGGGACCGGCTGCCTTCGTGCTGAGCTCTGAGCTCCTCCAGCAGAAACGAGGGTTGGCACTCAAGGAGAAAGGACCTTGTTTGAGAGCTGCAGTGCAGGGTAAATCTCCCTTTTCCTTTAGCAAAGCATTGCATACTCTCTGTTCTGAAAAGAGGTACACTTCTGTGGGTTGTACTCAGAAGGCTGGCTGGCAGGATGCAGGATACAGGAACAGATTAACCCAATCACTGCATTTAGCAGCAATATTAATATCTTCTCAGGCAGCACTTACAATGTATGAATGTTTGTTTGAGGCGTTTTAGGTGATATTAAACTACCTTCAAGGTCTGTCTCTTCCAAAATCCACTGCAGACAGAGAGGAGGGATGGTCTGACAGGAGCTGGTGGCAGCAGGACGGGCTGACTGCGTGCTCCCCGCCAGCAACGAGGGCTGCTCTGAGTTAAGACATCAGGGAACGACTTTGTGCAGGAAAATAATGGAAACACTGACAGGGTGAGACCATATGCAGAAAGGGAAAACTTATTTCCTTCAGAGGCACAATCGTGCTTTGTTAAAGGAGCATTGTAAGGAAACAAATAGGATTTTAAAAAACTGCCTCTCACAGAAGCAATAGAAAAGGAACTTCTCATAGGAAAGGAATGGTAACTGAATTATTTTTATGATATAAAAGCATTCCAGTGTTGTGCTTGCAGCTTGTGAAGAAAGAAAGTGAAACTAACTGGGAGCAGCTGAAAGCGCTTCACTGTATAGGCTGAGAGCAATGAGAGATTAACAAAATAATTAAATCAGTTAACAGTGCATTAGATAACTTCAGAAGTGTTTACTTTAACAAGGGAAATATTTGTTCTTGTGTGGGTGAATGTAGCCTTTATTTTCATCAGTTTTAGTCTGCTTTGCTTCTAATGGCAATGAGTTTTCAGCAGAGGAGACAGCCCACCAAGACTCCTGGTTGTTACATGCGTAGCTGGACATTTTTAGCAGATGTAAGTGCAAAGGCATTGGAGCAGAATGTATCCTGCAGTTCTGCATTTAATTTCTAACTTTTAATTATTTTCTGGTTCTGAGCAAAGGTTCTGTATTCAGTCTTCTGCCAAGCATGGGTAGCATTAAACCCAGACCCTGCATTATTCCTCTGGACTAGGGGATGCTAGATTTGCTACTTAAATATTTAGTTTTTTTCTCTCTGCCAACTGCTTTGTTCTATCTATTGTGCAGCTGTTGTTCCTACGATCTGAGTAATCTTCTTCCTTCAAGCAGCTCTTAAGTATCCATGTTTTCATGAGGAAATGTGTAATTCATTCCATCCCATAGTCCAGTAGTGGAACAGAGCGTGGGGAATGGGAGGTGATCTGGGACACTGGGGGCAGACAACAAGATAAATAGCATAGCATGCATGCAAGAGGGACAGGGAAAGGCTGATCCAGGGTTGAGTGTGGCCCATGTGTTGTCTTCTGAGAGACAGTGGGGAAGAGGATGTGCCCAGCAGCACGTGCCACCGAGGCGCTGTCCCCAGCATGTCCTTTGTGCCACATGTAGCCGTGAGGAGCAGAAGTCACCAGCAGCTTCCCACAGCCGTGGCCATCCCCTGCATAACCTTTGGTGACTGTCACAGTTTACCACGACACAGGTAAAGATCAAATGGCCCTGGGTTTTCATTTGTGTGGTAGAGACTCATTTGACTGAAGGAGAAGTGATTTTGAGATGAAATGGCAGAAGTGGAGGTATGTGATATCAAATGGTATAAATTGGATCCCATTTGGGACTCTTGCATTGTGTCAGTGCCCAGGGTTGACTTAGGCTGTAATACCCCTTAGCAAAGTGGGAAGAGAGGTGTGTTATTCTCATTTTGGAGGCAAATACTTTCCTCAGTGTCCATGTGCCAGCTGCATCGACTCAGAACACTGTAAGGAGCTCCATTAAGTTCTATTGGGTCCATAATCTGCACATTAAGAAAAATTTACATGATAGATGGAGCTGTTAAAGTCTAATTGGGTAATCAAAAATTAGTTAATGTGCCAAAATATGTATTTAGCTGATAAACTCTAATGGTTCCAAAGGGTTCTAGTATTAATAGAAGGCATGCTTGCACGCTAAGGCGTTGAGAGTAAGATATTGCTCTTGTAACATGCATTTCAAATAAAGATCCCAAAGCACTTGACAGATATTAAATCACTTATTGATTTGATTTTTCCAAAATATGTCCATCCAAGGCTCTGGGGGAATATATGTTAACAATAATGTCAAAATTGCACATAAGTAATAAATTATAATTTCCCCCACTTCCCAAGTCTATCAAGTGCAATAATCACTCCTGCCCTTAAACCCAGTTAAAACCTCTCTAGGCTGGGTCTTCCTTAATTGGACCATATTAGGTCCCTGTGATATACTGTATCCACTTGAGTGACAAATGGGTTGAAATGAATGGGTTTAAAAAGAGTTAGAGGTAGAGTGGCAGAGTCAGTAGAAGAACATGTCATTGCTGGTTACTTCTACTTAACTCTGCAGAGTAACCAGCACAGCATTTGTGTATTCGCAGAGCCAGAAGGATGTTCCAGCATTCTGCAAATAGCTTCCTTACCTATTCGTTCAAATTTCATTCTACTTTGCGTGGAGGACATGAATAAGAATTTTAAAATAACTCTTCTGCTTAATCTTTCCAAAGTGTCCTAATGTATTATTAATAGCATGCCACTCCCACATTATAATGGCATGTGGTTCAGTGTTTGTACAGCATCTAGTGTAATAAGAACCTCATCCAAGAGACTTTTGTAGGCTCTTCTACAGTTCAAACAGATAATGACAGCTTTATTTTAATATGGAATAAGGTTATCCTTGTTTTATGAAGGAAATGGAAGCAGAAAGATAACACCTGTCATAGAAATAGAACTAGACTGCAGGCTCAGATGTTTCTTTGCTGCTCTGTCTACTAGACCACAACACAGAGGCATTCCTAAACTTGCACCTGTTAAACACAATTTATGGTTTGTTTGATGTATAATGGACCTTTATTTCTATATGGAATTTATAACAGTAACTATCTTGAGTGCATCAGACCTATTATGCTCCAAAAAAGCCTCCAGACACTTAAAAGTGCCAGACAGCCAAAGTCCCTTCTGTTCAACTAGGCATACCTTTGAGGAGGGAAAAAGAACATGTCCAAGAAAACTCAAGCCTTGAGTAACCTAATCCTATCTCCATACCACGTAAATATTTAAAGAGAAAATGCAACAACCACATTGTTGAATTTCCTACTTTGGATGAGTGTCACATTTTTAATGACAGTTGAATAGTTTTGTATTTTATTTATGTGGTATCATTTGTTTGCTGGGGAATATGAATTGAATGGTTTCCTTGCCTCTGAATTTGAAATTGTATTTTCCCTGATATCATTAGTTGAAGGATGTTACCACATAAATAAATAAATAAGCCAAGTGTTGTGGTTGTTTGCTGTCTAATATACATAGATCCAAAAGTATACTGAAATGCTGTTTGAAATAGATGAGTCAATGCCACATTTTCTGACATCTGCCTAGAATAAGAGAAAAAAACCTAATCCCTCACAGAGAGGGAAAACTTAGAAAGAGTCACCCAGCTTTTTGGGAGAGCTCTGGCCTGAGAAAGGAGCTAAAAGTGAAAAAAAGAGAAAAAGGTGGGGAATAATGAATTCATCAAGCTGAAAATGCACAGGCCAATGGAGCGCTTAGATTTCAATAGGAGGCAAATGGAAAGAGAGCCCCCATTACTGTTGAGATGCAGCGACACGGCTGCCCTAATCGCTTGGTCATGCTTGGGAGACACTAAGTCATCGTGGGCCATGACATGGGGAGAACAGGCGCCAGGGTTTGTTGTAAGAAAAAATTGTTTATTTAACATCCACAACCAGCATCATCCCTCTCCTTTACCTTGCATCCTCGTGCCCAGATCCACCCCTCTCTGCTGGGAAGCGCGTGCCAGGCAGCACGGCTGGGAGCAGCCCTGGCAGCTGAGGATAACAAGGGAATGGTTTTGGTAAGGTGTGACCACAGAACTGTCCTGCAATGGGAATTAATGTCTCACCAAACCTGTCACCCCTTTAAACAGAATTTATAGTACTTCCTAGCTCCAAAATTCATAGAAGTGCTGAGATTATTTTTATGTGAGATATGTCCTCTCTCTTAAAAAATCCCCAAAATCTCCTTGGCTGTTATTTGGACAACTGGCTATTTCTGGTTGAACAAAAGGAAGGATGCCAAACCAAGTGATGTTGGGCTAAGAAAACAATAGTTTCTGGAGAATGGTTATGTTAATATTGAGGAGAGCCTTCTCAGAGGCCAGTCTTTCAAGTCAGGTAAGCTTTGGCACAGTTGTGCTCCTTGAATAACGAAGTGCTTTAAAGGAGTGCAGTGTTGGTGCAGGAACTTGCGGGTTCTGGGCTCTATTCTTGGCTCTAGCCACAGACTTCCTATGTGCTGAGGAACAAGTCTTTTAGACAGTGCTGCTTTTTTTTTCCTGCTTTCCCCCCCCCCCCCCCTTTTTTTAGTTAGAATTTCCTTGCCTTTTAAATCTGTGGGGAATTAAATGGAACAGACATTTAGATTCACTTCCCCCCCTCCCTCAGTAATAGATGAAATGGAGAGGATGTAGAAACATGTTTAAAAGATCAAATCAATGCACTTATTTTGTAAGCAGAAACTAAAGGGAACAAGCTCTTGGTTTCTTTAAAAAATACACAACTGCTTTTTTCCCCAGCCTCCCTCTGAGATAAATCAAAATCAGTCTTTGAAAGATTAATTGAGGAGTCCATATCTCACAAAAATGTAGGCAGTGACTGCAAAAAAAGAGTACAGTGTTGACTAATAAAACTGTCTAGCTGCACAAACCTTTAAAATGAAGAAACTGCCCATCTACATATTTTTTCTGCCACATATCTTAATTAGCTCTGCAAAAACCACTGCCTACTTCCACTTTCCCATTAATTAGTCCCATGCTACTGTGAAGTGAGCGCTGAAAAAATAGCCATTCTTAGTTCTTTGTGTAACAACACAGGGCATTACCTTCATTCTGACCAGAGGGGAAGGGCAGACACTCCATGAGAGCAGAGCTGTCTTGTAACATTCCTGAATTAATTTACAGATTTGCATTATATCTGTAAAAGAGATAATTTAATGTCCTGAACACACATACATACATTTTCACACAAAATTAGTTAATCTAGAGTACTGAACTGTGATCTGCTCTAGGGTGTTCCTCCACAATAAAACTAATATTAGGGAAAGAAAGACTAGGAGACCAGAAGTTAATTAAAAATAAAAAACCACATGTATTTAAGGCAGAAATAAAGAACTGAGAATTCTTTGTTTTCTTCCTCTTTTGGTGGTCCTAAAGGAGAAATAATAAGGAAGAAACACTAAGTTGAGCTCAGCCTCTTCTTGAAGAGAACCCCCCAAAATTCCTTGAGTTAAAAATTAATCTGGATAGCTATAGCAGATTCACCTACAAAATTACCATTTCTCCTCTGGTCCTTGCTCAGAGAAGTTCTATTTTCAATAAGGCATATGTGTGAGCTTGTTAACTGAACCCATAATTAATGGACTTAAGATTGAGAGGCCCAAATGGCTTAAAATTGCAATATCTTGAGGGTGATGACCTGTGAAAGCAGTGGTTTACAAAGGGGATCACTCGTGCTCATGGCCTTTCTGAGGGGCCAGGTAACAAATGTAGTTTGGCTGTTCTCCAATCAGGTGAAAACTGTCTAATCTGATGTCAAAAATTCTGTTATTAGTGGCTTTAGTTTTATTCTTTGCAAACCATCAAATTGTGGGAATTGAGCTGAAGCTGATGGACTCACCTACTATCTTAGAGTTTTCCAGGAGACCACAGGCCACCTTGTGAGGCAGTCTGCAGTCAGAACAGAGCACTATGGAGGGGCTGGAAATGTAGGGATTTATGGCACAGCATCCAAGTGCAGGTAGGTAACCCTGGCAGTACCCACCCTCCAGAAAAATGTGATCCTGCACAGTCCTGAGTTTCCACAAGTTTAACATTAAGATATTGGTTATTCAGCATCTCTCTAGTGAATTAAAGTTCAGCCTGAGGATTTATCTGTTGTTTCATCTTGATGAGACAGAAATGATTGAGTTTAGACCAGGCATAGCTAATTTATCTTAATACAGATGAAGCCTGTATATCATCTTCAAGTAAAGATCATGTTTCCCATCATGGTATCTGAGAGTCTTCAACTCTCTATCATGAGAACTTGCAGTTCCTCACTTAAAAAAGAATAATTAGAGAATTCAGTATGCCACTTTTATCTGATTTTAAAGAAGTATGTAAGCTCTTCACCCCTAGTTTGTCGAACTTATTTTATGTAAGACTGAAGTTGGGTAAAGAGATAGGGCATTCAAAGAAGACTATGTGGCATACTATGAAGGTTGTTTTTCAGGTTCATAAATTGATCTGATTTCATTTTGAGTTCCCAATTGATGTTTGTTTTTATTTAAAATGTCTGTAAGGGTAAATGTTCAGAATGTACTATCCAAGATAATAGCATTAACTGGCATGGCTGCAAAATCAATAATAGTAACAAAAATATACCTCTACTGATTAAGAGTGACATAAAATAAATTTGTTAACTGAAATGGATGTAGTCAACAGTTTAAACACGTGTCTTAAATACTGTAATGCAATTCATAGTTCTTATTTTAACTTGAGCTAATTTTTTAAAAGAACCTTTGAAAATATGTATTGCATTTTTCTCCTTATAAAAAGACAAGCCAATCTGAGATAGAAGAGCATTTTATTTCTTCTAATTGAGCTCCCACCTGAAAAAATAAACTTGATAACAAAACTGTAGTGTACTTCATCCAGAGAAAGTAATTTAAGTTGGTAATTCCTAAACTGTAGACTAGCTTTGAAGGACAGGTCTTTGTCATCAGGCTTCATGAGAAACAGCAGAGCAGAAATAAAAATAGATCATTGACCAAAAATATCCTTTTTCCAGCTGGGTCATTTAAAGAACTGTCCTTTTTTTTTTTTTTAGGCATAAATACAGCTGATTCCAAAACTACCCCGAAAAGGGGTCTAACTCTAGAGGTCAGATACTCTGGAGGGTTTTGTTCTTGCTTGCTTGCTCTGGATATTTTTTTTTTTAGAGCAGGAATGGTTATGGGGAGAAAGAAGTGTGATTTGCAAAAATGTAAAACCTGGAGTAGGATCTTTGAGTCAGGTATACAAGCATACATCCACCAAGCTGTGACCAGGGCCTGTCACTTTCAAACCCAGTAGATGCAGCTTCTTGAAGTCTTCTCTGCACTGACTCATGGGTTTTGGATTTGGCACATAAATCCAGATGTGTGGGCCACATATACATTAACTTACTAAAGCTAATTACTAGTGTCTGTCACATAAGAAAGAGCTGAATGGGAGCACCTTGGGCATTGAACATAGCATCATTGTAAAGACACAGGCCAACAATATGGCAAGCTGATTTTTACCTCATTTTCAGGGGAAAATGAAGAGACTTAGCCATTCATTTAGAAGTTTTCGAGCTGTTTGGAGATACTGCAGTTGGGATGAGATTCTTATATATCAGGGGGATTTATATCTACATATACAGTTGAAAGTCATGGAGATGCTCCATTTTTGTAGATTTATTTTCTATTTTCCATTTAGCTGTGAGGATAAGACAGGTAAGCAGTGCAATGACCCCGTGTGGGTAGAGAGGGCACTGAGGAAGTGATTTTCACTGTGCCAGGACAGGAGGTTGGCTGGAGTTGTGCTCCGGGTGCTGTGCAGGTACACGTCGCACAGTGTCCTTGTGTCTCAGCAGGCCAGAAGAAGGCTGAGGAGCAGAAGAATGGCCAGCATGCTCAGTGCAGGCCTGCAGCAGGAGTCCACCAGCCACCCACTGAATGTGAGTGGCAAAAAGCAGGGGCTGCAGGAGAGGATCCCCATGGATGTGCACGCAGCACGTGCCGATGTGAATCTCTGAACAAGGCACCTGCGCTTGCCACAGCTCCAGGGGCTTTGCTCCATCCCAGGGAAGCCCAACAAGAGCTGACTAAAGCCATGCACTGCAGCACAAACACTCTAACATTTGGGGAAGTCAGATCTTCAGACTCTGTGAACAGCTTTTGCTCCAGTGGGGGCTATTTGTTCGTGCCAGCTACTTGTTCTGCCTTCCAGATTAAATGAAAGTTTGGCAAAACTTTGTTTTGTGTCTCCTTCATGCAGTGGCATTTCACAGGAAAGACACATCTGGAAGATTACGACAGATGCTTCAGATGTATGTAAAATATTTAATAATTCGTAAAATATTTAATCATTCTGTCTCTTAAAATTATTTTAACACATAGGCACAGCTTGGAGCACAGATATAAAACTGAGTATTGACAAGAGACAAAAAATTATGAAGATTCTAGTTCAGGACTATCAGAGATAATGATACCTAAACACCTTAACCTCAAACTCATTAGTCTCACATATCTCAATCAATATGGATTCTCTCAGAAATCAATTTTCAGCAGCAAATATGATTGTTAAATAATTCACAAGTTACAGGCCTTCAGGCAAGAAGAGGTTAGAGAAGCAGAAGGAAGTGGTGATCTTGACCTGAGATGTGATTTCAATTAAACGAGGAAAGCATCTGTAAAACACAGTTTTATGTTCAAGGTGTCAAACTGTTTAAAGAAAAGAGGATTACAGATGTAAATTGGAATCTAAAGTATTTAAAACACATTCTTATTTTTCATACATTAGCAGAAAGAACTGATCAGCAAGGAATGTGGCATTTTTAGGTATCCCAGCCAGTACTACTGGCATAATTCTTTTGTTTATTTGTTTTTGCTTTCCACCAGTCTTTATTTCACAGCTAATTTATTATGCAGTCTCAGTGAAAGCAGAACTGGTAAAAAACTTTTGGAGATTCTCTCAGATCTTTGAATATTTCTGACCAAAGGCATAGGAATTTTTGCTTATTATAAATTTTACTTTCTCATGTCTGCTTGGTTCCATACCCATGTTTTCATATTTACTATTAGGTGAATGACAATTCTTAACAGAAACATTATTTTAGGGATGGAAAGGTCAGCTTGGTGGGATGGTACTACCACTTCAGCACTTTTCTCAGGGCCTTATCATGACTACTGCAGCACATGGAAAGATTTGTATTGATCTGCTGAATGTTGGATCTGACTCTAATCATGCTTGTGTAAATTTGGAGTTACATCACTGAAGTTAATGGTATAATAACTATATTAGATTAATTCAAATATTCATATTCAGGCGTTGAATTAGTCTGATTTGTAGTTTAGTTGTGATGTCCATAGAAGCAAGTTGTAGTTTTAACACAATTTAGAAATCATAATTTAATTAAAAATATTTACTAACCTAATTATTTCTAAACCAGACATCTCTTTGAAGTAATTATAATGATACATTTTAATCTGATGTTATCTGTATTCTGCCAGGGATTTTTCAATGGGCATAATTTGGATAAATATCAAGCACTCCAAATGCATTTGAATTCAGCCCAGGTCAATAATGGTATTACTGTCTGAAGGCCCTCGATGGGTTTAGTCAGATGAGCTGGTGAGCTTATTCCAGTTTTGACAGCACTTAGATGCTCTGATGTCAGATACCAGCATCACAATTCAAGTGGGTGGAAGAATTGCTGTAAAAAGGTACCTTTAGGGAGGCACACCTGAGGCTTTTGTATAAAAACCTAAATTCATTCCTAGCCTTTGAAGTGATCTGAGCTAAGGTTTGGGGTTACCATGCATGACACAAAATTTCAATCCCACACATTTTTTTATATGTTTTCTTTCCAAAGCACCCCACCCTTCATGGCTGGCTGTCAGCCTTTCGCCTGCACAAAGTTTCAGTTACATCAAAACTAAAGAGAAGGAGAAGGAAAAAAAAAATGCCAACAATGAACCTTTCCCTCCAGATCTAAGAAACGGTGCATAAGTTCACCATTTCTGAGATTGTTCAAAAATGAAAAACATTACTTTTTAAATTTGTTCCACTGTCTCTTAATTTTTTTTCAACCCTTGTCTCTGTTAGCAGATCCATGAAAGAGTAAAGGGCTCTGGTTTTCTCTGCTGTGGATAATGAGTGAATTGTGGGCAGAAGTGAAAGGCAGCTCCTGAGAAGAGGGACAACACTAAGCAAGATCATAGAGATAGTTTTGTTATGTAGTGATGCGAGTGAGGCTCGATCCCCTTTTCTGTGTCAGATTACTGTGAAAACAGTAAATTTGTGTCCATGAATAGGGTCGTGGTCTGAGCTCTTGTCTAGGAAAGTAAAAGAGCGATCAGGAGGAGTGTTGATGTTTACTGCTATGGAATTACAGCCAACCACCTAAAAGGGATTTCAGTAAAAAATGGGCTAAAGTGAAGTGGAAAAGGTAGAACATATCCTAGTGTTACTCTTCATTTCTGTGTTGAGGTTTCGTGTTGAATGAACTTTGTTTTTAAAAATATATTTTGCAATGTGATTAGTGGTGAATGTCAGTGAAATTTATTGTACTGTTAAAATCCTATTGGGTCTTTGTTTATGGAATGTATTTTCCTGCATTTGAGGTTTAGGGAGGCTTGATAATGAGGCTGTGAAGATTCATGGCCCCTTTTCTGCAGCTTAATTTAGGCTCTATATCAAATATGTAAAAGAACATTATATCTTCCTGCAGCCTCTGTGTGTGATACATTTGTATTATTTCCCTGCCAATGTTATTTCTTTTACAAATGCAGAGATGGAAAATGGTGACAAACTGACAAGCTTTGCTTTCTGTTATTTTCTGGGCTAGGAAGAGTAAATCTGAAAGCTGCTGTAGTTACAAGTTTTATTAAGGTGAGACATGTGCCCATGGTCACATGTTCACTGAAGATTGCATTACTCTTGATTTAAAGAGTGAATGGGCAGCCAGCAGTGCAGTTTGTGAGGGCAGTTCCAAAGTCCTCCTGTCTCTGCTGCCAGCTGAGCCCTTGCCCCTTGCAGGGTAGGACACCTGAAGATAAACGTCCCCATTGGAGAGCGGCATGGTGCCCCAGCCATATGGCAGCGACCTGGCAGCGAGCTTTATTTAGCTGTGGAGCTGTAGCTGAGGGATACTCTCGTCCTTGATTGTAATGAGCTTGGGAGGATGGTGATTACAGAGGAAAGGTGTGACTTAGGTTTCCAGAGAGCTGGTCTGATCTCCTCCTCGTTCTGCTGGTTCTCTGTGCTGCCATCTGTCAGTGCAGAGAGGCTGGGGCATGGCAGGGTTTGGTCTCCAGGTGGTTTTGCTCTGTTGCTGTAATACAACACATCTCTTCCAGGGAGGTGTTGCTGCACCTGATTTAGGGAAACACCATATATTGATCTGTTCCATAATTTAGGAGGATCTTTGATTAATATTTTCCTTGTACACTGGATTATTTCCCTCTCAATGCTCAAATCCTGCCCAAGACCCAGGTTCACCGAGGGTGGTACGTAGGTGTGTCTGGACACAATGGCCACCAATTCTTCAAATATCCTTTTTCCTAACTTGGTCAAATGACTGCCTCTGGCCACAAGCAGGAGAAGGAATTTCTGAGGGATGAGTCTATAAGAAGAGTAGGGCAAGATGTTTCCATTTGTTACAGGTGCATCCTTAAGCACAAGAGAAGGGCATTGTTTCCTGCACATGTCAGTGTAATAGAAATTAGAACCCTGCCCCAGCAGTCTGTAAAGAAACTGATAAAGATCAATTTTTTTACCAAAAACTGAAATACCACAAATTGACCTCCTCTTGCTTACACAACAGAAACTCTGAGTAATCCCGCTGAAGGCTGGGGAGTGACATATGTAAAATTCTTGTTCTCTGATCAAGCCTCAGAACCTTTGCAAGTGAAAGCTTTCACTTGCTGGCATCTTTTGGATTGATAGGAGCAGTTAGGGAATGAATCCATCACCTCAATCTCAGATCTCTGAGATCTCCAGAAGCAGCATGTCCCTGGTTTGAATTGTTCAGAGTTGTGCTTTGAATCCTACCTCTGCTATGTTTGAGATCATGTTTTGCCAGGAAAAAGTCCAAATCTTTAGGGCCAAGCTTTCCTTTTAGCTGTGTCCTGGGATGTCAAGAGAACAAAGCTCTGTTAATTGTTCCTCATTCAGGATGCGTAGCATGGCATTATAATACTCAAACAATATTCATTAGGCAAAACAATTGCAATAATTATCTTACAAAAAGTCAGGCAGGGTAATTTCTTTTAAAATTAGGATAATCTCCAGAGGAGATTCTGCTCCAGTTTTGGTTTTGTTTGTTTATTTTTGGCTGAATGGTTTTAAATAGAAATTACCTAGGTGTCAATGACCTCTGGGTTCAATTGAATTAAGACATTTAAATGAAGTTTAAGCAATATTGGTATTTTCTGGGGGGTAGAAAATGGTGTATAGGAAACATACTGCAAATTTTGTAATGAAGCAATGACAAAAATCAGATGGTAGAGTGCTTTTATGTATTTCAGTAAGGCCCTTGAAATTTGGAAAATGAGATCTTATCCTTAGCCATCCTCAGGATTTTGATGCTTTCTAACATGTCTGGGTTTTTTTTGTTCATCTGTGGGGACTCATACAGGGCATGAAAAGCAGCAAAAGCATAGCTCGTCTTCCTTAATTTCTTTTGCTTCTCACTTTTAATGTCATTCCCAAGTATTAGCTAATCATGTACCTGGGTCTTATTATACATGATCAGCACAGAGGAAGGGCATGCCAGTAGCTAAGTATTTAAAAAATCAAACAGTCATTTTTACTGGACAGAGTGATAATTATCCTTCAAAAATCAGGAGCATTTCTAGCAAGCCAAGGTTCTCCTTTTTTGGATTCAGCACAGTAGTTTCCAGAAGACACCAATAGTACTGTGAGATTAATTCAATACTAGGATGCAGCTCCATTGATCTTTCTGATGTCATTGCCTTAAATTATTATAGGATACAACTGAAAAACAGGTCTAGAATGTATATGAACAAGAGCATGATCCAGGAGTATTTCTTCTCATTCTAATAATGACTTATTAGACCAAATCTTTGCTTTGAGAAATCCAACTTTATTTCAGTTTTCAAAAGATGGAATTTCACTTTTTAATTTTAAATGTGAAGGAGGTGGGTTGTAGCAAGAAGATTGATCACTGACAGAGAAGGCTAGGAGCTGATCTGATCATATACTCCTGTATTCAAATTCATGAATAATTTTCACTTGTATGAATTGCCCATTGGAGTCCGTAGCACTTCTTATGTGAGACAGGATCACTCATGCAAATAAAGGTTTACAGGATGAGGATGTAGGTTGTGTTACTACAGGGTCATTTCCTGATGCAGTCTTGCCTTTTTTACTTCTTACTCACTAATTTTGTGGGTTCTATTCTTCTGGCAGAAGAGGTTGTTGCATCATTAGTAATGGAGCTCATTATTCTGTTTAATATTTGAATTATGTCTGAAAAAGCTTGAAGGTGTATCCATTTCTTTAGGAGCATTAATATTAGAAGATGCTACAGTCTTTGAGTTATACTATGTATAATTTTGAAATAATTTTGGCATTTTTCCCCTCTGGCAACTGAAGCCTTTAACCTTACAGGACTCTTAATTTATAGTGACACCACAGTCTTTTCAAAGGCAACATTATTATGTGACTGATACTGAAATGGTATGGTCAAAAATAAGCAGAAAGTAATTAAGGCACAAAATTATTACAGTAGAGCAGACCTGACTTGGAGACCAAGGGCCACGCTCTGTTTGCTTTACTTGAACAAGGAGTCCCATTGCATCTCATTCAGATGTGCAGCAGTAGCAGAAACCCAGGCAAAAGCTCCCATGAAGTCACCATTGTAACCAAGGCTGGAATCTGAGACAGAATTATGCATGTGTATGTAGAGGGAGGAAGAGATTGTACAAAATATTCATTTAATTTGAATATGTATAGGAAGTGAATGAAAGTGTTGGGCCAAATCCTGCTCTCATTTACATTAATGTAGCCCCACAACGTCTGCTGAGGGTAGAATTTGATCTGACATTAGCACAAACTAACTTTTACATTTGCCAGATTCTTATTTGCTCACAGCGTGTGGCCAGCCAGAAATATAAATAAATCAAATCTGTTTCTAGGAAGATTCCAGCAACCCTTTGAAACTTTCCTTCTTTGCATTACAAGAAAAGAAGGGGTAGAAAAAAGGGGAGAGGATGGAGGGTTACATAAATGAGAGCAGGTGCGGTCGTGCAGAAGTAACTATTCAGCATATGTAAGTGCAGTTGGAAAATCATTGTCTTGCAGAGAATACTTGAAATTGGTCCCTAATGGCCTTGGTTTTTGTCATATGGTCTTGATTATCAGGCTAAAATTGCATTGCCGATGCCTTTAGTGTGAACAAGATGGATGAATAATTATTACGTGCGCTGAATACCTCTCTGCGAGGAGGAACCAGGACATCCCCTGGTCACCACAGCTACCATTTCACCTTGCTGTCAAGAGAACTGCAAGTGGCCAATTCATCACTTCCTTATTGTTCTTAAAATATATGTTTATAGTAATAAGTGCTCATACCTGCACAAAGAATGGGCAATGCAAACCCTCAGCGTTGCAAGGAATAGCTGTGAGACCAGTTATTTGTGGGACATGGGGTGTGCAAACCCTAAGTCCCTTATCCTGCTTGTAAAGACCTTGCTTTATCTTTGTGTTTGTGCAGATCTCTGTGACTATATTAAGGAGCAAAATTAATTTGTAGTAAATAAAACAAGCACGTACAAGATACCCCAAATTAGTTTTGGCATCTGTTCAGAAATTAGTTGACATCTTTTTCCTTTTTAGCTGTTAAAAAGGGGCTCTCATGCTGCCTTACTTCCCTCTGCCTACCTTTGTCTCCATTACCAGTTACTAACACAATAACAGAAGTGGTCATAATGAGGTTAACAGGAATCTTACAGCTAGCACTGACTCCCTGTGGTATTGAAAAGACCACTGCACTGCCCACTGGCCCCTCCACAGAAAGGGAGATGTGATGATGGTGAGGTTCAGAACAACTCTGAGATCCATGAGCAGGGCCACATGGCTTGGTCATCACCTGGGTATTTGCATTAGCTCATGGCTGGGTGTGACTGCTGCTCACGCTCTGTGCAATCCTTTCAATACTGGCATTTAGGTGTGGGATCCACTGGTTCCTAAATGGTGCAGGTTGAGCCACAAATAGAGCACAACAACCTGTGCTTCCTCTTGGCATCTGATCACAGGGATTGCATGTGTGCAGGGTACAAGTGTTTCAGGACAAGATTTCCGATGTCTGCAGGTTTTTCTAATTAATTGTGTGTTGCCATTTGCCATTAAAACCCTAATGAAGTGCCTAAAAACAGTTTTGATTAAATAATCAGACAATCACCCCAACTATTCAAATCTACTGATTATCTCCTACCAGTTGTTTCAGCAGTGACTGTCTATTATGGACCTAAAAAAATATATGCAGGTTACATCTGAAGAAAGGAAAGAAAAAGATAATAAAAAAATCACAATTAAGAGAATGGATTTTAACCATGGTTTAGTATCTTCTATCAAATTCTCCAAATACTCATCTTGCATGACTAAATTACTCGTTGCGAAACATTTCCCTTGAACTTACATGTTCTTTTATACCTGTACTACAGGTGTCTGTACTCAAGTGTGCTGCATCCCTGCACTCACAAAATTGTGTAGTCAAGTCAAGATAAATATGATCCAATGATCTGGATGATGACTGATCAAATTAATATCTGAATCAAACCTGAAAAGAAGACTGAAATAAAACTGCTAGTCTCAATTTTCAGTTTTCTCTCATTAGCTATCCCAGGTTGTCTGGTCCAAGGTAAGGTGGATTACTTGTTCCCTAGAGTACTAAAAATACCTGAGGAAAAGTCAAGTGACCTGCCTGAAGTAAGTGCCAGAGCAAAATGTGAGGATTAGGACTTCAGCCAAGCTGCTGTGTGATCCATGCACACTTGCAGCAAACTTTGGGTAGCAGCCTGCCCCCCTTGTCTTTCTAAACCCAAAATAACACGCATTGCTCAAGTGGAACTGAACCCCTGACTAATCAAATCACCTGAAGGAAAATCTGATGGTTGAAACCAGATGTTCTGATTTTTTTGGAGATGTTGTCTATCCACTTAGGTAGGATTCAAGCGGTCTGAATCTCCTCCATAGCACCTCATTGATTTCTGTTGGTATTGATTTGCTTTGGAGCAGCCTGTGGCTTTTTTGAAGTACCATTTTAAATGGCTTAATCTGTTCAGAGAGTGGACATCAGGCTTAATCCGGGACTGTGATGGATTTTTTTTTTGAGATGGGAGGTTTTGGCTCTCACAAAGGTCTCAGACTCCTTCTGTTTCAAGCAGTGATGCAAAAGGTCATGCATTCCATAGCATTCTCCCCTGCAATCAATGAGCTGCTGCAGGGTGTTGCCAGAGGTCGCAGCTATGGGGTGTCAGGAGTTCCTGGCTGTCCCCGCATGTGGCTTCCTGAACAGACTGTGGTAAATTCAAACTGTGCCTCTTGGTAAAAATCACTGGAGCCATCCTGCTATGAATTCCAACCATAGACATCAAGGATATTATTATGTAAAAGGATGCTATTGATATTAAAAAAAAAAAGAAGACATAACAAACAACATAAAAAACCTAGATGCTAAAATTTGGTAGTTTATCATGTCTCAGGGTTTTCTTTTAACTTTCTTCTCTAATTGAAAAAGCTAAATTGATTGAAGCATTTGAGCCCTGATTTAGCTTTTAAAAAAAGAAGCAGAATCTAAAAATGGCTCAGCGAAGCAACTGAAATGCTATCACAAGCTCTTGAGATCGATAAGCTAGGGAAAAAAAGGAAGAAGAAAAGTTTTTGAGTGACAGTGTAAAAATGGGAAATTTAAATACAGCTATATCATTGCATTTTGCTCCATTGTGGATTGCATAAAATACACTTTGGCAGTGTGCTTTCATGCAATCTAGAAGGTGATCTGTTAGTAACACTGAATTTGTGTTTATGTTCCAAATTGTAAACTACATTTATAGCAATATTTCTGTATTAAGGTATTAATGCCAGAAGTGCTACCTAAGCTTAACTTTACCAATATAACTCAAAATGTAGTTTATAGCACTATAAATAGTAACACTGATATTGACACTTATAGCAGCATCTAACTCCCTGGAAAGCTGTTTCTGATGCTAAATGAAAATGCAGGGAGCTGACAGTATATTTATACATACCAGGCAGTACAAATAGTACTTTGTAGTTCTCATTGTTGAAATTCCTTGTGCTAAAGGATATTTAAATATTTAGTGGCATTGCCAGATTTTCCCATTTAAAAAAACCCCAATGTTTGTATGTATATCAGATACATATTATTACTATTGATAATAATGCTAACCTCATTAATAAAAATACTAAACAACAGGCATAATGGCAGTTACCTGTAGTTGAAGACTGATCATTCATTATGGTCTTTCACTTTGTTCCTTGCCTGGTTTTTTGAAGTATTCCGGATTTTTACTGGAGATCTTCTCAGGTCTCTGAAACATCTGGAAATTACAACCAGAGCTGTTGACTTCCCCAAACCCTCCTTTAATTGAAGGGTCTGTGATAGGGAGCCATTTGATGGCATCACCTCTCCTCCTGAAGCACACATGGCAAGCTGCTGCCTGCAGAACTTCCCTTGTTTAAAGAAAGGAGGAGCAAGGGGGGGTCATCAATTCATCAAAATTCTGATTTGACTATTCTGAAAGTAATAAAAATTAATCCTTTTTTCCCCATACTTTAAATTTAGAATAACATCTGACAGGTTAGATAATTTAAGAAGTTTTTAGATGACTTTTGCCTCATTTTAGGCATCAGCTCAAAGTTCTCACTCTGGACCTCAGAAACACAAATGCAATTCCTTTTTCTTTCTTGGAGGTCTTGAGTTCTCTTCTCAAGAGAAAACCCAGTGCACTGTGTCTGAAAAGGAAAATTTCTGAAGATTGCATATAACAATCTATCCAACATGCAACTGCTAAAAAAAGTATCTGCTGAAATGCAAAATTAATTATTCTCTGTCTTTTGCGCTGACATTTTTACTTGCAGTTTGTGGCATAAAAGGGTTTATGTAATTTTTGGCTACATTACACATGCTGAGTATGACAAGGATGATGTTTTGTGGTTTAGAGTTCTAGGTTTTATTGTCAGCACTCCTAGAGAATCACTGTTCAAGTATGGATGAGTTTATTTACTGTCTTGTTTTCCTCATTTCTAAATTAGCTGTGATTGTTTCCTTTGATGATACCTTACATAAGCAATATGTATTTTGGATTAGTGTGGGCCTCATGAGAGGTGCTTCAAAGTATAAACTATTTTATCTGAGGAGAATATGTTTATTATGTGTGCATGATGTGAATGTGTACTTATGAATATATTTTGTGTTAGAAGCATACAAGTTTATCTAGGTTTATGGTGCATTTATACTACAGTAAAGAACACCACAATGAAATTCCTTTACTTGGATGTTAAGTACCATGCCATAGTATTCCCTTTTAAAAGGGTATTTTGTCCACTTTAACAGATGTTTAAGGTACTCACTTGTGTGAGCCAAGTTATACCCTCACAGAACATTTAGTTCTCGTGTCAAACTGACTTTAGGATTTTCTCATACGAGTTTTGGTCCTTAGCATATTTAATCACTGGAGATGAGTAAGCATTGATAGGTATGAGTGTCCCACGTTGACCTGAGAGGTATAGATCCCCCTGAGATTAAGAAATATGAGAGGATCCACTCTCTGTAGACCTCCTGAAGTTCCTGCACTTGACTTTTAAAATCTTCTGCTCTGGTGAGAGCATGTTTTTAACTGGTGAACAACAGGTATAATTGAGAGGGGATGTTTGTGTCAATAGGATAGTGAGGGTGAACATGAGCAAACCAGCACAAAATCTGGAAATTTCTATTAAGTCAGGATTGGTTGGTTTTGGGGTTTTTTTCCAATGCTGTGGTTGTGCCCAAATCCCCAAAACCTCACTCAATCCTAACCAGTTCACTGGCTCATTTTAAAGGAGTGGTAAATGACTGTTCACTTTCATCAATTGTGATTCCTCTTAATACATCTACTAAGGAGATTGGCAGCTGCTGCTGTAAAGAGAGGTTGGAGCAAATGTTCCCTTTTCTCAGTCCAGATGAAAATACCAGTAAAGAGCTCAGATTCATAATTTTTCACAGATTCTAGCTGTTGATATCTGGGATTCTTCATCAGATTTTTGTATTCTGAAATTAAATCCTCAGTTTAGTCCAGCAGAGCAGAGCCCTTGTTTGGTGTCTGTTTTCTGATGTGAGCTGTGGCCTTCTCAAGCTTTTCCCTCAGAAGGTGACTGTAGAATGGGTGGAAAAAATTTGTCTATTTTGGACACCAGTCAGTAAATGTTAAGCCTTGTTGGAAGAGTATGTTACAATAAATGGGAAGATGGTTTGCAGTTTTGTAGCTCTGTGCCTTTATCTGCTCAGGAAATAAGAGATTAGTATATTAAACCATACTTTGAGAATACACCCTGATTTTAGAGTATTGCACTTCTTTGCATTTCATTTAAAATACCTTCTAAAACCATTCATACAGTATTCATGAAACATCCTAACAAATACTCTCACCACAAGAATTTTCAAAAAAGTTAGGAATATGCTGTTTGGATTATCTAGGGTTTCTTTTTTAAACTTTCCCCCCCCTTTGTTCTGTATTTCTCCATTTAATTAGATGCTTCATCCTTCTTCCCCTCAGAATACTTTGCTTTTATTCTGTCACAATTTGTGACTTACTGGCTAATTTGAACTGTAGTTTTCTTTACAGTTAAAAAACCACCCCCATATATTCAGATTTGTGACTGTGATTAATGTATGGAAGATAAGATGATACAAAACGACCAAAGCAAGAGAAAAGAACTGGTACCTGTATGTATGGCAACTGTGTCACAGCTCTCTTACTTATTCATCTGAATGATGGATAAATGGCAAAACTCCCTTTGATTTCAGAGGGAGCAGAAGTTAACTCGAAATGAGCAGCTTTCCTGCACGTCTAATATTCTGAGGACTCAGGTGCTAATTTGTGATGAAAGATCAACACAGATGGGAAAAGTTATGGCGTGTGGAAGAATAGCTGGTTGAAATGCAGATCCACACAGTAAGGGCCTAATCTGCTTGATGCCACGTACTGACTTCAGTAAAAGTCTGGGGCCTTGCAGGAATCCAAGCTAAATGCTAGTAAAAAGTCTAGACAGAGGCAAGAGAGAACCTCTCACTGGTGTGAAATTGTGTGCACATACAACCTTTCACATACAGTTTGTACATATGTTTTCCTTAGAATAAACCGTTAATAAAAGGAAAATGGCATCCGGGAAGACAAAGCATCCAAGGCAACCCATCTGCACTCTTGTCATATGATAGACTTGGACAAACCTAAAGCTGCCCATACAACTGCTCAAGAAGTATGCCAAGGGAGCAGATGCTACCTCTGCAAGGATATTTTCCAAAGTTTGGCATTCAGGAGCTTGTGGTTACCATCCAGAGAGGAAGAGGTGAGGAGGAGAAGTGGAAAGATGTTGCCTTGGCACCTCCTGGTGTCAGCTTTCTCATTCACATGAGTTAGCTCTTTGCAGTTCTTTCTTTCTTCTTCTGCCTAAGTAAGGCATCTGAGGTTAAAAAGGAAAGCTGCTATGTATGAAAGCAGAACACTGTGAAACTTGATACTACCCTTAAAATATTTATTCAAAGGCAAATTCATGAATGTATTTAGATTTATGATGCATAATCATATTTGGGTTAGTGAAAGGCCAACAGAGATCCTGGATTAATCTGTGAGATCAGAAGCCAGTGGGGATTTTGTGAACTCAAGTGGTTGGAACAGATTGTTCCAGTTTTTAGAGAGCAGCCTGGAAGCAATGTCTTTGGGGAAGAGCAGGTCCTAGAGCACCTTGGTTCCCTCAGAAGGCTGGGACATCCCCGCAGGGCACCGCATGGGCACTGGGTGAGCCAGCATCAGTGCAGTGGGCTCTGTGAATGTCTGAGGAACAAGGAACTGCTTTTGTGTAGGCTCTTGCTCACCAGCAAGACCAGGACACTCACAGTGAGCCACTGCAGCCTGTGCTGAAGCTGCTGTGGAACACAGTGTGGGAAATGGAGAGAAGCAGGGGCTGCTGTGGTACCACTGCTAGTACCTGGTGGGACAAGCTGGGCTTAGTGCTCTGCCCTGTGGTCAGCACCACCCCCTGCCAATTGTAGATATTTTCCTTTTAAAAAAATCCTCTATAGAACTGCTTAAGTATTTCTCATTGTTTTCATTCTCTCTCATTACTAATTGTAAAAGGGTAGCATCACAGCCAGCAATCCTGTATTCAGGCTCTCAGCCTCTTTGGTGCATTGCTTGCAGCCCAGAATGCCGACTGCATCCTGGGCTGTAGCCAGGACAGCATGGCTGGCAGGGCAAGGGTGAGGATTCTGCCCCACTTGTAGTACTGCATTCAGCTCTGGGGTCCTCAGCGTAGGAAAGACATGGACCTGCTGGAGTGAATCCAGAGAAGAGCCACAAAAATGATCAGGGATCTGGAGCACCTCTCCTGTGAGGACAAGATGAGAGAGTTGTGGTTGTTCAGCCTGGAGAAGAGGAAACTCCAGGGAGATCTTACAGCACATTTCAGTACTAAAGGGGGCCTTTAAGAAAGATAGACAAATATCTTAGCAGGATGTGGTGTGATAGGACAAGGAGTAATGGCTTAAAACTAAAAGAGGGTCCATTTAGATGAGATACAAAGAGTAAAGTTTTTGCAATGGAATGAGTTGCCCAGAGAGGTAGTCGTGCGCCATCCCTGAAAACATTCAAGGTCAGATTGGGTGAGACTGTGAGCAACTTGATCTGGTTGAAGATGTCCCTGCTCATTGCCGAGGGGTTGGACTTTTAAATGTCCCTTCCAACCCAAACTAATTTATCAGTCTATAATTCATGATCCATCCATGATTATGGTGATATGAGACCATATGTGTGAAAAGGTCCCTTTCTGAGTGGACCTGAGGAAACACAAACATATCTGGCCTGTAATGGTCCCTGTTTCCAAAGGTTTATAGTTTCTCTCAGGCTCATGCTGATAAGTAATGTTCCAGTTATTTCTTCGACATGAGAAAATACTCCTTGAGGCCATGTTACAGTTCTTACCAAACTTACTTGGCTTTTGGACTAAGCACAGTTTTAGATCACACCCTACCATCAGAGGAACTAGTAAGTGATGACCTTTGTTTTGTTTTGGGGTTGGAGCAGGGGGAGAAGGAGCCAGCCTAAAACCTGATTCCCGAGGCTCATCCCTGCCAAACCGTGACCGCCCTGCATTCTCCCTGTGCTGGGGGCAGTGCCAGAACCTTGGCTCCAGCTTCTCCAAGGGGAAGAGGGGCCAGCAGGGGTGCCTCAGCTGAGCCCCCAGCTGCTGGTGACCACCCTGGGCCTCGGGGAAGGAGCCCCAGCCCTGGAAGCAGGCTGAGCCTCTCCGCCCCGCTGCGATCACGCGCAAGAGGGCTCCGTGTTTTCCTAAAGCGGCATTTGCCCTTTCCAGCTGCTGGACGCCACAAAAGGTCACCCAAAATGATCTAAATGCATCGTTTCCCTGGTGTGAAGGATGAAGCAGGGAGCCTTTGAATGAAGGCAGTGCTTTTTTGTTTTGTTTTTGTCCCGCAAGTGTTCCCTTTGCTGTTACAGTTCCTGCAGCCGAGTGCTGTCACTCGGGTTGGAATCAGCCTCCGCTCGCTTTCTGTCCATGCTGCAGCCTCTGGCATGGCCAGACTCCTGCTCACAGCCCTGGAGGGACTCTCTCAGGTGTGACCTCTGAGCCTGACCAGGTGCAGGCCCAGGGACCGAGACCTTGGTCTGTACACATCCCTGGAGCGTTGCAGAAACCCCAACCAACATGTGCCAAGGAGGAGGTTTTGTACTGGTTTGGGCAGGGTGTGTTCAACAGGGGGCTAGCAGAACCACTGGAAACCAAATCTCATTTGCTAGGATTGAAATATAGCAACCAAGGCAGATCATCCTGTCTCATTGTTTTTATGTGTCCCTGAGTCTAAAGTCATTTTTAAAATGTGAGTGATGCAATTTCTTGCATCTTTCATTTAATATGCTGCTTGGTAAACAGTGTTTTAGATTAGTATATTTGTAATTTAAATGAAGACAATACATCAAGTCAAGTCAGAAAAGAAGGAAGAAGTTTAAGGAATGATTGATGCCTCTTTCAGTGTTATGCCCTCTTGAAAAAGAAAAAAGAAAGCGTAAGGAGAGGGGAGAGGTGAGATTATTGAGGATCTATTGGGGTAAGGGAGAAACACAGAAACTGTCGTTCATGGGCAGAAATACACTATTTTTAAAAGCACAGTCAGCTCTGATAGCTGAATCTGTTTTCTTCAAGCGCACTAATAAATTCTGCCTAATTCATTTTTTATTCTCTCTTGGGGTCTGCTTGCAGATTTGCCTCAACAAAGGAAGCATCATGTTACTTCTTTTAAATAATTGATGGCTCTTGGTCCAAGCCAGCTTGAAGGAAATTCAAAAATAGGTACTGATTGAGTAAATACCCTGCCTCCCCCTCTGCTCCCCCGCCCCCATCCCTTATTTATTTTTGCAGCCTGGGTGACTGGCAGTTGCTGGTGATGTCATTTGGGTACACCCAGCACTTAGCAGCTCTGATTTCATTTATGTATTTATTTATATTTAAGAAAAGGAGAAGCTGTTAATTGTAAACTGTCTGATAGAGCTAAGAGCTCTTAATAAATCATCAGCAGCCTTGTGCCATGACAACCAGGGATGGACCTTAACAATTTGAGGTTGGAATTGGTACCAAGAGAGGCACTGGGGAGACTTGTGTGTATCCCACTCCTCTTCACTAGGGATGTCCTCTTCTCAGGGCACCCCTGGGGCAATGTTTTCCACAGTGGTGGTTGTTTGCAGGTTTTGGCCTGCCATCTCTGAGAGCAGTGTTGTTTCCATGGAATAAGTCATCTTCCTGGACAGCATGGATTTGCCAAAGCTCTGTGATGTCGTCTATAAAGATATACCCTTTATAATTTACCTTTTAAATTATTCAAAAATCAGTGTGGTCCAAATTAACAGCAAGAAAACCCAGCAATATTTTTCTCCTTTTTTTTTTTTTGTCTTGGCTTTGAGAGGCAGGGTGTTCTTACACCAAATATTGCTGCAGTAAAAACATTTTTGGTGTAAAATACTGCATAGGGGAAAGCAGTGGCAGAGTTTACATCTAGTGAGTTTTGCATTCATTCTCTGGTTTGCAGTCTGTGGCTTCATGCCTCCCCAGTTTTGATAGCAGTGAGTTAAAAGACTGAAGAAAAGTTTCAGAAGGTGGCTTCTGTGTGCAATTGTTATCCCTCTTAAGTTCTCTTTGTGACGTATGTCCGTGTTCCATAATGTTAATTATGCAACATTGAATAAGTGATGTTCAGCTCTAAAAGGGACTGATAGAAAAAAAAATAGGGAACTTTAATTTTTTTTCAAAGCAGGCGAGTCCTATTGCAGGTCACATCTTGATAGAATATCTTTGTGCGTGAAACCAGCACTCAGCTAGTAAATAACATAAGGTCTTCTTGACCTTGCAGCCTTATGTGGGCACGCATGCCATTCAGCTAAACTGCTCTAGTGTCCAATACCTTGGAGGAATTGCCAGGTATTTCCTCTGTTGCCATGCCTGTCACCCACGCTGGCCCGGCGTTCCTCGCTGCCCGCTCCCGGCACTCCGGCCGCGGAGCAGTTTGAGCGCCCACAGCCATCACGGGATCAGGCAGGGCCTTCCCAGCTGGAGCAGCAGAGGACCATCAGGGCCATGTCCACATGAGTAGGTGCAGATGGACCAGAGCGGACTGGACGTGGCTTGGCTCTGCTCTGGAAGCCGTGGTGCTGCTTAGTGCAGTGCTGTCATCAGGCAAATACCCTTATTGTTTCTTATTAGTAGCGTTAGATCTGGAAGCTCCAGTATGAAGATTGATCTGTCAGGAATGTGCCATGTATTTTGCATATTTATTGTTCTCTCTCCTGTAAAGTGAGTAAAGTAAGCATTGTAAAGTAAGCATGGCAGATAATCTGATTTACAGAGAAAGCTCTCTTTGAGAAATGGAGTGATGGAGACAGGTCTGTGTATTTCTCCTCTTCCCCTCCAGAAATGAACCTCTGGGGTGGGTATTTAGGGAAACCAGAGCATATGAGGGGGCAGAAAGGAGATGGGAGATCAGTATTTCTGCAGCGTTACAATCAAGGCAGAAAGAAGGCAATGCAAGACTGAAACTTGAAACAATAGCATCCAAAAATGCCTTCCAGAGTGAGGCATACAATTGCATATTTGGATATCTACAAAGTGCCCTGTACTCTGAGTAGTTCCTCTGAACAGTGTTGTGCACAACGAGGTGTAGGGTCTTTTTCAAGTGGTCGTGAGTGCTTACACATTTTTATCCAAGTGCCTGCAGTACGTGGAAACTTCTGTGTGGTGCAAAGTTTGCAAACAGGATTTAGAGATGTTCCAGTTGTCTCTTTATCTGCCAGAAGAACAGGTTAAGAATTACTTTGGTGATGGGAAAAGCTATAAACCAGCACTAGCTCACTTTGGGTGTTAATACAATCTTTAGCCATAGAGGGAAATCTAAGCCTTGCTGAAGGCACAGCATACCAAGGCATATCTAATAGTGTGTGCTTGACTCTGTTGCTTGGGAGCTTTTATTTAATGCAATGGCCAGGAAAATTGACCTCATGTTTTGGGGTTTTTTTTCTTTTGGACTTGGATCCTGACTCACATGATCTACGTGTGTAAAGCTGTCAATTTACTGATTTATCAATGCAAAAAACACTTAGTTGGAAAAAATAGGAAAAACTTGTGATAAAAACATTGTGCTTTGAAATATCAGCTGCATCAGAGGATATGAGTGGGTAATTGGTGTAATAGGGACCCTTCTGTCTGTGAACATAATGCCATACAAAAAATACCATGAGCCAAATTAGTAGCCAGTTTCTGATAGCTGAACTCTCCAGCTCTAAATGCTACTGCAAGCATTCTGTTTAGGAAGGGAAGCTAAAAGCCTCTCAAGGGTACATTGAAAATGCTGATCCTGAATGTATAAATGGACACATTTTAATCCTTAAGTTATTAATTATTTCTCATGATTAATTGTAATTATTTTATTACTACTCCAGACCCTTGGGTCAAATTGCACACTGAAGTTGGTAAGAAATTTGCTGAAGGATCTCTTGATTTGGTATGATATCATTTTTTTATTGGATATTGGACATTATCAGTTGCATTAAAGAGACCAACAGCTATCATGCCATCAAATTACAGGATATATTTGGGTTGCAGACATAACTCCATTTCTTTCAGTGTCATCAGATATAACTTTAAATTTAATGCACAAAGGGAAGGGGAAATAATCCCTTCACCCACAAAGACATAAATTAAATGTTACCCCACGCTAAAAAATGTAACCTTAAATGAACCTTACGTTAAGGAAAATTCAGTGCATACATTCAGTGTATATGCTCTGTGCTAGGGGATAGCAAGTATTTTCAGATTAGTCTGAATTATTGAGGATTTTCTGGTGGGAAAGCTGGGTACCCACCCCTCCCTCTGGCCAGCTCTACTTCCCAATGCCTCTCTCCCCTCAAGTAACCAAAAGAATCTTTTTCTTCTGAACATACAGCTTGTAATATACATAAAAGCAGAGTTTGCTTTGATCCTGACAGCAAAACGTTTATTTTTAAACTGGAACTGGGCTGTTGTCCAGCAATGCTCTCTCCTTTGCATCATGCCCTGCGTTTCAGCTCTGCAGCCTGCCCGGGTGCAGCTGGACCTGCTGCAAGAGGGACCTGGCGTGATGGGTCCTGCTGAGCTCGCTCCCTCCCTCTCCCCCCATTCCTCCTTCTCCTCTCGTTTTGAAATTCAAATTGAATGCAATTTTCAGCTCATTTGAGCCAGAATATACTCTTGCTGAGCTTCAGTGGCTCTTAAATTCAAACTCAAAGGAGAAAACAGATATCATCTGTCACCGAGGGTGGGAAAGGGTGTCCTCCCCACATTTTATTCATGGGAGACAGGGCTTCACTGACTAATTCCAGTCTTTCTGACTAATCACTAACTGGCAAACTAATCAGCTAATCGATATGACTGGTTTCTTGTAGTTTGGTCTCTTTTTGCAGGGTTTTTTTATTATTATTTCTCCAGCCTATTTAGTATTTATATTTAAAGTCCTAGAAGTGCTCTAGCTGAAATGCCTGTGTCTGCATTGGACTGTACCTGTTTCTGGTCTCATTGTCCCCATCATGGACTAGTCCCTTTAAAGAACTACAGATGAAAATGCCCCAAATTGGACAAAAGGCAAAGAAGCAGTGATGGATGAGAGATTTTCAAAAGAAGCTTAAAAATTAGGAGCAAAGAGAGCGAAATCATTAGGTGTTGTTATGTCAGCAGGTTTAGGACCAGGTATATGTACGGGGTACATACCACAGCTACTTATTCCATAAAACCTGTTTCATATTAACACATGTGGCAATATCTTGTGAGTCACCTCATAGGAGTCCTGCTTAAAAGTAGAGAAGAAATACAACTCATTGGTTTTTTCCTTACTGATTTTTTTTCCTAGTATTTTTTTTGAAATAGAAAAAGACTCTTGCTTTTATTGTACTCCTTTACAAACTTCTCTTTCACTTGGTGAAAATAGCATTGGTTTGTGTAAATTTCCTGGCGTTCTTCTTTTCTCTTTGCTGGGCTGATTTATTACCAGAGATAGTTAGCTCAGGGAATGCCATTTTTGCTCTGTTTCTCGGCTGTTTAGGCTGTTTAGGTTTTCTGCTGTTTTAGGTGTGCTGGAATTCTCAAGGATGTCCTTGGGAATTCTCAGGGAATTCTCAGGGACGCCACTTGTAAGGTTTTCTGTGTTGCTGTTCTGGTGGCCTGGAAAGGCCCAGGGATGGCCTTGGAGAGCCGACGCTTCAAAGGACGAGGAGAGACTTCTGATCTTGTCTCGGTCTTGGTGTTTATTAATTGTTTATCTAAAAGATTTTCTTTCAGCCCGACAGAGGTCTGCACAGCAAGCCAGCCATGGGCACACTCCCGAAGCCCCTGGGCGGTCACTTATCTTTATACCCTAAGTTACGTGTACAATATTTATCATTTTACTCCAATGCCTTCTACCCTTATTAACCGGTGCACTTTTAGTAATGACCAATCCCAAAGTGCCACCATCACCACAGAAGATGGAGGCCAAGAAGAAGAAGAAGAAGGACAGGACACGCCCCAATTCCTCCATCTTACTTCTTTAGACCCCCCTGTACCAAAATCCTAAACCCTGTGTTTTACACTTTAACTAACTTATCCCTTCACCATTCACCCAGTGAATTCCTCCCAGTCCTCATACAGGTCTCATCTCCTGTGTAGGATCAAAATCCTGCCACCAGACACTTCTGGCAACATTCCAGGATTCCCGAGCCCCCCAAGGGTGGTCTCGGCCTCTCTGCACCTCCATCCTGAGGTGCTGAGATCCCACAGGTTTGGAGATTGGCAACTACCTTCAAAGGGAAATGTTGCAAGAAACAGCAATTTGGTAGGTGTAAGGGTGAAACTAAAGTACAATCTGTGCTAGTAGAGAAAATAGGTTGCTTAATCTAACAGCATGATAGCATTTTAATGCTGCTCTGAGCAACATCAGCTTGCCACTGGCAAAAATCCACAACCTGAATTTTTGTTGTAACAAAATCTACATGCCATAAAGGACATCATAAATAGATGGGACATCTGCAAATGGTGAGAAATTAAAGTCAGACTGGAAAGAATATCAAACATCATGCTGGTCCCTTAATTGTTTTATATGTTCTAAAGTCTTGATATATTACTAAACCTTGCTTAAGCTTGGAAATTGCTGTTCTGTAGCTTTCTTGGTGCCTGTTCCTTGTTCCTCATGCTGGGCAAGGGTTGGCGTACAGTCAGGGCCCAATCCTGCAAACAGTTTTGTGTTTGGTGTGCTAACATCACCCAAACTGAAATTAAACTCTGGGGCAATATGCAGTTATCCCTTTGGTCACCTTATGTACTTCAGTTTAGTGTGTGGCAATCCCTAAAAATAAAAAAAGAAAAACCTTTTTGCTGTGGGCTGAACCAAAGCAGAGATTGTGCCTGTGCAGTCGGCTGGCTCCTTCAGGACAGGTGCCTTGCACAGAGGCCAGTGTGATGTTATGGCAGAACTTGGGTATTTCATACTGGAGAGGCAAAAAGCAGGGCTGAGGAAAGAGGGCACTCTTGGCATGTGATCAGAGGAGCCCAAGCTCACCTTTGGGTCTGGGCCCCTTCATGACACGATCTGGCTCGCAGTGCAGTGAGCTCAGAGAGGTGATAGGCACACGGCTGCCAGAGTAGCTGCAATCGATTTCCACTGGTCTTTGTGGTCATAAATGTTAGCCCTGATGCATTTACAGTTACTGAAGCAGGGGATTTTGGATTCTTTTTATAATTAGGCAATTAAATTCAGGTTAAGCCCTGTTTCAGGCACCTCAGTGCCTCTCTGAATCTTCCCCTTTGTCTCCAGTGGCTCTGTTAGACATTGACACTGACCTGCAAAGCTGGTACTACAAGTCCTTATAAAGAAATCTGATATTCCTATGGAAGTTATGATGATGTATGTAAATCAGCTGCCATATCCACACTGTCACCTCTTCAGCTGAAAAAGAAGGGCAAATCATTTCGTTGGTAGCTGCTGAAACCGTCAGCTGCACTGTCATTAATACTCTCCCCTCTTTCCTGGAAACTCAATATGTCAGCTACCTGATGTACCCTTCCGCTTCCAAGAATACATCTCTCCATTCCTTCAAATTCTTCTTGAGCTGGGACCTCCCATCTGCCAGTTTATTGTTCTTCTGGCCCATTAGTTTTTCCTCCCATTCTTTTTCCATAGCTTCATGTGTTTTTTATAGAATTTTATCATGTGCTAATAGCCAGAGTATCTGAGCTCTATCCATGAGTCTATAAAGTGATGTGTACAACTGCTGTGATGCCTTTTTGTTTTATCCCTCCTCTTTCGTTGGGGAAAACAGTGTGGGGTAAGGCATTAGGTTTTGAATTTTTGTATTGCTGTTAAATACACCTACACCATCATGACTCCCATCACCTTCTGCCTTTAAGGCATCCCCTGAACTGTCCTGTTTGGACTTTGGTGCTGCATCTGTTCCTCAGGGAGCTGCCCAGATTTCTTTTGCTGCTCTCTGAGAAGAAAGTGTCCATGTGGTGTCAACTCTCTGAAGCAGGTGTTCCCAGACCCTCTCTCTAGATGCCATTGCTGAACTCCCTTGTTCTACACTCCCTACTCTGTCTTGCTGCTTAACCCCGATGGTCCCAGAGATCTTAATAATCTTACAGGGGCCACGTGGCAGCTGAAGCATTTGCACACAAACTTCATGTTGGGATTTGTGTAATAGAAAGTATTTTGCTTTGCAGAAATAGCAGAGCCATAGTAATCTAGTCGATAAAAGAAGTGCCCGCCTCCTTGCTTGGGTGGCTTTCATGGATCTCACCCCTCCCTGGTCTGCCTTCCAGCCCACAGACATCTCTCTTGGTTTGTTCTTGGGCCATATGAAACTTTCCATTCCAGAAAGAAGCAAAACTCTGACTGTTGTCAACAGGCATTGGCATCAGTGGGATTTTTACCTAAGTCTCTGCAGATCACCTTTTTGTTGTAGCAGATATTCCCATACAACTGCTTAAAAGTCGCAGTTGCACCTGTAAATTTTCCACATGACTAAGCTCTTGTGCACCTCAGGAATCCTATTAGAGATTTCCACATAAGAAATGACTGAATTGCAAGTCACAAAACTAAAATTGTTGTCCCATCCTATAAAAAACCTGTTGGTGTGTCTGTGTGGGTAATGCCTGTATAGATGTGTATCTGCAGAAAGACTGATGATATTTCCTCAGTAGGAGATTACTTGCTGCTGTTCAGAGGTCATTGAGTGACCTGTAAGTTCTGCTTGCTTAAAACATGCTCAGTGGAGATCACAGTTTCAGATTAATAAACAAATGCTAACCAAACTGTGCATGTTTGTGGCATTGAACCTATAATCAGGTTTTTGCATTTTAATTTTGTATTTACTTTTAAGAATATGTATATTAATCCTTCTGATTGGTTCTTTATCATTCTCTATACCTTAAAAAAATTCTTTCTTTATAGCGCTTTAAGAAATTTAGTAGTGTAGGATCAGAACTCTTCTCTTTGAAATTATCTTTAAAACTGCTATTGACTTTAACAGGATTAGTGGTCATGTTAGGGAGCCTGAGAAAATGGTCTCACAGCTCACACAGTGTCTGATTCCTAAATAACAAACCCCGTCAAGTCAACTGTTTCCGAGTCACGTTTTGTTCCATCCTGGCACAAGCCAGACTGGGACAACAAATTGTATCACCAAAGAGGCACGACATGAGCCGTGCATGTATTTTCAGCAGCCTTTGTATTGCCATGGCAACAATAGTTTTAATTATGGAGAGCCAAAACAGTAAGTTGTATATCGGATGGGGCTCAGTTTTCCCTGTGGACAGAACTCTGATTGGCCCCTGGAGAAAAGCTTTGTGTCTTGGTTTTCCTTCTAGTCTGGATTTTATTCTCCGCCTCAGCAGCCGGCTTGTTGTGCTCAGTGTGTGAACTTGGAGAGGCTGCAGCCAGCTGGAGGACAGTGGCACTGGGGGAGATGAAGTGACCCTCCTGTCCCAGGGGCAGCCTGGCACCCTGCTGGTTTGGGTGTTTAGGAATGGCTCTCTCACTAAAGGACTGCTCTCGGCTTCCCTCTAAACCACTGGAGATCTGCGGATTTGGAAAGGGCTGGTGTGAAGTGATGTCTAATAATCGGCCTTGACAATGCTCAAGATTGTGCTTAGGGGGACAAACAAGGACTCCACTTCAGCAGTACACATGAAAATTTGCAAGGCAGATCCACATCTACATCCAGCTGTGGGAAATAAATACGTCTGCATGGTAGGATGCAGTGAGGGTCAGGAGTGGCTTTTTTCACAGTGGCAAGGGTGTTGTTTGAGTCACTTCTCCAAAGGGCTGTATGCCACTCAGTAAATTCGTAACAAGAGAGGAGAAACTTCATTGATGTAAATCAGTGTGTGTGTGTATGTGTATGTGTATATGTATATATATATATATATATATATATATATATAAATATCAATTATGTGGCCTTCTAATGCATTGATTTCCTTTTTTGTTTGGTGGTTATGTTAAGGCTTCTTCTGGGTTTGTGAACTTCCTGGCACTGAAGAGTAGTGAGGTTGGAGAGGAGATGGAGCCCTGTAACTTTTGCGTGATTTTATTCTGATCCTCTATGATTCCGAGTGTATGTCTTCATGATCATGGGTCTGAGACACTGTCACCAGGAGATCATGGCCAGAGACATGGTATCACAAAGAATGAGGATGGCAAGATCCCACTGTTAACTAGAAATTCAGTTATTCAAATGTGGTTCCAGGATGTAGGGGGCTCAGCAAGCATGTAGGCTAATATTTAGACTTGCTGAACCTGTAATCTCACTCCTTACAGTGTTACAACAGCTTTTTTTTACAACACACAACCCTGAGCAAGTAATTAACTGATTATTTTATTGTTGATTCACTTGTACTTCTTGAAATGTAAGAAGCCCTGCCTCTAAGATTTTCATTTTGGAATTTGAGATCATAAATTAAGCCCTCTTATGAAAGAAAATAAGAAGTTTGCTGTTGTTTTTAATAAGATTTTACGGTAAGTATGGCAACGGCAAGTCTGTCAGTCCCAGCTTTACTGCACGTGTGTAGCTCTGTGCTTTGAGACCCTTGAAATATCTGGTTTTAGGACATCAGCAGGGGGCTAATGAAAAGGCTTTGTTGATTTTAACGAATTGCAAGCCACTGTAGCCAAAATAAATATAATCTGCTTTTTGGATTAGTTGTCACACATGATTTTACCTACTAACAGTGATTAAAGAACCCTGGTGGACCAGAAGCATAGCTGCTCTCTGGTGACTCTTGCTAAAATAGCAATAAACAGAAGTAAATAAAGTGTTAGGGCATTAGTTATCTTTAATAAACACTGACACTGCATATAATGTTTGGGAGGAGGCTTCAAAAACCTCCATTGAGTACAGACAGCAGTGTCACTCTTTCTAGCACAGAAAGCATTGATCATTTTAGATGTCTGGAAATTATGGCATGGCCAAGCCATGTTCTTGTACCCCTGGGCTGCTGTCCGTCCTTGAGAGGTGCCAACCCGACTGCACACCTCATGGAGGCCTCCATCACTCAGCCATTTTCATCCAGCAGCAGACACCAGAACCAGAGGTGAAAATATCCCAAACTAGAGGTATTGTGACAGGAAGATGGAGGGAGTGTTAATTCTTTGTGTAATTCTGCAATCCCTGAACTGCTGTAATTCCATCCAGTTAATGAAGGGAGGGCTGGTGCTGGTCTCTCTTACCTTCATCTGTGTAAGCTGATGAACAGAATTACTTGCCCCTGCTGACATCTTTTATCCCTGATATTTTCCCAGTAATCAAGGGTGGGTGTGTTTCCTGATCCCCTTCACATTTGTTGTGAGAGGCAACAATTACACTTGATGGTATTGTACTATTCCTTTGGACTCATTGTTGCTTTTAATCAGTGGAGAGAAGAAACAAAACAAACGAAAACATGTTCCTTCTTCCAAGAGGGAATTATTGCTGCAGTACTGAATGTTGGGAATGAGTTTAGGTTCTTTTGTAGGGGGATAGCACCTTCCTGAGAGTGGCAGAGAATTGAGAAATTTCCCAAAAGCAACAAAGAAATTTAGGGCTTTGGAAATTAAAAAAAAAAAAAAAAAAAAGTAAAGGGATAGCAAAACATTAGAAATATTAGTTTAAGGAAAATCCTACCAAAACAGGGAGAGGGTGTGAGCTTTCTAATGAGTCTTCAACTTGTATTCATCTGTTCCTAATTGTACACCCCTGGAAGGCACATGGCACTGTTCTACAAGGATTTTATCTTTTATATGACAGCTACAAAACTTCAAACTCTTCAAGTAAACATCCTCAGGCTTTTTAAGAATCGTATAACTCCTTTTTGATGTATGGAGTTAGATTCTTGTGTGGTGTTTTCGGTGAAGTCATCCAGCAGTTACAACCCACTTCTGGCTTCATAGTCTATGGAAAAAATGCTTTGATACCGTGCTGGGGAAGGGAGTACGACCCACCAAGGACCCATCCTTCTCCTGGCTGGCAGTCATTAGGAATTTGGAGACTTGCCCGATGGTGTAATTCAAGTCTTGACTGCATCTCTTATTGGTTAAAAATAGGAGCCAACTCCAGCTCATCAGTTTTTGCTAAGAAACTATTGATTGTGATTAGCAAGCTTAAAAATAATTACCTTGTGTGTTCATTGCTATCTTTGGACATACTCTCATATTCCTACTGTTATAGAAAGTATTGAGCAGCACAATAGGACGATTTGATGACTAAGGTGTTACACTGAGTGGGCGGCAGAAGGGTATTGAGCACGTCTTAATTGTTCCATCTCCTGGGCATGGAACAAACACACAACACCTACACAGGGGAGAAAAACCACTGGCCTTGCTGGAGAATACAAAGGGAGCCATCCCTCATGCCCTTGTTCCCATGGGAGAATGTGTATCCAGTCTTTCCCAGTTGCAGTTACCACTTTCACCACGTCTTTGGCAGAAGTCACAAGCCCACCCAGCAGCACAGGGGTAAAACAAAGGTTTGCTTAGCACCTGGGGAAGGAGGGGATGAGTTTCACCTATGTTTTCACACCTACTTTAAAAGCCTGGTGGTGCTGATTCATACCTGGCTACAGCTGACCCTGAATGACTGACTCGGTTAATGATAATTGAAAGCCTGTCTGCCTCTGGAAGGTGTTGTTCTGCAGCAGGGACAGTTTCAGCAAGCAGATGAATTTTAGTTACTTAGAGCTCTGTGTACTCAAGTGAACCAGCATCCCCTTCAGTCTGCTCAGGCCTGGGCCACCTGCTGAGAGT